>NC_073256.2:31995000-32634166 GCF_029289425.2 Pan paniscus | reverse complement strand
ACGTTGCTAAGTTCACTTCTTAACTATAAGTGTTTCTTTGTGGATTCTTTGGATTTTTTTTACATAGAGAGTCATTTCATCTGTGAGTAATTTAGCTTTGTTTATTTCTTTCCAATTCTTATAAAATATTCAATACTTTTATTCCATTCTAGTTTTATTCCTCTGGTTAGGACCTCCAGAATAATGCTGAATATAACTTAACCATAGGCATTGTTTTCTCCTTTCTCAGTTTACAGGGAAACCTTTCAATATTTCATTATTATCAAGTGTTTAATATGTATATGTAGATTAGAGGTTAAGATGGCAAGTTTGGTAAACGCTTTTCTCATGGGTGGTGTTAAATTTTGTGAAACAATTTTTGTAACTATGCTGAGATAATATTCCGTGTTCTCTTTCAAACTCTCAAGGTAGTTAAAACATTTACTGATTTTCTAGTATAAACCACCTTTACATTCCCAGAGTAAATATAATGTGCAGATACTGTGCATAGGATTTTTATTTTATGAGTAAAATTATCTTGTAATTTTTATTTCATGTATTATCTATGTTGAGTTTTGTGGCAAAATTCTACTAACCTCATGAAATCAGTTGGAGAGTGTTTCCCATTTTTATTCTGTTCTCAAGAAGAGTTATAATTTTCTATCATTTTCTTCCTGAAAACCTAGAATCTGTGTGTGTGTGTGTGTGTGTGTGTGTTTACATGTAAAAATTTTTAACTATTTCTGTAGTTTCTATAATACTACAGGAGTATCCAGGTTTTCTATTTCTTATTAAGTCAATTTGGCAATATTTTGTAGGCATCTACTCATGTCAACAAAATTTTCAGATTTATAATGTTGCCATGAAATATTTGTACCATTTTAACACCTGTAATATTTGTAATAATGTGTTTTTTATTACTATTTATTTGTGAATGTTTAGTTTTTTTCTTAATCAACTTTACGACACATTAGTAATTTTTTTTTTTTTTTTTTTTTTTTTTGAGACGGAGTTTTGCTGTTTGTTGCCCAGACTGGAGTGCAATGGCATGATCTCGGCTCACTGCAACCTCCGCCTCCTGGGTTCAAGCAATTCTCCTGTCTCAGCCTCCCACATAGTTGGGATTACAGGTGCCTGCCTCCCCGCTCAGCTAATTTTGGTATTTTTAGTAGAGATGGGGTTTCATAGTGTTGACCAGGCTGGTCTTGAACTTCTGACCTCAGGTGATCCGCCCCATCTCCGCCTCCCAAAGTGCTGGGATTATAGGCATGAGCCATCACGCCTGGCCATACATTAGTCAGTTTTATTGCTTATTATAATCTACTTTTGTCATCACTGATCTAATATATTTTATGCTATATTTCATTTCATTAATTCCTTTTCTTGTCTTTATTATTTTTTCCATCTACATTGTTATGAGAAAACCTTCGTACTATAATATTCTCTTCCCTTCTGCAGATTGAGAAGGAGCAGAGAGACCAAAGAATGAGTTGGACAAGTCCAGCTGGATGAGTAGATGAGTAAGGCTTCCATACAGGGCACTGCTGGATGGCAACAGGACAGCTTTGGAGATCCTCGCTGCCTCCTGTCTCTAAATTGCTTTTTAGCTAATTTTCTGGCTCTTTGCCTACTGTGCTTGAGCAATAAGACTGGATTTCCTGGTTGGTTCTCAGATGCTCTCCAGGATGTATGGATTCTCAGGGAAACCTGCTGCTCGGCTGGGCGTCATGGCCTTGGCTCACTGCACAGCCTTCAGGGTTCACTCAGTGGACATATGCCCTTAAGCAAACTTGTGTGGAATCTGTAACACTACAATCCATACTGTTCTCTAGATTTTGCATTCTTTCCTCCAATTTTGTGTGAGAGTCCCTGAGTAGAGTAGGAGAGGAAGAACTATACAGGCCTATAAGTGTACCCATGGCTTGTGCGTAGAGGCCACATATACAGTATACATAGCAGCATGCAAAGGAGAAACTAACTATATTTATGATGCCTGCTAGTAAAACATATCTCCAATTTGAGGTTAGGTATGTAACCAATTTGAGAATGAGTCAGAGAAACCTAATTGGGTTAACTCATGGCTCTGAGTTAACAAATAATTTAAGGTGTTTGTAAAATTACTGTGTTTATCAGGGCTATAATTGTAACAAGTGTATTAGTCTGTTCTCAGGCTGCTAAGAAAGATATACCCAAGGCTGAGTAATTTATAAAGGGAAGATGTTTAATTGACTCACAGTTCCACATGGCTGGGGAGGCCTCACAATCATGGCGGAAGACAAAGGAAGAACAAAGGGACGTATTACATAGCAGCAGGCAAGACCGCTTGTGCAGAGGAACTCCCGTTTATAAAACCATCAGATCTTGTGAGACTCATTCACTACCATGACAACAGTATGGGGAACCACCCCCATGATTCAGTTATCTCCATCTGGCCCTGCCCTTGTCACATGGGGATTATTACAATTCAGGGTGAGATTTGGGTGGGGACACAGCCAAACCATATCAACAGGTAACGCCTTTAAGAGCTTATGTTCGTTCTCTGTTGATTTGGGGAATGGGGATGCCCACCCACCTCTGGGTGGATGCAATCCCCAGTGAGCCTGAGTTGTGTTACTATTTCTTTTGAAACAGTCACTTCAGTTCTGTCATTAGAAAAGCAGAGTATTTTAAGGCACATCATTACCATTTGATAGGGGGAGGTATCAATGTACTCAACAATTGAACTTGTTGCTGATTGCTGTTTCAGTCACAGACCAATTCAGAAAGATATTATCAGCTCCCAAGGTAGGAAGAACAACCACCTATGGTTGAAAACACGGGTATTTAGTAGGGACCCTCATACATGTATCCATTTTTGTAACATTGTTACCATTGGGTTTTCTCCCATTGGCCCTATTAGGGAGATGACTGTGGGCGTCAGGCCTGGCTTAGACTACCACACATGGCTTCCCTCCCTAGGAGGGGGCATAATAGCCACTTGCTAAATTCAGGCCTTGCAAACAGTATCCACTCTATGACTGCTCTACAGGTATTGGTGCTGCCTCATGTTGATATTGTAAGCCTCTTAGATTTCTATCAAGCATAGCTGGAACCACCTCCCTTCTGGTAGTCTTCATGGCACTCTCCACTGCCGTAAAACCAATCTAGTATGGGGGCACTGTCCAGCTCAAATTCAGGTTCACATAGCCATCGCCACTTGGCAGATCCATTGGTGTTCTCAGGAGCACAGTCTGGCCACCTGTTTAAGGAGCATGGCTTGGAGTTTCAGAGGTGACCCTGAGAGTTTGTCAGGCCTGTTTTAAAGGCCATGACAAACCTTCATAGGGAGTGATGCCATGTGTGGTAGTAGGTGACTTATTTTAAGTTTGTATCCCTTTAGGGAGATTCTTAGTCCAGGGCCTTAAAGAGCACTCCTGGAACAGTACTGGCAATTCGGTTTTTAACAGGTCATTTTTTTTTTCTTCAATGAGACTGCGCATGTTGGGTTATATGATAAATGGGACTTCCAGTCTATATTTTGTTCCAGTGCTCAGTGTTGGATACATTCTTTCTAGACCCATCAGCGTACCAGGCCCTAGAATTATCAGTGGGGTCCCCATATGGTGGTTGGCCTGGTAGGTGGCTCCACTGCCATGCTGGCCCCCTCCCCGCATTCAGAGTGGATAGGTCCAAGCACTTCCTGCAGTGCTTAAAGGACTAGTGATCAGGACACTCCTTTGTTATAGATAGGTGTGTCATTTCTGCAGGGTGTGTAATTATGCCACCCTGGAGGTGGGCTTGGCTAGGAGGCCTTCAACTCGCCCTCACCCTTTTATGGGATTTTTATTGTGACAGACTGTTTTTGGTGATGGGCTCCACTTGTTGCAATGCCCTATACATGTCCAGTAGTCGTTGCTCTAAGACTGTATGGTGGGATTCTGCCTCCTTCCATAATTGAGACAAAGACCATGCAGGTACCATTCTCATTGGTTATTTTTGCCACAAATCGCAATATATCCCTTTGGCATCTCTGGTGACTTCGAATACAAAAGAGTGCTGTGGCAGAGAGGCCCCTAGTGCTTGGGCTGGTTTCACCAATATGTTTGGTTCATCAAATACCTCTTGCTCTATATGCGTCCAGTGATGATTTTTTTTTCACTTTTTATTTATTGGGGCGTATAATGGGTAGAGGGTTTATACCAAGTGAGGAATGAGTATCTTCTAGCAGCCCAGTAAGTATAGGAATACCTGGAGTTAGTTTTCTGTCTGGGGAACAGGCTGCTGTGTGCCATGTTACCAGTGACAGCTTAGAGTATGTTTCATGTCTTACCCAAGTGGGAACTCTCAGGAATTTGATGACTGTGCTCAGCCCCTGTATCTTTTGGGGATTACCTTCCCATTTCCTGTCTTTTACGCCATCCATGACTATTTGTAGAGCAGTCTCCTGATTTGTAAGAGACTCTGAGGTTAGCATGTTGTCATTAATATAGTAAAACAGGGAGACTGAAGTGGGCAAAGAGAGTCTAGACAGGTTCTGTGCAACCAGATTGTGACAGACAGTGGGGATGTGCAGGAACCCCTGTGGTAGCTCCTGAAAAGTCCACTGGAGGCCCTTCTAAGCAAAGGCGAACTGGTCTTGTCAATCTTCTGCTAAAGGGATACTAGAAAAGGTATTAGCCCAAGTCACTCACAGTGTGGATGCTTTCCAGCCTAAGGACCACTTGTTTTAACAATTGAGCAATATTGGATATGGCTGCATGTACAGGGGGCACCACATTGCTTAGGTTATGATAATTTCCCGTCATTCTCTAGATGCCATCTGGCTTTTTCACAGGACACATGGGACTGTTGAGAAGGGGGCTTTGGGCTGACCTGACAATTTGTATCTTACATAATTTCTGGATTGTTTGGGTGGTTTTAGAGCGTCCCCCTGGCAGATAATATTGTTTTACATTTACTGCCTGCCTTGGCCGGGGCAAGTGTACAAGCATCCATCTCCTTTTTGTTTCCTGATTACCTTATGGACTCAATCCTTGTCTTTAGCTCAATGAGGTCTGCCAGTGCTTTCCTCCTATCACAGAACTCATTTCCCATTAATGGGCTCAGAAGTGTGACCAATGCCTCATGTCGTAACCCTTTTTACATTGGAAATGACCTAGACATTTAATGAGTTCCTAAAATAATTTTAAACTTTTAAAGTACATAAAAGTTTCTCCTGTAAGCATTTATCTCATTTACATTTACTCAATTTATTTATCTTTAACAGTTTATCTTTATTATTCATGATAACCTAGACATTAGACAAAACTAGTCATCATTCCAAGTTATTCTCCTGTTAACCATTTGTGTAGCCTGTGAATATCAGGTGTTTACCTAAGCAAGAAGTTTAAACACATGGGCATCTTTGCTGGTGATTCAGAAAATTCAGCTGTTCTCACTTAACCAATAGTATCAAATTAGTCTTGCTTATCAAAATATCCAACAAACAAACATCCAATAGCCTTTATCTCAGAACTCTAGTCATGAGAAAGCATCATAATCTCATTATTTTATAAAAGACAGCTGGATCTAAATTATTTCTAACAAAATTTGGACCTGTTTACATGGTTTGCTAGCCTCAATAGGTAATCTAATGACGGCTATGGACCAAAATTTTGAGTAAGGCAGTTGCTATAGCAGTTGTATTCTAAAAACCTCTTTTACTTTTTATTTCCTTTAGCTTCAAATGGTTTCAATATTTACATTTAGCTAGAACTGACTGAACTGTATAAGAAAAACAAAATCAGCCAGGTGCGGTGGCTCAAGCCTGTAATCCCAGCACTTTGGGAGGCCAAGGCAGGCAGATCACCTGAGGTTAGGAGTTCGAGACCAGCCTGGCCAACATGGTGAAACCCCCATCTCCACAAAAACACAATTAGCCGGGGGTGATGGCTCATGCCTGTAATCTCAGTTACTAGGGAGGCTGAGGCACGAGAGTCCCTTGAACCCAGGAGGCAGAGGTCGCAGTGAGCCGGGATCATGCCACTGCACTCCAGCCTGGGTGACAGAGTGAGACTTCGTCTCAAAAAAAAAAAAAAAGAAGGAAAAAAGAAAAATAAAATCTCCAAGTGGCCTTGAATTGGCAGTAACATTGAGTTTTATCTCAAGACCAGTAGTTTAAAAACAGCAGTTTCAAAGCAGATAGAAAAGGAAACAGAGGGCCGGGCGCAGTGGCTCACGCCTGTAATCCCAGCACTTTGGGAGGCCGAGGCGAGTGGATCACGAGGTCAGGAGATCGAGACCATCCTGGCTAACACGGTGAAACCCCGTCTCTACTAAAAATACAAAAAAAAATTAGCAAGGCGTGGTGGCGGGCGCCTGTAGTCCCAGCTACTTGGGAGGCTGAGGCAGGAGAATGGCATGAACCCGGGAGGCGGAGCTTGCAGTGAGCCCAGATGGCGCCACTGCACTCCAGCCTGGGTGACAGCACAAGACTCCGTCTCAAAAACAAACAAACAAACAAACAAAAAAGGAAACAGATAGCTTTAAAAGATTTTACTTAACTCTATACTTGTAGGTTAACCGTTTGAGCGCTGATTTTTTGTTGTTGTAACTTGCTCATCAGTTAAATTATGTTCACAAGAAAGGGCCGTAATATGTAATAATCTGGAGTTCTAGAAAACCTGTCATGCCTTCAGTCTTTTGCAGGAGTTTCAATCCTTTCTCCCTTCCCTGCTCTCAGTAGCCAGCCTTATTGCAACAACAGCACATTTGGTATTCTTATGGTTAATATCGTAGCTTTTTGCAATAGGTGCCCAGTCCCCACTGGCATTTTCCAAGTGTCCCCATACTCATCTGGCAACCCACAGAAGTCAAGCAGCGAGGCAACTCCACCCCACAGGCATGTTGCTGACCACTCCAGGATTTCCCCCACAGATGCTCCTTCCCCGTGACTCATCGTTTACTCTCTACGATCCTTGTCTGTATACCAACCGTTACACAAAACCTTGGTGATGTAACGTGTCCTGCCCCCAAAGTAGGAAGGAGCTCAGAGACCAAAGAATGACTTGGACAAGTCCAGCTTGATGTGTTCTTGAGTTTATTAGGACTTACATACAAGGCACTCCTGGATGGCAACAGGAGAGCTTTCAAGATCCTCACTGCCTCCTGTCTCCAAATTGCTTTTAAGCTAATTTTCTGGCTCTTTGTCTACTATGGTTTAGCAATGAGACAGTTTTGCTTGATAGCATCTCAGATACTCTCCATAATGTTTGGGGTCTGACACCTGCTCCTAGGCTGGGTATCGTGTTCTTGGTCCCCCACCCACTTGAACCTAGCTTGATCCAAGCAGTGGACATATGCCCTTGAGTAACCTGGTGGGGGACAGTTTACACTGCATACATTTTGAGAATTTATATTTTTGTCCTTTTATATTTATTAGTTTCTAACTTCTCAACTTAAATGTTGGACTATTAATATTAAGACTTCTAATACAGTCATTTGAGGACATACATTTCTTTGTCAGTACTGACTTGGTAGTATTTCACAAGTTTTGACAATAATATTGTAATTATTCAGTTTGAAACACTTTCTAATTACAGTTATTTAGAATTTGGCTCATGGCTTATTTTAAAGTTTTTAAATTACAAACATAAAAATTAGTTACTTTTTGTTTTTCATTTCAAAATTAATCATGCTGTGGCCAGATAAAAAGTTTTGTAATTTCCATGATGTAATATGTTAAAATTTGCATTATGCCAGAATTATAACCTGCCTTGTAAAATATTCAGTTGAAAAGAAGTACTTTATGGCATATTGTTGGACAAAGCGTTCTGTGTAGGACCAGTATGCTAACACTGATGATAATGTTTTGTTTCATTATTTACTTTTTTGTTTGTACTACTGAGAAAGCATTTTATAATCTATTAAGATTCAGGATTTGACAATTTCTTTTTGTTGTTTGGTCCAATGTTGCTTTGTGTTTTGAAAATCATACATTCATAATGATGCAAAATTTGAAATAGATTCATGGTGATTCTAGTTTTTGTCGTCATGGAATAACACCTAATAGATATATTAATGCTTTGTAACTACAAGTATACCAGTACAGTTTCATTTAGTATTTGCAGAATATATCATTTCTTATCTCATCAATTTAATTATTTTTGAATTTTATGTTTTAGTCTTGTGTGATATAAACTACCAATGATTGGATTTGATTTTATATCCAGCTAGATTATAATTGACTTTTAACCTGGAGTGTTTAGTCCATTTGTATTTAGTGTAATTAGTGACATATTTGAGTATTTAATCTCCTTTTCTACCTCCTTTTTTGTTTTGTTCTCTTGCCTTGTAGCATTTTTTGGATTGCATGTTGTTTTTATTAATAGTGTTTTTAAACATACTAATTTAGATTCTTCTATTATTTTAGTAGTTATGCCAAAAGGAAAAGTAAAACTTTGATTTACCAAAGTCTATTACTTTGTATCTTAAGATGGTTGGGGATAATGCAACCTCAGAGTGCATAACCTCTAATTTATTCTTTTCCAAATTTATATTCCATTACTTATGGGCATTTTATTTCCCTATATTTCTCAAACTACGACATTATTATTGCTTTTTATATTCAGTACTTCTTACATCTACTCATATTTTTCCACTATAATTAAAAAGAATTCCTTCCCATGTCTCTGATTTTTGAGCTGTCTTCATTTCCTTTTTTATGAAAATAGTCCTTTATAATTTTCTTCACATAAATTTGTTCATGATTCGTTCTCTCAGGTTTTATTAGTCTGTAAATATCTTTGGGCATTCAACCTTGGATGATAATTTTGCTAGACATAAAATCCTAGAGATTGGCATTTAAAAATTTTTTTTCTTCTAGGGCATTGAAGACACCTTTTATAGGTTGAATGATATGCCCCTCAACCCACCCCAAAATTAATATGTTGAAGTCTTAACCTTCAGTACCAGAATGTATCCTTATTTTGGTATAGGATCTTATTTGGCAATAAAAATATCCAAGTTAAAATGAGATTAATAGGGTGGACCATACAATATGACCCCTGTCCTTGTAAAAATCAGGAAATTTGGACACACAGATCCATCAAAAGGGAAGATGATGTCAAGAGATATTGGAAGAAAAGAAGTCTAGAACAAATCCTTTTCTCAGAGCCTTTAAGATGGAAGCATTTATGCTGACACCTTTGTTTTAGACTTCTAGCCTCCAGAATTGTGAGACAATACATTTATATTGTTTAAGCCACCCAGATTGTGGTCTTTATTATAGCAGCCCTGGCAAGGCACACCATATTCCATTATTTTATTTCCGTTTCATATTGAGAGGTCAGTATTAGGTTAAATATTGCTCTTTGAAGGTAATTTATCTTTATTTTCTCAGTGTTGTTTCTTTTTGGTGTTCTGCATATTCACTAAGATGTGCTTAGGTGGGGATTTTATTTCTTGGGAGTAGGCTGGGCATACATTGAACTTCTTGAGTTTGTGTCTTTCATTATTTCATTATGAATTTGTGTGTTTCATTCAGTCTCCTCTCTGTCAGGAATACCAGTAAATTTAAATTAGAAGAACTTGTATGCTCAAGTGTATCAGCTACATTTGTTGAACACATTTTCTTCTCCATAAAATTGTTTGGCATCCTTGTAAAATAATCAATTGAACCATGTACATGTGACTGCATGCATTGAGTCTGTTTATGGACTCATTATTCTGATAAACTGATGTATTTTCTATCGTTATGCAATATCACAGTGTCTTGATTAATGTAGTTTGATAGTATGTCTTTAAAACAGGTAAAGTGTTTCAATTTTGTTCTTTTTAAAGATTGTGTTAACTATTCCAGGTCACTTACCTGTCTGTATAATTTTTAAGTTAAGTATGAAAATTGTATTGGATTGGATTTATCTATTTATTCTATATATTTTGTTTTACTTTTCATGTTGCTTGAAACTCTATTTTTCATTATTATTCTCATTACAAAGTAGCTTTTTAAATCTCTTTATCCTCCTTGTTTTGAGGTTTACTTAGCAGTTATTAATATAACCATTCTAATATCTTATTAAAAGGTTTGCAGTCATGTATTTTAGCATGTCTGTTTTTATATTTCAAATATATCTCTTGTAAGATTTGTAAACTTTAAATTTTTGTTTTTGTAAGAATTTTATGGCAGTGTTTAGTGTCTGTCCATTTATATTTAAAATGCAATTATTGATATGTTTCCATTTGTCTATCATCTCGCTGTGTTTCCTGTACATCTCCTCTATCTTTTGTTTATTTTATCCTCTGTTCCTGCTCCATTTCATCACTTGAGTAGTTTTTAATGTTCAGTTTAATCTCCAGTATTGGCTTTTTAGTTAAGCCTCTTTTACTTGTTTCACAGGTTCATGGACGTTGTATTTATGCTTTTCCTAGTCTTCATTTATCTGTACTGTTTCATTTGGAGAGTTGTTATACACACCTTTTCAAGTTCACTAATTCTTTCTTCTTCAGAAGGAATTATAATACGCGAATTTAGTCCCATTTGCTGATTTTTTTCACTTAACATATTGAATTCTTCAGCCCTATGCATTTCATTTTCCTTCTTTTTTCTTACTTTTAAAATCAATTTCTTTGCTAGGATTCATCTTCTGTTCATTCATTATGTCCGTCTTCCTTTACATCTTTGAACATGTTTATAATAACTTCATATCTTTGCTAACTCTAGCATATGGAGCAAATCTGGGCCCCATTCTATTGCTGATTTTTCTCCTGGTTAGTGTCAATTTTCCCACATTTTTGCACATCTAGTAATTTTAGGAAAGAATAAATGTTGTTGTCTCTCTTAAAAAAAAAAAACTCTCAAAGCAGGAAGTTAGTTTATTAGCATATCAACTTGCTCCTGTTCAAGTATGATTTTAGACTTTCTAGACTGAATCTAAAATAGTTATTATTTTACAGTCCAAATAGTTTTAGTTCTAAACTGTGGCACTCAGGGGCCTCAACTTCATGTCCAGGGTGCTTAGGGAAATACCAACACTCTGGTTGGAAGCCCAACGTCTAGAATTTTGCATTGATAACTTTGTTCATCTCACACATTCCCTAGTAGTCTTTATCTAATAATTATCATATGGTATCATCCTGTCCATGTACAATGCAGCCTTTTTGCAAAGATTGAAGAGTGCTCCTATAAGTTTTCTGGAGAGCCTTGTAAGCTCAGCTCCCTTTCTCCATTTCATTGCCCCACAAATTCTGTCCATATCAATTTCCTGAAATCTCATCTCTCCTCCTGCTACCTGCCAACACCTATGGGCTCTATTTCCCTGTACTGTGATTTGCACATGGTCCTTAGGAAAACGATGTAATGAATGTGGAGTACACGTTGTATTTCTTTGCCTCAGAGATCACCATCCTGTTGTCTTTTGTCTAATATCTGAAAGACAATTACAACAAACATTTTGCCCAGTTTTATAGCTGTTTACATGAGAAAATAAGTCCAAGATTCATTTTTCCACCATGGCCTTTGAGAGGCATGGCGCCGTTTGTGCTGTTAACCAATAATCCTTTCAGTTTAGCAGTGGGATTATTCATTCCTGCATGTCTAAAAACAGACCAGGCAATGTAATTTTCATTTGCTAATGAAATAAAATGTGATGTGTTCCTTCCAAATGAAAGGTGAGGCAGTGCTGAGTTGGCCATATCCCTTTCTCTTGTTGCCACAATCTTGAAAGACTGTGTGGAGATGAAGCCTTCATCATTTGAATTTGTAGGTGATTACAGTAATTGAAGCATGTTTGCTGACCCATGCTGGAAATGGGCATGAACAAAAAATAAGTCTTTGTTGTGTGGAATTTGGAAGATTATTCTCTTGCATAATACACTAGGTCATCATTTGTTATATAAGAGCTTGAATGCAAATACCTTATCTGGTCATCTTTTTCAGAAACCCAACTTTCTGTGATACTTCTTTGGGAACCACAAATAATACTCTTCAAAGCAAGCAATTCTAAGCATTCCATATACACTAGCTATAAAAAAAATAGTAACGCAGTTGCCTAAGATATTGTAATGAAACAGTTATATAATAGGATTTTTTAAATTGTTAATTTTGACATTTATTCTTGTTCAGCATTTAATTCACTGATTTATGACACTAAAAGCATGTTTCCACTAAATGAATTTCAGAAACAAGAAATCTTACTGTTATCAAGATGAAACATAGAATAATTTTTATATAAAAACTAAATGTCAATAAGCATAGCTCAGATATCCTTATTAAAAGGCATAAGTGGTAGGATAAATAAATATATTAGGAGGTACTCAAGAAAAGATAGAAACTCTTTGATAACATTTTAATGAGACAATACATTCTCCATTTAAAATGGTTTCTGTATACGATTTTTTATGTTAGAAAATGTAAATATATGTACTTTTAAAATGCCTTTCAGTATGATATTTAAGTGAAAAATATTCAAAATAGAATATTTTTAAAATAGAGAAAAAATTTGAAATTTCATGTGGAACTTGTACTGAATCGGTACTAGGAGATTATACTACCAGTTGAATACATCTGCAAATTTTACTTCTGCAACTAAACAAGTTATGTTACATATAGTTTAGAGGAAACATGCATAAAAATAAATTAGAAAACTTTGCACCAACTCTTCATAATTGTGTTTAAAGTGCAACATGAAGGTCTCTTTTTAAGATGTTATTTGAAACAAAATATCAGAAAATGCATGGTAGAAAGAAAAATGAAGTATGAACAACTTATGCAAAACTACCCTGATACATGTGTCAAAATGTAGCCGAAGACCAGGGATGATAAATGAGAAAAAGAAAAAAAATTCTGAGGTGTTAGTTTTTTTTTTAATGAAACACATATTAGAAATAAAAAGTAACAAGATGCAATGCAAAACATTTTAGTAAAATATTTTCAAGAAATGGGTTTGCAACTTCCACCTTCTACCCACATACCTTCCATAAATTATACAGTAACATTTTTGACATTAACAACTGCCAAAATGAATTTAGCGAATGTGAGATTACCAGAAGACACTAGGACTATTATCCTTTTTTTCTTCAAAAGTAATGACCTGAAATGCAGTTAATCACAATCTCCTTTCATTCCTTAAGTATTCATTGATTCTACGCTTACGTAATAATTCTCATAGTATTTGTTCATTGCATGTGACATGCCATTTTTTGTTTCTATTTTTTTCTTAACGAATCAAAAAGGACATGTACCTATTTGAATGACCATGAGGTGTAAAAAATATTTACAAAATAATATCTCACCCATCAACTTTGTTCTAGCTACAGTTTGGAAATATTGCCATTTTATGTTTGTATACAATGTAAAAACAATATTTTGTACATATGTTGTTCCATTGGGCCCCTTAAATAAAACAGTGGGTCGAGGCCATCTGCATTCACTTCTCTTAGACAATGTAGTCAATAGAAGTGGATAGAGAGATCATTTTTACCTTATCCTCTTAAAATTCATAGAGGCCAGTCCCAGGAATGAATATCACATTCTGGTGTTAGTTTATTAAATGGCTTGCTAGGTAGTCACACAATTCCTTTATTAATATTACTATTTTAGGAATAAAAAGATCTAAGAATACAAGTGTTAGAAATATAATATTTATGCCATTAAGATCAGGTTTGAAATTGTCTAAATAGAAATGTAGTTTACCTAATACAAAGGCTATGAGAAAATTCACCTCAGAATATTTTTGTACCTTTCCTCACAGCATTACTTCAGGAAATGCTAGAGCATATTTTTTCTTTTAATTAAGTACTGAGGATTTGTAAGTGTGGATTCGGTGCGGGGGGAGATGCAGTGATTGTTGAAAGTGGAAGATTTCTAAAACTTCTATTTAATAAAGGTTAAGATGAGAGATACAGAAAATAATACATGAAAACTCAAAGAATAAATGAAAAGTAAAAAAAAAAAAATCAAGTGAAAGAACCCAATTTAAAATTTACAAAGTATTCAAGTATTCCTGGGGTGTTTAACTTACTGATGCAAGTAATAGGAAAGTTTGTTTCTGACTCCATCCAGCTGTTTCAGCAATTTCTCCAAGAGTGTCGTTCTATGCTGGTCTCTGCCTTTCAGCCCTTTCTTTCTTTTTTCACTAACTGGATGAATTCTCAAGCAGACTGCATCCATATGGAGGTACAGCTAGCCTTAAAAGCTCCAAGTTCATATCATGCTCGGTACCTATAGTCTTACAAAAATATGGCTCTTTTTCAAAACTTGTATCAGGGGAGTGTTGGAGTCAACTGCTTATGCTTGAATCAATTGCTTTGGTCAGAGAAAATAATGCTCATAACAGAACTGGACAATTACTAGCGAAAGATAGCCAGCCCCACATACCCCTGTGGACTGGCTACAGGAAGTGTGTTGTTGGTAAAGGAGATGGACATGGGTGACAAAGGAGGTAGTAAGCAGCAGAGGGATGTCCTGGGAGCCAGTGAGGCAAAGATTTCCAGCAAAAGTGAATGAAAGTGTGTCAGATTCTCCTAAAAGATCAAGTAAGGTAAAAAATCAAGGATTGGCCCCTTAATTTACTGACTTGGAAGTTACTGGTAATACTGACGAGATAATGCCTGATTGGAGTTGGCTTTAAGGAGACTACGAATGGAGGAATTGAAAATGGTGTTCAATAAGATGCTTTCAAGAAGGTTGTCAGCCAAGGGTCTTAGGAGGATGGGGTACTGGGAGCAGGGGGAGACAGTAGCTGGCAGAGGAAGGAAGAGTCAACATACATTCTTCAGAAATTTATTTTTAATTTTGTTATACATCATTAGCAAAAAAGTTCCCCCAAATATTAATCTTGTGGAATGTCAAGTCGTACCTTCTCCAGGAGGTATAAAAGTTAGGAATATAATAGAGCCACACAAAGACTCCCTTAGCTCTTAGGACTTAGCACTTAGGACTTAGTACTCAAACAGCCTTGGCTTGAATCCTAACTCTAGAGTGCATTACGTATAACATATTAGGAACATTTCTTAAATCTTAGTGCCTTGGTTTCCTCATCGGTCAAATAGGGATCACCTCCCATGATTGTTATGAGGATTAAATTAATTAATTTATATTTGTAAAATGCTTCCATTGCTGCCTAGCATATAGTAAGTCCGCTAAATGGTTAACTTGAAGTTTTGTTTGGAAAATCTAGGGACAAAGTAAAGAAAAAGTAGACAATTCCTTTTCCAGGGATCTCATATAACAGATTTTCTGCAAATGTTGCACAATGAGTTCTTAATGACTAGCATAGGGTAAAATAAAAGAACTCACAATGCGTATTAGTCCGTTTTCACACTGCTAGTAAAGACATACCTGAGACTGCCTAATTTATAAAGAAAAAGCGGTTTATGGACTCACAGTTCCACGTGGCTGGGGAGGCCTCACAGTCATGGCTGCAGGCAAGGAGGAGCAAGTCACATCTTAGGTGGCAGCCGGGAATATAAGAGCTTGTGCAGGGAAACTCCCCTTTATAAAACCATCAGATCTCATGAGACTTATTCACACTCATGAGAACAGCACAGGAAAGACCTGCCCCCATGATCCAATTACCTCCCACTGGGTCCCTCCCATGATATGTGGCAATTGTGGGAGCTACAATTCAATATGAAATTTGGGTGGGGAGACAACCAAACCATATTACAGTGTATATTTATATTTATATTTCATGAAAGCAGCTTATTTTGTTTTGTTTTAAACCTAGTTTGTTGTTGGTTGGTTGATTGATTTGGCCCACAGCAATTCTAAACCAGGAATTTCTGAATATAGAGTTTAGTTGGTAATTTAGAATCTCATTTTTGTTTTCCTTGTGGAAATTTTGAATCTTTTAGTAATACTATTCTTCAAGGCCTTGAAAATACTGACAGGCATCTAAGATTAAAGTGAAGAGTTATATAGAAAAGAAAGGATGATCATGACAAGTTTGAGGAAGACACACTAGAAACAAGCAGCTGTATCCATTTTTATCTTTGTTTTGTTTTCCTTCAATTACTGCTAAATAGTACCAAGAGGAATCTTGAAAATATATATTTGAGCCTCTTTGAAGATTTTTATGTAATAGAAGAAAAATTTCCAATTCATGTATTTGACCGATGTACTGTAGAACATACAAAGACCAGTATTTAAATTAGTGAATTATCTCTCCTTGTCAGCCAAAGATGACTTTGGCTGTTGATTAAGACTGCAACAGATGTGAATGTTCAAAAAAAGTGATGGAGCCATCTCTGAGAGAAGCAAGAAATTGGCTTTATGCTTGTCCTTGGTGATGGTGGTGGTTTGTTCTTTTAAGACTGTATATAGAACATTTAAAAAACTAGAGAAAATATTTGCACATATATCTAATACTCCAATCTTTTTATGGAACCTATTATTTTGCTTACATCTTTTTTTTTCTTGCCAATTCTCTTTCCTTCTTCTATCCTTGACTTCTCTTTGTTGATTGTGAGTTTATTGACATAAACTTTCTCAGAGATGTTCCTAAGGAAGTGTTTAGTCTTGGTACTTTAGTTAGCAAGTTGGTGTTTAAGATGACTAAGAAAATATAGCACTACCCAGATAATCCCATCACCCATGATCTACTTGTTAAGGAATCAGAGCTCCTTACCCAGAGTCATCTAGACACATTGCTTTCCTGCAACACTGGCAGCATCATTGGTGGATTAAGATTGAATGGGGCATTGTTGCTTCTCTGAGCAACTGAATCCTGCCTTGACCTATCTTAGAGAACATGTGATGTTACATGAAAAACAGATAAGTAACACAGCGCATCTTAGAATATAATAAAATCAGTTTCATAAAGCCTAATATATTAACTTTAAGCATAAATATCCCTAATAATTGACTATATCCCCAAGAACATATCATTTTCCATTTGCAGGAAAGAAAAGCAATGTATGTAAATGCAATATATTCAAAATTATTTTCTGATTTAGAATATTTATTTACTATCAATGCATTGCTAATTGCTTGTAATTTTGCCTTCTGTAATTATGCTAATATGATGAATAAAGTGTAGTCTGCAGTATGAATTTTTATATCTCTTTTTCAATTGGATGACTCTGCATGCATTTATTTATGGCTTAGATGCATCTCATCTATGTGCGTAAATATTTTCTTGTTTGCTTATTTGCCTTTGCTTATTTACATTTAATGAATTAAGGTTTCACCTCACTTCACCATATCCAGACACCTCTCCACTTATTTTTCTAACGGTTTATATGTCATGCAATGTAGGATTTTTATGTTAATAATGTATCTTTCATATAATGACATTAAGTGTTATGCCAAGAAAAGTCTTGGTATTATGTGTGTGTGGGTGTGTGTGTTTAATGTTGTCTAATGTACATCTATGCCATTAAAGTCAGCGATATATTTTGAGAATCAATTATGCTCAGCAACTGAGTATATTTGAAGGAAGCAATGTACTGTAAATATTGAGGTTTTATGTGTAAGATATCTATAATACCTTTCAGGCAGTTCAGGGTTAATGTGTGCCTGGGTCCCTCAGAGTAAGTCACATGTATTAACACATTGGCCTCTGGCACAGTTTTTTGAACATCACCCAATAGTTGGATTACTATGGCTCATTGTCATCTATAGCACAAAATAAGATTAGACTATTATTAGAACAAATCACACTCAAATGAATACAAGCTGTCAAAATAATGTTTTCAAGATCAAATGCAACAACTCTGACCAAGGACAATAGGTCTTCAATGGTTTCCATATTTTCATTAAATTATATAAGGAAAGGTCTTTATTTAAAAATTTTTAAAAAGCATGAATTCTATTTTTAAAAATCGGTTATTTTAAACTTGACAGCCCAAAAGTTTAACATTAGTTTTAATCTTACTTAGCATAGCCCTAGTTGAAGCTTTTCAAATTTTTATGTGGTCCTGGAAGCATGTATGTAGTTTCAGAATATTAAAAAAAATACATATGGCTTTTGGAGAAATTAGCTTACATGTTATTAGGGTTTTAAATTATTTTTTCTCTTGATGAATGCTCCTCAGCAGCTATGATGATGGGGAGGAGTAAGTTTTTGCAGCCTATTGGCTAGCACTGGGAGTAGTGCTGAGGTGGGGTTAGGGACCAATGAATGGATGAAAGCTGAAGTATTCATTCATCTATTTAATATTCATCTACTGGTGCTACTAGAAGCGACACATCTCCCCATTTAAGGATATTTTGGAATACAAAGATGATGTCCTGCTTTGAGCTCCTGGGTGTCATAGATCTAATAAATAACGTGAATACATAAAGACAAATGAAAAGAACTATGCCCCACATGTGTGATTCCTACTTCCCTGACTCAGCTGGGTTCTATCTGATAAGAGCTTTTAATATACATAGAAGAGGAGGAAGGTTTCCTATCTTAATAGGAGCGGGAACTATAGATCCATATGCCAAAAGTGTTATGTCCAAAGAAAGAAATTGATATTATGGGAAGATGAATTATCGCTGTCCATTATCTCAAATTTCTTCCTCCTCAGTTAACATTCACCTTCAAGGCTCAGTTAGATTTTCTTGCCGAAGCCTAATACTCAAACGAATTGTGTTTTCTAAATACGGAAGCTGGCTTTGAGTTTTGTGTATAGATCAGTGTGTAGAATTGGCCAGTAAGTTGGTTTTATAATTACATTTATTTAATACCATTTTTCAATAAATCAGGGAAATTATTGATTGGAAGATACATTAGGTACCACTAAGAAAATTATATAGATAATTTCAAGATGTACTATAAAATGGATTAAAATTCACTTATATTAAAGGGTAGAAAACATCAATATTAGAATCTATGACATGTAGACTAACTAAAGATTCATAATTGAATAATGCTTAACAAGTCCTCCGTGATGTAGCAAGCATGGGTACTATTGTCTACACTGCAGAGGGAAGGCATGAGAGTCACTCAGTCCACAAGTACTTATTAAGCATCCAGCAGGTGCCAGGTATGACGCCAAGGTTTCAGCCTGCAACAGAGAACAAAGCAAACATTGTCTCTTTTTGTGGATATGTGAAGGGCTCTTAACTGGCTAAACTCACACACTATGTCAGACATCCAGAGGTCACCTGTATGCCTAACCAGCCTAGCACAGAAGTACGTTCCCAAATTAGCCTCCTGAAAATGGGGACAATTTAAAAATACTAACTCAGATGCAAAACATACAGCAGAGATAAACAAATTAAATAATATATGCATTTCTAGTCTTTTTCCAAAAAATACATGTTAATGGTTTCCTGCATACCAGTTTCATTTTTAAACCTTTCCTCTGACCATAGGAGCTGATGCTGTGGAAGCTCAGTGTAAAAGATTTGAAGTGAGAGCCAGTGAAGATGGCAGGGTGCTGTTTTCTGCAGATGAAGATGAGATTACCATTGGGGCTGAAAAGCTGAAAGTTACAGGTACTGTAGATGGAGGTCTTGGAAAACTGTTTACTTCTTTAAAGAATATACAACTGCACAAGAAGCTTCTTAATAAGATGGATGATTCCTATGCCTAAAATAGAGTCTTACATAATCACAACGTTTGTTTTTCAAGTAGTCTTCAAATGAAAGGCACTGCTTGTGGTTGTAGAAGAGAATGCAAATATTAGCAGCCTCAATGACATAAAAGTAAAGCCATCTCTCAGGTGGAGATAGGGGGAAGAAAATGATGTGGCTGGGCGGGGTGGAGATGAAATGCAAATTCTGAGTAAAGGGGACTAACAAATAATAATTTGGGAGTATTATTTTAAAATAAAAGACGTGCGAAGGAACTAAAATGGAAATTTTAACTTTAGAATTAAGTAAGGGGGAAGTTATAATAAAAGTAAACTAAATTAATTTTATATGGCTTTCATAATTATCCTCAAAAGTATGTAAATAAAAAACTAATGCTATACACATATTATTTAAAAGTCATTATTGTAATATTGGGGTCATTAAAGTCAACCACCAGCTGAAATTAAAATTTTTAAAAAGGTAAAAGTGGGACCAGGATTGGGGAATAATTTGATGACAATTTTAAGCACAATCTCTTCTGAATTACTTGATTCACAACCATGACAAATTTTATTTTGATAACATATTTAACAATCCCTTGAAAGTACCCAAGGAGGTCTACATTTTAAAAAACAAGAAGAAAATAATAAAGTATATTTGACTTAATGTTTCCCAAACTTGAGTTTGGAAACAGCTCATGGGTATCTATCCATATTAATTTGGGTCAAACAGTCCTGTGGGTCAGGTGAGAGCAGTTAGCATGGCAATTGAAGAACATCAACTTTGTTCTTGGGCTGTTTGGGTTGAATCCTGCCTCTGCCTCTCAATATATTCAACTCTGGATGCCTCTGATTTTCCCTCATCTGAATGATTGAAATGATAATAACTTTAGTGGTCAAATTAAATGCATGTGTGTGTAGTTGTGTGATGAGAATGAGCTCAGTACATAATGAAGAGGTTGTGTTGGCTCTTTGTATTTATAAATGATGATAATATTGATACTGCAAATGTCAGAGACAAGAGGGCCTGTGTTGATTTCAAGAAAGGTGTATTAAACTAATGCAGGAACAGAAAGCCAAATATCACATGTTCTCATTTATAAGTGGGAGCTATAAATGATGAGAACACATGGACACATAGAGGGGAACAACACACACTGGAGCCTGTAAGCGGGTGGAGGTTGGGAGGAGGGAGAGGATCAGGAAAAATAACTAATAAGTATTAGGTTTAATACCTGGGTGACAAAATAATCTGTACAATGAACCCCCATGACACAAGTTTACCTCTGTAACAAACCTGCACATGTACTCCTGAACTTAAAAGTTTAAAAAGGTGTATTGGCGGGACATAGTGGCTCATGCCTATAATCCCAGCACTTTGGGAGACAGAGGTGAGAGAATTGCTTGATTCAAGTCCAGCCTGGACAATATAGTGAGACCTTGAATTTTTAAAAATTAACCAGGCATGAAGGTGTGTGTCCATAGTCCCAGCTACTCAGGAAGCTGATGTGGGAGGATGGCTTGAGCCCAGGAGGTCAAGGCTGCAGTGAGCCAAGATCATGCCAGTGCAGTCTAGCACAAGTGACAGAGCCAGACCCTCTCTCGAAAGTAAAATAAAATAAAAAGATGTGTTATTAAATGGTGATGAAATTCAACAGGGATTATTGAATGGGAACCCTCACTGGGTATCCCCTGGCCTGAATCAAATCCTACCACCCTTACCCCTACGCCTGTCCCTCCTGTCCCTTGGGAGCAAGTTCTGCTGAGAGGGTGGAGCCTCCACCATTGGGTGAGTGTTCAGGATGGTCCCCATGAATACTCACCTGGTTGATGTCCGTTTTTCTTAAGACTTCTTGGGAAGGCTAGGAAAGGAGGCACGTATGGGGGATACAGATTGACCGTCTTGAGTCCTGAGTTAGGAGAGCAGGGACAAAGAGAGAGAAAGAGAGTTCTGTTTGGCATAGAACACAGACAAATCGGAAAGGACATTAGTTTTAGGGCCCTGAGCACTAACATTTGAATTGCTTGTTGGTGAGTAAGTGAGGTTCCTTAGGGGAGAAATGCCTTCAGGGGAACTGGGCAATATTAATAATCTTTGAACCCTGGTAATGCCTATTGGTCATCACTCTTGAGACCAACATAATCCTGAGATAAATTCTAGGACATTACACACTTATCAAATGTTTATTTAATCCATATTCAGATATTCTCATTGGGTACTTTACAATCATAAGTAAAGGGAGATTCTAGAGTTCTTGGCAGCTTTTACGATCTCATGGAATTTTCACTTCTGATATTTATATTACCTTTGCCTGTCTCATAATTGTTCCAGCGAAGTAAAGGCAGATAGTCACATTCATTTTCTGCTTTTGCTTAGTAGCCCCGATGCCATCCTTGAAATGTTGCTTGGACTAAGTGCTTCCTTAGCCCAAATTGGCAAGAAAGTGCTTCCTGAAAAATCTAAGTTTTTCTGCTTTTTAATTCAGTGCCTTAAGGCAGTTATCTATTCTCTCTCCCTTTCCCTTTCTATCTCTCTCCCTTCTTCCTCCTATTGCTTCTCCTTCCCCATCCCATGTGTGTGTAAAATGTGTCTATGTGTGTGTGATGTGTACATGTGACTTATGTGACTGTATGTATAGATATACATACATATGTTTCACACTGGCTCTCTTTTTTCATTTCTTTCTCTGTCTCAAATATATGCACATAGTATTGCATTTATTCTTTATAATGTTCTCGATTGATCTATATTTTCCAACTATCTCAGACACCCCTACTTAATTAGAAGTCTATGTCATATACTTTCAGATGATCTTAATAAAATAATAAAATTACAAGCAGATTATTGTAAAAGGTTGGAACATAATACTTAGAATGAAAGAAACACCCACAAACTATGAGACTGCCCATAGCAAACAATGTTGACCTTTAACCTGATGCAGATGTACAATAGGGTGAATATTGTTAATCAATAAATGGTAAATTAGAGAATATTTAATTTGATTAGAACTCTCTTCACTATCCAATCACATTTCTGTGTCTCCTAGAAGAGCCCATTTACCACTTACACACCCTAGAGTTACAAACATATGCACAGGCACATAGACAAAGTAATTCTTGCCAGGACTTTACTCCTTACCAGAATAGCAGATATTAACTTGATAACAGCTTCATTCTTTCCCGTGATATTCCTTAAAGAAAGAAAAATAAAAATATCAAAGGCAAATATAATTTAGAATTTCATGTGCTTAGAGGAAAAAAATGTGCGTAGCATAGCATGGAGATTTAGAGCATTAAGATTGATTAGTAACCTCACATATACTTTAAAGCAGTGCTTGAATCATTTGACAAATAGCAGTACAAAGAGACATTGACTCTAGGGTGCTTCATATAAATTAGATACCTGTGCTGACAGGACTTCAAAGTTACATGTGATGAGAGATATGTGTGAAGTTTATTCTAGAATTTCAAATTTGTGGCACAAATGTTTTCTATTTAAGCAATATTTATAGGAATTAAAATGCATGCCTTGCAGCTTTATATTTTTTGAGCAATGCCATTTTATAAAGGAACTTGTCTTTCAGGATGACTTCAGTGGATGGATTCATTTAGACAAGGGATATGTCTGTATATCTGAGGCAAAATCAGTTATGACTATAATGAGTCACAGATCTAGGGTAGCTCATGATATTTATGTTCACTCTACCTACAAAGCAGCAGGAATTTACCTGATACATTCAGATACTCATGGGTGTGAGGACACAGAAGTAAAATGGTAAACACATACCTGAACACCACCATCTATCAATACCCCATCACCATAAAGAGCAATCACATGCTTAAGGTTTGTAATGTTCCACTCTTGACATTACTTGTCTTACTATAATGATATTTATTTGACCTTAACGTGTCCTCTATCACTGAATATATAGGAGTTTTATACTTTAGCTCACCTATGCACAATTGAAAACTATATTTTTATTTTGTATTCCCTACTGTTGGCCGAAGGTATGACTTAATTCAATTATCTTTTGAGACCTAGTCAACAACAACAAAAAAAGGAATAAACCTTTACACACAGAAGTCTCTTAAATTTAGTGCTTTCAGGCAGAATCAATCAACTGCAATCTGCAGTTTCATTCGTATTCCACATAGTATATTAACTTTAGAAAACAAATTTCATGAATAAGCCACTCTGCTTTAAAAAGTGAAAGACATCAGCCCCGTAGAATTGTTTCATGGTAAATTAAAAGCTATTAGTTAGACTTAGATCTAGACCTATTTTTTTTTCTATGATGTAAAAGAGGACAGCAGTTAAATATACCAAGAGAAAGCATATCTGCTTTTTTTTAGACAGTAGCAATTAAAACTAAAAACCTGAAAGAATGGTGAAATCCAACTCTGTGTCTACCCAGTGCCCGAGTGTTTGTTTGAAAGCCAAGACTATCAGTCCTTTGCCTCCATTCTAATTGAATGGTTGGAAGTCTAGGCAAGTTCCGATGCTTGTTTGACAACAGAAGAAAGGACTTTCTGAGGAGCTGTCTTTTAAATTAAACACCATGCTTCTGGGTTACAATCAATATCTTCTGGTTTGTTTTTATTAGTTCATCTTCTACATCCTTGTTCTTGTCTATTAAATTGGCACACTGCGATGGGGTCAGCTTTGGATTCAGCCTTTCTATTAGATAGGCCATGGCTCTTCTTCACTGTCCAAATGCCAAGAATGCGGTAACACTCCGGCAGCAGGATGGAGCTGCTTTGTCCAAATAGTCCATGAAGAAATGTGATTAGATTAAGTGCTGAGAAAAGGAACCTGCAATCACTTCATTTTCTCTGCTGAAGCATTAAAGTTTGTAGACCTGGATCAGTCACTCAACTCAGTTTTCTAGTTGCTTTTCAAACTTACTGAGAATAAAAATTCCCAAGACACTAAATATTAGTACCACCCCAACTTCCCCTCAAGTCTCCAGGTGAATCCTGATTTCAGGTTTTGAAGTGTATAAATAATAAAGAATGCCATATTCACAAAATAAGCTGTTTCCTCTAAGCACCTTACCAACGGTCCTCTTCATGATTTATTTTTTTAAGCTTTAAATGTTTCATATAGTTTTGTGAAAGCAAACCTTCTTGAAAATATAATTAAATAATAGGTGAAATGGGAGAACAGTCATAAAACAGGACAGTTCATTCCCCCGCCTCCACCTGCAGCCACCAAAAAAGTGGTTATATCAACTCACTTCTCTGTGTAGAGGTTTTTAAACTCTCCATTTGATGTTTAAAGTGTCTCTTATAGCTTTAGGTCTTAGACCTGCAAAATCTCTTGGAGATATAATTTATCCTGCCATGTATCACTGAATAGTCTGATTTCCTATATATCATGATGTTAAAAACATACATTACTGGCCAGGCGCAGTGGCTCATGCCTGTAATCCCAGCACTTTGGGAGGCCAAGGAGGGCAGATCACTTGAGGTCAGAAGTTTCAGACCAGCCTGGCCAACATGGTGAAACCCCCATCTCTACTAAAACTACAAAAATTAGCCAGTGTGCTGGTGGGCGCCTGTAGTCCCAGCTACTTGAGAGGCTGAGGCAGGAGGATCATTTGAACCCAGGAGGCAGAGGTTGCAGTGAGCCAAGATCCTGACACTGCACTGCAGCCTGGGCAACAGATTGAGACCCCATCTCAAAACAAACAAACATAAAAAACTATATATATACAATATGGTATGCAAGACTTGGTCATAGTTACTTTTTCTCCTTGCTGGCCATCATTCAGGGCCTGGTATTTGCACTGGTGGCTGCTCACGCAGACTGCTCATGGTTTCCAAATATCTAGCCTCCAGTAACAGTGAGTCAAATTCCTCTCATGGCTTGAATTTCTCCACTGTGATAGTGAATATTGAGTGTCAACTCGATTGGATTGAAGGATGCAAGGTATTGTTCCTAGCTGTGTCTGTGAGGGTGGTTGCTAAAGAGATTGACATTTGAGTCGGTGGACTGGGAGAGGCAGACTGACCCTCAATCTAGGTGGGTACCATCTAGTCAGCTTTTATAGCTGTTGGGAATACATTACCAGGTTGCACTGTTGAGATTGCATTACCTGGATACCTGGCTAATCCAGGATAAACTTCCTATTTTAAGGTCAATTTATTAGGAGCCTAAATTACATCTGCAAAATCTCTTTTGCTGTGTAGAATAATATATTCACAGTCTCTAGAATCTAAAGTATGAACATCTTTGGCAGGACAAAAGAGGTTATTCTGCCTACTGTACTGTACAAAGTATGAATCTCTCTAGGCTTGTTTTTTCTTCTATTAAAGGACCATTATAAGAAGCACTTACCACATAGGGTTTTGATGAGGAAAAAAAAAGACATGTGAAAATAACTTAGGACCAAAGCTGGAACAATTTTGGCACAATTACCATCACACTGGATAATTTTTGTAGTTTTAGTAGAGACGGGGGTTTCACCATGTTGGCCAGGCTGGTCTCAAACTCCTGGCCTCATGTGATCTGCCTACCTTGGCCTCCCAAAGTGCTGGGATTACAGGCATGAGCTACCGTGCCTGGCCAGTAATGTGTGTTTTTAACATCATGATATATAGGAAATCAGACTATTCATATGTCTATGTCTTCAGTGTTATGTGAGAGAAAATAAACTTTATATAATTTGAGCTACTGTATTATGGGGATATAACTAGTATTACTTACCCATCTTCTTCTATCCCTCTTTTTACATTTTCTCTAGAAGCATCAACTATTTCCAGATACCTAGTAAGAAGTACCGTTTTATATTTCTGATAGTGGATATACAATTCACATTTCCTGTACTTTCAACATTCTTCTTTGTTTATCTACTGACCATGTTTTTTTTTTTATTTTTCTGCACAAGTATTTATTTTACAACTAATAAATAAATAACAGTAATGTTATTTAAAATTATCACTTGGTAAAAATAGTATTATCAAATACCAAACACTGAAGTCTCCTGTGCTACAGAGTAAGAAAAATGCTCAATGATGGGGACATGTCAAAAAGACATGTGAGCCAGTTTGGAGATGCTTCTATGGGCTGAGCATACACATACACACACACACACACACACACACACACACACACACACACACACACACACACAGAGGCATATATATGTATATAACATATATAATATTGTATATTAAATATATGTATATACATTTTATATATATATATATAATTATGTGCTATATAATGTTCAGCCAATGAAGGACCACATATACATTGGTGGTCCCATGAGGTTATGATGGAGATAAAATTTCTTATCACCTAGTGATGTCATAAGCATCCTAAGGTCAGAGCACAACATACTACTTATATGTTTGTCGTGATGCCAATGTAAACAAACCTACTTTGCGGCCAGTCATAGAAAACTATAGCACATACAGTTATGCACAGTACATAATACTTGATCATAGTAAATACTGTTACTGATTAATGTATTTACTATAGTATACTGTAGTTTTTTATCATTATTTTAGATTATACTCTCTACTTATAAAAAAAAACTGGAGAACATCCCCAGGCAGGTCCTTCAGGAGGTATTTCAGAAGAACGCATTTTTATCATAGGAGATGACAGCTTCATCTGTGTTATTGTCTCTGAAGACCTTCAAGTGGGACAAGATATGGAGCTGGAAGACAGTGATATTGATAAACTTGATTCTTTGTAGACCTGGGCTACGAGTATTTTCTTGGTGTTTAGCAAAAATGTTTTTTAGAAAAACTTTAAATAGGGAAAAGCTTATAGAATAAGAGTATAAAGAAAGAAAATAGTTTTGAATAATATTATTCAGAAAGAAAGAAATAGTTTAGTTTTGTACAGCTATACATGGTTGTGCTTTAAGCCAAGTGTTTGCAAGAGTCAAAAAGTTTTTAAAAATTATATAATATTAAAATGTTACAGTAAGTTAAGGTTATTGTTGAAGAAAGAAAGAATTTTTTTGTTTTTGTTTTTGTTTTTGTTTTTGTTTTTTTCTGAGATGGAGTCTCGCTCTGTCACCCAGGCTGGAGTGAAGTGGCATGATCTCTGCTCACTGCAACCTCCACCTCCTGGGTTCATGCCATTCTCCCGCCTCAGCCTCCTGAGTAGCTGGGACTACAAGGCGACCACCACCACGCCCGGCTAACTTTTTTATATTTTTAGTAGAGACAGGATTTCACTGTGTTAGCCAGGATGGTCTCCATCTCCTGACCTAGTGATCGGCCTCCCAAAGTGCTAGGATTACAGGCATCAGACACTGTGACTGGCCAAGAAAAATATTTTTAAATAAATTCAGCGTCGCCTCTATGCACAGTGTTTATAAAGTGTACAGTAGTGGACAGTAAAGTTCCAGGCCTTCACATTCACTCACCACTCACCGACTCATCCAGAGCAACTTCTCGTCCTGCAAGCTTCAGGACTAGAAGTGCCCTATAGGGGTGTACCATTATTTAATCTTTTATATCATTATTTTTACTGTACCTTTTCTGTGTTTAGATATACGAATACTTAACATTGTGTTACAGCTGACTATAGTATTCAGTAGAGTAACATGCTGTACAGGTTTGTAGCTTAGGAGCAGTAGGCTATACCACTTAGCCTAGGTTTGTCAGGTTTTTGGTAAATACACTCTGTGATGTCTGCACAATGGCGAAATCACCAAATGATGCATTTCTCAGAATATCACCCTGTTAAGCAACACATGACTGTATATTTAGATATACGCCTTCGTATATATAAATATATAATATATTTTACATATATAATGACAATACGTTTGATTGAATAAAATAAAAATCTTTGAATCCATATTATAAATGAATAAATATCATTTTTACTATAGAATGCCAACTAAAAATGTACAAGAAATCATAGGATTAGAAAAGCACCATTTCACAATGATCTGAGTAGTATTTATCTCAGGCAAAATTATCAATGGATGATGAGACTAACGGGAGAAAATGATATGAGACATGATTTTTTTCATATATTCCAAGCACATTTTTAAAACATTAATTTTAATAGAGGGAAAAGTAACTCCATTGGGAACCTCTGGCTGTCACAGTCTTAGTCAACTAGTGAAAGTAACTACCACCAGTCATGGGCCAAAGAGACATCAGGCAACATCTGATAAGACGTTAAAGGAAGAAGAAAAACTTCTATATTATATCAGACAAAAACGTATAACTTGAGCATTAACTTGAAGAGATTTAGCACAATCTGAAATTGAGAAACATTTTGGAAGATATTAAGGTCAGGGATCAAGGAAAAGTTGAGAAACTGTTGAAGGAAACTGGACATTTGCCAGCTGTGTATACCACATGATTCTAGATTGGATTCATTGTCTACAGAGTGCGTTACTGGAACAGATGGTTTTCTAGTTATCTATTTCTCTGTAGCAAACTACTCCAAAACAGAGTCGCTGTAAATCAGTTGATGGCATTTATTTTGCTCGCAACCTGCAATTTCAACAGCCTTCAGTGGAGGTAGCTGATACCTGCTCCACTGGGCGACAGCTGAGACAGCTCAGAATTTGAGGGCTGGTATCATTTGAAGACTGGCTCACCCCCATGCCTGGAAGTTGATCATAGTTGTCATCAGAGACCTTAGATAGGACTAACTGTCAGAACACCTACATGTGGCCCATCCATGTACCTCCGTTTTCTTAATTCATGGTGCCTGTATTAGAAGAGTAAGCCTTCAAAGAGGGAGAGAGGAGGAAGCTGTACCAAATTTTCTGAAACAGCCTCTACCATTTTATAAAAGGAGTGCTAAAGAACTTGTAGACATGTTTTAAAGCCAATCAGATTTAGCAAAGTTTGAATGAGGTCCCAAAGAATATACAACAGTTTTTAAAAATTACGCACATGACTTTTCTTTAGGTTTAAAATTGTTTCAAACAAAAATAAAATTTGCAACAAAATTATTAATAAACCACAGGTAACATGTTTCAGAATACAAAAGAATTACTCACATGTGTCTCGATCAGCTTAGGGTCCCATAACAAAATACCATGAACTGAGTGGCTTAAACAACAGAAACTTATTTTCTGGGTTTTTTTTTGTTGTTGTTGTTGTTTGTTTGTTTTTGAAACAGAGTCTTGCTATGTCGCCCAGGCTGGAGTGCAGTGGCACGATCTCGGCTCACTGCACCCTCTGCCTCCTGGGTTCATGCCATTCTCCTGCCTCAGCCTCCTGCTAGCTGGGACTACAGGCGACCACCACCACGCCTGGCTAATTTTTTGTATTTTTAGTGGAGACAGGGTTTCAGCATGTTAGCCAGGATGGTCTCGATCTCCTGACCTCATGATCCACCCGCCTCGGCCTCCCATAATGCTGGGATTACAGGCATGAGCCACCGGGCCCGGCCAGAAATTTATTCTCTTACAATTCTGGAGGCTAGAAGTTCGAGATCAGGGTGCCAACATGGTCAGGCTCTGATAAAGACTCCTTACTAGCTTGCAGACAGCTGCCTTGTTGCTGTGTCTTCATATATATGTGTGTGTGTGTGTGTGTGTGTGTCTGTGTGTGTGTGTGTGTGTGTGTGTGTGTGTGAGAGAGAGAGAGAGAGACAGACAGACAGACTGACCGACCTGGTGTCTCTTCTTCTCATGAGGGCACTAATCTCATCAAGAGGACCCCATCCTCATGACCTCATCTAAACCTAATTGTCTCTCAATATGCCATCTTCAAACTCAATCACATTGAGGGTTAGGATTTCAGCATATGAATTTAGGAAGGACAGAATTCAGTCCAAAGAAACATGGCAGAATTGTATTAAATCTTGAAAAAATCCAAATTGAGCATACAATCTTAAATTTCAACTCTCTGAAGACCTAAGGGGAAATAAATTACAGGGGCTGTAAATAGTACAGGTTTATAGCTTTCCTATGGTATGGGTTTGATATCATGCTAGATCTCTGAGATTCTAGACACATCAATGGCTATGTGGTCCTTAGCCTCTTTCCCTTGAGTATCAGTTGGCTTGGTAGGGGGTTTATAGTAGCTGAATTCCAAACAATGGAAGACTGTAGTACCTGTCTGTGGCTGAAACACAGGCCTTTTGTGATATTAAATGAAAGAGAATCCTAAAGTTTGGGTCCATTTTATTTCTCCCTTTGTTCTTCTCAGTGACAGTATCAAACCTATGGTCACTTTACTCTATGGGATGTATCATTTCATTGCTGCAATAGAATCGCACTCCCAATTACTCTGACCAGGTTAGGTAACTGATTCCTCTAAGCCTTGCACTGGTATTCAGAGGTGGGCTGGAGCTCACTCTTTGACAAAGTCAAAACTTTCCCCTGGAAGAAGTTTTGAATAGGCTTACAGACCGAGGTTCGTGTTCAGATTGAAGTCCCCAAATCCTGAGTTTATGGGGGAAATTACTACCTAAACACTGATTATAAACTTTTATTTTGAGATAGTTATCAGTGTACATACAGTTGTAACAAATAATACAGAGAGAATCTGCAACATTCACCTAGTTTTTCTCAATGGTAACATCTTATAAAACTGTAATACCATATTACAACTAGGATGCTGACATTGATCCAGTTAAGACACAGAACAGTTCCATCACTGTGGGCATCCCTTGTCTTTTTGAAACCTCACTCCTTTTCCTCCACCCTCACGTTAACCCCTGACAATCACTTATTTGTTCTTCATTTCTACAGTTTCGATGGTTTAAGAATGTTATATTCAGAATCATATGGTATTTACTTACCTTTCTGGATTTTCTTTTTCACTCAGCATAATTTCCTGGAGATTCATCCAAGTTGTCGTATATATCAATAGTTTCATTCTTATTTCTAATTGGTAACCTATAGTATGAATGTATCACAGTTTATTTAATTATTCATCCATTGAGGAACATCTGAGTTGTTTCTAGGTTTTGGCTATTATGACCAATGCTACTATGAACCCTGTGTACAAGTTTTTGTGTGAACAATTTTTTTTCTTTATCTGAGATAAATATCTAGGGGTGTGTTTGCTGGGCCATATGGTGGATGCAAGTTTTGTTTTACAAACTTTTTTTGCAGAATGATTATAACACTTCATATCCTTTCCTGCAAGAATTCAATTTCTTCACATCCTCTCCAGTCTGGTGTTGTCATATGATAATAGCTGTGTAGTGATACTTCATTGTGCTTTAAGAGACAGGATCTTGCTATGCAGCTGAGGCTGGTCTTGAACTTTTGGGCTCAGGTGATCCTCCCAGCTCATCCACCCATATAGTTGGGACCACAAGTATTTGTCACCTTGCCTAACTCATTGTGCTTTTAGTTTGCATTTCCTTAATAGCTCATGACATTGAATACCTTTTTATGTGTTTATTTGCCAGCCATATATTCAGTTTAGTAAAATGTCTATACCTCTTTTGCCCATTTTCTAATTGAATTCTTTGTGAGGTTTTTTTTGTTATGGTTTTGAGGTTCTTTCCATATTCTAGGTAACAGTCCTCTATAGGATATATATAAGTTTGCAAATATTTTATCCTACTCTCATAGCTTGTTTTCTTATTCTATTAGTCAAGTCTTTCATGAGACAAATTTTTAATATTTTTGAGATCCAATGCCTATTTTTTGAAATGAATTCTGCTTTTGGTGTAAAATATAAGACCTATGTGCCTAACTCTACATAGCAATATTTTCTACATTTTTCCCTAAACTTTTTATAGTTTTATATTTTACATTAAAGTCTATGATATATTTTTGGTTGATTTTTGTACAAGATGTGAGTTTTAAGTCAATCTTTCTGCTTTTTTCTGTTGCGTATGCCATTGTTCCAAGCTTTTTCTTCCTCCATTATTTCTTTTTACACACTTGTCAAAAGTCTGTTAGGTAAATTGGTGTGTATTTCTGACTTCTTATTGCATTCTATTAATCAGACTATCTGTCTTTCTGACAATATCACAGCTGATTACTGTAGCTACATAATAGACCTTTACATTAGGTAAAGTGATTCCTCCAACTGCATTCTTTATTTCAATATTATTATTGTTATTCTTGGGCTTGGGTCTTTATGTATTGATTTTAGAATATGTGTTTCTATTCTATTCTTATATATTGACTTTAGAATATGTATTTATATTCTTCAAAATACTCTTGCTTTAATTGCCTTAAACATGTATAAAAATTTTAGGAGAATTGTCATTTTTACTATATTGAATCCTCTGATCTATAAAAATGTTATGTCTTTTCATTTATTTAGTTTTTTTTGGTATCTTTCAGGAATAATTTTTAAACTTCAGCATAAATTATCTGTAAATGTTCTGATAAATTTTTAAATTGGCTTTGAAGTGATTATAAATAGTATGGTTTAATTTTTTAATTTTTAATTTCTTTGGCATATAGTATGCATATATATTTATGGGGTACATGAGATGTCGATGCAAGAATGCAATGTGAAATAATTACATCATGGAGAATGGAGTATTCATGCCCTCAAGGATTTATCCTTTGAGTTATAATTCAATTATACTCTTTAAGATACATTTTAAAATGTGCAATTAAGTTATTATTGACTATAATCACCCTATTGTGCTATCAAACAGGTCTTATTCATTTTTTCTTATATTTTTTGTACTGAATAACCATTCCCACCTCACCTGACGCACCCCCACTACCATTCCCAGCGTCTGGTAATCATCATTTTACTATGTTCATGAGTACAATTGTTGTGATTTTTAGGTCCCACAAATAAGTGAGAATATGTGATGTTTGTCTTTCTGTGCCTGGCTTAGTTCACTTAACACAGTGATCTCCAGTTCCATCCATGTTGATGCAAGTGACTGGATTTCATTCTTTTTTATGGCAAAACAGTACTCCATTATGTATATGCACCACATTTTCTTTATCCATTCATCTGTTGATGGACACTTAGGTTGTTTCCAAATCTTGACTATTGTAAACAATGCTGCAACAAACACAAGCATGTAGATATCTCTTTGATACACCGTTTTCTCTTCTTTTGTGTGTACACCCAGCAGTAGGGTTGCTGGATCATATGGTAGCTCAATTTTTTTTTGTTTTCTGAGGAAGCTCCAAACTGTTCTCCATAGTGGTTTTACTAATTTACATTCCCTCCAATAGTATACAAGGGTTCCCTTTTGTCTGCATCCTCACCAGCATTTATTATTGCCTGTCCTTTGGATATGAAAGCCATTTTAACAGGTAAGATGATATCTCATTGTAGATTTGATTTGCCTTTCCCATAATCGATGTTGAGCATTTTTCGTATGCCTGTTTGCCATGTGTGTGTTTTCTTTTGAGAAATATCTATTCTTTTGCCCATTTTTTGATTGAATTTTTAGACATTTTCCTATAGAGTTGTTTGAGCTCCTTATGTATTCTGGTTATTAATTCCTTGTCAGATGGGTAGTTTGCAAATATTTTCTCCCAGTTTGTGGGTTTTCTGTTCACTTTGTTGACTCACTTTGTTGATCATAACAGCAAAAGCTTTTTAACTTGATTTGATCCTATTTGTCCGTTCTTGCCGTGGTTGTCTGTGCTTGTCAGGTATTGCTCAAGAAATTTTTGCCCAGACCAATGTCTTGGATAGTTTACTCGTTGTTTTCTTATAGTAGTTTCATAGATCTATGTCTTAGATTTAAGTCTTTAATCCATTTTGATTTGTTTATTGTATATGGCAAGAGATAGGGGTCTAGTCTCATTCTTTGGCGTATGGATATCCAGTTATCCCAATGCCATTTATTGATAGACTGTCTTTTCTCCATTGTATGTTCTTGGCACCTTTGTTGAAAATGAGTTCACTGTAGTGTGTGGATTTGTTTCTGGGTTATTATGTTTTATTTGTCTATGTGTCTGTTTTTATGAGAATACCATGCTACTTTTGTTGCTGTAGCTCCACAGTATAATCTGAAGTCAGGTGATGTATTACTCCAGTTTCATTCTTTTTGATTAGGATAACTTTAGCTATTCTGGATTTTTTTGTGGTTTCATATAAAGTTTAGGATTGTGTTTTTTTTTTTTTCCTATGAAGAAAGTCAGTGGTATTTTGATAGGGATTGCACTGAGTCTGTAGATAGCTTTGGGTGGTATGAACTTTTTAACAACATTGATTCTTCCGATCCATGTACATGAACTATTTATTTTCATTTTTTGGTGTTCCTTTCAATTTCTTTCATCAGTGTTTTATAGTTTCCATTGTTGACATTTTTCACTCCATTGGTTAATTCCTAGGTAATTAATTTTATGTGTGCTATTGTAAATGGGATGAATTTTATTTCTTTTTCAGATTATTCACTGTTGGCATATAGAAATGCTACTAAATTTTGTATGTTAATTTTGTGTCCTGCAAATTCCATAAATTTATCAGTTCTAATCATTTTGGGGGGAATCTTGAGGTTTTTCTTAGTATAAGATCATATAATCTGCAAACAAGGATAATTTGACTTTTTCATTTTCAATTTGGATGCCCAAATCTTTCTCTGGTCTGATGGCTCTAGCTAGTACTTCCAGTACTATGGTGAATAACAGTGGTGAAAATTGGCATCATTGTTGTGTTCCAGATCTCAGAGGAAAGGCTTTCAGTTTTTCCCCACTCAGTATGATACTAGCTGTGGGTGTCTCATACAGAACTTTTATTATGTTGAGGTATGTTCCTTCTATACCCAGGTTTTTGGGGGTTTTTATCATGAAGAGATGTGGAATTTTTTGAATTACTTTTTAGCATCTATTGATAGGATCCTATGGTTTTTATCCTTCATTCTGTTGACTTGATGTACCACTCGATTGGTTTGTGCATGTTGAACTATCCTTGCATCCCAGAGGTAAACCCACTTGGTCATGATGAATGATTTTTCTAATGCATTGTTGAATTCAGTTTGCTAGTATTTTATGGAAGATTTTTGCATCAATATTCATCAGATTTTGGCCTGTAGTTTTCTTTTTTTGATGTGTCTCTGTCTGGTTTTGATATCAAGGTAATACTGATTGTATAGAATGAGTTTGGAAGTATTTCCTCTTCTTCCATTTCCTGGAATAGTTTGAGTAAGATTGCTATTCATTCCTCTTTAAATGTTTATTTGGTTGGATTCAGCAGTGAAGCCATCGGGTCCCAGGCTTTTCTTTACTGGTAGATTTTTTTTATTATGCCTTTGATCTTGTTACTTCTTATTGGTCTGTTCAGGTTTTGGATCTCTTCTTGGCTCAGTCTCTGGAGATGGTATGTGTCTAGAAATTTGTCCATTTCTTCTAGATTTTCCAATTTGTTGTCATATAGTTGCTCATAGTAACTACTAATGACGTTTTGGCAGTGTCATTTGTAATGACTCCTTTTTTGTTTCTGATTTTATCTATTTGTGTCTTTTTTTCTTAGTTTGGCTAAAGGTTTGTCAATTTCTTTAACTTTTTTAAAAGCCAACTTTTTGTTTTATTGATATTTTGTACTTTTTAAAAAAATTCAATTTCATTTATTTCTGCTCTAATATTTTATTGTTTCTTCTACTAATTTTGGGTTTGGTTTCCACATGCATTCCTAGTTCTTTAAGATGCATTGTTAGACTGTTTATTTGAAGGCTTTCCTCTTTTTTGATAAAGGCACTTATATCTATAATGGTCCCTCTGAGTACTATTTTTGCTGTATCCCATAGGTTTTGTTTGGTATGTTGTGTTTAGGTTATCATTTGTTTCAAGAAATTTTTCCATTTCCTTCTTAATTTCTTTATTGACACACTGATCATTGAGGTGCACATGGTTTAATTTCTAGGTATTTGTATAGTTCGCAAAATTCCTCTTATTATTAATTTCTAGTTTTATTGTGGTATGAGAATATGCTTGATATTATTTCCATTTTTTAAAATGTTTTCAGACTTGTTTTGTGACCTAACATATAGTCTATCCCTGATAATGATCCACGTGCTGAGGAAAAGAATATGTATTTTGTAGCCATTTTATGAAATGTTCTATAAATATCTGTTATATCCATTTGGTCTGTAGTGCACAATAAGTCAGATGCTTCTTTATTTTCTGTCTCGAGGATAGGTCCAATGCTGAAAGTGGGGTGTTAAAGTTTCCAGTTATCGTATTTGGACATATTATTCTTTTTAGTTATAATAATGTTTCCTCTGTATATTTGGATGTCCCAGTGTTGGGTGCAGATCTATTTAAAGTTGTTATATCCTCTTGCTGAATCGATACCTTTGTCATTATATATGACCTTCTTTGTAGCTTGTTATGGTTTTTGTCTTGAAATCTATTTTGTCTGATATAAGTATAGCAACTCCTGCACTTTTTTGGTTTTTATTGGCATGGAATATCTTTTTCCATACCTTTCTTTTCAGTCTATGTGTATCTTTATAGGTCAAGTGTGTTTCTTGGAGGCAATAGATCATTGGGTCCTGTTTTTTCATTTATTCAGCCAGTCACTGTCTTTTGATTGGATAATTTAGTCCATTTTCTTTTTCTGGTTGTTTTGTGGTCTCTTCCTTCTTACTTTTCTTCCTGTCTTCCTTTAGTGAAGGTGATTTTCTCCAGTGATATGACTTTGTTTCTTGTTTTTTAGTTTTTGTTTATCTATTGTACATTTTTGGTTTGAGATTACCATGAGGCTTGTAAATACTATTTTATAACCCATTATTTTAATCTGATAAGAACTTAACACTGATAAGAAGAAAACTACTCAAAACTCTAAGCCTTGGCTTTTTCTCCTTACTAAATTTTTGGTTTTTTTTTTTTTTTTTCTGTTTATACCTTAGTGTACTGACTATGTCTTGGAAAAGTTGCTGTAGTTATTATTTTTGGATGCTTTATAATTTAGTCTATTTAGGATAAGAGTAGTTAACACACCACTGTTACAGTGTTATAATATTCTGTTTTTCTGTTTACTTACTATGGCCAGTGAGTTGTATACCTTTAGATGATTTCTTACTGCTAATTAATGTCCTTTTCTTTGTGGTCAAAGTAATCCTTTTAGCATTTCTTGTAGGACAGAGTTGGTGTTGATGAAATCCCTCAGCTTTAGTTTGTCTGGGGAAGTTTTTATTTCTTCTTCATATTTGAAAGATATTTCTGCTAAATACTTTATTCTAGGGTAAACATTTTTTTGCTTCAGCACTTGAGATATGTCATACCACTCTCTCCCAGCCTGTAAGTTTCCACTGAAAAAGTTGGCTGCCAGACCTATTGGAGCTCCATTGTATGTTATTTGTTTCTTTGGCTGCTTTTAGAATCCTTTCTTTATCATTGACTTTTGAGAGTTTGATAACTAAATGCCTTGAGAGTTTAACCCTTCTTTGGGTTAAATCTGCTTGGTGTTGTATAACCTTCTTGTACTTGGATATTGATATCTTTCTTTAGGCTTGAGAACTTCTCTGTTATTGTCCTTTTGAATAAATGTTCTACCCATACCTTTTTCTCTACCTTCTTTAAAGGCCAATAACTCTAAGATTTACCCATTGGAGGCTATTTTCTAGGTCTTATAGGCAATATATTGTTTTTTTTTTCTTTTGCCTCCTCTGACTGTGTATTTTCAAATAGCCTGTCTTCAAGCTAATTCTTTCTCCAGCTTGATTGATTCTGCCATTAAAGAACTCTAATGTGTTCTTCAGTATGCCAGTTACATTTTTCAGCTCCAGGATCCCTGCTTCTTTTTAATTATTTAAATATCTTTGATAAATTTATTGGGTAGCATTCTGAATTCCTTATCTGTGTTATCTTGAATTTCTTTGAATTTTCTCAACATAGCTATTTTAAATTCTCTGTCTAAAAGGTCACATATCTCTGTTATGTGTGACCTTTCTCCAAGATTGGTCCTTTTGCTATTTTTAGTTCATTTACTGAGGTCATGTTTTCCTGGATAGTGTTGATATTAACAATGTTCTTTGGTGTCTGGGCATTGAAGAGTTCGGTATTTATTGGAGTCTCCACTGTCTGGGATTATTGTAGCCATTCTTCTCTGGAAGACTTTCGGGTATTTGAAAGGACTTGGGTGTTGTGATCTAAGCTGTATCTGCTATAGGGTGTATCCCAAGCCCAGTAAATGCAGTGGTTCCTGCATAGTTATAGGGGTTTTTAGTATCTGCATATTAAGCCTTGAGGGTCTTGGACAAGATCTGAGAGAATTCTCTGGATTAACAGGCAGAGACTCTTGTTATCTTCCCTTACTTTCTAAAAAAAAAAAAGATTCTCTCTGTCCTGAAGCTGGGGGTAGAGTAATACAAGCACCCCTGTGGCCCCTACCACTATGACTGCACTTGGTCAGAACTGAAGCCAGCACAGCACTGGGTCTTGTCCAAGGCCTCTGTATCTCTCAGCCATTGGCAAAGCCAGCCAGGCCTATGTCTTTTTCTTTTCAGGTCAGTGAGGTCTCCTGGGCCTCAGGTAGATCCAGAAGTGCCATCAGGGAGTCAGGACTAGAGTTAAAAACCTTAGAAGTCTACCTGGTGTTCTATTTTACTGTGGCTGAGCTGGCAATCAAACCACAAGATGCAATCCTTCCCACTCTTCCCTTCCCTTTCCAAAGACAAAGGAGCCTCACCCAGTAGCCACCACCACTCCAGGCCACAAGGATTACGGTCAGACTACCGCTGATATTCCCTTAAGGCCCAAGGACTCTTACATCAGCTTATGGTGAATGCTGGATGGCCTAGGATTCATGCTTCAGGGAAATAGGCTCCCCTCTGGCCCACAGCAGGTCCATAGTGCCATCCAAGAGTCAAATCCTGGAGCTGGGGACTCCAGGAGCCTGCTTGGTGCTCTACACCCATGTGGCAATGCTGATACTTAAGATACAAGACGTGGTCTTCCTTTTACTTTTCCCTCTGCTTTTCTCCAGTAGAAAGAGTTTTGCCATGTAGCCAGCACAGCTGGTAAAGTGCTGAGTCTCACCTGAAGCCACCATGTCTCAACATGTCACCCAATGCCCTCAACATAGTTCCTGGGTATTGCTACTGGTTACTCAGGGCCCAAGGGCTCTTCAGTTAGCAGGTTATGAACTCTGCAAGGACTGGGTCCTTTTCTTCAAAGCAGTGGATTCCCTTCTGGCCCAGGGTCTGTCTAGAAATGTCATCTTGGAGCTAGGGCCTGGAACGGAGTCCTCATGACTCTGACTATGACTTATCTTGCTGTGACTAAGCTGGTATCTAAGATGTCCAAAGTATCTACTTTCCTCTCTTTAAGTGGAAGGATGGGGTCTCATTTGGAGCCATGAGTTGTGCAGCCTAGGGTTATGGGACGGATGATGCCAGTATTCCCTTGGCTGTCCCGGCTGTTGTCTCAGTACGTCAGTCACATGCCCTCCCAATCCACTGTCTCTGGACCTAGTTTAACACTAGGACTTGCCAAGAGTTGGCAAGTGCTTATGGCCTAGAGTGCCTTTTAAGTTTATTTGGAGACACAGAGCACTGTATCCCTTGGTGGTGAAGTTTGGGTCACTGGGATTGGTGATTCCTACCTTGTTAGGGCTGCTTTAAATGTTTCCCCTGTGGATGGGCATCAGCTGAGTTTCATGCAGTTTTACCTTCTGCTCTAACAGGACACTACTGAGTCCAATGCCTCACAATTGCTGTGTTATCCCTCACCCAGCACTGAGAGTCATTCTCCTCTCCTTACTACTGCTGCTGAGGTGTAGGGAGGGTGGGGTGTAGAGGGGAAGGGCGGCATCGACCATTTAGGGCTCTTTATCTCTTCATGCCTCTTTCAGCCATACACAGTTAAATAAGCGACTATGAGTGCTCATATGGTTTTTGGTTCTTATGAAGGTGATTTTTCTATGTAGATAGTTCTTAAATTGGTGCCCTTGCAGTAGGGGATGATTGGTGGAGCCTACATGTCTGCTATCTTGCTCTACCTCCAATATGGTGTTTCAAATTTTTGTTTCTGCAGGCTTATTATTAATATATAAAAGTAAATGATTTCTAATGTGTTCTTATCTCCTCTGACCTTCTGACTTTACTGACTGCATTTATGAGTTATAGAAAATTGTTTTCACATTCCTTGGGATTTTCTATGTAGACAATAATGTCATTTTCAAATAGAGAAAATTTTATTTCTTCCTTTTTAACCTGTATGTATTTTATTTCTTTTTCCTGCTATACAAAAATGGTTAGAAATCCAAGTGCTATTTTAGTAAGGGAATGATGTGATTGGACACCATTGCCCTGTCTGCAATCTTAGAGAGAACTCATCCAGTCTTTCATTATTACGTACAATGTTTGCTGTAGGTTTTAAAAAATATGTTCTTTGTCAAATAGAGAAAGATCTCCTTTATTTCTAGTTTCCTGAGATATTTTTTATTATTTGCATTGGCGTTATATTAAGCACCAAATGCTATTCTGCATCAATTGATATAATCATATGATTTTTCTTTTTTAGCCTATTGACACAGGGGCTTATGTTGGTTGATTCTTTTTTTTTTAATTTATAAAGAAAAACATTTTATTGGCTCACGGTTCCACAGGCTATACAGGAAGCATAGTGGCTTCTGCTTCTAGGGAGGTCTCAGGAAACTTATGATCATGGGAGAAGGCACAGGAGAGGCTGGCACATCTTACATGGCTGGGGCAGGAGGAAGAGAGCAAGGGGAGAGGTGCCACACACTTTTAAACAACCAGATCTCACAAGAACTCACGACAGGGATGACAGCACCTGGGGGATGGTGCTAGACCATGAGAAGCCACCCCCATGGCCTCGTCACCTCCCACCAGGCCCATCTCCAGCATTGGGAGTTACATTTCAACATGAGATTTGGGTGGGAACACAGAGTCCAACCATATCACCCCCACCTGTCTTGAAATGCCAGGGCTCCCTCCCCAGCCACACCTGAAAGCAAAGTTCTAGAACCACCCTGAGACAATGAGCCAGTTGCTTCAAACTGAGCACAAAACGACTCAACATCCAGAGCAAAGGAAATACAGAAAGTGCCTAAATGGGCCTAACGGGATCTTAGTAATCAAATATATCATCATGTGTGTATTTTCCACATTATGGTGGGAACACTTTAGAGCCAGCCCAGCTCCCCTCCTGTTCCTGTTAGAATTTTGTTCTTAGAAAAAAATTTTGTGTGTATGTTTTCATATTTCCTTTTTTTAAATTTTTATTATACTCTAAGTTCCAGGGTACATCTGCACAATGGGCAGGTATGCTACATATGTACACATGTGCCATGTTGGTGTGCGGCACCCCTCAACTCATCATTTACATTAGGCACTTCTCCCAATGCTATCCCTCCCCCATGCCTCCACCCCTCGACAGGCCCTGGTGTGTGATGTTCCCCACCCTGTGTCCAAGTGCTCTCATTGTTCAATTCCCAGCTATGAGTGAGAACATGCGGTGTTTGGTTTTCTGTCCTTGCGATAGTTTGCTCAGAATGATGGTTTCCAGCTTCATCCATGTGTCTACAAAGGACATGAACTTATCCATTTTTTATGACTGCAGAGTATTCCATGGTGTATATGTGCCACATTTTCTTAATCTAGTCTATCATTGATGGACATTTTGGTTGGTTCCAAGTCTTGGCTATTGTGAATAGTGCCACAATAAACACACGTGTGCACGTGTCTTTATAGCAGCATGTTTTATAACCTTTTGGGTATATACCCAGTAATGGGATGGCTGGGTCAAATGGTTTTTCTAGTTCTAAATCCTTGAGGAATTGCCACACTCTCTTCCACAATGGTTGAAGTAGTTTACACTGCCATCAACAGTGGAAAAGTGTTCCTATTTCTCCACATCCTCTCCAGCATCTGTTGTTTCCTGACTTTTTAATGATCGCCATTCTAACTGGTGTAAGATGGTATCTCATTGTGGTTTTCATTTGCATTTCTCTGATGGCCAGTGATGATGAGCCTTTTTGCATGTGTCTGTTGGCTGCATAAATGTCTTCTTTTGAGAAGTGTCTGTTCATATCCTTTGACCAGTTTTTGATGAGGTTGTTTGATTTTTCCTGTAATTTGTTTAAGTTCTTTGTAGATTCTGGATATTAGTCCGTTGTCAGATGGATTGATTACAGAAATTTTCTTCCATTCTGTAGGTTGCCTTTTCACTCTGATGGTAGTTTCTTTTGCTGTGCAGAAGCTCTTTAGTTTAATCAGATCACATTTGTCTATTTTGGCTCTTGTTGTGATTGCTTGTGGTGTTTTAGTCCTCAAGTTCTTGCCCATGCCTGTGTCCTGAATGGTATAGGTTTCCTTCTAGGGTTTTTATGGTTTTAGGTCTAACATTTGAATCTTTAATCCATCTTGAATTAATTTTTGTACAAGGTGTAACGAAGGAATCCAGTTTCAGCTTTCTACATATGGCTAGCCAGTTTTCCCAGCACCATTTATTAAATAGGGAATCCTTTCCCCATTGCTTGTTTTTGTCAAGTTTGTCAAAGATCAGATGGTTGTAGGTGTGCGGTATTATTTCTGAGGGCTCTGTTCTGTTCCATTGGTCTATAGATCAGTTTTGGTACCAGTAACATGCTGCTTTGGTTACTGTAGGCTTGTAGTATAGTTTGAAGTCAGGTAGCATTATGCCTCCAGTGTTGTTCTTTTTGCTTAGGATTGTCTTGGCTATGCGGGCTCTTTTTTGGTTCCATATGAATTTTAAAGTAGTTTTTTCCAATTATGTGAAGAAAGGCATTGGTAGCTTGATGGGGATGGCATTGAATCTATAAATTACCTTGGGCAGTATGGCCATTTTCATGATATTGATTCTTCCTATCTATGAGCATGGAATGTTCTTCCATTTGTTTGTTTCCTCTTTTATTTCGTTGAGCAGTGGTTTGTAGTTCTCCTTGAAGAGGTCCTTCACATCCCTTGTAAGTTGGATTCCTAGGTATTTTATTCTCTTTGAAGCAATTGTGAATGAGAGTTCACTCACTATTTGGCTCTCTGTTTGTCTGTTATTGGTGTATAAGAATGCTTGTGATTTTTGTACATTGATTTTGTATCCTGAGACTTTGCTGAAGTTGCTTATCAGCTTAAGGAGATTTTGGGCTGAGATGATGGGGTTTTCTAGATATACAATCATGTCATCTGCAAACAGGGACAGTTTGACTTCCTCTTTTCCTAATTGAATACCCTTTCTTTCTTTCTCCTGCCTGATTTCCCTGGCCAGAACTTCCAACAGTATGTTGAATATGAGTGGTGAAAGGGCATCCTTGTCTTGTGCCAGTTTTCAAAGGGAATGCTTCCAGTTTTTGCCCATTCAGTATGATATTGGCTATGGGTTTGTCATAAATAGCTCTTATTATTTTGAGATACGTTCCATCAATACCTAGTTTATTGACAGTTTTTAGCATGAAGGTTGTTGAATTTTGTCGAAGGTCTTTTCTGCATCTATTGAAACAATCATGTGGTTTTGATCTTTGGTTCTGTTACGTCTATTGATTTGCATATGTTGAACCAGCCTTGCATCCCAGGGATCAAGCAAATTTGATCTTGGTGGCTAAGCTTTTGGAGGTGCTGCTGGATTTGGTTTGCCAGTATTTTATTGACGATTTTTGCATCGATGTTTATCAGGGATATTGATCTAAAATTCTGTTTTTTTGTTGTGTCTCTGCCAGGCTTTGGTGTCAGGATGATGCTGGCCTCATAAAATGAGTTAGGGAGGATTCCCTCTTTTTCTATTGATTGCAATAGTTTCAGAAGGAATGGTACCAGCTTCTCTTTGTACCTCTGGTAGTATTTGGCTGTGAATCCATGAAGTCCTGGACTTTTTTTGGTTGGTAGGCTATTATTGCCTCAATTTCAGAGGCTGTTTTTAGTCTATTCAGGGATTCAACTTCTTCCTGGTTTAGTCTTGCGAGGGTGTGTGTGTCCAGGAATTCATCATTTTCTTCTAGATTTTCTAGTTTATTTGTGTAGAGGTGTTTATAGTATTCTTTGATGGTAGTTTGTATTACTGTGCGATCAGTGGTGATATCCACTTTATCATTTTTTATTGCATCTATGTGATTCTTCTTTTCTTCTTTATTAGTCTTGCTAGCAGTCTACCTATTTTGTTAATCATTTCCAAAGGCAGCTCCTGGATTCAATGATTTTTTGAAGGGTTTTTTGTGTGTCTATCTCCTTCAGCTCTGCTGTGATCTTAGTTATTTCTTGCCTTCTGCTAGCTTTGGAATGTGTTTGCTCTTGCTTCTCTAGTTCTTTTAATTGTGATGTTAGGATGTCAATTTTAGATCTTTCCTGCTTTCTCTTGTAGGCATTTAGTGCTATAAATTTCCCTCTACACACTGCTTTAAATGTGTCCCAGTGATTCTGATATGTTTTGTCTTTTTTTTTCTCATTGGTTTCAAAGAACATCTTTATTTCTGCCTTCATTTCATGATTTACCCAGTAGTCATTCAGGAGCAGGTTGTTTAGTTTCCACGTAATTGTGCAGTTTTGAGTGAGTTTCTTAATTCTGAGTTCTAATTTGATTGCACTGTGGTCTGTGAGACAGTTTGTTATGATTTCTATTCTTTTACATTTGCTAAGGAGTGCTATACTTTTGGCTATGTGGTCAGTTTTGGAATAAGTGCGATTTGGTGCTTAGAAGAATGTTTATTCTGTTGATTTGGGGTGGAGAGTTCTGTAGATGTCTATTAGGTCCGCTTGGTGCAGAGCTGAGTTCAAGTCCGGGATATCCTTGTTAACTTTCTGTCTCATTGATCTGTCTAATGTTTACAGTGGGGTGTTAAAGTCTCCCATTATTATCGTGTGAGAGTTTAAGTTTCTTTGTAGGTGTGTAAGAACTTGCTTTATGAATCTGGGTGCTCCTGTATTGGGTGCATATATATTTACGATAGTTAGCTCTTCTTGTTGAATTGATGCCTTTACCATTATGTAATGCCCTTCTTTGTCTCTTTTGATCTTTGTTGGTTTGAAGTCCATTTTATCAGAGACTAGAAATGCAACCCCCCCTTTTTTTTTGTTTTCCCTTTGCTTGGTAGATCTTCCTCCATCCCTTTATTTTGAGCCTATGTGTGTCTCTGCACATGAGATGGATCTCCTGAATACAGCACACTGATGGGTCTTGACTCTTTATCCAGTTTGACAATCTTTGTCTGTTAATTGGGGCATTTAGCCCATTTACATTTAAGGTTAATATTGTTACGTTATGTTTGAATTTGATCCTGTCATTATAATGTTAGCTGATTATTTTGCTCGTTAGTTGATGCAGTTTCTTCCTAGCCTCGATGGTCTTTACAATTTGGCATGTTTTTGTAGTGGCTGGTACTGGTTGTTCCTTTCCATGTTGAGTGCTTCCTTCAGGAGCTCTTGTAAGGCAGGCCTGGTGGTGACAAAATCCATCAGCATTTGCTTGTCTGTAAAGGATTTCATTTCTCCTTCATTTATGAAGCTTAGTTTGGCTGGATATGAAATTCCGGGTTGAAAATTCTTTTCTTTAAGAATGTTGAATATTGGCCCCCACTGTCTTCTGGCTTGTAGAATTTGTGCCGAGAGGTCTGCTGTTAGTCTGATGGGCTTCCCTTTGTGGGTAACCTGACCTTTCTCTCTGGCTGCCCTTAATATTTTTTCCTTCATTTCAACTTCGGTGAATCTGACAATTATGTGTCTTGGGGTTGCTCTTCTCGAGGAGTATCTTTGTGGCATTGTCTGTATTTCCTGAATTTGAATGTTGGTCTGCCTTGCTAGATTGGGGAAGTTCTCCTGGATAATATCCTGAAGAGTGTTTTCCAACTTGGGTCCATTCTCCCCATCACTTTCAGGTACACCAATCAGACGTAGATTTGGTCTTTTCACAAAGTCCCATATTTCTTGGAGGCTTTGTTCATTTCTTTTTACTCTTTTTTTCTCTAAACTTCTCTTCTCACTTCATGTCATTTATTTGATTTTCAATCACTGATACCCTTTCTTCCACTTGATTGAATCATCTACAGAAGCTTGTGCATGCATCACATAGTTCTCATGCCATTGTTTCAGCTCCATCAGGTCATTTAAGTTCTTCTCTACACTGTTTATTCTAGTTAGCCATTCATCTAACACTTTTTCAAGGTTTTTAGCTTCTTTGTGATGGGTTTGAACATCCTCCTTTAGCTCGGAGGAGTTTGTTATTACTGATCTTCTGAAGCCTACTTCTGTCAACTCGACAAAGTCATTCTCCGCCCATCTTTGTTCCGTTGCTTGCGAGGAGCTGCGATCCTTTGGAGGAGAAGAGGCGCTCTGGTTTTTTAAATTTTCAGCTTTTGTGCTCTGGTTTCTCCCCATCTTTGTGGTTTTATCTACCTTTGGTCTTTAATGATGGTGACCAATAGATGAGGTTTTGGTGTGGATGTCCTTTTTGTTGACGCTGATGCTCTTCCTTTCTGTTTGTTGGTTTTCCTTCTAACAGTCAGGACCCATAGCTGCAGGTCTGTTGGAGTTTAGTGGAGGTCCACCCCAGACCCTGTTTGCCTTGGTATCACCAGTAGAGGCTGCAGAACAGCAAATATTGCAGAACGACAAATGTTGCTGCCTAATCCTTCCTCTGTAAGCTTCGTCTCAGAGGGGCACCTGCTGTATGAGGTGTCAGTCGGCCCTTCTGGGAGGTGTTTCCCATTTAGACTACTCAGGGGTCGGGGACCCACTTGAGGAGGCAGTCTGTCCATTCTCAGATCTCGAACTCCATGGTGGGAGAACCACTGCTCTTTTCAAAGCTGTCAGACAGGGACATTTAAGTCTGCAGAAGTTTCTGCTGCCTTTTGTTCAGCTATGTCCTGCCCCCAGAGGTGGAGTCTATGGAGGCAGGCAGGCCTCATTGAGCTGTGGTGGGCTCCATCCAGTTCGAGCTTCCTGGCAGCTTTGTTTACCTAGTCAAGCCTCAGCAATGGTGGAAGCCCCTCCCCCAGCCTCGCTGCTGCCTCGCAGTTTGATCTGGGACTGCTGTGCTAGCAGTGAGCAAGGCTCTTTGGGTGTGGAACTCACTGAGCCATGTGTGGGATATAATGTACTGGTGTGCCATTTGCTAAGACCATTGGAAAAGTGCAGTATTAGGGCAGGAGTGTCCCGATTTTCAAGGTACCATCTGTCACAGCTTCCCTTGGCTAGGAAAGGGAATTCTCTGACCCCTTGAGCTTCCTGTGTAAGGTGATGCCCCACCCTGCTTCGGCTCACACTTCATGGGCTGCACCCACTGTCCACGCAGTCCCAGTGAGATTAACCCGGTACCTCAGTTGGAAATGCAGAAATCACCTGTCTTCTGCGTCACTCACACTGGGAGCTGTAGACTGGAGTTTTTCCTTTTTGGCCATCTTGGAACCATCATCCAGTTGATTCTTTAGTGTTTGAAGAGCATTTCATATTTTGGCTGTGGTATGTAGTGCTTTTTATCTATTGCTAGATTTTATTTGCTAATAGTTTGTTGAGGATTTCTCTCTGTAATTATATGTGCAATATTGGTCTATAGTTTTTCAGCTTTATACTTTTTTTTTTGGTCTGGTTTGGGTATGAGGGTACTACCAATCTCATAAAACTAGTTAGTATTTTATCCTCTTCTATTTTTTGTAAGATATGTAAAATTGGTGCTAACTCCTTTTATAAACGTTTTGTAGAATTCTCCAGGGTCTATAGTATTTTGGCTTTAATACTGTTTTTTGGTCTGATTTTGGTATCAGGGTACTACCAATCTCATAAAACTAGTTAGTATAAAACTAGTTAGTATTTTATCCTCTTCTGTTTCTTGGAAGATATGTAAAATTGGTGCTAACTCATTTTTTAGATGTTTGGTAGAATTCTCCAGTAAAACTATCTGTGTTTGAAGACTTTTTTTTGAAGCAATTCAGTTACAAATTCAAGTTCTTTAACAGTTACAGGACTATTCAGATTGTTTATTTCATGTCGATTGAGTTTTAGTAGTTTGTATTTTGTGAGATTTTTGTTCATTTTTTTCTACATTTTCTTCAGTCTTTCTTCAGATTACTATACCCATCTATGCCCATGACTACTCAAGATAGTCATTCACTCATCTGGGAGAAAGCCTTGTTATCCTCTTACTTCTTTTTTATTCTTCAAAGCCACATAACTCTCCAGTATTTTCCCCCACCTTAGAAACAAGTTAGGCATGCCTATGATATTTCTGCTTTCTTCCTATCACATCAGCCCCTTTAAAGAAAGAAGATAATTATAAACAGGAAGAAAGGAAGAGATAGTGAAGGAGAAATAGTGAAGTAATTCAAAATATCATTTTGTTACACAGGTCAAAAAGCTTTGAATTTATTTTATTATTTATTCATTTAGACAAAATTACTGAATACCCACTATATGCCTAGTACTCTATTATATTCTAGGAAACACAGTAGAAAGGGTAATGGAATTTATCCTGTTAATGTAGAATTTATGATCTGGGTGGTGGTTGCTTTTTCTTTAAAAGGTTAGACAGTAAATATTTTAAGCAATTTTGACCATACACTCTGTTTTAACTACTCCATTCTGCCGTGATAGTGTGAAGGTATCTATAGACAGTATGTAAGTGGATACGCTATTGTGTGTTTCAATAATAAAATAATAATTTATGTTAAAGTTTTAATTTAACATTCTCATCATGAACTATTATTTCTGTCATGTTTTTAAAAAACATATCAAACAGTAAAGACCATTCTGAGCTCACAAGCCAGGCAACAACAGGTGGAGAACTTGGTATGGATCATGGGCCAATTTGCCAAACCCTGATTTAAAAAAACAGAAATGTGAAATCAGGACACAGAGAAAACGAAGTCTTTGCGGCAGCCTATACAGATAGGCCAAGAGGTAACACCTGCTCATGGTATTTTTTCCCACATAGGTAAAGAGGATTTACCAAGAAGCAAACAGTGCTTAAATTTGAGAGCCCTGACAATTTGTTGTGGCTCTGATATATTTTTTAAGTGGTGCAAAATAACATACAGTAACTCAAATATTTAAGAATTCTATTACTTTCTATGCCAATTTCCTCAGACACAGGAAATTATAGGCGCAGTTACTTTGAATGACACATATATTGAGATATAGTCAAATATATTCATATGTTCACTTTCATTCATACCTGTCATCTTTAGCCTTCACAGTATAGAATTACTTGCTTGAATACTTCTACAGGCCATTAGGCTGCCTTTCCCTGCCTCATGATACATGTACTGGCTCTGAAAGTGTGTATGTTCTGGAGGACAAAAATTATTTGATGAGGCACTAGTTTATGGAAAATATTCTAATTATTGAATTTGTAAAATTTAACATATCTATTATCTAATATCTAATTGTGCCTAGTGAAAATGGAAGTTTTCTCCTGTCAAGAATATGTTTGAAAATGCAGTGTATACAAATGTAAATGTAAAATAGATATTTGTCAATTGTTATGCTCGTATAACATAACCTGTAGCTGTACTTCACACATGTGAAATAACATTTTTATATATCATAATGTATTGGATTCTATCATATTCTGATGCATATTCATGTACTGAATTCTGGTGGATCAATTTGAAATAGGAAGTAAAATTGCAATACACACAGCCTAAGGAAATAAATGTTCTGGTGGCATAGTACCTAAATATATTTATTAAGTAGTCAATGTTGGAAAAGGGAAATAAGTTACACAAAATTGTAGTGCAGTATAATGTAGTGGTAATTTTAAAATACATGTTGAGGTTAATATGAGCAAAATGATGGAGCAGCAGCTCCAAGCTTTCATCCTCCTAAAGAAGCATTAAAAAAAAGCAGAAACTGTCAAAAGTAATTTTGTCAAAACTCAGAAAAAGAGTCAAAGGTTTACAGCAACCAAGTAAACACTAATTAAAAAAAATAGTAAAAAAGTGACTTCAAAATGGTAAAAATCTTTGAGGAGTTTTTTACTTGTCCTACCCAATCCTGTTCCTGGCTCTATGGCAGTCTTCAGACACCAACAATTAGTGTTCTTAGAACAGAGTCCTGGCCCCTGGTTCCAGAGGAAGCAGAGAAGACCTTATGCACAAATTATTGTATGTGTCTCTTGTATCCTGTCTGGAGACTACGTGAAAGAAAAGATGCTCATCTCTGTTTCATCTGTCTCAGAACTCTAGCCATAAAATCTTCCTGGAAAAGTGGGATGGAATTGCTCAAAAAACAATGCAAGCTGAATTAATGACAGACAGATGTTAGGTTAAAAGATTAAATGGAAAATATAAAATAGATGCATTAATGGATCAGCAGCAAACATTGTGGAGAATTTCTTTGGGAAATTGGGACGTTCAGAATCACATGTGTACGGGGTGGGCGATTGAGAAAGCTGCACATATGCTTAGGGCAAGATACATGTTCACAAAAGAACTGAAGTCACTTTAAGTTTTCACCTTGGGCTGATCCCCAGGCTCAGTCCCCTGGCTAAGTGTTGAAAGAGTGCCCCAATACAGAGCCAATCTGCAATAACTGAGAAACGTGGTTTTTTTTATTCATTTTGGTTTTGTTTGTGTGCTTGTTTTTTTATTGTTACAGCTCCTAGCATTCAAGGAAATATTCTCAAAACACTAGCTGAGCACAAGGAAAAGAGGTTCAGAGACTGCACACAAAGCGAATTTCAGTCTTTAGAAAAAAGTTAACAAAAGTCACTAAGCAAATAAATTCCTACAATTTTAAACAAGTGTGAACAACAACAAAAACCAGCACAATTCGCAAAAGGTGGCAGAATCTGATTTTAGAGTTGCCACTTTATAATACTCAAATGTCCAGTTTGCAACAGAAAGTCACAATTCATACAAAGAAACAGAAATAAAAAGGCTACTAAAAGGCACAAGATAAATGGACAGAAACCAACCCTGAAGAAATTCAGACACTGGATTTAATAAATAGAGTTTAAAATAGCGATTTAAAATATGTTCAAGTAGCTAAAGAAAAACATGGACAAAAACTAAGGAACATGAAGTAAATAATGTATAAACAAAATAAGAATATTGTTAAATAGAAAGTATAAAACAAACAGAACGTATTGTTTAGAAGATTTCTGTAACGATATACAAGAAATTAGTAATGGTGGTTGTCTTATGTACAAAGGACTTTGGATAGCTGGAAGACAAGGATGGGAAAGAGAAGTAGTTGTCACTGTAAATGCTTCTGTGCCTTTGAAATTTGTATTTTGTTGCAATCATGTGTTGTGTACACGTATTACCTATTTAAGAGGAATAAACTTATTCAAAAATAAAACTGAAATGCTGGTATTTAACATTATAATAATTGAAATAGAACATATACTAGCCAAGCTCAGTAGCAGATTTAAGCAGGTAGAAGAAAAAAATAGCAAACTTGAAGACAGGCCAAGCAAAATTACTGAGTCTGAGGAGCAGAAATGAAAAAAAGGAATAAGGAAAGTTGAAGAAAGGCTAAAGGACCTCTGGGACACCATCACATGGACCAATATATGTATCATGGAGGTCAAATAAGAAGAAAGGGGCAAAATACAATCATGCATTACTTATCAACAGGCATGCATCCTGAGAAATGCATCTCAAGTGTTTTCATCATTATGTGAACAACATAGAGTGTATTTACACAGCCCTAGATGGGATAGCCTACTATGCACCTAGACTATATAAAATAACCTACTGCTCCTAGGTTACAAACCTGTACAGCATGTCACTGTATTGAATACTGTAGGCAGTTGCACACAGTAGTAAATATTTGTGTATGTAAACATAGAAAATGTACTATAAAAATACAATATTAAAGGATCGCTGTCATATATGTTATCTGTTGCTGACTAAAATGTTATCTGTTTCATGGCTTATTTGAAGAAATAATGGCCTAAGACATTACAAATTTGATGAAACACGTGCATATGCATGTCCAAGAAGCTTAACAAACATGATGTAGGATAAACTGAAAGAAAGTCAGACAAGACACTTTATAATCAAGCTGGCAAAAACAAAGACAAAAAGGGAATGTATAAAGCAGCAAGAGAGAAGGAACTTGTCATAGATAAAAGATTCTCAATAAGATCAATAATTTGTCATCAGGAACCATAGAGGCCAGAATACAATTGGAATAACATATGGAAATTGCTAAAAGTTCTATGGAGAACAAAAACAACAACAACTTGTCAACCAAGAACTGTAGGTGTTTGCAGTGGTAATAACAAACTGCATTTCTGGGGGCCTACTGCTTACCTGTCTACAAGAAGTCCCTTTTGGTTCCAAGCTGATTCTGACAGGGAAATGATGTGGCAAAGGCTGCGTTCTTTGCTCCTCCCTTTATGGTGCCATCCTGGATTTCTGTACTCCATCAAGATACCTCTGAAGCGGCATCTTTTGTCTGGGGTAATACTAGAGATTCGTTGCTTCATTCCAAGGAAATCAAGGATGTGGACACACAAGGAGTGAGTTTAAGAGCAGAAGTTTGATAGGCAAAAGATCAAAGATCCCTCCTGCAGAGGGACAGCGTTCCAAACAGATCTCCCTATTCGTGGTTAGGTGCAGCTGGTTTTATAGATGAGTTTGAGGAGGTGGTATCTGATTTACACAGGGCACAAAGGATTGGCTGGAGTAGCTGTGCCATTTACATAGCATTTGAAGAAGTTGGCTACTCCACCCTAATATTTTTTATGCAACTGAATTCTCTACCTGGCTGGCACCATGTTGCTTGCTTGCTTACTGCACACACGGCAACAAAGAAAAGGGAAGCTAGAGCCTCTATGTTAAACATACCTGCCTTCCAGGTATGGTCCCTTTTTCTATTGGCACAGCTGCTGGCATTTACCTATGCAAGCATCCAGCTTGCATACCTATGTCTGCAGCTTGATTTTTCAAGCTGTTTTTCGTTAGAAAATAAATGATTTAGTGGCTGCTTTTTATTAAAAGGAAATCCCACCAAGGACTCTCTTACCCTCACTATCTGCCTAAATAATTTCTTTTTAGCCCCTGTGTTACCTCCACTCACTTGCTGTACTTTAGCCTTCTTCTTCAGGCAGTCTAGTCAAAAACTGCTTATTTATTTGTTGTTTTATTCATTTTTTTGTGTGTGGGAATAAACATGGCAGGAACCCCTAGTCAGCTATCTTGCTCACATCGTGGAAGGAAGGACTGTTATCTATATTTTCTTAACAGCTATGATTCTTTTTCTTATCTCCATATTTTTGACAATAATATATTTTGATTCTATAGTGATAAAAGAGAAAAGTTCTGACATTTTGAATCATTTGGTTTTTTTTTCATTTTAGAGGTTTAGCTTCTACCAAGATTCTTATTTTGCACCATAATTAAATTGCGTGTGTGTGTTTATATACATGAATAGACTTAGCACTCTTAAAAATCAGTTGGCCATATATTTGTGAGTTTCTTTGTAATTTCAATTTTATTCTATTGGCCTACATGTCTGTCCTTATACTAGTTCCACACTGATTTGATTGCTGTAGTTTTGTGTTAAGTTTTATAATCAGAAACTGTGAGTTATTTGACTTCGTTTTCCTTTTTCAAGATTATTTTGACTGATAATCATTTCATATGAACTTGGGATCACGTTTTCCATATCTGCACAAAATGGCTGTTGTGATTTTGATAAGGATTGCATTGAATCTGAAGAATACCTGCGATAACACTGACAGCTTAACCATATTAAATCTTCTTACCTATGGACATGTTATGTGTTTCCAGTTACTTCTGTCTTTATTCATTTCTCTGGGCAATGTTTTGTCATTTTCAGTGGTTTGGCTGTTAACCTTTTTTGTCAAATTTATTCCTAACTATTATTATATTATTTTATATGTTATTGTCAATGGAATTACTTTCTTAATGTCTTTTTTGATTTTTTTTAATGATGTATAGAAACACTGATTTGTGTTTAGTTTTCTCTTCTCTTCTTCAAGGTATAAAGTTAGATTGTTGAAGTCTTTCTTCTTTTATAATGGATGTTCTTATATTTTTAAATTTCCTTCTGAGCCCTGCCTTTGTTGCAAAATTTTGGGTAGGTTGTGTTTTTGTTTTCATTTGTCTCTTTTTAAATGTGTTATGGTTTCTTTCATTACCCATTGGTTAAGAGGCTATTGTTTAATTTCTACATGTTTATGGATTTTTCAGTCTTCATTATTTTTCAAATTTTTATTTCTATAAATTTATGAGTACAAGAGCAGATTTTTTTTTTTTTTTTTTTGAGACGGAGTCTTGCTCTGTCACCCAGGCTGGAGTGCAATGGCACGATCTTGGCTCATTGTAACCTCTGCCTCCTGGGTTCAAGCAATTCTCTTCTCTCTGCCTCCTGAGTAGCTGGGAGTACAGGCACCTGCCACCACACCCAGCTTTTTTTTTGTATTTTTAGTAGAGATGGGTTTCACCATGTTGGCCAGGGTGGTCTTGAACTCCTGACCTCAGGTGATCCGCCCACCTCGGCCTTCCAAAGGGCTGGGATTACAGGCATGAGCCACCATGCCCGACCCAAGAGAAGGTTTTTTACATGACTGTGTTGCATATTGGTGAAGTCTGGGCTTTTAGCGTACTCATATAACCCAAAAAGTGTACACTGTACCAAATAGGTAGGATTTCATCCCTCATCCTCCTCTCCACCGTCCACTTTTGGAGTCTCTATTGTCAATTATTCCACTCTGCATGGCTGTGTGTACCTGTTATTTAACTCCCACTTAGAAGTGAGAATATGTCGTTTTTGACTTTGTTTCTGAATCATTACATTTATGATGATCACCTTCAGTTCCATCCATGTTACTGCAAAATACATGATTTTATTCTTTTTTTATGGCTGAGTAGTAGTAGTCAATGGTGTGTGTGTGTGTGTGTATATATATATATACACACATCACATTTTTATCACATTTTTAAATTCAGTCATTCACTGATGGACACTTAGGTTGATTCCATGATTTTGATATTGTTAATAGTGCTGCAGTAAACATGTAGTTACAAGTATTTTTGATAAAATGACTTACTTTCCCTTAGGTAGATACCAAATACTGGAATTGCTGGACTGAAGAATAATTCTATTTTTAGTTCTTTGAGAAATCTGCATACTGTTTTCCATAGAGGTTGTAGTAATTTACACTTCCACCAACAGTGTATAAGTGTTCCCTTTTATCTGCATCCTCACCAATGTGTTATTTTCAAGTTTTAATAGTAGCTGTTCCGAACGGTGTAAAATGATATCTCATTGTGATTTTAATTTGCATTTCTCTGATAATCAGTGACATTTAGCATTTTTTCAACATGGTTTGTTGGTTTGCTGAAAAATGGTTTTCAAATGGCTTGTTGGCCATTTATGTCTCTGCCTTTGAAAAATGCCTGTTTATGTCATTTGCCCATTTTTTAATGGTGGTAGAATCGAAGCACTGTCTTCCACAATGGTTGAAATAGTTTACACTCCCACCAGCAGTGTATAAGCATTTTTTTTCTCCACAACCTCGCCAGAATCTGTTATTTTTGACTGTTTAATGATAGCTATTATCCTTAGCAAACTAACACAGGAACAGAAAACCAAATACCGTATATTCTCACTTATAAGTGGGAGCTAAATGATAAGAACTTATGTATACAAAGAAGGAAACAACAGACACTTTGGTCTACTTGATGCGGGGGGAGGTTGGGAGGAGGGAGCAGAGCAGAAAAGATAATTATTGGGTACTGGGCTTAATACCTGGGTGATGAAAGAATTTGTACAAAAATCCCCTGTGACATGAGTTTACCTATGTAATAACCCTTCACATGTATCTCCAATTATAAAATAAAAGTTAAAAAATTCTAAAACAGGCCAGGCGCGGTGGCTCATGCATGTAATCCCAGCACTTTGGGAGTCTGAGGCGTGTGGAGCACAAGATCAGGAGATCAAGACCATCCTGGCTAACACGGTGAAACCCTGTCTCTACTAAAAAATACAAAAAATTAGCCTGGTGTGGTAGTGGGTGCCTGTAGTCCCAGCTACTCGGGAGGCTGAGGCAGGCTAATGGCATGAACCCGGGAGGCGGAGGATGCAGTGAGCCGAGATTGCGCCACTGCATTCCAGGCTGGATGACACAGTGAGACTCAGTATCAAAAAAATAAATAAATAGAAATAAAAATGAATAAATAAATCACAATATTAAAATTAATCAAAGTGATGAGATTGGTAACATATTGGCATATGCTTTGCCACTGACAAAATACAGTCATTTATAGTAATTCATTTGCTCCTCAGTATTTAGGGGATGTGTATTATTATCTTTACTCTGTAACCTCTGGTCTCAGGTTAAATGATTTATAGAAAATACACACAGCTATCAGTGGCAGAACGGGAACCAGACCTATGCTTTCTCACTGACAATAATAATTCAGCCTCATTTATTTATTTATTTATTTTAATTTTATCTTACTTTAAGTCCCAGGATACATGAGCAGAACGTGCAGGTTTGTTACATAGGTAAACCATGTAAACCTTACCTTACATAGGTAAGCCATGGTGGTTTGCTGCATCTATCAACTTGTCACCTCGGTATTAAGCCACACATGCATTAGGTATTTGTCCTGATGCTCTCCCTCCCCCTGACCCCCTAGATGGCCCCAGTGTGTGTTGTCCCCCTCCCTGTGTCCATGTGTTCTCATTGTTCAGCTCCCATATATAAATGAGAACATGTGGTGTTTGATTTTCTGTGTTAGTTTGCTGAGGATGATGGCTTACAGCTTCATCCATGTCCCTGCAAACGACATGATCTCATTCCCTTTTATGGCTGCATAGTATTCCATGGTGTATATGCACCACATTATCTTTACCCAGTTGATGACTGATGGGCATTTGGGTTGGTTCCATGTCTTTGCTACTGTCAATAGTGTTGCAGTAAACATACGTGTGTGTATCTTTATAACAGAATGGATTTGTATTCCTTTGGATATATACCCAGTAATGGGATTGCTGGGTCAAATGGTATTTCTGTTTCTAGATTCTTGAGGAAATGCTACACTGTCTGCCACAATTGTTACACTAATTTTCATTCTCAACAGTGGAAAAGTATTCCTATTTCTCCACAGCTGCTCTAGCATCTTGTTTGTTTTGTTTTGTTTTGTTTTTACTTTTTAATAATAGCCATTCTGACTGGCATAATATGGTATCTTATTGTGGTTTTGATTTGCATTTCTCTAATCAGTGATGTTGAGTTTTTTCGTTATATGTTTGTTGGCTGAATAAATGTCTTCTTTTGAGAAGTGTCTGTTCATGTCCTTTGCCCATTTTTTGATGGGATTGTTGTTTTCTCTTATAAATTTGTTTAAGTTCCTTGTAAATTCTGGATATTAGACATTTGTCAAATGGGTAGATTGCAAATATTTTCTCCCATTCTGTAGGTTGCCTGTTCACTCTGATGATGGTTTCTTTTGGCTGTGCAGAAGCTCTTTAGTTTAATTAGATCCCATTTGTCAATTTTAGCTTTTGTTCTAATTGTTTTTGGCTATTTCACCATAAAATCTTTGCCCATGCCTATGTCCTGAATGTTATTGCCTAGACTTTCTTCTAGGGTTTTTATGGTTTTGGGTTTTACATTTATGTCTTTAATCTATCTTGAGTTAATTTTTGTGTAATGTGTGAGGAACAAATCCAGTTTTCAGTTTTCTGCATATGGCCCGCCAGTTTTCCCAGCACCAACCATTTATTGAATAGGGAATCCTTTTCCCATTGCTTGTTTTTGTCAGGTTTGTCAAAGATCAGATGGATATAGAGGTGTGGTCTTACTTCTGATATCTCCATTGTGTTCCATTGGTCTATATGTCTGTTATGGTACCAGTACCATGTGATTTTGGTCACTGTAGCCTGGTAGTTTGGAGTCAGGTAGTGTGATGCCTCCAGCTTTGTCCTTTTTGCTTAGGATTGTCTTGGCTATAAGGGTTCTTTTCTGGTTGCATATGAATTTTAAAGTATTTTTTCTAATTCTATGAAGAATGTCCATTGTAGTTTGATGGAAATAGCATTAAATCTGTAAATTACTTTGGACAGTGTGGCCATTTTCACAATAGTGATTCTTCTTCTTCTTCTTTTTTTTTTTTTTTTTTTTTTGAGACTGAATCTTTCTCTGTCACCTGGGCTGGAGTGCAGTGGCGTGATCTCGGCTCACTGCGAGCTCCGCCTCCCGGGTTCACGCCATTCTCCTGCCTCAGCCTCCCAAGTAGCTGGGACTACAGGCGTCCGCCACCATACGCAGCTATTTTTTTTTGTATTTTTGGTAAAGACGGGGTTTCACCGTGTTAGCCAGGATGGTCTTGATCTCCTGACCTTGTGAACCACCCACCTCGACCTTGTGAACCACCCACCTCGGCCTCCCAAAGTGCTGGGATTATAGGCGTGAGCCACCGCGCCTGGCCAACAATAGTGATTCTTACTATGCATGAGGATGGAATGTTTTCTCATTTGTTTGTGTCCTCTCTTATTTCATTTATCAGTGGTTTGTAGTTCTCCTTGAAGAAGTCCTTCGCATCCCCTGTTAGTGGTATTCCTTGGTATTTTATTCTCTTTGTAGCAGTTGTGAATGGGAGTTCATTCATAATTTAGCTCTCTGCTTGTCTTTTGTTCGTGTATAGGAATTTTTGTGATTTTTGCACATAGATTTTGTATCCTGAGATTGCTGAAGTTGCTTATCAGTTTAAGGAACTTTTGGTCAGCTTCATTTCTACTTTATTTGTGTCATCACATGAATGTATATATAATACCTTTAGGTTTTTAATAGAAATTTCTATAAGAAGAAGATGGGCTTTTAGGATCCAATTTATTTTGTAGCTAGGTTATTATTTCAAGCAGATTTATTTAGTGTGCTGGAAAAAGAAGTGAATAAGAATGAGCATATTTGAATATTATATATGTAACTTTCTTAACTAAATCACAATTCCTCCTGGAGAAACTCTTTATCTTGATGTAGCTATGTAAATTGGAAACTTAAGATATGCCTAACAATGTCAGAGGAAGAGATTAAGATGAATGATTGATGTTACAATCAATTTGGTAAAACAGTAATATAATCTTCATCTGCAATTTTAAATGTCTATTGCAATTTGAGAAGCACTATTTTAGTTTTAAGTCAACTGTATATTAATTAATCAAGCTGACCATTGTCTTCAAAAGGAACTTGCTGGAGTATATAAAAATAAATTTTATTCCTAATTTTATCTTTGGGGTCTTGTGTGGGTGTGTTTCACATAAGTTGGATAAAATTGCCATGTTCGTGTAAATAATAACCAAGGCAATCTGTCATTTCACAGTAAAGGTAAAAAGGGAGAGAGAGAGAGGAGAAAGAGGGAGTGAAGGACAAAGGAAAAAGTATTTCAAGCTCGAATGGATTGCCTACATTTTAAAATTATTAAATGGTTGTATTAATTTCTTGGTGCTGCTGTTATAATTACTAAAAATTTAGCAGCTTACGAAACACAAATTTATTATTTCCAGTTCTAGAGGTTACAAGTTTGAACCTGTTTTCACTAAGATGATATCAAGGTGATTCCTGGTCTGTGCTCCCTTCTGAGTCAGTCTGTTTCCTTTGCTTTTCCAGCTCCTAAAGACCCTCATCATTACTCTAGCTCTTGGCCCTTCCTCTATCTTCACAGTTAACAACATTAGCCAACTGTCTGTCTCAGACTATTCTTGTGCCTCTCTCTTCCATTTTTAATAGTCCTGGTGATTATTTTGGCTCCTCCTGGATAATGCAGGATAATCCTGTTTTTAAGACAATCCAATGAGCAGTCAGTATCATTTGTCATCTGAATTACCCTTTGCCTGTTAACTGTGAAATATTCACAGGTTTCAGGGATTAGGATGGAGACCATTGAGGGCAGGGGAGATCACAATTATGTCTACCATTCTAATTGATAATTGATCTGTTTCATTAAAAATAGTTTTACTATTAAATTGAAAACTGCTAGAAGATAGAAGCAATAGTTTCCTACTATGTTAGTCTGTTTTTGCATTGCTACAGAGAAATACCTCATTCAGAAGATGGAATATATAGGTCTTGGTCATGGCTCTGGATGTGAACTATTAATCTCATGTGACATGCTTTGAAAAGTAGGATGGATGATATTTAAGAATGATTTAATCACAATATAACATTTTCAAATCTCTCTATATTAAGTATAATAATCATTTACAGGATCAGTTTCCCATGTACCCACAAATTGTTTAACATCACTTCATTTCCCACATTTCAACAAAATTGGCAAATAATTTATGTTTCATTGCATGGCTTCTTTTAAGTTTACAACTGTAAAACCAAATGAATAATTAATTGGCAATTACTGATTGTTTGCTTTGTTATTTTCGGTCTTTAAGACAAGTGAATCAAAACAAACTTTCAGAGTCAGTCTGTTTACTCATCACCCCTTTATTGTTTGGCAGATGAAATAAATATCTTGGAATCTCAGGCTTAAAATGTACGTTAAGTTTTATTGCATTCTTCCAAAAAAGTTTGAATCTTCTCTCTTACGTCTTTGTAATTTGGTCGTTCTTCTTTTCAACACTTGGTGACAGAACTATCATGACTTCTCAGGACAGTCTGATTTATTTTTAGTCAAAATTGACTAAAAAGAGTCACTTTATCTCTAAAAGGGATTACAACATACTTCTATTTAAGATGACATTCAGTTGAGTTACTGCTACCTTTTAAAAAGAATGATAAACATTTTGTTGAGGTAGCTGGCTCACTTTTTAAAGAAAATATCTTAAAATAGAAACCTTTAAGGTGTGATAATGTTTCCCAAATTTCTCTGCATACTGAACAGTATATTTGAGTTTCTAATGGGGATAAGGGAGAAAGAAGAATTCCTAAAAACAAGGGGAGAAGAAATGAGTTGACCACAACTTGAAAATATGGCTGCTAACTGGAATTAGCCAGTGAAGATGTTATGACTCTTTAAAAATGTAGACATTTATGCATATCTTATGGATATTTAATATTCATTTTTAGGTTACTCAATTCACTAGTGTTCTAATAGTTTTAAATGGCTAAAAGTATTCTATTTTGTTGAATCACAATAGTTTATTAGATAATTCCCTATTGATGAACATTTTGATTAAATACAATGAACCTACATGGACTGTTCTTAACATCCTTGTAGCTACATCTCTGTGCACATAAAGAACTCTTTGGGATAAATTCCTAGAAATTGAATTATTTGTTCAAAGGGAAAGGACCCCAGAATGTTTTTGTTATTTTGCCTTCTCATGGTAGTGAATGAGAATGTTCCTATCTCTGAATCACCATAGCTCCTTAAAGTCTTTTTTTTTTTTTTTTTTTTTGGAGACTGAGTCTTGCTCTGTCTCCCAGGCTGCTGAGGGCAGTGGTGCGATCTCAGCTAACTGCAAGCTCCACCTCCCGGGTTCATGCCATTCTCCTGCCTCAGCCTCCCTAGTAGCTGGGACTACAGGAGCCTGCCACCATTCGTGGCTATTTTTTTGTATTTTTAGTAGAGACCAGGTTTCACCATGTTAGCAGGATGGTCTCGATCTCCTGACCTTGGGATCTGCCTGCCTCGGCCTCCCAAAGTGCTGGGATTACAGGCGTGAGCTACAGCACCCGGCCTCCTTAAAGTCTTCTAACTGACCTCAGACATCATAATGCTAAGCAACTGTGAGGTATACATTGTAGGGCTATTTATGTATCAATGTATGCACATGTATATGACATAATAAAAAAATTTTTAAAAAACCTACATAGTCTTTTGGACAAGAGACAGATTGCTTTTTATTTTACAGAAGAGAAAATTAAGATTAAAAAAAATTAAATGAGTTATTTAACATCATCTTGCTAGTGAGACACCAAACTTATCTGGAACTCAAATTTTTGGTTATATTATATGTCCTCTTTAATGTTACTCTATTAGAGAAACTATATACTGTCACATTGTGTAGTGAACTGACAAAATAAATTTTGCTACACAATAACTTAACTGAATGGAAAAGTCTATCTGATGTTAGGCCTGATTTCTATTATTTCATGTATGATTTTAGTCAGTTTAACAACAATAATAACGGCAATACCAAAAAAACCCTGTATAATTTGAAAGAAGCATGGAAGTGTGGTAAGATATCACATATTTTTTAAAAACAATTAATTAAACAGGTACTTTAAAAAGAGCATTATTTTGTATTTCAGTGCAAATATTGTTTTTATAAGTTTCACAAAATTAGTCACTTTTTAAACACCCTTATAACGGCATCAATTTGCTATGAGCCTAAAGTGGAGAATAGTAGTGAATAACACTTTATCTCAGCTATGACAGCGTGACATGTTGATTTTTCTAATATTTATTATTATATATTCAATACTGAATATAATATAGTTGAATATATTTAATGTAATGTAATTGAATGTTAAATATAATATTCAATGTTGAATATAAGTTAATACTAAATTTTATGTTCAATATTCAATATTGACTTTGCCATTAAGTTGAGTTTCCATAAGAAGGATATCTATTGCTCTGTTTCTGGGGACTCTCTTAGCCATTAGGCTATTTCTCTATTTCACAGTCACATTGAGTTAGTAAAATTAGAATTTTATTTTATTTTATTTTATTTTTATTTTTATTTTATTTTATTTTTTTGAGACGGAGTCTCGCTCTGTCGCCCAGGCTGGAGTGCAGTGGCGCGATCTCGGCTCACTGCAAGCTCCGCCTCCCGGGTTCACGCCATTCTCCTGCCTCAGCCTCCCGAGTAGCTGGGACTACAGGCGCCCGCTACCACGCCCGGCTAATTTTTTGTATTTTTAGTAGAGACGGGGTTTCACCGTGTTAGCCAGGATGGTCTCGATCTCCTGACCTCGTGATCCACCCGCCTCGGCCTCCCAAAGTGCTGGGATTACAGGCGTGAGCCACCGCGCCCGGCCATAATAATACTTGTTATCTGGACAGGAAAATCTGCCTACTTAAATTTTTTGTGGAGGAGGTTCAGATTGCCTTATTATTCCTGATATTCCTCTATAGAGATTTAGAATCGCTTGTCCAGTTCCATGAAACTATCATTGATGATCTGATTAAGATTGCATTAAATTTATTCAAAGTTTTTGGTAAAATTATTAACTTTAGGATAGGATAATCTTACATATGGTTATGTTATACTTCTCATTATAATGAACATCTCTTTAATGCCTTTTGATTAAATTTAATGATTCATTCCATAGCAGTAGCAGGCTCACAGAACATGCATTACATTTTTCTCAAGTCAAATTTGTTTTCTAATCGTATTTAATTTTCTGTAGATTCTTTTGGATTTTTTTCTATAGAAAACCATATTTTATGTGAACCATGTTAGTTTTATTTTTTCCTCAAAACAATATACATATTATACATCTATATTTTTCCTTAGTAAGACAAGAACTATATATAGTATAGAGTTGAATTAAAGTGGTGATTCTTGCCAAATATAAAACCACATTGTACTTTAGTGTAATGTTCTTAAGTGAAATATCCCTGTTCCTAAATGAAATGTTTCAGCATGTCACCAATAAGTTTGATGTTGATAGAGGTTATGTTGTACATGACAACTTCAGGTGGAGAAATTTACTTCTGTTCTCATTTCCTAAACAGTGACAATTATTGTGGTTAATCATGATGAACTTTTTGAATGAATTTTCTCTATCTTCTGATATCATTCTGTATTGTTCTCCATCAGTAAATTACTATGGTGAATTTTATTAATTGTCTACCATTAAACCAAACTTATATTCCAGTGATAGATGTTAAAGGAATGGTCCTGATAATTCTTTATTGCTGGTTTCCATATGATAATACCTTTTTTAGAAATTTGGTATCTCTCCCTAGGAATAAATGTGAGCCTTTAAATTTTCTTTCTTGTGTAATTCTAATACCAAACCTGGCAGAGACACACACAGAAAAAGAGAATTTCAGGCCAGTATCCCTGATGAGCGTCGATGCAAAAATCCTCAAAAAAATACTGGCAAACCGAATCCAGCAGCACATCAAAAAGTTTATCCACCACAATCAAGTGGGCTTCATCCCTGGGATGCAAGGCTGGTTCAACATACGGAAATCAATAAATGTAATCCATCACATAAACAGAACCAATCACAAAAACCACATGATTATCTAAATAGATGCAGAAAGGCCTTTGATAAAATTCAACACCACTTCATGCTAAAAACTCTCAACAAACTAGATATTGATGGAATGTATCTCAAAATGATAAGAGCTATTTATGACAAACCCACAGCCAATATCATACTGAATGGCCAAAAGCTGAAAGCAGCATTCCCTTCAAAAACTGGCATAAGACAAAGTTGACCTCTCTCACCGCTCCTATTCAACATAGTATTGGAAGTTCTGGCCAGGATAATCAGACACAAGAAAGAAAGAACGTATATTTAAATAGAAAGAAAGTGAAACTGTCTCTGTTTGCAGATGTCATGATTGTATATTTAGAAAACCCCACTGTCTGAGCCCAAAATCTCCTTAAGCTCATAAGGAAATTCAGCAAAGTCTCAGGATACAAAATCAATGTGCAAAAATCACAAGCATTCCTAACACCAATAATAAACAAACAGAGAGCCAAATCATGAGTCAATTCCCATTCACAATAGCTACAAAGATAATAAAATACCTAGGAATACAACTTACAGGGGATGTGAAGGACTTCTTCAAGAAGAAGTACACACCACTGCTCAAGGAAATAAGAGAGGACACAAACAAATGGAAAAACATACCATGCTCATGGATAAGAAGAATCAATGTCATAAAAATGCCCATAGTGCCCAAAGTAATTTATAGATTCAATGCTATCCCCATCAAGGTACCAATGACTTTCTTCACAGAATTAGAAAAAACTACTGTAAATTTCATATGGAACCAAAAAAGAGCCCACATAGCCAAGACAATCCTAAGTAAAAAGAACAAAGCTGGAGGGATCATGCTACCAGACTTCAAACTATAATACAAGGCTACAGTAATCAAAACAGCATGGTACTGGTGCCAAAACAGATGCGTAGACCAATGCAACAGAACAGAAACCTCGGAAATAACACCACACATCCACAACCATCTGATCATTGACAAATATGACAAAAACAAGCAATGGGAAAAGGATTCCCTATTTAATAAATGCTGTTGGGAAAACTGGCTAGCCATATGCAGAAAACTGACACTGGACCCCTTCATAGCACCTTATACAAAAATTAACTCAAGATGGATTACAGACCTAAATGTAACACCTAAAACCATAAAAACCCTAGAAGAAAACCTAGGCAATACCACTCAGGACATAGGTGTGGGCAAAGACCTCATGACTAAAACACCAAAAGCAAAGGCAACAAAAGCCAAAATAGATAAATGGGATCTAATTAAACTAAAGAGCTTCTGCATAGCAAAAGAAACTATCATCAGAGTGAACAGGCGACCTACAGAATGGGAGAAAGTTTTTGCAATCTATTTATCTGACAAAGGGCTAATATCCAGAACCTACAAAGAACTTAAATTTACGAGAAAAAAACCCCATCAAAAAGTGGGTGAAGGTTATGAACAGACACTTCTCAAAAGAAGACATTTATCTGGCCAAGAATTATGAAAAACACCTCACCATCACTGGTCATTAGAGAAATGCAAATCAAAACCACCTCAATCCAGTTAGAATGGCGATCATTAAAAAGTCAGGAAACAACAGATGCTGGAGAGAATGTGGAGAAATAGGAACAATTTTACACTGTTGGTAGGAGTGCAAATTAGTTCATCCATTGTGGAAGACAGTGTGGCGATTCCTCAAGGATCTAGAACTAGAAATACCATTTGACCTAGAAATCCCATTACTGGTTATATACCTAGAGGATTATAAATCATTCTACTATAAAGACACATGCACACCTGTGTTTATTGCAGCATTGTTCACAATAGCAAAGACTTGGAACCAACCCAAATGTCAATCAATGATAGACTGGATAAAGAAAACGTGGCACATATAAACCATGGAATACTATGCAACCATAAAAAGGATGAGTTCATGTCCTTTGCAGGGACATGGATGAAGCTAGATAACATCATTGTCAGCAAACGAACACAAGAAGAGAAAATCAAACACCGCATGTTCTCACTCATAAGTGGGAGTTGAACAATGAGAACACATGGACACAGCGAGGGGAACATCACACACCGGGGCCTGTTGGGGGGTAGGGAGGGATAACATTAGGAGAAATACCTAATGTGGATGATGGGTTGATGGGTGCAGCAAACCACTATGGCTCACGTATACCTATGTAACAAAGCTGCACATTGTGCACATGTACTCCAGAACTTAAAGTATGATAATAAAAACTTAATTTATTAGGGCATCAGCTTTTTTTTCAATTCTCTGGAAAGGTTTTTACAAGATTGGAATTTTATTTTGTAAATGTGTCAGTACACACACACACACACACACACGGGTCAAGTACTCCCCAGTGAGATGCTATACTCTGCATTCACACACACACACACACACACACACACACACACACACAGAGATGTGTACATCTCAGTGTCACAATTTAAGCTTTCTCAAAAAAAAAAAAACTACCTATTGAAAATATTGAATATCTGTTTACCCTGTTCATGGTGAGATATTTGCTAAGTGCATCAAGGGATTCCCAAAATGTAAAAGCACATATCTGGATTATAAAAGTTGTGTATTTTACCTCTGACTTATCAGAAGAGGCCCATTTATATCAGCAGGTCTAATGCTAATCTCTAATGCATTATTTTTGTAGGTCAGAGGACAACCATCTTTAAAGATACATCTTTAAAGATACATTTTGTAGGTCAGAGGACGACCATCTTTAAAGATACATGCCATCTTTAAAGATATTATGGCAACCTTTAAAACACAGGTTGCCATAATAGCCCAATAATTTTGAAGATGCTTGGACTTCCCTGTAAACTATGGATAATTATAATGGTTATAAATTGCAAAAAGCAGTAATGGCTTACTCTGCTTGAAATTCCTCTAAGAAAAATATACAGTATTCACAGTAATCAACGCTGAGCATGTGATGAGTGTTCTTGCTGTAGAAACTTCATTATTGAGGAAACCAGACATTAGTTCTGGAGAAACGTGCCATTTCTTTAATTAAAAGTAAAGAGAATGCTACCAGTCCTCTTATGGTTAAAAAACAAATGAAAGTAAATGGAGCTTTTTAAAATTTACCTATCGGTATACATGAATTACATGGCAAGTGATAAAATAAAAATCAAAGGAGCAACCTTGAGCAACAAAAGGTAAATAATCTCATAGAAACAAAAAGATGAAGAGAATTTTTCTGGGCATTAACACACATGTTCTGATTCTCATTTGGACTCCATGCATGTCCTGCTATCTTGTTATTGGATGATAGGCTTATGAGGCTTTCAGTTTTTATGTGAATTTTTGTAAAACCTCGTTATGAGTAAATGAATGACAATTACATATTAAGGCAAGCTGTGTGTACGAAGATTCTGAATCTTTTCTCATCGGCAGAGAGACCCAAAAAAATTGTAGGTAAAACTTTGATGTTTTAAAGTCTCTTAGATATCTTGAGGTAAGAAGGAAATTCTAAATAAATTGTGGTTCATGAGACACTATGTTAAAAAATAATTTCATATGTCAGTTTATGTAGATTAACTATGCAGCTCAGGCTCATAAAGCTATTGATACAATTAGCATCTTTTGAACATACAATATTTTGTTTTTCAGAGTAAAAAATATTTGTAGAAGTTTCAGATAAATCTATAAACCAATGCAATATTTGAAGCCCCCAAAGACAATTATGTACCATCTGTTTTAGACAATTTCTTTACTGATTTTTATTTTCCATAGAAAGCACTTTGATATCAATGTACCAGAAGTCCTAAGGAATAAAGAATTAAGCAATGAAAGTGCTGCTGAGATGAATCTCTAGCGTTGTGCATTCCATTTGGTAATGGTCGGTATGACCTGCCATTGGAAAACACAGTTTCTCCCTTTATGACTAATAGCAGTAGGAAGTCATTTTGTTTCTCTTCAGAAAGTAATCTAAATAGTGGTGAAGAGCTTGAAGAATAAAATAAGGAAAAAAGATAGGATTAAGGAATTTACTAATTTCCACCCCCCCCCCAAAGAAACCTCAGTTTATGGTGTAACTGATGGGAGATTTCTAAATAAATGAATTTCCACAAAGCTTGAATTTCACTGGATTAATGATAGAGGTGATCAAGGAAAGGGTTATACAAAAAAAATTTAAAAAAGATTTACATTCATAAGAATAAGTGTGAGTTCAAAGAGCCAAGACTAGTATCAGCTATCATATCTGTATTTTAGGTAAAATGTCCAAATGTTAAGACAAAATATACTGCTAGATTAAGTACGTTGAAAGCTTATCTAGACTTTATGTAAAGGTGGTAAAAAGATAATTTACCTAGGAATCTTAATCTTCTCAGTTTCATCATTAATCATTAATAAAATTTTTAAAAATGTAATAAATGACAGTATGGGTAGCTCATGTGCTATCAAATAGGTTAATGCATATTTTTGCATTTCAACTCGTTAAAATTATAATGTTTACAATGAAGCTGTAAATTTAATCAAATATTGCTGCCTTTTAAAAAGTGCATACCCATAGAGATTATGTTTGCTAAAGGGGCATTCTTGATTATGCTTTCTCACTCAGGATTCTCTAGAAGCCTCAGGTGTGTGTGTTACTTCTCATTTGCTTAGTGGTTTTATTTAAGTAAAGGGCAAAACAACAACCTCAGTAATCACATACTTTGGAATTAACTATTTCCTGAGAATATATATCTCAAGAGTTATTGGATGTAAGAGTAACGAAGAAAGCTCTGCTCGTCCACTGTAATTTTTTCATTTTTTTGGAGGTAGGAATTAGAAAATGGATTATTTATATACAATTTTTAAAAATGTTGTTTCCATCAAACCACATATTCATTCAATTTGGAAATAATTTATTTTCTTTTTAATTCTGTTTTCTTTACATGTGATTTTAAATTTCAAGTATTACCCTTATTGTTGACTAAAAGGAATAGAAATAATAAATGAAGAGCTTTTCCTCCTAAAACTCAGAGAAACAACTGCTAGTAAAACATAACTTCTTGAAGGTTACAAAATGAGAGCCATATGGAAGTCTGGATCGTTTCCAGTGCTGATATATTTTAGTCTAATTTCATTAGTAACAAACAACTTATTTTTGAAATGTACTTAATTTTGAAGAAAATAGCTTTATTTTAATGCATTTTCCTTTTGATCACCAGCAGTCTTTTTCCTTATCTCTTTTTGTCTTCTGACACTGTTTAAGTGGATGAGAGGATATTATTTGGCATCCAAGAGTAAAGGCTTTCAAATATTTTTTTAAATGATGAAAAAAATGCCAAATGAAAAGTCCAAACAGATTTTGAAACAATTTCTTTTTAGAAATCCTGGCAGCTTATTTTTCAGTCCTAAATGAACAATATGGTGTTCTTTTTTGCTTTCCTCCCAAGACAATTAATAATGTTATTTCCCTGTTTCACTAGAAAAAAATCACTTCGGCTATGCTCATAATAACAGTTTCAATACATTCAGATAATCATCGCAGGATGTTGATTTGTGTTAAAGTGTTAAACAAGGGGACACACTAGGAAACAGAAACTTAGCATGTTTTACATATCAATTATAAAATAGAAAGCATTTTATGCATGCTTTTGTTAATTATTTTATTCACGTTCTTTAATTTACTGATCCTCAACTATGTAGCAGAATCCATGATCAGTACTAAGTATACAACTGTTATCGAGACAGTCTTTGACTTCAAGAAAGTCGTAAGTTACTGGATAAGAGCTTAAAGCAAATTGCAATGCAATGTTAGAAATATATACCAGTAATTTTTACAAGGACCTGCGGAAACTGGGCAGAAGGAGAAGCAAACGGCAAGAACCAAGAAAATGTTTCACAGATACTATAATTTAGATTCAGATCTTGAAAAATGAGAAGAGATTACCATCAAATGAGGAGAAAGAGGTTGCATATGCTGAGAACAAGAAGGGGTTCTCATGACAGTCCATAAACATGGGAAAATAAGCGAGAGTTGTCTTGTCACTGAAATGTAAAATCCACACAACTGCTAAGCAGTAAATCCTAAGAAATCTGGGCTTGACTTCTACAGACACTGGGTTCTTAAAATATTTTAAGTGAGAGTTACAAAGTCAATTTTGTGTTTTTGAACATCATTTGGCACCAGTATGGAGGAATCATGAGCAGAAAATGTATGTGATATTGAAGCTGTGGAAACAAGTATGCTAATAAGGATGTTGAACAAGAAAGGACATCTCAGTATACTTCCCCGGTTCACCTGGTTGTGTGGAATATGGTTTTACCATTAATCAAACTAGAATTAAAAAACAAAAGGAGAAAACTCAAAAAAGGCTGGAAATCTGGATCCTTATCAATATTTATTAATTACCTCCCATCCATCATGTGGTGCGCAAGAGTACAATGGCATAAAAGGAATATATCTTCAATTTTTTTGGCCTGAAACATAAGCAACTGTTATAATTAAAAATATAAAATGTAAGAATAGATATGGTAGTTTAAAGACAAGTATTACAGGCAGTAAACCCTAAATATGTTCAGAGAATGAAGAAATCTGCATATGCCTTAAGAGGTGGGAAAATTAGTAAAGATATTTTATACATAAGTGGAAGAAAAGATGTTTGAACACACAAATGGGCTCAGATTACAGGAGTATTGAATGCTGGGCAAAAGCAGTGTCCAGGAAAATAATTATAGCTTTTTGCACAGGTGAGATATCAATGGTTTTGATAAAATCACTCCAGCAATGTATAGGTTGTATTTTGTGGTGGTAAGTGGAGGCAAAAACACCACTTAGATTATTAAAATAACACAAATAGGAGATGTAGTATATGTTGAAATAGGTTGACATTTCTTTTGAGAGGTAATAAATTTTTCAGTATTCAAAGCAATCCTTTTTAATGGAATAAAATAAATGCCAATTAATATTTTTTCCAGTATTGTTACTCCATCCTTTCCCCAAAATAATTTATTTTCTGTTGATTTGGAGTTGCAAACTGATTTCCACTAGTATTTAAGGAGGAATGAGAAGAGTTATTAGTATACAAGTTTTGACGTGTTTGAAAAAATAATCATATAACTCTGTTAGAAATTGCAAGTGCCTTAGAGATCATGTTATTCATGATCTGGTTTTTAATTTTACAAATAAAAACCAGAGGGCTTTAAATACTTGGCCAAGATTTAAAAACAAATTATAAGTAAACCTGGGAATAAAACAAGTCTATTCCCAGTTTAATCTAGATTTTAATACCAATTTAGATTTGGGGGAAACAGAAGCAAATAAAGAAAAAGAAAGTAAGGTAGGAAGACTTCCAAGAAGTTTGAATATATTTACTAACACAGATTCAATTTTGAAGATCATAAATAAATAGGAATCTTCTGTCCCTTGAGATCTAGAAAAATATCCCTGGACCTGAAAAGCTAAGATACCTGTCAAGTGCCATAGGGCTGGGAGTCTAGCTGTTTATGTCCTGTTAACCTTTGCCCCGTGGACTCTGGATTCCTCTTGTAGTTGCTCTTTCACATCATGTTGATATCTACATAAAATCCATTCCCTTCTTTGCATCCCCCCACAAAAAAAAAACTCAAAAAATTCATGATCATAGTTGATTTTATTGGAAAAATAAAGGCCAGCAAAAGTTCTCATTTGGCAAATATCAGGTCAAATAACTTAAAAATATAATTTCCTGCCTGCCTTTCTTTTTCTCAGTGTGAGGTGTTCTTGCCTTTCTTGGTTGTTTGCTTTCTCTCTGGTGCTTCTTGGGTTTCCTTTTCTTGTGCTACCTCTTCTTCTGGGACCAGTGACTTCGGTAAAAAATACATGGATGTCAATCGGTGAATAATGAGTAGCGTAGGATATAACATTTATAGTATAGATAGCATTTAGAATATAGATAGCCACATCAGAAGAGGTGCTTACATTTAATTTTAATAATTTGTTTTTGAGGGTGTGGCATTTTATGTTAGGCATTTGTAAAGGGTAGTATCCTAGCTTATGTCTTAAATGGTCTTTAAATACAAAGTAGGACCATAATCCATATCTGCCTTTTCTCCTTTCCGGCAAAGCAGAATATGCCATCCTTATTCTTTCCTGCAGAAGCCAGAAATTACCATATGAATGGTTTCTACTACTTTTGGACCCTGAATTTTCTTAGTTTTATTCTTACAATTGCAGTAGCCAACAGTATAGGTTTTCCCTATGTCTTGTAACATTGTAGTCAGTTTAAATTATCTGAAACATCCTTTATAGGATTTTATAATCAAGCAGTGTTGAACATTGTACCCTTTTGAACAGCCCCTTAAAATAGCAATGAAAAACAAACATTTATTCAATAAGTTTACATATACATATTAATATGTGTCTCTGTTGTGTTCCTTTTGTCCTTTTTATGTCTATCCTTCTTTTTTGTTTCTATGGTTTCTAGAGCCTATGATATGAGAATTCATGACAGTCTGTCTTTTCTCTAAGTGAGCATAAGTCAGATCTGTCCTTATGTACCAAACAAATGTTGACAAATTGTTAGGGTTTCCAGATCAAGTATATGATGCCTTCCTAATTTTGAATTTACTTGATTACTCAAGATATGCTTTCAGTATAAGTATATCCCCTGTAAATATCCTATACTTATACTAAAAAATGATTTGATGTTTATCTGAAATTCAAATTAGCTCAGTGTCATATATTATTAATTGCTAAATCTCACAACCCTACTAGTAATCTACATGGTAAAAATTTTCAATTCATGAGAGAGACAGTTTTTTTTTTAAAGCTTGTTGTTGTTGTTGTTGTTGTTGTTATTTTTAATATAGTCTCCCTTTGTTGCCCAGGCTAGAATGCAGTGGTGCAATCTCAGCTCACTGCAACCTTTGCCTCCCAGGTTCAAACTATTCTCCTGCCTCAGCCTCCCAAGCAGCTGGGACTACTGTGCACCACCATGCCCAGCTAATTTTTGTATTTTTAGTAGAGAGGAGAGGATTTTTGCCCTGTTGGACAGGCTGATCTGGAACTCCTGCCCTCAAGTGATCTGCCTGCTTCGTCCTCCTAAAGTGCTGGGATTCCAGGCACGAGCCACTGTGCATTTTCTGATTTTTAATTTTTTTATGCTGTTAGACTTCATACCTGGTTCAGGTGGCTTTTATCATCCCTTACTGATTTCCTTTAAGATTATCTGTGTTGCTTATTAATTTTGTACCTTTGGCTCATTCAGGACAAAAACAGGGAGAGTGAATTTCTCATTTTCTAGAGGCCTGCATTTTGTTAATCACTCGTATTATTTAGTTTAAAATTTCGCCCTTTACGTGGTATGATTACATATTTATTTCCTCAAGAATCCTTTAAAAATGATTATTTTTATATTGGCACTCAGAATTGAGACCTCTATCAGTTTTTAATTCTCACTGAAAATTTAAACTTTGATGACATTCTATTATTTTTATTTTCACTGATAGAGTTTGTGCTTAGTAAGTAAGTGTGCCATTATGTATTTGAAAGTAAATATTACTGATGTTTAACTATATTTCTGTCACCTTGTCTGGGAAATTTTCATAATCATGAAATAGTTATCCATGTGCAAAGTTTAAACATTAATTTCCACTATCTTTTCTGGGATGCATATCTTATTACAAAATGCCAGAGTCTCTCTTTGAGATATACAAATGTATATCTTGTAATATTCTTTCAAATGCTATCCCCACTATAATCACAAAATTAGTGTTACCTCTAACTACTGTTTTACTTTTAAAGACCCATCTTAAGGAATGTTCCACTAGTAGAAATAAAATAAATATCTTCCAAAATATCAAAAGAATTAACTGCTTAAATAATTTCTCAAAATTCGTGAAAAAAGTTTTAAAAACAAGGACCATATGTCCTACAGAGTCTCAGGAGAGACAGAGAGAGAGAGAAGAGAGAACACTATTAAACCCATTAAGAGTTCAACAAATGCCAATAGCTTTTAGCTTATAAACAGAAATCTGTAATCTTAGGGATTTACTGCAGCAGAACCTGGTAAGTAAGTTTGCCCTCAGCAGCATAATATAGAGGAAATCATATCGTCTTTGAAAAAAAATTCTCTTCCTGTTCTATTCATGATCAAGGTCTGTTTTGCTATATTATGCAAAGGAGTCATCTGATGGTTCTAATACATTTCCATATATAGCAATTTATTTTTAAGGAATTGGAATTTTAGCTTTAATTTCCTAGTGGCAGTGTCATCATTGCCTCTTGAATTAATATATTTTACATGATTTTTCTCATTAGACAAAAACAGATTTGTTTTGTACGCTTCAAATACATATTTTTAAATTACATTGTATAATTGAGCTAGTGTTGAAGACACTGATGGAACAGGTATGAGGTTCTTAAAGCAAGAACTTTGAAGAAGATTAGACCAGAAAACAAAATCATCAAGTTTATTTTGAGGGTGATAATCAAAGACATTTATGCAAAATTACAGAAAAGATTTTCTCAATGTCATCTTATCTGGAACATTTTTTTCCACTTGATTTTGGTAATTGAAGAATCCTTCCATTTTGCTGTTAAATTATGAAAAAGCTATGAGAATCTGGAAAAAAATGGATTCAGTAAATGAAAGTTGAGATAGAGTATCATTCAACCTCCTGAGAAAAGTGTTAGAGTATATGACCTCTTCGGAAAACTACGATTCCATATGAAACCAACTATAACACCACAATTTAAAGCAGTTCATGATTTTAGATTAAACCCTAACTCCAGAGAGGTCAAAGTAACATGACATGTTCTCTAGCTTTTGGTGGTTACTGTAATCAAAGGTGGGAGCTCTTTGTGTGAGAACTGCTAAACATCTATGAGGGTTTGTCTTTAAAAACCAATAATAGGCTACACTGGAGCTCACCTCCACATTTTTATTCATGAGCTGCTATTATTTATAGAAACACAGAATTGAGTATTGTGACTTAGCCCTCCCTCAATTTCACTTAACTGGAAAATAAGGCAGGAGACAGAGATGAGCTTTTGTTCTTTAAAGAGAGAGTGGGAATACTCACTGACTTTTGACTTTTATAAATAATTTAATTTTAAAATTGATTAATATAATGACATTTAGATTTACCTTGATTGACTCTTCCCTGCCTGGTGATACTCTTCCAATTCTTCTCATTCATATCCTGTGATACGGTTTCGCTCTGTGTCCTCTCTGAAATCTCATCTAGAATTGTACTCCCATAATGCCCATATGTTGTAGAGGGGGGGACCTGGTGGGAGATAATTTGAACCATGGAGGCGGTTTCCCTCAATGTTCTCATGGTCGTGAATAAGTCTCACGAGATATGATGGTTTTATCAGGGGTTTCTGCTTTTGCGTCTTCCTCATTTTTCTCTTGCCACCGCCATGTACGAAGTGCCTGTTGCCTCCCGCCATGATTCTGAGGGCTCCCCAGCCATGTGGAACTGTAAGTAAGTCCAATTAAACCTCTTTTTCTTCTCAGTCTCGGATATGTGTTTATCAGCAGTGTGAAAACGGACTAATACATCATATATACCTATTTTAAGTTTTCTCTCTTTTGGAAGAATATTTGATGCATAAACATAGAGATGAAAGCCACTGTGTGGACTTGCTTATACTGACTGCTATATTCATGCTACCCCCAGGCACTGAAGGAGCCGTATTTGGGCACTCTGTGGAGACGCCGCACATCAGAGCAGAGCCATCCCAAGATCTCAGGTAGGTGCTTCCTCTTATACCTGTGGCATAAAATCCATCATTGTTGATAATCCTTAATATATGAAGAACTAAAATAGACAACTAGACAATGTTTCTCCCAATATACTTAAAATAAATACAAAAATGAATATATTAGTTAGGAAGAATGTGGAAAAGAAAAGGCAAAGGCAGTTATAGAGTAAGTGAGAAGAACTAAGAAAAATAGGGATGCTGAGGCCAGGCACGGTGGCTCACACCTGTAACCCCAACAGTTTGGGAGGCCAAGGTAGGAGGATCACTTGAGATCAGAAGTTCAAGACCTGGCAACATAGTGAGACCCTGTCTGTCTCTACGAAAAATAGAAAATAAAAACAAATTAGCCGAGCATGGTGGTGCACACGTGTAGTCCAAGTTAGTCAGGAGGCTGAGACCAGAGGATTGCTTGAGCCCAGGAGGTCGAGGCTGCAGTGAGGTATGATCATGCCACTGTACTCCAGTCTGGGCAACACAGCAAGACCCCATCTGTAAAAACAAAACAAAACACAATACAAAAACAAAAAAAGGAATGCTGGAAAATCCGACATATATAATGAAATGTGTGGTATATATAGGAATAAAGACAGGGCAAATAGGGCGCTGAGAAAGCTATAAATGACCACAGAGTATTATACAGAGGGTAATACGGAAGCAAATCAGAAAAAGGCAGAACTTAATTGGACTATGATGGGGTTCCTCAGTCTAATATTTCCAGTGGAATAAGCTATGTCCTGACAGTGTGATGGTTCTAGGAGGCATTTATATGTAAAAGCTCTCACTACCCAGAAAAATTCCAACATTATAGGGAATTCTTCCCAGGATAATTATTACCACTGTTGATTACATTCAAAATAATAAAATCTAGATCCCTAATACAAAACTGCTCAGTGGATGTTTTTTTATTTTTTATTTTTTTTATCTTTTTTTGAGATGATGGAGTCTCGTTCTGTCACCCAGGCTGGAGTGCAGCGGTGCTATCTCGACTCACCGCAAGCTCCCCCTCCCGGGTTCACGCCATTCTCCTGCCTCAGCCTCTCCAGTAGCTGGGACTGCAGGCGCCCGCCACTGTGCCCGCTAATTTTTTGTATTTTTAGTAGAGACGGGGTTTCACCATGTTGATCGGGATAGTCTCTATCTCCTGACCTTCTGATCCGCCCTCCTCGGCCTCCCAAAGTGCTGGGATTACAGGCGTGAGCCACCGCGCCCAGCCTGTTCTTAATTCAATACATAAGATTTGGTGATTAATTATGGTTTAATAATTAATTTATGATAGCTAAATTACATTCTGAAATGCACTTACTATTGTATAGGAAAAGGAAAGATGCACATAGTGCTGATAAAAACTAGTCACATACTAAAAGTCACTTTTAAAGTTGGATCAAAGTATCAACCTGAGAGACACAGTTGGTGTCTTGGGAAGCAAAATAAAAATATTAAGTTACAAAACCTTTTTATTTCACAAGGATTGCTGTTTAGCCCTTCACATTGGATGAGTGTATATGTACTCATATGGAAACAAAAAATGAAAATCTTTAAGGCAACAAAACCATACTTTACAACAGTAAATTTTTTAGTCCTTTAGAGTCCCATGATAAAATTTCCTAAACAACTCAGTTTCTCACTACTTGAGTAACACAGATTCAAACAAGCTAGGGAACAATATTAGAAAAAAAGTGGCCTTCTTCAAGGACTAAGACTTATTTTAGAAGAGCAACATGATAATTACCTACTCTATATAGAAACCCTAGGGATTCAGGAGTGCTGAGGAGTGTGTGTAAACAGCATCTCATAGGATGCTACGGTCTTCATTTATGGCTCTTTTTTCAGGGAGGAATTCAACAACTTTTGTGAAAATATTTATTGTATCTTTCTTCTCCTAACAAACTGTAAATTCCATTAGAACAGGATACACGTCTCCCTTGCTTATCCTTAATGCTGTAGCAGCCAGCACTGTTATCTTACCACATCCTAGCTGCAATAAGTATTTGTTAATGTGAATTCCTGAAACGTAGCAAAGCTGAAAAATGAGGACATTAACTAAACGAATGGGATATAAGGAAAGTGGCTGCAGTTATTATTACAAAGGAACATGTGAAGAGCATTGATTCCAATTTTTTTCATCTGTGTTTTAATATAGACACAGCTGTTTACTAATTTATTCAATAAACTTAAAATACATTTATAGAAGTATTTTTAAATTTACTTAAATTTATACTTAAAGAAGAATTTTTTTTTATTTCTAACGTTTTAGTAACTATATGCTCATTTTATAATTTTTACTGTGGAAAGTCTTGTTAAAAGAGGAATAAGAACCAACTGGTATTTTAATTATCTTGCTGACATATTTCACAATTCATAAGTGAAAATGTGAATGATATTATATCTAGTGTATGGTGTTTCTGGTTTTCATTTTCTAATTATTCATCATTATGTAAACATTGCACTAAGCTGGATTTATCAGCTGGTTCTAAAAGCAGACTGGCAACCCCCAAGATAAGTGTTACTAAATTTCCAAACTGAAACAGAAGAAAAATAGAGTAATTATGTAGGTATTCAATTATTTATTTGTATAATGAAAATTAAAAGCAGGGTGTCTGAGAAAAACTTTACAAGCCTTGCTGACAATTTTCCTTTCAGGGAAGTAAGTACTGTTTGTTGGTTGATGCCTAGTTCTAATCAACACGGTTTCATTGGTTGGCCAAGTCAATAAAATGTTAATTTAGGGAGTAAGTAGCCACATTTTCTTTGGTTTTGTTATTGTGAAGAACAAAAAGACTTTAGAAAAGAAATACATTTCAAAAGTTTATTAATAGAGTATTAATATTTTGGTGAAGAAATGTAGTGGATTTCTGTAACTTATTTATTCAGCAGATGTTTGATGAGTGAGTGTCTAGTATTTCTCAAGTTCTGTGCTAGTTTCCATGTGCATTTTAAAACTGTGGATTTTCTTTGAATTTTTTTAGATAAGATGATACTGTTTTGTAGTAGGAGTCTATATTTTAAAAGGCTAAAAAAAAATGTTAAATAGTTAACAAAGACATAACAGTAAATTTGCCCAGAACAGCCTAATGTTCGTTTTTATTTCTTACATTAATATATAGTTAAGTTACTACAGTTTGAAGAGTTTCTGTACCTATGGTAAAAAGTGATGAAACTAATTATACAGTGCTCATTTCCTAAAGATTTTTTTTGGATCTGAGATCCATTAACTACTGAATAAGAAAATAAATGTTAATTCATTTTACAGAATCCAAGTGCAGATTAATCACATAATTGGCATTTTTTCGTAATTCTCATTGTTGCAAAAATACAGCTTAACACAGAAATATTAAGGTTTGCAGGCTCCAAGTTAATCTCTAGAAACACATAGCTCTAATACACATCATTAATAAATACACATCATTAATATATTCAAGGAAAAAAACTCTATTAAGCAGTCAGGATTTTGTCTGAGACATTTCCTCAATAAAGGGGTAAATTGCTTGGCTGGTGTTCTTCTACCTATGAGAAGAACATAATGATACAGTAGGGTATTTGCTTTCTTTCCTTTCCTTTTCCCTCTCTTTCTTTCTGTTTCTCCTGATGCTTAAGTTCTGCTTAATATTTAATAATTGCCTCTTGCAACTTAGGTTGTTTTAAAGTCTGAATTCTTCTTTTTTCTGAATGTTGAGAATTCTAGAGATTTAGGCCACAGATTTTTTTTTAATTTGATAGTTGCATAACACCTTAAAAACTGTATCTTGTTGCATCTTTGATACATAAACACCATGAAAAAACAGAATGCTTTGAAAAACCAGGTGGTAGAGGGACTATCCTTCTCTCTGCCATAATCCCAGGTACCCACTGTGAAAGCCAGTCTGAAACTTACTGCTATATTTGCTGTAGTGCTTTCCAAATGAATACAATTATAAAAATGAATACAATTATAATTCACTAATTTCACTGACTAATTACATAGAAATCCACAAGTAGTACCAATAAACTTGGGTTTCCTTTTTCAACAGGCTTTTTAGATGATATTTTATAATAACATGAATAGTTTAATTGAAAACCTCTACTATAATATAAGTAAGTCTGTGAAACCCTCCTCAGTGGACAGGAGAGTTTCCATACAAGAGAGAAGTGGGACAACATTTAATTGTTGATACTGTGTTGCTAAGAGCCTGCATAGTTCTAAAAGGGTTGTGTATCAGGGAAAATCAGTGATAAAAAATACATTTTAACATTCAAATTTTGACATTTAGATACTGTGTGTAAAATGCTAATAGTAAATTTTATTAAGCAGTAGGATTGTGAGTGATTGTCTTCAAGTTTTCAAATATTCTATGGAAAATATGGGGAGTTTTAATAAAAAAAATACAGACGTTTCTTAAAAATAGACACATTCAAAACCTCACCCCTCCAGGGATTATATGAAGCTAGATCTCCAAATGGCCCATAGGGATTAAAATTTTAAAGTTGCTTTGGTGAGTGAAAAAAAAGAAAATGGAAGTGTTGAAACCACTTCTAAATGCTGGCTCTACTCCTTCCATATCACTTTTAAGCTTTTAGGTTTGACTTTCTTGCTGAGAGGGAGCTGAACTCCAGAGACCTAACCATTTGAGGTGGTTCTTTCTGCAAAACAACTCTGAATTCATTGCCTCAGAAAACAAAAACAAAACCAGTTGTGCTGGATAACAGTGAATGTGAGCCTGAGGGGACCCTCCTCTTAAAGTCCTGTGGTAGGGCGATCACAGGCAGGTGCATCCCCAAGGCAGAAAGCTGATCTAAAAAGACCAGTGCATGGATCCTACCTCTTCTCATACTAGCACTTTTTACCACTGTATTCTAGTTCCTGTGTTGTGTCATTTTTGCTTTTTATCTAGTGTTATATTTGAAGATAATTTGAAAACTGCCTCCCAACTCTGACTGTCTAAATCACTTGTTTCTTGCCCTCATAATTTAGCTGGATAACAGTGAATGTGAGCCTGAGGGGACCCTCCTCTTAAAGTCCTGTGGTAGGGCGATCACAGGCAGGTGCATCCCCAAGGCAGAAAGCTGATCTAAAAAGACCAGTGCATGGATCCTACCTCTTCTCATACTAGCACTTTTTACCACTGTATTCTAGTTCCTGTGTTGTGTCATTTTTGCTTTTTATCTAGTGTTATATTTGAAGATAATTTGAAAACTGCCTCCCAACTCTGACTGTCTAAATCACTTGTTTCTTGCCCTCATAATTTATGTAGCCAACCTTCAATCGCATTTGTACTTGTATATTTCCCTCCTATTGATTTTTCTTTCACAGACTAATGTCACTCATTCTGTGGACATTTCATGGGGCCAACAGAATTAGTTGATGTAGAAAATGTCTTATTTCATTATTTTAATCAGTTTCTAGAGGTGTCAAGTTCATAATATTTTGCGCATGCCTGAAAGTGTGCAATATTAACAATTTTCATTAAAGCATTCATGTTTACAAGACAGGGACTCTTTATTGAGGAATACATATATCTACATCCTAAATTGTAAATTTTTTAAATTGTAAATTTTTTATTAAACCTCCATCATTAATACTAGTAAGTTATATACTGGTAAGTTATTAAAAATTTTTATATACTGGTAAGTTATTAAAAATTTTAGCAAGTATACTTATCACACCCTACTTTTCATGAGCATTCTGAGGGGAAACAACAAAAGAAACCATAAGCAAATTGTCATGAAAGTGAGAGTAAATACTCGATGTGAATAAATGTAGATTTTTATAAAGAGCCAAAAATAGATAAGTCAATCAAAAATTGTTCTGAAACTCATTCTGGCTTTGCCTAAAATGGTAGGACTTTTCCTTTATGCCTGTCTGTCTGGTTGTTGTTTTGACCAATGTTGTCTTCTAATTTATCAAAAATTTTCTTTTTTCTATTAATGATTTTTTGTGTTTTTTTTCCTACTAATGATTTTTTGTTTTTCCCTTAGGCTTGAATCACCCACCAGATCCTTGATCATGGAAGCTCCCCGTGGGGTCCAGGTGAGTGCTGCTGCAGGAGACTTCAAGGCCACCTGCAGGAAGGAGCTCCATCTGCAATCTACAGAAGGGGAGGTGAGTCCCAGAAAGTTGGACCCTGGCCCTATACTGCCCACTTTGAAAACACAAGTATTTAGATGTCCTATTTATAATTGACTTGTGAAGGAATATCTTTCAGTAGAAAATAAATGGTGTTGTAACTTAGGAAAGTAATATTAGGTTACCATATCTCATATTCAAGAAGTATATATTTGGGAGGCCAAGGCAGGCAGATCACGAGGTCAGGAGATCGAGAACATCCTGGCTAACACAGTGAAACCCCATCTCTACTAAAAAAAAAAAAAAATTATATATAAAGTTAGCCAAGCATAGTGGCAGGCACCTGTAGTCCCAGCTACTTGGGAGGCTGAGGCAGGAGAATGTCGTCAACCCATTCACTCCCATTCACGAACCCATGGGAGGCGGAGCTTGCAGTGAGCCAAGTTCATACCACTGCACTCCAGCCTGGGGCGACAGAGCGAGACTCCGTCTCAAAACAAAAAAACTAAACTTTTCCACAAAGCACTTCTTTATGCTTCCCCTGGAACCATATGCATATAATTTGAGAAGAATAACGACAGTCCTTTTTTAATTCTTGTTATATCTTGATATTCAGAAAGTTCTTCCAGAAAGCACTTTGGTTGTTTGTTTCCATAGAAAGAGTGCCTTTATTTATCTAAAAGGAAAACAAAAGTTTTACTGTTTATTTCCTGGAATAGGATGTATACATTAGTATTTTTCTTCTATATTATTACCTTTATTCCCCAAGAATTTCCTTTAAATCTTGTTGCTACTCCTGCAGACATCATTTATTTTTTCTCTTGCTGTCTGCTTTAAATAATACTTTGTCTTTGATGTTCTACTTTTCCACTATAAAGTGATAAGTATACATGATTATTGTTATCTGCAGAATCACATTTTTACCAATTCTGGAAATTCCCATTATTTCTTCAGATAACCTCTCCCCAATTTTCTATGGTCTTTTTCTGAAACTCTGAAGACATAACTTTGCATTTTCACACCTTCCACATCTCTTACCCTCTCCTTCCCAGTTTCTTTCTCTTACTGTGCCTCATGCCACTGACTTATTCAGGTCTATATTTTCAGGGTTCTCCCCAGTATCTAATCTCATATTTTATCCATACATTGAGCTTTTAATTTTAGTGATTATGTTTTTAATGTCTAGCAGTCTCTTTTTTTTTCAAACCTGGACATCTTGGCAGATGCTTTCATGCCTGTTCATTTTTAATTCTACCTTAGTTATTTTAAATGCTCATACATGATTCATATGCTAGTCTATATATTTTTACTACACTTTTGAAAGTTCTTGACAGTCTAAATCTGTTGTATTGCTTTTCCTACCAATACATTCCCTATGTGTTTTATTTTCTTCTTGTGTTATTTATCGTTTTTAAATTATGAGCCCACAAAGGTCAAATTGAGAAGAAAAAGAATGAAAGGATAAGTTGAGAGACATGTTCTGGAGTATTTCAGTCCTCTTCAGATATAATGATGAGGTCATAATTTAATACAGGCAAAAGGGGAATATTCCTTTTTTATCTCAGTTATTAATTCAAGATGAATTGTAATTATACATTTACTTCCTTTTTAAAAACAGATTTACTGGTAGGACCATATTAGAGTGTTAGCAGATATTACACCATAAGTGATCTAGCAATCTAATTTTGAAAATATATTAATATAAATTAATAAAATATATCAATATAAGTATAAATTAGTAAAATATATTAATATAAATTAATAAAATATATATTAATATTTGAAAATATATTAATATATAATAGATTAATCTAATGTATAATATTTTGAAAATATATTAATATATTAATATCAGGATTTCTTTCCACTACAGTTGTAGACTACAATACTTTGTCTAACACAGTAGGACGGAAGTCTTTCTTAAACATCTTGCATTCTTTTTAAAGAGTTGCTTTGATAATGGTAACTTTCATTCAAATTACTCATAATAAATATTGATTATTATTAATATCTATTTTGCCCCATATAAGAATCATTTACATGTTCTTTTATTCATTGTATCAGCAGAGTCCTTTGATTCGATTACATATTATAACTTCATTGTCAAATGAGTATTATGCTGTAAATAAATCATAGCCACAGGTTTTCATCTGTGGTTTTTTTTTATAGTAACAAAATAAAAGTACAGAAAGGCACAGCACTTAAAACAGCATGTATTTTTCCTATGAAGAAATATAAAATCATATAAATATATATTTTTTGCTACATTGACTGTACCACAGATTTATCATTTACTAAACAATATAGAGGGATATAAAGTCCTTATCCTTAGATAGTTTTTAAACTACTTAGTATCAGTCATGGTATTGAGGTATCTAAAATGATGGATGAAATGTAGAAGAATGAAATTGTATGTAAAATTCTGCACTGTTGAAAATTCATAGTCATTTCAGGCATAGTATTGTAAAGTAAAGTATTTCAGACTCAGTCTGGAAACCAACATGAATTGTAATTGTATGGAGAATATTGTAAGTGATGTAATACAATAACAGTATATATACCACAAGATCAAAGAAAAATAATAAAGCATTTTTTTTTTTGAGACAGAGTCTCGCTCTTGTCGTCCGGGATGGAGTACAGTGGCGTGATCTTGGGTCACTGCAACCTCCACCTCCTGGGTTCAAGCGATTGTCCTGCCTCAGCCTCCCTAGTAGGTGGTGGGATTACAGGCACCTGCCACCATTCCTGGCTAATATTTGTACTTTTAGAAGAGACGGGGTGTCGCCATGTTGGTCAGGCTTGTCTGGAACTCCTGACCTTGTGATCCTCCCGCCTCGGCCTCCCAAAGTGCAAGGATTACAGGCGTGAGCCACCGCACCTGACCAAAAACAATTTTTTGTTTTGTGAGTCCTGGGCCGGATTTCAACAGGTGACAGAAGGATAAATGAATTCTTGGTAGAGGAAAGACACTGGACTGTGACTTAAGAGCTCAGGGATGTGATTGAGATCAGGGAAGAGTTTCAGAACCAATGGATTATATGGTTTATAAGACAATATTGAAGAGCCATATCAATTTGAGAAGTCGGAAAGTGAACAGCATCACTGCCTTGGCAGAACACAAAAAGATATGATCAAGTTCATCCATGCTGCACAAATCTAGGTAGGTGCAGGAATGCTATGTTGGAAAGAATCAATATATAGCAGCCCCTTTAATCTTATGACTTATACCTCTATCTCAAGCCAAGACAATATCATTTTCTGTAAGTACTCCATATGAATCAGTTTATCTATTATAAAAAATGACTTTTTATATGGGTGGAGCTATGGTTTGGATCTCAGAAACTTATGGAATTTTAAGCACTGTAATATAGCCGAATACAATCTAACGCAGCCCCTAAATGGATGGGAGAACCAGAGAACACCATTATGGCTATGCTGAAGCAAGCTACTCATCATAAGGCTTGAGTACTTCAAGGTTTACTCCATTGATGAGGCCTCCATAGCTCATGCTTCATTCTAAGGCTGTCACCTGCAATCCTTACTTACTCTTACAGTCATCTGATCAATCCCACATGAGCCCTCTTCTCCACATCTCCATTAGATTTTCATATCCCCCTCCTTAATTGCGTTATGTCTCAAGGTTTGTTATCCAAAACACCAGCTTTTAATATTTCTTCAAGGTGAACTCAACTCCCAACCTGTAGACTTAAACACCACAGTCTCAGAGTTTGCCCCTAGAATACTTTTGGCATTTTCAGAACTTGAGGATGCCTTTCCTCTGCACACACGCTGGCTCCTGAAAAGGTGTAAGGAAAAGGGACTGAACTACACAAGCCCACTTCCTCTTCCACTCAACCAATAAAAGGAATCATCTCTCATTCCCTGGGGAGAAGAGAGCCACAAGTGTATCACAAGCAAGAAGAAATGAGACCCAACATCCATACCCCCAAATGTATTGCCTTGGGTTTTTGTTGTTGTTTGCTTAGTTTTGTGCACTTCTTGCTTTCACATCAGAAAAACAAATCTTAAAAAAATAATAGAACAAATTCATTTCTTTCTCTTTGCTTTCCTGTCACTTAACACAGAAGTAACTATGGGGTAATATATTTCAACATTTGACATCAATAAACACAAGCTGTAATCATGCTTTTTAACTTTGAATACTGTTGATAAATGCAGCCATTCATTTGTTTTATAATGTATTCATTTATTGAATAACTATTTGTGTTATGTAGAAGGTGTATGTGCAGGGTTAAACATGGTAGGAATTACTAAAAATTCAATATGATTCTATCTTTGAGGAGGATGTATTTAGCAGGGAAAGTAAGATGTGAAGATGGCTATAAAATACCACATTAAGTGATCAGCAGAATAAGATATTTAAAATAATAAACTGCAATGGGAGAGTCAAATAAAAAAGCAGGGGTTGCAATCCTAGTCTCTGATAAAACAGACTTTAAACCAACAGAGATCAAAAGAGACAAAGAAGGGCATTACATAATGGTAAAGAGATCAATGAAACAAGAAGATCTAAGTATCCTAAATATATATGCACCCAAAACAGGAGCACCCAGATTCATGAAGCAAGTCCTTAGAGACCTACAAAGAGACCTAGACTCCCACACAGTAATAGTGAGAGACTTTAACACCCCACTGTCAATATTAGACAGATCAACAAGACAGGAAATTAACAAGGATATCCAGGACATGAACTCAGCTCTGGACAAAGGAGACCTAAGAAACATCTACAGAACTCTCCACCCCAAATCAACAGACTATACATTCTTCTTAGCACGACATTTCACTTATTCTAACAAACAATGACCACATAATTGGAAGTAAAACACTCCTCAGCAAATGCAAAAGTATGGAAATCATCACAGTCTCTCAGACCACAGTGCAATCAAATTAGAACTCAGGATTAAGAAACTCACTCAAAATCACACAACCATATGGAAACTGAACAACCTGCTCCTGAATGACTACTGGGTAAATCATGAAGTGAAGGCAGAAAGATGGATGTTCTTTGAAACCAATGAGAACAAAGACACAACATACCAGAATCTCTGGGACACACATAAAGCACTGTGTAGAGGGAAATTTATAGCACTAAATGCCCACAAGAGAAAGCAGGAAAGATCTAAAATCAACACCCTAACATCACAATTAAAAGAACCAGAGAAGCAAGAACAAACAAATTCAAAAGCTAGCAGAAGACAAGAAATAACTATGATCAGAGCAGAACTGAAGGAGATAGATACACAAAAAAACTCTTCAAAAAATCAATGAATCCAGGAGGTGGTTTTTTGAAAAGATCAACAAAATAGACCGCTAGCCAGACTAATAAAGAAGGAAAGAGAGAAGAATCAAATAGATGCAATAAAAAATGATAAAGGGGATATCACCACCGATCCCACAGTAATACAAACTACTAGAGAATAATATAAACACCTCTAAACAAATAAATTAGAAAATCTAGAAGAAATGGATAAATTCCTGGACACATACACCTTCCCAAGACTAAACCAGGAAGAAGTCGAATACCTAAATGAACCAATAACAAGTTCTGAAATTGAGGCAATAATTAATAGCCTACCAACCAAAAAAAGTTCTGGACCAGACAGATAGATAGATATAAAGCTGAATTCTACCAGAGGTATAAAGAAGAGCTGGTACCATCCCTCTTGAAACTATTCCAATCAATAGAAAAAGAGGGAATCCTCCCTAACTCATTTTATGAGTCCAGCATCATCCTGATTCCAAAACCTGGCAGAGACACAACAAAAAAAGAAAATTTTAGGCCAACATCCCTGATGAACATCGATTCGAAAATCCTCATAAAATACTGGCAAACCGAATCCAGCAGCACAACAAAAAGCTTATCCACCACGATCAAGTTGGCTTCATCCCTGGGATGCAAGGCTGGTTCAACATATCCAAATCAGTAAATGTAATCAATCAATCACATAACCGTGGTTTTTGTCATTGGTTCTGTTTATCTCAATAGATGCAGGAAAGGCCTTCAACAAAATTCAACACCCCTTCATGCTAAAGACTCTCAATAAACTACATATTGATGGGATGTATCATCTCAAAATAATATGAGCAATTTATGGCAAACCCACAGCAAATGTCATAAGGAATGGGCAAAAACTGGAAGCATTCCTTTTGAAAACTGGCACAAGACAAGGATGCCCTCTCTTACCACCCCATTCAACATAGTATTGGAAGATCTGGCTAGGGCAGTCAGGAAAAAGAAAGAAAGAAAGAGTTTTCAGTTAAGAATACAGGAAGGCAAATTGTCTCTGTTTGCAGATGACATGATTGTATATTTAGAAAACCCCATCATCTCAACCCCAAATCTCCTTAAGCTGATAAGCAACTTCAGCAAAGTCTCAGGTTACAAAATCAATGTGCAAAAATCACAAGCATAATTATACACCAATAACAGACAAACAGAGAGTCAAATCATGAGTCAACTCCCACTCACAAGTGCTACAAAGAGAATGAAATACGTAGGAATAAAACTTACAAGGGATGTGAAGCACCTCTTCAAGGAGAACTACAAGCCACTGCTCAGGGAAATAAGAGAGGACACAAACAAATGGAAAAACATTCCATGCTCATGGATAAGAAGAAACATTATCGTGAAAATGGCCATACTACCCAAAGTAATTTATACATTCAATGCTATCCCCATCAAGCTGCCATTGACATTCTTCACAGAATTGGAAAAAACTACTTTAAACTTCATATGGAAGCAAAAAAGAGCCTGCATAGCCAAGACAATCCTAAGCAAAAAGAACAAAGCTGCAGGCATCATGCTACCTGTCTTCAAACTTTACTACAAGGCTACAGTAACCAAAACAGCATGGTACTGGTACCAAAACAGAACAGCGGCCTCAGAAATAACACCATACATCTACAACTATCTGAACTTTGACAAACCTGACAAAAACAAGCAATGAGAAAAGGATTCCCTATTTAATAAATGGTGTTGGGAAAACTGGCTAGCCATATGCAGAAAGCTGAAACTGGATCCCTTCCTTACACCTTATAGGAAAACTAACTCAAGATGGATTAAAGACTTAAACATAATACCTAAACCGTAAAACCCTAGAAGAAAACTTAGGCAATGCCATTCTTGACATAGGCACGGGCAAAGACTTCACGATTAAAACACCAAAAGCAATGGCAACAGAAGCCAATATTGACAAATAGGATCTAATAAAACTAAAGAGCTTCTTCAGAGCAAAAGAAACTATCATCAGAGTGAACAGGCAACCTGCAGAATGAGAGAAAATTTCTGCAATGTACCCATCTGACAAAGGGCTAATATCCAGAATCTAAAAAGAACTTAAAGTTACAAGAAAAAAAATCATCAAAAAGTGGGCAAAGGATATGAACAGACACTTGTCAAAAGAAGATATTTATGCAGCCAACAAACACATGAAAAAAGCTCTTCATCATTGGTCATTAGAGAAATGCAAATCAAAACCACAATGAGATACCATCTCACGCCAGTTAGAATGGTGATCATTAAAAAGTCAGGAAACAACAGATGCTGGTGAGGATGTGGAGAAATAGGAATGCTTTTACACTGTTGGTGGGAGTGTAAATTAGTTCAACCATTGTGGAAGACAGTGCAGAGATTCCTCAAGGATCTAGAGCCAGGAATACCATTTGACCCATCAATCCCATTACTGTGATTATACCCAAAAGATTATAAATCATTCTACTATAAAGATACATGCACACGTATGTTTACTGTGGCACTGTTCACAATAGCAGGGACTCGGAACCAACCCAAATGCCCATCAATGAATGACTCGATAAACAAAATATGGCACATATACACCATGGAATACTGTGCAGTCATAAAAAGGATGAGTTCATGTCCTTTGCGGGGACATGGATGATGCTGGAAACCATCATTCTCAGCAAACTAACACAAGAACAGAAAACCAAACACCACATGTACTCCTAATTGGGAGCTGAACAATGAGAATACATGGACACAGGGAGGGGAATATCACATCTGGGTCCTCTCTGGCATGGGGGGGCTAGGGGAGGGATAGCATTAGGACAAATACCTAAGTAGATGATGCGTTGATTGGTGCAGCAAACCACCATGGCACATGAATACCTATGTAACAAACCTGCATATTCTGCACACATACCCCAGAAATTAAAGTATAGTTAAAAAAATCTTTTTAAAAAGAGGGTTTTTCTATCTTGGGGCATCAGGGAATGGTATATGGAAGAGAAAACAGATGAACTGGGCTTTGTTGGGAGGTGGGTTTGTAACTTAGAGGGGAGAGATGTGTTCAAGGTGAAGAAAAAGCATCATGTAATTCATGCACTTTACAATTCCATGCCCTATTCTATATGGATGAACCAAAGACAGGCCCTATCCTCATGGATCTTATTGTAAGTAGAAGAAACAAACAATGAATGAATACAAATGTAACATTACAAATGGATTTTTACTATAGAGAAAAGTATAACTGTTAATGAGAGAAGAAAGATTAGCATTATTTTAATAGAGTGTTTAGAAAAGTTATTTCCAAGGAGGTGACCTTTGGAGAATTGGAGCAAATTTGTTTGCCTCCAAATTGACCTAAAATATATATACTTATGATATATGAATTCTTTTTTTGGCTTAACTGTAGTGTGCAGTAGTCTTATAGTTCAGAAATTTAAAAAGCATCAAAAAAGTGGAAAGCTACCTCCCATCCATATTTCACAACCACCCAGTTAATATCTCCCCCCACTCATTAAATCTCTGGAGAAAAGTATTTCGGTTTGAGGAAATAGTAAAAATACTATGAGGCCATAGTGCTTTTGCTATTTTTGAGAAAATGCAAGAACTGGAGCAAGAGGAAGAATTACAGGAAATGATGTTAGAGAGATAGGCCAGATCTTGTAGGTAGGGCCTTTGGTCCATGGAAAGACATCAAGATCCAATTGAAGTGTGGGGGAGGACATCAGAGTGTTTTGAGCAGTGTAGCAAGATTATTTGATTTGCATTTCTTAAAAGTTCACTCTAGGAATATGTAAAGTCAATGACAGGAGGACAAAAATCGGCCACCGGGAGGCCAGGTAGGGGACTGTTACAGGAGTCCTAGTACAAAACAAATGGAATTTAGATGAGGGAGGGCAAAGAGAGAGAAAGCAGAATATTCTCTCCTACTCCTGTCAATTTAGGGATACCCTTCAGACAATCATAAGCTATATATCAGTGGAAACAAGAAACAGCTGGAGAGAGCTATTTCTTTGCTCAAATTCAAGATCCGTTTTTTTCTTTTTCTGAAACTTTCTCCATGCACGTCAGAGCCATACGATCACTGTCTCTCAAAGTGGTGAGTCCATTATTTAGAATAAAGCATTTTCCAAGTTAGAAGATTTAGCAAAGTAGGTATTGAACATAGGTAATATGTTTCATGGAGACTTCAAATCTAATTATAGACAATAATTATATATTGTTCACTGTGCTGATTAGCTACTGTATTGGTTCATTTTTACATTGCCGACAAAGACATACCCGAGACTGGGTAATTTATAAAGAAAAAGACAATTAATGTATTCACACTTCCACGAGGCTGGGGAGGCCTCACCATCATGGCAGAAGGCAAAAGGCGCATCTTATGTGGTGGCAGGCAAGAGAGAAGGAGAGAACCAAGTGAAAGGGGTTTCCCCCTTATAAAACCATCAGATCTTGTCAGACTTGTTCACTACCCTGAGAACAGCATGGGGGAAACTGCCCCCATGATTTAACTATCTCCCACTGGGTCCCTCCCACAATACATGGGAATTATGGGAGTTACAATTCAAGATGAGGTTTGGGTGGGGACACAGCCAAACCATATCAGCTACTTAGTATATCCTTTGGATTAAAAGTCCACACACTTTTATGAGTATTAAAAAATATGAAAATGGCCATACTGCCCAAAGTAATTTATAGATTCAATGATATCTCCATCAAGCTACTATTGACATTCTTCACACAATTGGAAAAAACTACTTTAAATTTCATATGGAACCAAAAAAGAGCCCACATAACCAAGACAATCCTAAGCAAAAAGAACAAAGCTGGAGGCATCACGCTACCTGATTTCAAACTATAATACAAGGCTACAGTAACCAAAACAGCATAGTACTGGTACCAAAACTGATCTATAGACCAATGGAACAGAACAGAGGCCTCAGCAATAACACTAGATATCTACAACCATCTGAACTTTCACAAACTTGACAAAAACAAGCAATGGGGAAAGGATTCCCTATTTAATAAATGGTGTTGGGAAAACTGGCTAGCCATACGCAGAAAGCTGAACCTGGATCCCTTCCTTACACCTTATACAAAAACTAACTCAAGATGGATTAAAGACTTAAACATAACACCTAAAACCGTAAAAACCCTAGAAGAAAACTTACTTAGGCAATGCCATTCAGGACATAGGCATGGGCAAAGACTTCATGACTAACACACCAAAAGCAATGGCGACAAATGGGATCTAATTAAACTAAAGTGCTTCTGCCCAGCAAAAGAAACTATCATCAGAGTGAACAGGCAACCTACAGAATGGCAGAAAATTTTTGCAATCTATCCATCTGACAAAGGGTTAATATCCAGAACCTACAAAGAACTTAAACAAACAAATTTACAGGAAAAAAGCAAACAACTCCATCAAAAAGTGGGTGAAGAATATGAACAGACATTTCTCAAAAGAAGATATTTATGCAGCCAACAGACACATGAAAAAATGTTCATCATCACTGGTCATTAGAGAAATGCATATCAAATCCACAATGGGATACCATCTCAGGCCAGTTAGAATGGCAATCATTCAAAAGTCAGGAAACAACAGATGCTGGGGAGGATGTGGAGAAATACACTGTTGGTGGGAGTGTAAATTGGTTAAACCATTGTGGAAGACAGTGAAGAGATTCCTCATGGATCTAGAACTAGAAATACCATTTGACCCAGCAATCCCATTTGTGGGTATATACCCAAAGGATTATAAATCATTCTACTATAAAGACACATGCACACTTAAGTTTATTGTGGCACTCTTCACAATAGCAGGGATTTGGGACCAACCCAAATGTCCATCAATGACACACTAGATTAAAAAAATGTAGCACATATACACCATGGAATACTATGCAGCCATAAAAAAGGATGAGTTCATGTCCTTTGCGGGGACATGGATGAAGCTGGAAACCATGATTCTCAGCAAACTAAAACAAGAACAGAAAACCAAACACTGCATGTTCTCACTTGTAAGTGGGAGGGGAACAATGAGAACACAGGGCAGGGAACATCACACATCCGGGCCTGTCAGGGGGTGGGGGGCTACGGGAGGGATAGCATTAGGAGAAATACCTAATGTAGATGACAGGTTCATGGGTACAGGAAACCACCATGGCACGTGTATACCTATGTAACAAACCTGCACGTTCTGCACATGTACCCCAGAACTTAAGGTATATATAAAAAAAGACATAGAAGGTGATATAAATAAATAGGAATATATTCCAAAAAAAATAGACTGAGATTTTTTTAAAAATTAATTGCCCCCTGTTCAGTATTGTCATATCTATTGATATCCTTATTTCTTTGCATATTCTGTACACCAGGCATGATTAAGAAATTAAATTGAGAGACTGTCAAAATCATTAATTTCCTGTGGTGGTTAAGTAACTGGGTTGGCCCCTTAAGCGTATTGTATGATGTTGCTTTTCAGATTGAGGGCTTTCTGTCAGAATGCACCATCTCCCAAAGGAGAAGATAGCTGCAGATATTTTGGACTCTACCGTAGGAATGTAATTTGTTTGTTCAACAAAGCCTGGCAGCTAAACCATAGAATTGTTTGTTGTGTCGACTTCCTTATTAGACCATGTTGAGGAGGGATGTAGATTACTCGATGCTCTGAGAAATGTAGATTTCTAAAATGAATTAAAATGCAATTTCTTTTTTCCCATAGATATTTTTAAATGCAGAGACAATCAAGCTGGGAAATCTACCAACTGGCTCCTTCTCATCTTCTTCACCCAGCTCCTCAAGTTCTCGACAGACAGTGTATGAACTCTGCGTCTGCCCCAATGGCAAACTTTACCTTTCTCCAGCAGGATTAGGTTCCACTTGTCAGTCCAGTAGCAACATCTGCCTGTGGAGCTGAAGTGACTGATTTCTCCTCACACCAGAATAGCCTTTTGTTCCTGTCCGTCTGCTTCACAGTTCTGCTCGGTTTCCCTTGTGATCAGTCCAGAGCTTCTTCGAATGGTCCACAGAGCAACTTCCAGTGTGAGCAGGGATTCGCCACCACCTTCTCTTGTGATTTACTGTACTGCTCAACACAGAGGGTGTGATTGACACAGCAGTGGAAAAAGCGTCGTCAGCAGGAAAACTGGATCATGACTTTTGCTCGAAAGGGAGAATAACATAGGTGCCTTTGCTACGCGAAGTGAAGCACACAGTTTTAGATTTTTGCAGGACCTGGATATGAACTGCACATATATACATTACATAAATGAAATTCCCAGTATCCAATGGCAAGATGAAATGGTTAACCCTGTAAGAAAACTTATTCTACATTCTGAAAGCACAATTTTCCATTCATCTTTTTGGATGTAAACTTTTATCCCCGACTTTAAAAATTTTAAAGCATTATGTAATGCTTGCTTTACTAAAATTTAAATTCAATACATGGTTTTTAACAAAACAGAACAAAACAAAACAATACAGAATCTCTCCCTGAGTTTTCCTTCTGTTTCTTTAATTTCAATGTGCTGTTACTCTTTGTCTACTAAGTCTAGAATTTTGTACATTAGGTAATTTTGAAAGCACTCAGCAATATATCCTTTACAGAATTAACAAAATGCCATTATAATGTCATTTGTCAGATCTGGATGGCCTTATATAGTATTTACATGGCTACTGCATGTGACGTATTTGCTTTTAACAAAACATCTACTTTATTGCAATATAAGACAGGATTAAGAAGGATATGTTGATGGTATTAAATCCATAGATGATTTTTAAAAAATTCACATGCTATCCTTTACACCTAGGTTTTAATAGTATAATTTTTGTTTGCTCCACTCACTCTGCACTTGATTCTGACTGCTAAAATTCAAACATCCTCTAAATAAATAATACCAATATGATGCATAATGCTGAGAATAAATTCTCTTTCCATTGGGGTATCATCTTCAGAATTATTCTCCATCTATTTTTTATTGGAGGTTAAGATTTAAAGAAGTCAGAAGCTAACTAAAATGTCTTGACTAAACAGTAAAAATGACAAATGCTAATAAATATTGAAAATGTGTTTACTTCACTAGATTCATATTTTAGGGAATTTAGTCCCATTTCTATTCAGCTGTTAACATATATTTACTTTTATTAGATCGTTAGGCTACCCTGACCTCAAAAATTATAGTTCTTTTCATTTTCCAGTGCTTATTTTTGTATATGACCTCTTAGTAAACAACTCCAGAATACTGAATATTCATTTATCACAGCACCCCTTAACTCAAATTCTTGAAACTTACAGAGTCAAAGAATGTAAAACTGTATTAAGTATTTCCTATTATGGGAAGATGACTTAATTACTATAAGGTAAGTCCTGAATTTTCACATGTCAATCAAACGTTTTTCTCCCTCATGCACATTATCAACATTTGTGTTGAAACTTCCTTTTGGGGATTAATGGCTGTAGAGTCTTTGGAGTTCAGGTGTCTACAGCTCAGAGTGAACTGGGAGATTAGAACTTGTTGCAAAAGATGTGGTTAGTGAAAGTAGAAATATTGGCAATGCAAGAAGAAAAGTGAAACATTTGACCAGAATTATCTTGTTTGCATAACCTAGCATATCAAATAACTGAAAAAGCTCATTTCCACTGTACTCAGCAGAAGGGTTCAAAGGCTAATTTATTATTGTTAAAATAAAATGTGATTATATTTGGGTGTTATTATATAACTTTTTAAATCAATATTGAAATAAGAATTTATGATATACGATTGCTTACAAAGTTATAACACAAGAGTTTAATTTATATTAAAATAAGAGAATTTAATATAAGAAATCTCACATTGGTCTTTGCAAAATAAAGTATAATACAAGAAATATCGAGAAATTATGTGTGCTAATCACTATATTATGGACTTTTAAGGAAAACATTATGTAGTAATTTAATTTAAGACATATTCAAGTTCTAATCATCCTTCCATTAAAACAATTAGAAACTTTCTAAGTCAAATGGGAATAATTCTTTTGATTAGGAACTGGCCCTGTTTCTAATCTCAGCTGTCTTCTACTAATCAATTGAGCTGTTTTAGGCAGTTTGAGAATCTCTCCAGGCTTCAGTTTACTCAACTTCACAGCAAAAGTATTGAATAAAATAGTCTCTTGGGGTTCCTTTCTGTTCCAACATGTTCTAATTTCAAGTTCTAATTCAAGTTCTAATTTCAAAATTACAGAAGCCAAAAGAGAAAAATGAAATTTTAAATTATATGTCATAAGAGGAGAAAAGATGAAAAAAAAAGTGAGAAAAAAAGATGTAAAAACCAATTACAGTGAGGGACTGACACATTTTTAATTCAAATGTATTCTGAGAAGTATAGACATAATTCAAAAGTAACTTACAAGCTTGAGAGCTTTAGACTGTATCCAGATGATATAACAAATAGGTTCAGTACAGTAGAAAATATAGTGATAGCGATGGCTTTCCTATTCAACACCAAATAATTGCTTTAAGGTATCTGACTAGCTGTTTAAGATTTCTGAATCTAAGCCAAGATCCCTGCCTCAGAGAGATCAAGCCTATTGTGAAGGCTTAGAAGAATGGCCCCAAATATCCTCGTTTTCCACATTCAAACACAAAAGAGCATTTTTTTTTAAATATAGTGGTCCCTTAATTGCACACTACCCTAACAGATTATGTTTTCCCAGTACCATCTTTATGTTACAATATGTATAAATAAAATGCAGTTTACTTATATAAATTTCATCTTCCCCAAATGACACTGAGAAAAATGAGTCCTTTATAGTGTACTACATGGATGCGACTAAGCTATCTTATTACCCATATCTTAATAACTTCATACTCAGTGTACGCCAGGAAGGAACAAACGGAAGAAGAAAAAGAGGTTGGTAGTTTTGCTAGCATTTAAGTTATTTGCCAGGAATGGATAAACCGAGATGTATCTGAATTCAGGTTTGGGGGATCACAAAAGGAAAGATGCAAAGAGGACACATTATTCTTTTCTTTTTCAGAAGATTTCAATTAAATACTTCAAAGAAAACAGCAAGAACAACAAAAACTTCCAAATTTCCTACTTCCCTTGTTCAACATTTCCAAAATTTCTATCTGGTACTTACTTATTAGTCATACACACACATACACACATTTATGTCTAAAATATATGTATTTTATTGTGAATGATATGTTTTATAATTTGGCACATAATTATTTATCTAAGAGTTTAAGACAATTATACACCTCAAATTTTACTGTAACTTAGGAATCTTAGATTACAGTACTTCAAATCTCGGAAAATGGAGCCAGCAATTCCAGTTCTAGTTCTGCCCGTGGCTAGGCATGTGAACTTACCTACTTAAGACATATATTTAATTACGTTGGTCACAGTTCACTTATCTGTGAGAGGGGTATATCAAACTAGACATTTCCTTTAGTCACATTCATTTTTAAGTTTTTCTGATTCAGTTAAGGAAGCACTCATAAATCTTAGGTTAATTAGCCATATCTGAACTAGCATTTGTGATCTCCTTCTGCACCTTAAAAAGCTGCTTATAAAAGTTGAAATACAAACTTTTTGGCACGCTACTTCCTATGCTCTTTTTTATACTCCCTTTTACACTCTTAACATTTGAACATTAAGGTTCCTTTGGAAAAATCATGCCTGGTTAACAGGATTCAGTAATATGGTTGACGTTAAAAAGGAAAATAATGCATTTGGATCTTATTCAAAATGACTGTTTAGGAAATTAATAGAAATATTAACCAAATATAAACATTCTGTTATTATTACCTCCATAAAGCTAAAAAGCAGTGATCTTTTGAAGAAATGATAATGTGATCACAGAGGTTAATTGCTGAACTGTTTTATTCCATTCAAAATTCCTACATATTCTATCGAATGACTCAATCAGAGAATGCCTCGTTTTACAAAAATAGCATTTGATACAATAAAACTCCTAATAAATTATTTCATTGCAAACATGGTATCTCTGTATGAGGCAGCAATAGCCTGGAGAGCGTCCAATGCATATGAGTGTTATATTTCATAGCAGAGAATGTCAATATAATAATGTTAAATTATTAAAATCATTGAAAGTATTTAATAGCCAAATTTTCTATAAAATCCTCAAAGCCAAATTCATATTTGAGTTTTATATGATTGAGGTCTTGTCACCTAATTCTTCAAATAGCTGTGGTCTAATAAGAATTGTTCATGTGATCATATTTAATGACATATGGAGAAATTATTTGCTCTATGTACTGGTGTATATTACAGTAATGAACACTGCAAAATATCATTATCACAAAGGAAAATTGCATTTGTATTCATTTTAAATAATCATAAACTAATCAATAACTTAATTGAACACTGTTATTCATGTTGTTTTATACTGAAATTTATTAGTTGTTTAAATGTCAAAGACCAAAGAATGGGATTTCTATTGTATTTAACTCTAAAACACTGCTGCTCCTACTAATTTATTCAAATGAATAGGGGGGCTTATAATTATAACATGAGGTAGTAAACATCCTTCTTGGAGGATCCTGAGTTGTAGAAATTAGGGAATGCTTTTGTTTCAGAAGGGAAACATCATTAGTGCGGTCCACTTTTCTTTTATACATGCATAACAAACTCCTTGGTATTCATAAAACCTATATGCAAAGACCGTATCCCAAAATGGGCCCAGCATGGATCTACTCAGCTGAGTTTCAACTTTCACTGCTTGCTGAACATTATTTGGAGAATAAAATTTGAAATACTTGTAGAACCAGAGGGCTATTTTTTAATTGTTTGTTAACTGAGGTGGCTCTGCATTTTGAGAAAGCCAATGAAAACCATTAAAGGAAATGAGGTATAATGAACTGTAGTTATTTTTTGTTTTTTTTCAGTCTTAATATCTCATTTGTTTGTGTATTTATAAATAAAAGCCAAACAGGGTTAAAGATGGGCAACGACATTCATTAACAACGGAGATATGTAATCTGGAGTTTGAGTGTCTCGTTATTTATACAATTCTTTAAATCAGGTCCACTATTCACTTATTTTGTTTTGTACTTTCATGTAAATGTTTTCTTGTATATATAGATATATGAAAAATGGAACTATTTTCTTACACATACTATGCAACATGTTTGTAAAATTGCAATATTACCAAAATTACAAAAGCTGTGCTTTTGTACTCTATCTTGCTTTATGTAAAATAACTTTTTCTATTTAAATGGACTGTCTGTCCTATAAAGTGTAGATAACATATCTATTCAAAAATCAGTCTATTGTATCTTCTGTTTAGATGGAACTTAATTGGGGTATATTTTGGGGGAGAGAAAATGCAGCAAAGTTTTGGCAATTGGAAACCATTTTTTCTCTGAAATGAGACCTTTTGAAGCATGCAATGAGCTCATATAATTTAAGATCTCTCCTGTGATTCTTGTAATTTGTCCTAATTTTGGTGCTACTATGTAACCATGATTAAATGTGATAGTCAAAACAAAGAGGATAAAAACTTACATGATATCATTTCATTTATTTTCTTGAGTTTTTAAAAATAGTTCAAAGAAAAGGGGTATGAGTATTAGTCAGTAGAGACCTTTTCAATTCTGTATTTTAAAAATCAATTATATTAAGATGTATGTTTTAAAAATATTAAGCTTAATCCATATATCTATACTGGATAAAATGCTTCTCTAATGAAAACCTGGACACACTGTCCCTTTTAAATATATGACTAATAAAACTGAAGAATTTTAACGATAAAATCACCACAGTTTATCAAACAATTAGCTAATAGTTTATTCATTCTAGAGTCCCTCTGATTTGATTTTTGGGATAGGACCAAAAAAACTACTACGTGCACAAACTTATACCCCTACATATACATAATCAATTTACACACAAAAATATATGCAATGGTGAATATAATACAATATATATACAATAATATAAACACATGCTAATCATTACTTATTTGATGTATTTCTTAATTTCCTTGTTACATTATCTCTTAATCCAGGAGGACTTGAGGCAATGGCATGGACTTTGTTAACTTTTAGCAGTATATCCAGTCCAATATTGTACATACCTTGTAAGTGACATTGTGCCACATTGTTTCCAAAACTAAGACAAAAACAGTATTCACGGGAAATCTTTTCCCCCCAAAGAGTCACTATTAGCTTTTTTCTTTGCTGTCGAAGCGTCTCTACACACTGTTCCAGATATTAGTTACAAACAAAAACAACTGTTTACATTCCTTATGCAGACTTCCTGATATTAAATCTAAATAGAACACAAATGAGTGCTTTCAGCTAAGGGAAGCATATCTATTCTATGACTTTAATTTCCAAGAAAGTTTTGGATGGTTCAGACATGTGTGCAAACAAATACTTGAATACTTATTTCCAGCAGATTCTTAGGCCATTTACCAACCATAGTAATGACTGAATTTGGTAATCTCTTTCTCTTAATAGTGGGGCAAATAAGGAAAAAGCAGTTTTTTTCTATACCCACACTCAACACTGTGATCAGATGTGTAGTTTTTCCCCACAATAACCAATACTCCCATGCCAGCTGCATGTCCTACTGTTTAATTCCATTTCAATGCCAACTGAAATTAGCACTGATGCCATAGGTTAAGGGCTCATTCCCACACATTTCTCCCTTTTTCAGACCCCAGTCACAAGTGATAGGACCCCAGGTTACCCACAATTCCTGTCTGAATGGGCTACAAATCCCATGACCCCTTCTTGGATTTGATAATTTACTAGACTGGCTCACAGAACTGAGGAAAACAGTTTATTTCCTACTGCTGATTTATTACAAAGAGTATTTTGAAAGATACAAATGAACAGCCAGATGAAAGGCATGCAAGCTGAGGTTTAAAAGGGTCCAGAGGGCAGGGAGTCGGGGCTTGTCACTCTCACAGCACATGGATGTGTTCATCAACCCAGAAGCTCTGAACCTGATAGTTTTGGAATTGTTATGGAGGCTTCATCACACAGGAATGATTAATTATATACTCCAATCCTCCCACCCCCACATCCTGCTAGAAATTGGAAAGTGAGGCTGTCAGTCCCAAGCTTCTAGTCATGGCTTGGTCTTCCTGGTGACCAGCTTCCTTCCAGGATCCCACAAAGAGGCACCGCATTTGAATAAAAGACACTACTATCACTCAGGAAACTACCAAGGTCTTAGGAATTCTGTGTCAGCAACTGGCTTAAAGACCAAATATGAAAACGAAAAGTTCTCCTAGGATCCCTACTTACAGGGGTTTTAGGTGCTCTGTGTTAAGAACCAGGGACAGGGACTGAGATATACACTCTTATTATTTCACATGGGACTATTGAGAATGGAGGTTGGGAAAGGGTATTTAGCCAGGTAATTCAGTGCAATATTCTATTGATGTTTTCATCAATTGGTGTATCACTAAAATAATATCACCATGATTCCTGTATCACTACAATAACTGATCTAGAAATAGCACCTGTGGGAATTTTAAACGTTCCTGTTACTTCTTCTAATTACCAGGTAGAAGCTTACCCTCTTTGGGGAGGTCACATAACAAAATTTGAAGTAAAGGTTTTTTTTTTTTTTACATTTCTCTTTTCCTCTTAGTAAGAATTATTACTTGCCCTGAAAGGACGTTTTATGGTAATGGAGAAATCTTCATTTTATAGTACTCACTAATACTTTTTTTAGTTAATAAAAATTATTCTAACTGAAAAAAAGATCACTTGATTTATTTAAAATATAAATTGAACATCTAGTTTTTTCATCACTCAAAGAAACACCATTGATACAAAAAAGAGAAAGACTATGTCAGAAAAAAAGATTTAAGGGCAGATTATAAATATATACTAAACAGTTTCTCAAAAACATGACCAAATCACTAATTTTGTTAAGTGGTGCATATAAATCATGAAGCTAAAATGAGTAAACTGGCTTAGTCCAACAATAATGCTTAGTATATTTTATAAGCTACAACTAAATATTACATCAAATTAGTTTTTGCAGATATTTTTAGTAGATCTAGCCATATTTTCTATGTTACTTATTTTCTCTATACAGCTGTTTCCAGAAGGATGTAAGTTTTCTTACAATATGGAGTAAGACAAAAATATTAAAGAAAAACCATAGAGGAGACAGAAATAACAAAAAGGATAAACAATATGACTATTTAGTGTGTTGAATATTACATGTATGTTTAAGTTTCCTGTAGGCCAGAGATTTAAGGGGAAATAGTATAGATACGTCATTCTCAACATTTGAGAACATATACACCGTTTATTCATAACATATAAAATATTTCCTTACATTAAATCTAAGAGATTATTATTTATTCAAGGATGAAGAAAACCTGATGTGTTAATTTTATTAAAATTTTAACATTAAAATTAATTTTATTAAAATTATTACATTTAGTAATAATTTTATTGCTTTTTATCTATTTACTTAACAGTTACAGAAGATATTATGGGATTGTTCAGAGCACTGCAAAGCATGAAAACCTCAACTGATTCATAATTATGAATCCTTAAAATATGCATAAAATACCAAGATGTGTAAAATGTCGAACATAAATAGAATGGATCCAAAGCATCTGTGAACTAGCCAGATATTTTTCCAAAAAGGCATCTAGTTTCTCTTGTTATACAATTTTATGTGTATTATATAATAGTGTCTATAGATGAGTTGATCATGCAATGTAAGAGAGTAACAATTTTAAAAGTATTGTAGATAAAAAGTCTTGGTAAAACTCTAAATTTTAAGAACACGATAAACCCAATACTTTCCTACTATTTACAACTTGCTACAAGATTCTGAATTCACTGGGCACCACAACTAAAGCCTTTGAGACATCATAAGGAAAGTCACCTATTAGCTTTCAAAATTAATTAAGGAAATATAAAGCTGAAGAAAGACATAGCCAAAATTCTAGAAATACATAATACTTTGTTTCATTGGGTCAACTGAATTACTAAATTAGATTTTATAGATCATCTTGAATTTATAGCTGATTTAATGACATTCCACTAAGTTTTGAATGCGCAGCACAGAATATGAAGTCAATATTTAAAAGTAAGCTGGAAGTCTTGAAAAATAAATTTAATAAGTTATTACCTCAAAGCAGAAGTCTAATAGACAAAAATTCATAAGACTTGAAACTTCTAATTAAAAAATTAAAAGAATATATGTTTCCTTTTACATTTCATCTTTTGAAGTCTGTATTTATTTTGTAATGACTTGTTATTTATCTTGAAGAAATAAAAATCCATAAGTAAAATGAATTTGATTTTTTCAAAAGGAGGATCAGTAAATTTGAAGTAAAAGAAATCAGATTTTAATTCCTGTGTTTCATTTTAGATGTCATTCAATAATCTATATACACCTAATCTAAGTGAGAAGTTTAGACAAGATGTGATTGTACATGGATTTCACTTGGCATGCTAACTCTGATCAGTTGAAAAGGGCTATCACAATGGAACCCTGGATATGAGAATGGTTTAGGAATAAGTTTAAGCTCTCCAGGAAAGTGGCATGATCATTTGTAGTGTCAAAGTTCTGGAATGATTGACTAACTCGCACATCTGTTCTATTTTTTTCAGTCAGATGATCTCAAGGCCTTTCAGCTCAACACTGGGCCTGTTTCCTGATGGTAAAATAAGGGGAGTGAATGCCAAATATTTTTTAGATGCATCAATGTTACTTTAGTATCCTTTACAGTTTTAATGTATTTAATCCTGTGCTATCCTATTTTTTTATTCTAATATAGAAGTATAACGTATGGAGCTAGGTATTGAAATGAAAGGAATAAGGAAGGTGGCAACTGAGGTGGCAAGTTGTCAAGCATTTGACAAATTATGGTCCATTATGTAATTCAAAGTACCCAATGGAATTATATGGGTTATGGAAGTTATCTGAGTTCTGGATAACAACTTTACTTGGTAGTATGCTGTTCAAAGATAAAAGTAAATAAACTAACACGAATTAAGCATATATTGTTTATTGTATAATGAATTAAGATAATTTGTTACTTTTAAAATTATAATCTCAAAAATTTTTGGATTAAGTTCAACTAATCCAAGTTTTATAGACAAGAAAGCTGTGTTTCAGAGAAATTAATCTATTACTTTTTTATATTTTAGTTCATTCATTTGCTCATGTATTTAATAAATAGTAACAAGCACCTCCATATATCAGGCATTATTCTAGGTGCTGCTGAACAACCTAGTCAATCAAACAAGGATAGGCAAGGCCAAACTCTCCTGGAGCTTTTGGGCAGTGGGAGAAATGGAGACCACAAATAACATAAAAATAAATAAACAAGATAATCTCATGATGTGGAAAGTTCTATAAAGAAAATAAGCAATGGCATGGTCACAGGCTGAGTTTCATTTATTATGAGAAGTATGTTAAAAATAAGAACTTTATCATTTCTAATTATAAAGGCCTTCTGTAGTAGGATATGCACCTCCTCGAACATTTGAATACCAGGGTGTCAATTAGGAAAACAGAGTCAAGAGATGAGTGGCTAAGATATTATACTGGATTTCAAATGGATAAGAGAGTGCTATGACTAGAGAAATAAAAAGCAAGAATAAACTTTTACTGTAATTTTTAAATCTACAGTTGCATTCTAAATCATGAACTGGTATTACATTTTCAATGACTCACATGTAAGATACTTTCTCATGGTATTGGACAAATTCTATTTTAACACAGACCATCATTCCTGTTAATTTTACCTACCGGTGGCATGAGGAAAACTAGGCTAGTTTGAGTGTGAGGATGACCCAGTACTAAGCATCTACTTTTTTTTTTTTTTTTTACTTTGGAATGCCCATTTGCTCCAAAAATCTCAAAAGGGGACTCTAGTGATGGGAAATGTGAACCTTGATGTCCTGAGTAATATGAATGCGTGCTCATTGTGTAATCACATTCTACTGGGGGACATATTGCATCTGGATTCTGTTTTTATAAAATGCTTGAAACTCTCAGTATGGCTCATTTCATGTCCCAAGATTTATTTTGGAGTTTCTTTTTCTCCTCATGTGAGGTGTGGTAGAATGAGTTAGCTATAAAATTAACCTGAGTATTACCACTAAATATATGCCAAGCTAACACAGTTTTGTGCACTCTTGCTCACTCTCTCTCTGTCTCTCCCTCCCTCCCCAGCTCTCCCCTCCCTCCCTCGGACAAATCTGTTGAGTCAGATGTTCCCACATCATTGTGGAATATCTTATTTGTAGTCTTCTTTATGGTTTGGCACGATTCTTTCTATCCCTGAAATGTTATAATGATTAACTGATAAATTATTAGTATTTTGAATTACTGTGAAGGCATTTAAAAATATTTATCAATAAACACATTAAATTATGAACCTAAATTATGGTTTAAAAACCCTAAAAAGGAGGTGGAATCATATAAATGAGACAGAAGTAGGGTAAATTATTCTTTTAAAACGGGGTATCCTAATGTTTTATACTATTTAGGGTACCTCAGGGTATAGTTTGACAAATCTTCATGGCCAACCATATTGATTAGCCTAAAAATACTGTAGCATTTAGAAGCCCAAATATTCAACTTTGAAACTATCAATACATTATACAGAGAAGTTTGGATCAGATAACTTTTCAACTAGGAAATTTCAGATTTTATATTTTATAGTATACAGGCCAGGTCATTTTCCTGAATCCAACTTGTGATTGTGTTCGTGGTTATCTCATCATAGGCACTATGGAAAATGAATAGTAAGAAGTAATTAGGAAAATTAAAGCACAGAAAAACAATGGAAACAGAGATCCAGTATCTAATATGAGCAACTTAAAAGAAACTGCCTTTTGCATTACATTAACTCTGTGGTTTCCAAAGCTGAATCTATTCAGTTTGGTGCTATACCTATTATCAGTGGTGACACTAAAATACATCCCAAGCCTCTGCAGTATGAGACTTATCCATTAACTGTCCACACTGGTTAAAAGAAAAAAAAAAATGACATACCTTATTTTTGCCATCCCCTAAACAGGTATAAGCAAATTAATACAAATTTCATCTGGACTTCTAAAAAAAATACACATTCTTCTAAGAAATAGTATTTAAGTGTTGTTTAATAATTTGCTTTAACTAAGGTAAAGTTACTTTGTTAATTCTGGGCCAAGAGAGTGGCCTGCCCAAATTCAGATCAGAATCACAAAGGTTAAAAAAATACTTACTATATTGAAGACCAGTGAGAAGAAAAGTAATTGAACTTAATCTGCTTGAACTTTATCTTTCTCATTGTTTTTGTTTTGTGTTATTTATGATCAAAATTTTAATCCACATTCAGGAAATGTTTACATACAATTCTGCTCTATTTTTTTGTCTCCTATTAGTTGAAGTAATATTGATCCACTTGGGTTAATTTGATAATGTGATAAATGGAAAAACTGTTAACTTTAAAAGACTATATGCAAGAAAGGTTAGAGCAATGTTTGAACTTGATAGCTACTTTTTAAACATGTATAGTTCTTTTTTACATAATTTATTCATATATTCTGAAATTCAAATGTTGCAAGAAAATGTAAAAAATGGTATTTTATCTGCAACACTGTGTTAAGTTCCTCTGCTATAATGGAGAAATATATTTAACATATGTGTGTAAAGGCAAAATTTATTTTAATTATCAGAAAATGGTTTTCTTTGTGCCCTGCAATGACACTAGGTTCTGTAATTATGTGCAAATGATAATCCAAGGAAATTCCAAATGTTTACTTGCCTTAGAACAGTGGTCAGTCTTTGATATATATAGTTTATATAATTATATATATTATCTTTTGAAAATTAAAGGAAATGGATAAGCAAAAAGTGGTCCAAAGTTGAAGGCAGTTATTCTCATAAAAATGCAGAATTTATGTTTAACTCAAAGCCGTTATTTGCAAATATAGTCCCCTCCATGATGGCTTTAACAATTGAAATATATATGTAATACACAAATAATAGGCAGATGCTATCCTTCAAGTGAAACAATTTTTGCCAGCCTGGCTTCTCAGTCCGTGATTTGTAGATTAGTCATTTTTCATGATCTTAGAAAAGAAAACTTATCTCAAAAATCAACAAACAGAAGGTAAATTACTTGGCTGAAAATATCAATTGTTCATTGAGTAAGGTGGCATCTTTCTGAATCTTATGTTCTGGAGGTGTGTTCCAGCTAATAATAATACAGTACCTGAAAGTTTACCTTTAATCGTTTTAACCTCTCTTCAAATAAATTTATCAACTAAGTTAAGATATAATTGGGATACTTTATCCAGGAAGTCAAAATAGACTATTTTAAGAAAATTGTCTTAAGCTAAAACACCCAAATTTCCTACTTCCAAAAACTAACAATGGTAACAAAATTAGATTGCTTTCTAAGATAAAAGGGTAAATTTTCTTAGAGTAAAATAGGCAACAGGAAAAATTTTAAGTAGAATTTCTTTAGTAATTGCATTTCTATAGAAAATTTAATTAGTTGCATCTAAATTTCATTCTACACTAATAAAAATATGCTCTATTTTTTATCTGAAAATTACATGACTCAAATGAACTCAAGGCCATTCATAGAATTACTTTATAATTACTTGAGATGTATAGGGAACTCTGTATAATTATATTTACCTTAAGTTTACATAATCTGACACACACCCTTAGTTTCTTGGGGTAAATGTTAATTCTTTCCACGGAACAATAAAGTCCATGATTTTTCATGAGGATAAGCCTAATTTTCAGAAAAGTAACGCTAGCTTGAGTGCGCTGTAATCTTACCTCACATTTTTTCTTGTTTTTTCCCTTTGTTAAACCTCCTGTTTCAAAACCTTGCATTTTTTGAAACAATGTTAAATTTTTAATATTTCCATATATTAACATGCATTTTGTGCTTTTTAAAAATTAAAGGTTTTTTATCTAAATAAAATATTTAATAATTGCCATATATTTCACATAACAGAAAAAAAATTTTGACAACATAACTGCACTTACTGGGACAGTATAATTTATGTCAGTTTAGTTAATGTCACTATATAATTTTAATACGCATAAGCATACCTTTCAAAAATATTGCACATTTTAATTTTAAATATAACTTTAGTTAAATTATTGTAATAACATGTTTACATTAGAATAGAGTTTCTACATAATGTATTATATCCTCCTAGAAACATATTTATATTGGAAATATTCAAAAAATATATACATGTAATACATTGTAAAATTTTTAAATGTACATTATATTGACTTTTTAAGTAAATGTAAATAAAAATATAAAATGCACAAACTGCAGTCGAATATGATATATCTGTCTCTCATATTAAATAGAAAATTGTTACTATTCTAATGGCATTATTTATCTTAGAAAAAATTATTTGGGAAAATAATATTAAATAAATTATAAAGAATCAAAATATCTAACCAAGTGAATACAAAACTGAAATAGTCACTTAGAATGCAAACCAATTCTTTAGTTTTTTAAATTATGACAGTATTTCTTTGTTTTCACAACTGAGAGTGTTCTGCAAACATGTATTATCTTCAATAAATTTTTTAAGAAAACGATCATGCAGAAGAAGGCAGTATTCATCTGTAATCAGACTGGGATATTATCTCTTAGCGTAGATTCACGATAAATTGTATCACTGTTTCCAAATATATGTTTCATTGAACACTTAGTTCCACAAAATATCAGCAACAATTTTTGGGAAAACAAATCATATGGACAAAGAACAAAACATTGAACAGCAACAACAAAACCCACAGGAAAGTCAGTGTAATTAAAGTCAAACAATCGATGTGCAAAGATCACAAGCATTGCTATACACCAATAACAGACAAACAGAAAGCCAAATCATAAATGAACTCCCATTCAGAATTGCTACCAAGAGAATAAAATACCTAGGAATACAACTTACAGAGGACGTGAAGGACCTCTTCAAGGAGAACTACAAACCACTGCTCAAGGAAATAAGAGAGGACACAAACAAATGTAAAAACATTCCATGCTCATGGATAGGAAGAATCAATATTGTGAATATGGCCATACTCCCCAAAGTAATATAGACTCAATACCATCCCCATTAAGCTGCCATTGACTTTCTTCACAGAATTGGAAAAAAATACTTCAAATTTCATATGGAACCAAAAAAGAGCCCACATAACCAAGACAATCATAAGCAAAAAGAACAAAGCTGGAGGCTTCACGCTACCTGACTTCAAACTATACTACAGCAACCAAAGCAGTAATCAAAACAGCATGGTACTGGTACCAGAACAGATATATAGACCAATGGAACAGAACAGAGCCCTCAGAAATAACACCACACATCTACAACCATCTTATCTTTGGCAAACTTGACAAAAACAAGCAATGGGAAAAAGATTCCCTGTTTAGTAAATGGTGTTGTGGAAACTGGCTAGCCATATGCAGAAAGCTGAACCTGGATCCCTTCCTTATAACTTATACAAAAATTAACTCAAGATGATTAAAGACGTAAATGTAAGACCTAAAACCATAAAAATCCTAGAAGAAAACCTAGGCAATACCATTCAGGATATAGGCATGGGCAAAGACATCATGACTAAAACACAAAAGCAATGACAAAAATAGCCAAAATTTCCAAATGAGATCTAATTAAACTAAAGAGCTTCTGCACAGCAAAAGAAACTATCATCAGAGTGAACAGGCAACCTACAGAATGGGAGAAAGTTTTTGCAATCCATCTGACAAAGGGCTAATATTCAGAATCTATAAGGAACTTAAACAAATTTACAAGAAAAACCAAACAGCTCTATCAAAAAGTGTGCAAAGGATATGAGAAGACAGTTTTCAAAAGAAGACATTTATGCGGCCAAGAAACATATGAAACAAAGCTCTCCATCACTGGTCATTAGAGAAATGCAAATCAAAACCACAATGAGATACCATCTCAAGCCAGTTAGAATGGTGATCATTAAAAAAATCAGGAAAAAACAGATGCTGGAGAGAATGTGGGGAAATAGGAACACTTTTACATTGTTGGTGGAAGTGTAAATCGGATAACCATTATGTAAGACAGTGTGGCAATTCCTCACGGATCTAGAACCAGAAATACCATTTGACCCAGCAATCCCATTACTGGGTATATAACAAAAGGATTATAAATCATTCGACTATAAAGACACATGCACATGTATGTTTATTGCGGCATTGTTCACAATAGCAAAGACTTGGAACCAACCTAAATGCCCATCAATGATAGACTGGATAAAGAAAATGGGGCACATATATACCCCATGGAATACCATGCAGCCACAAAAAAGGATGAGTTCATGTCCTTTGCAGGGACATAGATGAAGCTGGAAACCATCATTCTCAACAAACTAACACAAGAACAGAAAACCAAACACCACACTTTGTCACTCATAATTGGGAGCTGAACAATGAGAACACATGGACACAGGGAGGGCAACATCACACACTGGAGCCCGTTGTGGGGTGGTGGACTAGGGCAGGGATAGCATTAGGAGAAATACCTAATGTAGATGACGGGTTGATAGGCACAGCAAACCAATATGGCACATGAATAGCTATGTAACACACCTGCATGTTCTGCACATGTAGCCCAGAACTTAAAGTATAATAAAATAAAAAAATAAAATAAAGTAAAAGTCAAACAAATTTACTTGTTAAAGCCTTTACTTTGTACAGAATAATGTCAAGGTGGAGAAACATTTTATAATGACTCCCAGTTATTTAACCAGAGAAATATTTTTAACACAGAATATCATACTGAACTGTATGTTGTGGAATGCTGCTCTAGGTTTTTAAGCAGTGTACAATACTGTTACTTGAGATTTGACTGTATAAGTCACCCCACACTATTTTGCAAAGATGTGCTTCAAAGACTCCTATCCAAAACATACTTGGATAACTTGACACTTATGAAAAATAAAAACTTCCTAATTTACCCTAAGAATTTTCCATTTGTTGAATGGAGCCTGTCATATTGAATTATAATTCTCCCATCTTGCTACCTTTGAGACTCATAAGTTCTGTTTTCCTATAAATATGTGACAGAAATGTTATTTGTGACAGGTATATAAAATTATATGTTACATACAAATTGTGTAAGAACTGGATCATCATTTTCCTTTTTACAAGAGTTCAGATGACATCTGTGCTCAAGCTACAGAAAGACTCTAGAAAAGTGTGATATTTTTATATTTAGTAATAATGCATAGAACTAGCAATGATCTAATCTCATGTAATTTCATAATGCTTTTCTTATATAGGACCTTTAAAAAGTTATATGTTCTTAGAGCACCTTTTTATTTAATTTATCTTTTTGAAATGTAGACCTTGAATAACTGTAAAAGGTTTATGGGTATAAAAATACATGTTTTAAAAAAAATATTCTCCTGTTAAAAGTAAATGAGATTCCATGCTATTCCTATCAAACTAACAAAGACATTCTTCACAGAATTAGAAAAAAAAACTATCCTAAAATTCATATGGAACCAAAAAAGAGCCCACATAGCCAAAGCAATCCTAAGCAAAAAGAACAAAACTGGAGACTTTACATTCCCCAACTTCAAAACTATCTGCAAGATTGTGGAGAAAAGGCAATGCTTATACAGTGCTTATGGGAATGTAAATTAGTTCAGCCACTGTTGAAAGTCGTCTGGAGATTTCTCAAAGAGCTAAAAACAACTACCATTTAACACAGCAATCCCATTACTGGGTATATACCCAAAGGAATATAATTCATTCTATATAAAGACACATTTGTGCCTATGTTTATCACAGCCCTATTCACAATAGCAAAGTCATGAAGTCAACCTAAATGCCCATCAATGGCAGATTGGTTAAGAAAATGCGGTACATATATGCCATAGAATACTATGCAGCAATAAAAGGGAATGAAATTATTTCCTCTGTGGGAATGTGGATGGATCTCAAAGCCATTATCCTTAGCAAACAAAGGAACAGAAAATCAAAACAAACATATTCTCACATGTATGTGGGAGCTAAACTTTGAGCACACATGCACACAAAGGCAATGTCTATGGAACAATAGACAATGGCACCTACTTGACGGTGGAGGTTGGAAGGAGAATTAGAATCCAAAAACTCCCTATCTGGTACTATGGTTATTACCTGAATGATGAAATAATCTGTATACCAAACCCCTGTCATATGTAATTTAACTATATAACAAACCTGCTCATGGACCTCTGATACTAAAATAAAAGTTAAAAAAATTGAGCAAAAGAAAAAAACTAAATGAGGATAAATCCAATGTTAAATATAGAAAAGGCAGTTAGATAATTTACTACTTGTTGATTCAAATTCGAAGCATTCAAAGGTGCTTTTTCATTTGCAAGCATTAATAACATAATCTTATTACTTCTAAATTATACCCAATAAATTGGAATGCATGATATCCTTGGAAGAGTGATACCAATATCAGTTTTATTTAGCAAAAAATGTTAATAAAAAACATTTACATTGTTATTATTCCAGGGAAGAAGTATCTCAAAGAAATCAGGTAGAAGGAAAAAACACATGTTCAAAGTCTAAGAAAAGCCCAGAACAATTATGAAATGTAAATAATTGTTCCATTCCTCATTTTTTGTAATTGTAAAATTGTTCCATTCCTTTGAATCACAGTTAAAAGGAGGAAAACTCAATCCAATAATCCAAAAAGGAGGTAAGACATATTGTCAGTATATGTGTATGTGCTAGGACAAATATTGAGAAATTTATATGATAAAGATATGCATTATAAAAATACCAAAAATCAGAAATACATTACAGATTGATTTAAAATTAAAGACATCAACGCCCTTCAACACATATAGGGTAAAGTTCTCTAAACTATTACTACAGGGCATATTTTAATAGACAAAAGCCAGGGACTGTGTACCTGATGTCAAAAATATGGAAAACTATTTATCTTTGTGAAAAACAATTTATGTAATATAGAATCCTTCTGTGTGCAACAAAGTTCAGTTTACAGATACATATAGTGATGCCTCATTGGAGAATGCCTGGCTAAATTCTCAGAAAAATTCCCTCTTTTTGTACACGTACTGATGTTCTTTTCCTTTAGAACGCTCCTCCATTCCTCTCCTTTGATCTTTTCTGCCAAATATCTTTCCAGTTTTTTGTTGTGGGTTCAATGGTAGCTGAATGCTTTGAAAACCTCTACTTAATGTATTCTTAAAGATTCAATAAAGATTGGTATACAGATAATCTATTTATCACAAGTGAATAGATGAATTATTTTGTATTATCTAATGCCCAGATAACTACAAGCAGCTACACTGATAACCCCATACCATGTGTACAGTTTTCCATTCAGCATGTTTTACTGACTTTGATGTTTAGCCCCATGAGTCCAAACACTGACTCCTCGAAAAACAACCCAGCAACAGCAACCCAGCAGTTTGTTTCTCCTTTACCTTAAGACTTAGGGTTCCTTCACTGACAACATAAGCCTCACATGTAGGATTGTTTTTCAGTGGTGCACCTAACCAATTTTTTTTTTTTTTTTTTTTTTTTTTTTGAGACAGAGTCTCACTCTGTCGCCCAGGCTGGAGTGCAGTGGCGCGATCTTGGCTCACTGCAAGCTCCACCTCCCGGGTTCACACCATTCTCCTGCCTGAGCCTCCCGAGTAGCTGGGACTACAGGCGCCCGCCACCACGCCCAGCTAATTTTTCGTATTTTTAGTAGAGACGGGGTTTCACTGTGTTAGCCAGGACGGTCTCGGTCTCCTGACCTCGTGAAGCGTCCGCCTCGGCCTCCCAAAGTGCTGGGATGACAGGCGTGAGCCACCGCGCCCGGCCGCACCTAATCAATTTTAATAATATTTAAGGAGCCCATAAATCTGAATAAAAATTGTATCATGAAAGTTCCCCTTCACAGTGGCTTAAATTTTTTTAGTTAAGGAGAATTTACTGAGAGAGATCTATCTAAAAAAAACTCATATTACTAAAATATTGATATAATTATTCATAATTTAACTATACATTATGTAAACATAAACATAACTAAATATGTATTTATGAATATACTTACCATTTTATATATCAATGGACATTTAAGTTACTTCTATATTTTGCGTATTGTGATTAGCACTGCAATGAACATGGGAATATTAATATCTCTTCAGGATTCTGATTTCTATTATTTTGGATATATACTCAGATGTGAGATTGCTGGATTATATGGTTGTTCTATTTTTAAGTGTTTGAAGAATCTCCATACTGCTTTTCATGTCAGTTGCACCATTTCACCATTTTACATTCTCACCACCAGCGTACAAGTGTTCCAATTTCTTCACATTCTCCCTAGCACATCAACTTCCTTCTTCCTTTTTTCCTTCCTTCCTTCCTTCCTTCTTCCTTTTTGATCACTGTGAGATGTGTGTGAGGTGATACTGCAATTTTTAATTTGTGTTTTTCTGATGATTCACTAATCATTTTTGCCATCTTTTTAACCCACTGGCCATTCGAAAGTTTTCCTCTATTCAAGTCCTTTGGCTATTTTATTTTGCCGTTGAGCTGTAGAAATTCTTTATACATTTTAGATATTAACCCCTTTTGGATATGTAGCTAGCATATATTATTTCTCATCCGGTAAGTTGCCTTTCACTCTGTGGACCTTTTTCTTTGGTACGCAAAAGTTTTTAGTTTGATGTAGTTCCACTTGTCTGTATTTGCTTTTGTTGCTTGTGCTTTTGGTGTCATATCCAAGAAAACACTCCCTAGACAAATGTCATAAAGCTTTTCCCTTATATTTTCTTTTACAAGTTTAATGGATTCAGATCTTACATTCAAATCTCCATTTGAGTTGATGTTTGTACATAAGGGTTGAATGTGTTGTTGTTGTTTGTGAATCCTCAGCTTTTCCAATGTTATTTGTTGAGGAGACTACTCTTTCTCCATTGTGTATTCTTGGCACTTTTGTTGAAGGCCAGCTAACTATATAGGTGTGGATTTATTTCCGGGCTCTCTCTTCTGTTCTATTGGTTTATATGTCTGTCTTTATGCCAGTATCATTCTGTTTTAATTTTTGTTGCTTTGTAATGTATTTTGAAATTAAGAAGTATAATGCCTCCAGCTTTGCTTTTCTTTCTCAAAACTTCTTTGGCTGTTCATGGTATTTTGCGGGAGGGGAGGAGGTTCCATATAAATTTTACAATTACTTTTCAAATTATGTAAAAAAAAAAAAGTCATTGAGATTTTTGATAGGGATTGCAGTAAATCCATAGACTGATTAGGAAAGTCTGAACGTTGTATCGGTATTAAGTGTTCAATCTATGAACATAATGGTTTTTTTTATCTATTTGTATTTCTTTAATGTCTTTCATCATTGATTTGTAGTTTTAAGTGTACAAGCTTTTCATATCACTGGCTAATGTTAATTCTAAGTATTTTATTCCATATTAAATGGGATTGTTTTAATTTTCTTTTCAGATAGTTTGATGTTAATGTATAGAAACACAACTTGATTTTTGTGTGTTGATTTTGCATCTTCTAATTTTGCTAATTTATATAGTAGTCCTAACAATTTGCATTTGCTGTTGTTTTTGTTTGTGGGGTCTTTAATGTTTTCTACATACAAGATTATGTCATCTTTTATGCTTTATTTTCATTTTATGCTCCTCTGACTGGGATTATTTCAAATGTTCTACCTTTTGCTTAATAAAATCTGTTATTGAAGTCTTTGAGTAAGTTTTTCAGTTTAGTTACTGTATTCTTCAGTTCCAGAATTTCACGTTTTTAAAATAGTTTTAATCACTTTGTCCTTATTCTAATTGTGTTCATGTATTGTGTTCTTGATTTCATTTAGTTATTTATGTGTATTCTCTAGCAGCTCATTGAAATTCTTTATAAGTCTATTGAACACTTGCTTAGGCAATTCATAAATCCCTATTGCTTTAAATCTGTTATATAATATTTATGTTGTTCTCTTCATTGTGTCATGTTTAACTGATTATGTTTCTTGCATATTTTGCCATCTCGGCATTTGAAGAAACAAGTAACTCTCTGTTACATTTACCAACTGGCTTTGACACAGGTAGAACTTCGCCAAACACTCTAATTTGAGATTCTGGGAAGCTCTCAAATATTTTATACGGATGTTTCTTCTCTGGACTTATGCATGTCATTTTAAGATGAGATTTATTGGTTTTCCTTTTTTTTTGTTTTTTCATGAGTCCATAATCTCTTGCTCTCTGGCTGTTGTAACGCAGATGTTGATGTACTGCAGACTGTGATGCTAATGGCACAGTCTACTTCTCTTCCTCCTTCCCTATGGAGATGCTTTGAGTTTTCTAGCTTATCCCAATCTCATTGAGATGCGCCGGGTACTTCAAGCCACCTGCTCATTTTCCCTTCCTGTTAACTGACCCTCCAAACTGTGGGAATTTCTTCAGTGCTACAAGTGAGGCAGGACAGAAACCAGTTCCTTGGGCAGCACAATAAAAGGTCAGGGATGTTGAAGGTATCCTCCACTCCTCTGTTTCCTGCTGTTGAAGCCATAGGTTCTATGCTTTCTCTGAATACTTAGAGCCATGTCAGGCCAAAGAAAGCTGCTTTTTTTCATTTTTTAAATTTTTTTACTATACCCAGGCATCTGATATATGCCAGTTCCATCAGCATGTTGTGTGAAGGAGCCACTTTCTTATTTAATTTCAGTATATTTCCTATATTTTCAATCCTTCTTCACCTTCCGGTAGCAAATTATAGCTGGCAAAGTTTCTTTAGAGTATGAGAGTAAAATATATTAAAATGCTTTTAATAACATCTATAATGATTTCCCATAGTCTTGCAAAATTATTAATTCTGGATTCCAAAACATTTTTTAAAGTTAGCTATTATACTTTTTCTTGTGCTAGACTGGGGTAGAATGGAAAGAAAAGTGACACCTGTCTTCCTGAAGTTAACAGTGTAGTTAAAAGAGAAAAAAAAATCACATAGTTATATTGCATTATGTTATATGTTATCAATTTTAAAAATTAGATATAATTCTTGATGTTTAAAGTCCCTTTTTCTTTATCTTAGCTACTGCCCAATATAATTTACATAAATTATACAAAAATATTTCCAGTAAAGATACATCTCAAATATGTCATCTTTACTATAAAACTAACTGATGAAGACAGACTTCTGAGTGAAATACAGTAAGACATCTTTAATTAAAATAATAAATAGAAGAATGCTCTGTACCAGAAAGCTGCCCTAGAATATTTTCATGGTCAAGTGATCTTTAGAAATTTTATTTCTAAGAATGAAATAAATATTTAATTCACCTATAAATTTATACCACAGTATTATCCTCTTTCTAACTACAAACCAAGAGCTTCATTACTGAGTTTCCCTTGTTCAGAAAAAAGAATGTTCACGATTATTGCAGCAATAACTACAAGTAAATATATCATCAACAAAGAAGAGGATAACCAGTGACAAGAAAAATATATAATATCATACATTGCTCAAGAAGCTAAAGAACAGTGTGGCTCATGAGAAAAGTGGTATATATTCTGTATGCACAGGGTCTGACAGGACAACTTACTTTACTTTTTTTTTTCTATTTATATTGGGAATAGCCACAATTTTTCTAGCCAATAGAAAAATTGTCAATATTATTTATTTTCCTTAAAAAAATGGCATAAATTACCAAAAATCTCAGGAGAAATAATCGACCTAAAAATCTTGTGACCCCTGCTCTATTCATGTTAATACAACAATGACAAGAATGATACCAGTAATATTAACAATACTCTATTACTGTTTACATAATGTCTACTACAAGTTAACCATTTAAAAATAATTTTGTAGGATACAAACAATAAGCCGGCAAAACAGGTATCATTGCTTCTATTTTACAATTAAGGAAAAGTACACCTTAGAAGAAGCAGCAACACTGTGAACACAAGCTGGTTTTACTAGCTGATTCATAGTTCAACTAGGTAATTCGTATTCCAACTTTATTTTTAAAAATTACTTTCAAAGCAGAAACTATAGGTTTGTGCAAAGGAGGTCGGAAGTCAAGAAATTTGTAAAATAAATAAAACTTTATTTTTTTCTATTTATATTAGGACTATATATGGTAATGGTCAATTGCCATGTTTTCTGTCTACTCAACATCTTTCTAATACATTTTCTATTTTGGAGATTTCCCTAATTTATAATTCCTGAAGGTGACACAGACATTGTGGATTAGATACACCCATACAAAACTGATATGTAAGTGAGTGTCCATATGGAATTCATTTTTGGGCAAATGTGATAATAGAGTCATCAAAACTTTGGCAGTAGTCATAGTATCCTATGCCCAGCGTCAGCAATGTAACTTTTGGTATCTTTGCCCAGGCGTGGTAGTGGTGAAGTCTTCATTCTGAAAGCCAAGGGCTGCCAAATCATCTTTAATAAATTCTATCATGAACTAAACGAGATGCTGTTTTTTTGTTGTTGTTGCTATTTGCTCACTTGTTTTTAATTCAGAACTTTACTTCCTGAATTTTTAATTTAGGAAATTCAAAATATTTAATATGTAAAAAATGAAAAAAAATCCTCCTAAAATCTTTTCACCTAGAGATTCAAACTTTTAGTATTTTAATGACTATCTTTTCATATATTTTATATGCATTGAAAGATTATTGTACACATACACAAGTATGTATACATGTACTTCATAAAACAGGGACTATTAAAATTCTTGTTAAAGTGGAATGATGATTAGAGCATAGGGTAAGTGCCTCCACATTTAAATCAAAGTGTTCGAACTAGAAACAACAACAGGGATGTTATCACTGACCCAACGGAAATACAAATAACCATCAGAGACTACTATGAAAACCTCTATTTAAAAAATTAGAAAACCTAGAAAAGATGAATACATTTCTAAACATATACATCCTCCCAAGACTTAACCAGGAAGAAATTGATTCCCTGAACAAACCAGTAACAAGCTCTGAAACTGAATCAGTAATAAATAGCCTATCAACCGAAGAAAAACCCAGGCCCAGAAGAATTTACAGCTGAATTCCATCACATGTACAAAGAAGAGATGTCATGATTCCTACGGAAACTGTTCCAAAAAATTAAAGAGGGGGGCTCCTCCCCAGTTCATTCTATAAGGCCATCATCATCCTGATACCAAAACCTGGCACAGACACAACAATAACAACAACAAAAATTCAGGCCAATATCCTTGATGAACATTAATGAAAATGTTCTCAACAAAATACTTGCGAATGACATACAGCAGCACATCAAAAAGCTAATCCACCATGATCAAGTAGGCTTTATCCCCAGGATGCAAGGTTGGTTCAAGAAACGCAAATCAATAAATGTAATTCATCACATAAACAAAACTAAATACAAAAATCACAGGATTATTACAATAGATGCATAAAAGGCTACTGATAAAATTAAAAATATTTTCATGTTAAAAACTCACAATAAACTAGGTATGGAAGGAACACACCTCAAAATATTAAGAACCATGTATGACAAACATACAGCCAACATCATACTGAATGGGCAAAACCTGGAAGCATTTTCCTTGAAAACCAGCAAAAGATAAGCATGTTCTCTCTCACCATTCACATTAAACAGAGTATTGAAAGTCCTGGCCAGAGCAATGAGGCAAGAGAATGAAATAAAGTGCATCAAATAGGAAGAGAGGAAGTCAAACTCTCCCTGTTTGCAGATTACATGATTCTATGTCTATAAAATCAGACAGTCTTGGCCCAAAAGCTCTTTAAACTGATAAACAACTTCAGCAAAGTTTCAAGAGAAAAACATCAATGTACAAAAATTTTCAGCATTACTGTACAACAACAACAGTCAAGCCAAGAGCCAAATCAGGAATGGAATCCCATTCACAATTGCCACAAAAAGAATAAAATACCTAAGAATACAACTCACCTGGGAGGTGAGAGATCTGTACAATGAGAACTACAAAACACTGCTAAAAAAAATCAGATGACACAAATGAAAAAACATCCTATTTTTATGGATAGGAAAAATCAATATCATTAAAATGGCCATACTGCCCCTAGCAGTTTATAGATTAAATGCTATTCCTATCAATCTGTCAATGACATTCTTCAGAGAATTAGAAAAAATATTTTAAAATTGATATGAAATTTTTTTACAACACTAGCATTAAGTAGAGACAGAAGGAGGCACATTAACAGATTAAATGTAAGATAGCAGAGAAAAAGAAAGCTAGAGCTTAGCAATAATAATTGTTATTAATAGTCAACTTGTTATGAGTTCTTAACCTAATTTATGAATTGTGTTAAACTCCTTAAGTTCAATATCATTATTTTTACAAGGGTATATTACCCACATTTTATACATGAGGAGATAAGAGGAATTATGAAACTTACCCAATATTACACATCTGAAAGCAGCAGGGAAGATTCAAACCCTAACATTCTTGCTCAAGAGCCAAGGAGCTTTAGACTGACTCTACCTACACAACAGAAGCCGTTTGCATCACAAAAGGCCCAGGCTAATCAGGGCAAAACAAAGAGTGTGTTATGGTGTTTACCCCATATTTGGTTTAAATGTCTGTTCTTGGCACTCTACTTCACCATAATATAGGGAAAGGTGTGTGTCTTCATCTCTACATCCCCAGTCTAGTCAAGTACCTATAGCATAGTACATATCAACTGAATGAGCTAATAAATAAATGTTCTAATAGCCTATATTCTCACACATATATTACTTTGAATGAGTAATTTTGTAGTATAGAAAAAAATCCTAAGATTAACAACAATAGCAGATACCAAATTGAAATGTTATTTTTAAATTTTAGGTTTAAGAATAAAATTTATTTATAATTCTTATTAAATTTAAAATAGAATTCTTTGAGCAATGGTTTGTAATTCTCCTTGCAGACACCTTTCACCTCCTTAGTTAGCTGTACTCCTACATATTTTTTTCTTTTTGTGTCAACTGTGAATGAAAGTTTATTCCTGATTTGACTCTTGGCTTGGCGTATAGGACTCTTAGTGATTTTTGCACATTGATTTCATATCCTGAGACTTTGTTGAAGTTGTTTATCAACTTAAGGAGCATTTGGCCCAAGAATATGGGGTTTTCTAGATGTAGGATCATGTCATCTGCAAACACGGATAATTTGACTTCCTGTCTTCCTATGTGGATGCCCTTTATTTCTTTTTTTTTTCCCTGCTTTTATTTTTTTTTTAATTATACTTTAAGTTTTAGGGTACATGTGCACATTGTGCAGGTTAGTTACATATGTATACATGTGCCATGCTGGTGCGCTGCACCCACTAACTCGTCATCTAGCATTAGGTATATCTCCCAATGCTATCCCTCCCCCCTCCCCCCTCCCCACCACAGTCCCCAGAGTGTGATATTTCGCTTCCTGTGTCCATGTGATCTCATTGTTCAATTCCCACCTATGAGTGAGAATATGCGGTGTTTGGTTTTTTGTTCTTGCGATAGTTTACTGAGAATGATGGTTTCCAATCTCATTCATGTCCTTTGTAGGGACATGGATGAAATTGGATGCCCTTTATTTCTTTCTCTTGCCTGACTGCTCGGCCAGTACTATCAATACTATGTTAAATAGGAGTGGTGAGAGAGGACATCCTTATTTTGTGTCATTTTTCAAGGGACAGAGCTTTTGCCCATTCAGTATGATGTTGACTGTCGGTTTATCATAGATGGCTCTTATTATTTTGAGGTATGTTCCTTCAATATCTAGTTTATTGAGAGTTTTTAACCTGAATGGTTGTTGAATTTTATTGAAATCCCTTTCTGTAACTATTGAGGTAATCATGTGGCTTTTGTCCTCAGTTCTATTTATGTGATGAATCACATTTATTAATTTGCATGTTGTGAGCCAACCTTACATCGTGGGGATGAAGTCTACTTGATCATAGTGGATCAGCTTTTTGAAGTGCTGCTGGCTTTGGTTTGCTAGTATTTCGTTGATGATTTTTTGCATTCATGTTTATTAAGGATATTGGCCTGAGGTTTTCTGTTTTTGTTCTATCTGCCAGGTTTTGGTATCAGGATTATGCTGGCCTCACAGAATGAGTTAGAGAAGAGTCTCTCCTCCTCAATTTCCTGGAATAGTTTCAGTAGGAATGGTACCAGCTGCTCTTTGTACATCTGGTAGAATTCAGCTGTGAATGTATCTGCAAATAATTCAGAGGTAACACAAACAATTGGAAAAGCATTCCATGCTCATGTATAGGAAGAATCAATATCATTAAAATGGTCACACTGTTTAGTGCAATTTGTAGATTCAATGCTGTTCCTATCCAGCTATCAATGACACCCTTCACAGAACTAGAAAAAACTATTTTGAAATTCATATGGAAACAAACAAACAAAAAAGAGCCCGAATAGCCAAGACAATCCTAGCAAAACTGGAGACATCACATCACCTGACTTCAAACTATACTACAGGGCTACAGTAACCAAAACAGTATGTTACTAGTCCAAAAACAGACGAATAGACCAATGAAATAGAATAGAAAGCCCAGAAACGGCCACACGCTTATAGTCATCTGATCTTCGGCACAGCTGACAAAAATCAGCAATGAAGAAAACACTCCCTATTCAATAAATGATGCTCGGGTAACTGACTAGCCATATGCAGGAGATTGAAACTGGGCCCCTTCCTTACATCATATACAAAAATCAACTCAAGATGGATTAAAGACATAAATGTGAAACCCCAAACTATAAAAACTTTGGAAGACAGCCTAGGCAATACCATTCTGGACACAGTAACTGGCAAAGATTTCATGACAAATACGCCAAAAGCAATTGCAACAAAAGCAAATTGATAGATGGGTTCTAATTAAACTTAAGAGCTTCTGCACAGTAAAAGATACTATCAGCAGAGTAAACAGACAATCCACAGAACGGGAGAAAACATTTGCAAACTATGCCTCTGACAATGGTCTAATATCCTGCATCTATAAGGAACTTAAACAAATTTATATGAAAACAAACAAACAACCCCATTAAAAAGTGGGCAAAGAACGTGAGTAGACACTTTTCAAAAGAAGACATACATGTAGCCAACAATGCATATGGAAAAAATATCAATATCACTGATCATTAGTGAAATGCAAAACAAAACTACAATGAGATACCATCTTACACCAGTCAGAATGTCTATTATTAACAAGTCAAAGCATAACAGATGCTGGCAAGGTTGCAGAGAAAAGGCAATGCTTATATACCATTGTTTGGATAATAAATTAGTCCAACCATTGTGAAAAACAGTCTGGCAATTTCTCAAAGACCTAAAAACAGAACTACCATTCCACCCAGCAGTCTTGCTACTGGCTATATACCCAAAAGAATATAAGTCATTCTACCATAAAGACGCATGTATGTGTATGTTCATTGCAGCACTACTCAAAATTGCAAAGACGTGGAATCAACCTAAATGCCCATCAATGAGAGATTGCATAAAGAAAATGTGGTATATATACACCATGGAACACTATGCAGCCATAAAAAGGAACGAGATCATGTCCTTTGTGGAAACATGGATGTAGCTGCAGGCCATTATCCTTTGCAAACTAACACAGGAATAGAAAAGCGAATACTGCTTCTTCTCACTTATAAATGGGAGCTAAATGATGAAAACACACGGACACAAAGAGGTAACAACAGACACACTGTGGCCTATTTGAGGGTGGAGTTTGGGAGGAGGGAGAGGATTAAAAAAATAAAAAACTATTGAGTACTAGGCTTACTACTCAGTGATGAAATAATCTGTACAACAAATCCCAAGGACATGAATTTGCATATATAAAAAACCTGCACATATCCCCCTGAACCTAAAAAAAAATTAAAAAAATAAAAAATACATCAAAATGTTCTATAATGGTATACATGATAAAAGATAGCTGTATTGTCATTCGTGGGCCTACCCACTCGACGACAAAACACTCATTTTCCCAACTTCTGACTTTTAGCAGCTAGAGTGTCTCCCACACAACTTGTCCTTAGCTAAAGAGAGCTACCACTTCCAATGTCACACCCCTTCCAAGGGGCAGTGTACATCCATTAACTGAATGATAAAGAACTTAAAAGGACCAGCCTTCTTTAATCAAATTAGGAAAACTCTAAATGGCCTTCCCAGCCTCAGAGCTTTCCACAAGAGCTGTTAAGGCCTTTACAGAGACTGTATCACAGCTAGACCTCTCTCTTTCCCAAATCCTGCTTTCTTCACTTCATCACTTAAGTTAAAAGCAATTCCAATCAGTTAGCATACTACTCTTCATCTCAGAGCCTGCTTTCCAGGAAATTCAATCCACCACAACAGCTAACTGGCTCTGAAAATGAAAGGGAAGACGAAACAACTGAGTCAGGGGACTAAGATGGAGATGACTGTAGAATGTCTAAGGTATAATATGAACAGTACTGCAGTATTTCTGTTGTCCTCTTTATGAAAAAAGGGAGAATACTTATTCTCCTAATCTCCTTTTAAGCCAAGCAAAAAGGCTCCAAATGAAAAACAAAACATAGGGCTTGAGAAATTGAGTGTGCCTTCAAAATAAATAAAGCTTCCTCCTTGGCCCAAGCCTGTCTGGAGCTATACTGAACAGAGGAATGAGACAAGAGAATAGGAGTGGTAGCAAAGTGGGCCAAGAGCTCATGAATTCCCATCGACCAGAAGAAAGCAGTCAGATATGCCTAACTCATCCACGAAGAACCCTACCTGCTGGAACTAGTAGATACTAGAAGTCAAGAGTTATGCTATACTGTTAAAGAGCATTTAAAGAAAAAAAAAAGATGACATCATGACTCTCTTAAAAAACAAACACATAATCAAAGTTTTTATCTCATTTGCTCATGATAGAATCAGTAAAAGGTCACGAAAGGAATCCAAAGGACAGACAAATATAAAACCCCACCAGGAACGCTGAAATTATAATTTGTGTAATAGATGCAAATTATACTGTAGAATGTCTAAGGTATAATATGAACAGTACTGCAGTATTTCTGTTGTCCTCTTTATGAAAAAATGGATTCTTGCCAGTTTTGCATCTATTACACAAATGCAAAGCTGGCGAGAATCTATAGAGCAATAATCAATTGCATTCTACCAGACACAATTTGCATTACTGTGGAAATGAATCACACGCTTTCCTACCAGTTTTCTACAACACACAAAGCTATAAATTAGTGGAAAGATAACTCAGACAGGTGACCTATGCAGACACTAATATCCTGACATCACCAAAGGACAGAAGCTGAAGGATGTCTCCAAACAGCAGCAGAAGAGGGCATGGATCATGTCAAGAGTATGGCTTACCAGGTGATGGTCCGTAACTATCCTACTAAGTAGCCCATAAATGAATGATCATTCTGGATGCTTGCCATGATGGAAAGTATTTTTCAGTTGCTCTAGAGCAAGAAACAACACTAACTGAGTATAAAGGTCAATGTCCTCTTAACTCTCATTCATATCCCGCAAGACCTGCCTCTGTCCTGGAGAAGCCAGAGGCAAAACGATGGGCAGACGAGGAGAGAAAAAGGCTGTACAATATGGAGTTCAGGGCGGCCTGAATGCCGTGGGGCAGAGAGGGAGTCGTTTTAAGCTAAATCTGAGGTTCACATTTTTGTATAAACTTGGCTGAATGTTGAAACTTGAAAATGAGATAACTGAAGGCCTAAAATTCACCAAGAAGCTGTACTGTACTGGTCACTCGTTTGCACATCTAATGCATTTTTTGCACTTTTCTTCCTGCTCGTTGCCCAGAAGAGTGAACTCCACACACTGCAGGACCTGGGCTCCCATGTCTTCAGCTTCTGATTATACCCAGCCAATGAGGTAGCAGCAGAGCAGTAGAGACAGGGAGGAAAGGACAGTCAAGGTATTTATTTCACCTAAACTTACACCATGGGTATAGCTGGCTAGTGCCTGTGTTTCTTACCCATGGTGACCATCCCTGTGGGGTCTCCCAGCTACAGTTTCAGCTCTCTAACCCTACCTCTGCAGGGCTACAGCTCATTAGCTCCCACTGTTGGGAGTCCCTGAGTGCTTCAGGATTTCTTCTCAGTTCCCTTGATCTTACCATTATCTCTGTAAACACCACCTTATTAAACTCCTTTATATTTCAATGCTGACTGCGCCATCTGTTTCCTGATGTGACCCAGACTGATGCATATGGGATTTGTCAAAAATATCATCCAAAGCCATTGAGGATCTGATAGACTGTGATTGAAGAACTGGTCTGAGAAAAACAAAGCAGTTTTCTTTATGAATTTTACTAGGTCAAGCTTGCTCAATGGAAAAGATTTTGTATGTACATATGCACACACACATATATATTAACTTATTTAAATATACATACATAGTTCATATTAAATTATAAACTATATAACATAAACTAGTAATATTAATATATTTAAATAGTTATGAAATATAATACATTATCTCACAAATATTATATTACAGCCCTGATGGGGTGGCTCACACTTGTAATCCCAGCACTTTGGGAAGCCAAGGCAGGAGGATCGCTTGAGGTCAGGAGCTTGAGACCAGCCTGGCCAACATGGCAAAAACCCCTCTCTACTAAAAATACAAAAATTAGTGGGGCTTGATGGCGTGTGCCTGTAGTGCCAGCTACTTGGGAGGCTGAGGCATGAGAATCACTTGATCCCAGGAGGTTGAGGCTGCAGTGATCTAAGATTGCGCCACTGCACTCCAGACTGGGTGACAGATTGAGACCCTGTCTCAAAAAAAAAAAAAAATTATAGTACAGTCTAAACCCTTGTTAGCAGTGTTTCCCACTTACAAACGTGTAATTTGTAAGGGATCATAGTGTTTGCTTATCTTGATACACAACAATTAATGTAATCAAATTCTCTAATCATGATTATCTAAGCTCTTTCCAATTTGCGGCTGGTATAAACATTGATTTGATGAAAGTTTTTAATACATTTAACCTTACACTTAATTTTACCAAACAATTCTATACTGCAGTCAGAGTATATTTTTGAAACACCGACTATACTAATTTAAACCCCCTCAGTGAATATGAGTGTTTTCTCCATATCCCCAAGCAGTGCTATAATTGCATAAGTATCATCAATTGAATGTTTACTATATAAGTTGTATTTCAAGCTTTATAAAACTACCTTTTTAATTATATTTTAAATAACTGATCTTGTTTAATCTGATAAATCGTGATTTTTATCCAATCTAGTAGGCAAAATATTAACACCTCAGTTTTTATTTGCAATTACTAGAAGACCAGTTAGTTGAGTATTAACAGCTCTTTAATAGTAACTCGTTTGTATGCATTATTAACATTTCTATTAATATATAATTATTTTCTTGTGGTTTCTAAATTTTTCATTTAATGAAAATAGAAATGCTTTGTGTGCCACATTTGTTTCAAAGAAATGTCTTATCTTTTTCTTAGATTTCTCTTTACTTTTATTGTTGTATTCATATCTTACAGTGCTTTGCCACATGAAATGTTTCCCTTATGTATTCAAATGTAATCACGATTTATTTATGACCTGCAAGTTACATAAAATTTTTTGTTTTTTGGGTTTTTTTCATTTTTTTTTTTCTTTTTTTTTTGAGATAGAGGCTCGCTCTTTCAGTAAGTCTGGAGTGCAGTGGCACGATCTGGGCTCACTGCAACCTCCACCTCCCGGGTACAAGCAATTCTCCTGCCTCAGCCTCCCAAGCAACTGGGATTACAGGTGCTTGCCATCACGCCTGGCTAATTTTTGTATTTTTAGTAGAGATGGGGTTTCACCATGTTGTCCAGGCTGGTCTTGAACTCCCAGACTCAGGTGATCCAGGTGCCTTGCCCTCACAAAGTGCTAGAATTATAGGCATGAGCCACTGTGCCTGGCCAGTTACATTAAAATTTAATAAACATTTTTGAACCCCAAAGATTACAAAAATATTCACCTATATCTTCCTTCAGCATCTTCATAATGGGTTTTATTACTGTTAAATGGTAAAATGATTTTACCATTAAATCTTTTATTCATCTGTTTACTTAACTTGGCTTTGGAATGTTTTATTTTTCCCCAAGTATCTAGCTCGATATTTTATCACTATTGATGCAATTGTCTTGAACCAAAAATGACAACCACAGGCGTTGCTATCATTTTAAAGCCTATATGTGCTAATGCAGTTTGAGAGACTAGAATAGAATTTGGTGTCTAACATGGGACAGTAACTCGTAGGTAGCTACCACTCCTATGCAGATTCCCAGAATTGTCACATTCTCCAGCCATCAAATGATTAAGCTTAAGATGTATAATAAATATAAGTTGTAGATAACAGTTCTTGCAAATACGTCTTAAAATTAAAATTGAAAACTGTGTGTAGGGGGGAAACTCTGATAAAAAGGTGAAAGGCAAGCCAAAGTCTGGGCATCATGGAAAAAGTCCTATCTTTATAAATGTCTTAGAACTGATTATATTATGGAAACAATAATGTACCTCTTCACATCCATCAAATAGAGAAACAAATAGAAAATATCTGACAATACACAGGTTTGGAAAGGATATGGGAAATTGCAAGTTGTTAAACTCTACTGAGAAGTTGATAATTGATACAAACATGCTGGAGAGAAATTTGCTAATACCAAGTAAAGTTATAGTCATATATGCCCAAGGATCCAGTGATTCTAATTCTAGGATGTATTGGTGCCATCAAAGTGTGTCCTGGAAAAGAGGGCTTAGGCAAGGAGTAAGTGAGGGTCCCAACTCATTTTTTTTCTGTGTCCATCAAGTCATGTACAGTGATATGGGGTTTTATATACCCAATATGGATACCTATCATTTCTCACAAAAATGCCTCATGAGCTAGCTCTGGCTAGGTTGTCCCCAAGTAGAAACTATCATGTGTGCACAAGATAGTAGATAGTCATTGGATACAGAAATATATAAATGCATACATAAATACATACATACACAAACATAAATGAACAAAATCTGCATTAATAATAAATCTAAAACACATAATGCTGAGTTAAAGAGAAAATACAGAACAAAACAGCATCACACCATTTATGAACATAAAACATACATAAACAATAATAAATTTGCTTGGGATAAGTGCACACGTATGCTGTCCTGGGCATACGCATATCTCGCAAAATCACACGAGAAGTGAATGACAAAGACACATATCAACTTCAGGATCCTAGGGTGGGGAGTGAGAGAAAGGAAACAGTAATGGAGAGCTGGGGCTTAGATAGAGCAGCAATTCCTTATTGCAGTTTTCAAAAGAAGTCTAATGTAAAAAAAAAAAAAAAAAAGACAAGGGAAGGGAAGAAGCAAAAGACAGGGGAGGAGAGGGGAGGGTAAAGGAGGGAAGGTGTATTTGTCTGTTTTCACACTGTTGATAAAGACATACCCAAGACTGGGCAATTTACAAAAGAGAGGTTTAATTAGACTTCCAGTTCCATGTGGCTGGAGAAGCCTCACAACTATGGTGGAAAGCAAGGAAGTCATGTCTTACATGGATAGCAGCAAAGAAAGAGCTTGCGCAGAGAAACTCCCATTTTTTAAAACCGTTAGATCTCAGGAGACCCATTCACTATCACAGGAACTGCATGGGAAAGACCCACCCCCATGATTCAATAATCTCCCACTGGATCCCTCCCCCACACACGTGGGAATTATAGGAGCTACAAGATGAGATTTGGTTGGGGACACAGAGCCAAACCATATCAGAAAGGAAGGGAGGGAAGGGAGGGAAGGGAAAAGAAAATGAGGCTAGGTGGGAGTGAGGAATTTTGAAAAGATGAGTAAATGAAAAGGAATTTCATTCCCCTTCCCCTCAATGTAACTACATTTCTCCAGTTAAGATTGATGATATAATTTATTGTTTGGATTTATCCTCCTCTAATAAGCTAAGTGGTCTAGCATTATAATATTTTTTTCTGACTCTTCAAAAGTAATATAATACTTTCTCTCTTTGGATAAACTTTCAGCAGAATGTTTTAGAATTAGCCTGATATTCCACTTCACGAATTGCTAGTAAATAAATATAGATGTAAATATTTTTGTGTATTAGAATTAGATACAGTTTCCATTCCTTCAATGATACTGTTTTTTGATAGAAAATGTCTGTTGAAATTTATAATGATTAAAAAGGTGTAGCTACTGACAGAAATCTGTAAGAAAAATGACAGATTTATAAAGAAAATTCGCAAGTTTCTTCTAATAGCACAGGCAGATGAGATGGTTAATCCACAGTGTATTTTCATGGTGATTTTCTACACTCCAGACAGGAACAGCTACCACTTGGAAAAGAGACATCATCTGACTGATGACCACCTCTAATGATTTGACAGGTTCTTTCTGAGCAGCTGAACAAATAGTGTGCTTTTTGGCACAGACTGCATGTTTAACAAACTAATACCTAAAATCATTCCAATTTGGACTTGTACGTTTACAACTGTGATTGTTTGTTTAAATACCTTATTAGAATATTCACTGTGATCTTGGAAGTGGAAAAGTAGTCCAGGAAAATGTCCCTGTGTTCAATTGCACTGAACACTTACCTAAGAACATGAAAAATTCTGGCTTCTAGTGCTGTTTAACCACTAAAAAGGCAATCAAAGAACCAAGTCACTTAACTCTCTATGCCCAAGTATCTTTATTTTACAAGGGAACTGAAGTAGGAGCTTGTACATATTAAATTCTATAATCATATCCAGATTTCATAAAATAAAATATTAAGGATGTAAATAAGCCATAAATAAAAGTTCTCACAAATATGTTTATCTTAAAATTGAAAACTACTGTGTGTGGGGAAAAGAAACTTCCACAAAAAGGTGAAAGACAAGCCAACGTCTGGGCTTACACATGGGAAAGGTTTCATCCGCATGGCACTTATCTAAGAAAATGAAAATTTCATTTTTCCCTATAGTTATTTCCTTCCTAAACTTCTTCAAAGTTCTTAATTCCACGTGAATACAATCTCTCTAGTTTCCAACCTACGCTTTCAGGCTTCTCTCTTATTACTTAGTATATAAAGTCCTAAAAGCAGTCTGGCTATCTAAATTTTCACGTATGCTGCTTAGGGAACGACATTCCTCTTTTCTCCCGGCTAACTCCTATTTATTGTTGGAAGCTCAGTTCATCTATCACCTCTTCTGAGAAGGCTTCCTTGATCATAAAATCCATGGTCCTCTTATGTGCTCTCAAGATCTAATGTGTATACTTTTATAATATATGACTCTTCCCCTAATTATTAAATTAATCTCATTTGAATTTATGAGAACTGAGCTGGTTCATTCATTTTGGTAACTTATGTGCCTTGTAGAGTTTCTAATGCGTAGCAGACACCCAATAAATATCTTTAGAATGAACGGAGAAAAGTGAAGTCATGCATGCAATTCCCTCCATGAAATTTATATTAGGGTTATTTTGAACACAAATAATTACATTTTACCTAAGTTTACTAACATTCGTAGTTAGTGTTCTATCATTCTGAGGAGCAGTGGGTGGGCTGAAGAATGTGCCTTAGACATAAAAAATAGTTTATTTGTTTTTTCTCAGTTGTGACATGTTATATCATAAAAAGGAAGAGTAAGAATAAGAAAAAGAAGCCCTCTAGGCCAGGCACAGTGGCTCACGCCTGTAATCCCAGCACTTTGGGAGGCTGAGGCAGGCAGATCGTGTGAGGTCAGGAGTTTGAGACTAGCCTGACCAACATGGTGAAACCCTCTCTCTAGTAAAAATACAAAAATATAGAAAAATATAGCCAGGTGTGTTGGCACGCACCTGTAATCCCAACTACTCAGGAAGCTGAGGCACGAGAATTGCTTGAACCTGGGAGGAGGAGGTTGCAGTGAGCCAAGATCGTGCCACTGCACTCCAGCCTGGGTAACAGTGAGACTCCGTCTCAAAAAAAAAAAAAAAAAAATTAATTAATTAATTAAAGAAAAAGAAAGAAAGAAAAAGAAAAAACACCTCTAAGAGAAATCTTTATCTGTAATAACAAATACATTGTTTAAAGGAAATACTGTTCTATCGAATGTCTAAAAATTAAACATTCTTCCTTAGCATCATATTTCTGTCATTTTCAGATTAGAAAGCATAAATAACAGCAAAACAGAAAGGGGATGGTGGCCAAGTGAAATGAAAATAGAAGAACTAAAGCAAGAAAGTAAGAGCCTAATATGCTATCAACATATTATGAGTAGTATCACTATTGTAATTCATTCATTTCAAATGTTGAAATCTTTAGCATAATTTAGATTTTTCAAACACTGGTAGCCAAGAATAAATTCTGGCAGATGACATATTATTTTTCATTCACATAATGAAAAGAGATGTTTATGGATATATAAAATTGAAAACATGTTCCTACTTAAAAAAAGGGATCATTAATGAGGTATGCAAATAGATCTCTCATCTGTTTTTGAAATCTTCATAAAAAGCAAGTTATTCATCTTGGGAAAATACAGCCACCATAAAGCATATCAACTACATCTTCAATCTTCTTTACATTAAAGAAGATACAATACCTTGTGATGTTACGGAATACCAATGGGAAACATTCTGAATAATTTATTCTCTTTGGTTCATTTTATTTTTCATATGCAAAAAGTCATGCTACTGCAAATGGAAACTTTCTGTATTCACTGCTATTGCTAAGATGCAGTGTTCCTAGACGCTGAAGTATCATCAGGTTAAAGCATTGATAACTTAATATACTCCATTTTATTACTTGTTTTATGTAAGTTTCACTCTGTGACCAAGCACGTGCTCCTCTGAAATTCTTCCCTGGGGCTATAGGATACATAACAACACACTGCATAAAAGAGAGGGCCACTTAACCTTCCTTGTGGCTTTTTTGAGAAAGAGAGAGAGAGAGAAAAAAAAAAAGATGCCCATTTCTGGGAGCCGCCATTTCTCAGTTGGACACTTCCCATGCCTGGCATCACCACTGGATTTCCTCCCTACCGCTCCTCTAAGGAGACTTTCTTGGGCAAAGGTGTACTCTGGCAGTTTAGAAAAGAATCCTTACCAGGTACTTGTTAATGGTGTCAGGTTTCATTTTTTAAAGGAAAGCCTGGCATCCCTCTTGCTTCACAGAAGTCGGCTATGAAGCAATGCTGCAGAGTTACTTCCCTTTTTCATGTAGACCAGAGATCAACAGGAGATAAGTTGAGGGGGCCGTCCAGGAGATACAGGTGAAAGGGGATCTCAGTCTTTTTATGTGAAAGTTAGTTAATACAGTCAAGGACTCGGATCCATTCCAATTGGGCAACTGGACATGGGGACAACTTCAGTGGGCAAACTTGTCTGGTACTTCCTAGATCTGTAGAGGTGAAGACATCAAGCTTCTGGAAAAAAAAACACCTTGGATCAGGTCCAAAGGTTTGGGGTGGGAGGGGCTCCTTTCCAGAAAGCCTCTTGCTTGGTAGGTATCCATATATCAAACATGTGATTTATCACAGAATGTAATTGATCATAATGCCTTGTTAAATCTAACCCTTAATCATTAGCAAGGGAAAAACAAACAAAAAGTAAACAAATAAACAAAACTCTGATAAAGGAAGAGTACATGCCTCAAACTCTCACTTGAAGTATTTGGAATAGATTTGCCTTCTGTGATTGTCACTTTGCTTCGGGATTGCCAAATGTTGAATTTCCATATAAAACCAGGTTAAACATCTGAATATTTGTTTTACTACCATAAATAATTTTTTTTGTATCTTTCTATGCTCCTGGCATTTAATATTTAAAGTTACCCTATGAAATAGGTGCCATTATTGTTAACTCCATTGTAATCCTATGACTTATCTTTATAGATGAGTTAATTAAAGCTTAGTGAGTGCAAGTAACTTGTCCAAGATCATAGATTTCAGAAATGGTAGTTCCTGAACTCAATTTAGCCTTCTTTGAATACAAAGTTGTTGCTCTTAACCGACTGGGGTCCTTTAGTATACATTCACATGTTGCTCCAAAACAGAAGTGGGCATACTATTTCTGCAAAAGGCTAGATGGTAAATATTTTAAGATTGGGAATCAAAAGGCAAAATCAAGCCTATACAGGTACTTCTAAAACAAAAGATAAAACCATTTTCACAAATACGTATTGATGAAATTCCAACTGCTATCACAATAATTGAGAGTCGATTGGTGGTTACCAGAGGCTAGGAAGGGTAAGAGGAAGGGGTGATGAAGAAAAGCTGATTAATGGGTATAAAGCATGGTTTGATAGAAGAAATAAGATGTAGTCATACATAGATCAGTAAAGTGACCATAGTTCATTAATCTCATATATACATTTATTCAAATATATATCTATATGAATATATATATCCAGATGTTATATATATATATATATGTATAACAAAAGAAAAGACATGTAATCCACCCAAATGTCCATCAATGATAGACTGGATAAAGAAAATGTGGTACATATATACCATGGGATACTATGCAGCCGTAAAAGGAAACAAGATCATGTCCTTTGCAAGTACATGGATGGAGCTGGAAGCCATTATCCTCAGCAAACTAACACAGGAACAGAAAACCAAACACCACATGTTCTCACTTATAAGTAGGAACTGAACAATGAAAACATATGGACACAGGGAAGGAAACAACACACACTGGGATCTGTCATTGGATGTTGTGGGGGAGAGAGCATCAGGATAAATAGCTAATACATGCAGGGCTTAATATCTAGGTGATGGGTTGATAGGTGCAGCAAACCACTATGACACATGTTTACCAGTGTAACAAACCTGCACATTCTGCACATGTATCCCAGAATGTAAAATTAAATTAAATTTAAAAAATAAAAAATATTGGCTGGGCGCAATGGCTCACATCTGTAAATCCCAACACTTTGGGAGGCCTAGGTGGGCAGATCACAAGGTCAGGAGTTCGAGACCAACATGGTGAAACCCCACCTCTACTAAAAATACAAAATTAGTTGGGCGTGCTGGTGGAAGCCTGTAATCCCAGCTATTCGGGAGGCTGAGGCAGGAGAATTGCTTGAATCCAGGAGTCGGAGGTTGCAGTGAGGTGAGATTGTGCCACTGCACCCCAGCCTGTGCAACAGGAGGGAAACTGTCTCTAAATAAATAAATAAATAAATAAATAAATAAATAAATAAATAAATAAGAAGTTCTCTTTTATATTTTAAAATACCTATAAAAGAAATATTCAGGACAAATATTTAAGGTGATGGATATCCCAAGTACATTGATTTTTATCTTTACAAATTATACAAATGTATTAAATTATTCACACATACCCACAAACTATGTCCATCTATTATGCATCAGTAAAAAATAAAATAAAATAAAATAAATGCAATCACAAAAATTGATAACTTCTTTAAATTGGCTAATACAAGTCTACTGATGAGAAGAATGGAATTTATGTATGAGGGAGATAAAATTTCACTTAATTGGAGTTCAAAGTTAGAGTTCCTTACTATCAAATCTATCACAAATGCTCATCTATTAAAACCATTCTTAGTCTTACAAAAACAGTTAGCATCACATTTCTTTCACTGACTGTAGTTTGCTCTGAAAGCGTCTGTGTTCAAGGATCTGTTTGTTTGCAGATCTATTTGTTTGCGAATTATAAGTGTACCACAAAGACTTCCCTGACAGCTTTACACAGAGGCTAGAATATTTCTTGGTATAGTAAGAGTATTTCTTATGCATACATTTGCCCAGAAATTAACTCACCCCTAGCATCTACTTCATTATGTAGAACTACTCTTTGGAGATTAAATCATAATTTTACAGCATTTTCCAGGTATGTTTCTATCTCCTGCATTATTGATAATATGAAACCTAAACACATAAGCAAAACGTATACTACATTCAAGGCAAAGTACATTCTATTACTTTGTAAAATATACAAAAAAATTAAAGAATATTTAAATGGCTCTAATTATATACAAACTACAATGAAAGAAAACCCTCTTAAAGCTAAGGATGGCTTAAATATTTATTGAACTACGGCTGCAGGAATTACATAACACAATAAGATTATTAATTTAATATGCACTTTAACGAGTTTTCTGTTTGGGAAGGTCCAGAAGGCTTAATCCCCAAAAGTGATACCCGCTAATAACATTTTAATGTTAAAGTTGTCCAATTCAGATTAATATATCTAAAGTCCAGCAATATGATATGTTCAGCTCATAAATGAAATTAACTATACTACATTTGAGATTCAGTCAAACCTAAGAGAAATCTTCATTTTATTTTAAAAATTTATATCTTGTTAGGAAAATGTAATGCTCAAGTTTCAGATTCATTATTTTCATTTTACTCCAATTGTTTTAAAAGAATACTATAATGTTAATGGTTCAATTGAAGATTCTTAACAAGCCTTTGAACATTCTTTTCTTAACCCCAGGGTCTGGCTTTGATTTGCCTCTCATTTAGCATGCTGATAGGGGTGGTTTTTTGAAGAACGCTTAAGAAGTTTAGGTTTGTGTCATAATTAAGATGAAAATAAGCACATGAGAAACCTTGATGAATAAATGCCTTGTCATACTGATGCTTCTTCAATAATAAGTATTAGCCTTTTTTGAGGTTCTAGTATCTCAATTGCATTTCCGGTCTTCCAACAACGTGTTAGAGCAGATGTTGTGTGAGATAGAGTTTAGCAACTCTCTTCCACTCCTTTGTAAGCATTTAGAATATACCTCTGATCTTAAATGTGGCTGTCAACTGTTTAAGAACTTACTGAAAAATGCAAGGGTCAGGCACTAAGTCAATGGTACCAATTTAGCTTTCAAATTAAAAAGCTTAAAAAAAAAAAAAAGACTGACGATGTGCCTAACATTATTTTTAAGACAACCATGAAATGAAGTTCTTGCTCCTGTGACTAGGCTCACAAAGCCAGATCCAATAGAAATCGGTTTGTGGCCTAATAAAGCCTTGGATGATCATCAATGCTTGATTTACAATAAGCAAAGGGATCATGAAAACTTGCTGAAAGCAGTCACATGGAAATCAGTGATACTGAAGAGGTACAAGAGAGCCTGGAGAAAAGTACACAAGAGGCTATAGCAACTTGTCACAGATTTCTTTCTTCCGAAGTTAAAACTTTCAAAAATTTCTTTCCCCTTGGAAAAGCATACGATTCCATGTATCATTTGGGAACTGCTGGGAGAATTCAGTGGGACAGTTGAAAAGTCCCTGTTGATTGGTGAAATAGATCTTCTAGAGAGACTGCATCAGGATCAATTACCCCAGGTTTCTCCTGAATGGTGGCAAGGCAACTGAGTAAGAGAGTGATTTATTGAACAATTTAACAGATGTCATGCTGGGTGGGTAGTATCTATGGGATGTGTCCATGGAGGAAAAAATAAAATCAATTCTGTAATGAAATATTTGGCTATAGTTGGCAAAAGATAAATTCCAGAAATGGAGTCTCCCTGAAGACAATTCAGTAAGAAGTAGAAGAAACTACTTTCTAGATAATGGTGGTGTCGGGGCGGGGGAGTACACAATTTAGACGAGTATCCCTAGAAAGCTAGCTAAAGGAACAACTATCAGAATTCACTAATTATCAATTATTTAGAAGTGGAACAAAATACAAATAAGAGACCAAGTTTATAGCTTAGCTTGTAATCTTAGCTCCCAGCCTTATCCCCAGCCTCAAGGTCTGAAGTTGTTTTCTATGTTTTCTTATTGTAACACAAAAATTTTATTCTAAATTTTACATACCAGCTCATTACACTAATCAAATAAATTATGCACTAAGCACAAATTTCTTAGTTCTTCATTCTGCTCATTTCTCTGAGTGTGTGTACGTAGAGTCGGCTGTAGAGTTCAGGTTTTTCTTTTGAAATATTACACATATTTCTTGGAGCTGTTGTATCTAGTCTTTTATAAAGAAAAGATTACTCAAAGTTTAATCATGCTTCCCATTTAACTATATTAGATAATTTTAACTTTGCTTGGAAATTCTCTAAGACATAGCAAAGGGCTTATTCCATGTTATTCTCAAACTGCCAAAAATAAAAATAAAAAATGTCTCCGTCTACATAAAGCGGTGGTGGGTTGGAACAGTGAAAATAAAACTCAACTGGAAGTTTTGGAGCTAGATTACACCTCAAAAAACCAACTAGACAGACACGTTTTCATAGCCAGAGAACCAACAGACCAGATAAATGACAGACCAAAGCAAATATTTGACTGTTTGCATGTTGAAGTTATTTTTGATAGAAGTACCTCCTTGATGGTACATGGTTTCGATATACGCATATAATTGATGACAATATCATGTTATCTACAAGCAAAATAACTTCACGCCAAATATTCTGAGTTAAAATTTCAACTCACATAAAGTATCTTTTACTGTTTCTTCCCTTAATATTATTATTCCCTTTTGCCCTTTTCGAAAAGTATGGGGAATTCCTTCTACGTTCTACTGTAATTTAAGTATCATTTCTTTACTGCAAATTCTCTCAGTTCTCAAAATGTATACATTTAGCGCTTCTCAATCATATATTGTGTATTAGTCTGTTCTCATGCTGTTAATAAAGACATACCCTAGACTGGTTAATTTATAAAGAAAAAGAGGTTTCATGGACTCACAGTTTTGCATGACTGGGGAGGCCTCACAATCATGGCAGAAGGCAAATGAGGAGCAAAATCGTGTGTTATTACACGGTGGCAGGCAAAAAAGCTTATGAAGAACAACTCTTATTTATAAAACCATCACGTCTGGTGAGACTTATTCCCTACTATGAGAAAAGTATGGGGGAAATCACCCGCATGATTCAATTATCTCAGATAAATATTTTTAGTCCTAGAAATGAAGAATTGTTTTCTTCTACTAATTTTCTAAAATGCAATCAAACAAGTACATATGTTATCAGAACTCTAAAACATATTACCTTACTCTATTTAATACCATTCATAAAATATATAACTCATGTTTTACTCTAGGTATTGCTGTTCTGAAGTGAAACCTAAGGAAAGCCAAGCCATTTCTCTTTTTTTTGTTATACATTAAGTTCTAGGGTACATGTGCACAACGTGCAGGTTTGCTACATATGTATACATGTGCCATGTTGGTGTGCTGCACCCATTAACTCATCATTTACATTAGGTATATCTGCTAATGCTATCCCTCCCCACTCCTGCAACCCCATGACAGGACCCGGTGTGTGATGTTCCCCATCCTGTGTCCAAGTGTTCTCATTGTTCAATTCCCACCTATGAGTGAGAACATGTGGTGTTTGGTATTCTGTCCTTGTGATAGTTTGTTCAGAATGATGGTTGCCAGCTTCAATGATGTCCCTACAAAGGACATGAACTCATCCTTTTTTATGGCTGCATAGTATTCCATGGTGTATATGTGCCACATTTTCTTAATCCAGTCTATCATTGTTGGACATTTGTGTTGGTTCCAAGTCTTTGCTGTTGTGAATAGTGCCGCAATAAATATACATGTGCATGTGTCTTTATAGCAGCATGATTTATAATCCTTTGTGTATATACCCAGTAATGGGATGGCTGGGTCAAATGGTATTTCTAGTTCTAGATCCCTGAGGAATCGCCACGCTGAATTCCACAATGGTTGAACTAGTTTACAGTCCCACCAACAGTGTAAAAGTGTTCCTATTTCTCCATATCCTCTCCAGCACCTGTTGTTTCCTGACTTTTTAATAATTGCCATTCTCACTGGTGTAAGATGGTATCTCATTTTTGATTTGCATTTCTCTGATGGCCAGTGATGATGAGCATTTTTTCATGTGTCTGTTGGCTGCATAAATGTCTTCTTTTGAGAAGAGTCTGTTCATATCCTTTGCCCACTTTTTGATGGGGTTGTTTGATTTTTTTCTTGTAAATTTGTTTAAGTTATTTGTAGATTCTGGATATTAGCGCTTTGTCAGATGGGCAGATTGTAAAAATTTTCTCCCATTCTGTAGGTTGATTGTTCACACTGATAGTAGTTTCTACAGCCAAGCCATTTCTAATAAATGAGAACACAAACGTGAAATCACTGGGGCCGTGTTATACGTGTATTATTCTAAAAACATATTAAATAAAAAGAAATGCTAAAGAAACAAGGAAATGCAAGCAAGGAGCCAGAACAGCAAGCTAACAATCTCCAAAATCCCTGCCAGGACTAATACTCTACACCTGAGAATTATGTATGAAAGTACAAACCAGGAATCAGTAAACATTATTTGTTAGGAATGCTGTAGTAGACAGAATTCTAAATTGGTTCCAAGATTCCCATCTCTTGGTGGACACTTCTTGCATAACCTCCTCCCTTTGAGTGTGAGAAGAACTTGCAGATGTTCTGGGATTTTATTCACATGATTTGGTTATGCTATATGGGAATGATGTGATTAAGATCCCTAATTAGACTGGAGAGGGTGGCTCATGCCTATAATACCAGTACATTGGGAGGCTGAGGCAGGAGGACTGCTTGATCCCAAGAGTTTGAGACCAGCCTAGGCAATAGAATGAGACCTTGTCTCTACAAAAAAAATTTTAAATTAAAAAAAAAGAACACTTAGCTGGGCATAGTGGCACATATCTGTAGTCCCAGCTGCTCATGAAGCTGAAGTGGAAGGATACTTGGGCCCAGAAGTTCAAGGCTGCATTGAGCTGTGATCATACTACTGCACTCCAGCCTGGATGACAGAGCAAGACCCTGTCCTTTAAAATAAAAAGTCCCTTACTAGTTTGCTTTTAAATAGACCTGACCTAATCTAATGAGGCCTTTAAATCTGGGCCAGAGTTAGAGAGAGTCAGAGAGATGCAGGCAATCTCCTGCTGGCCTGGGAAAAAGGAGGTATCCATGTTGTGAACTACCTATGGAGGGACCACATGACCAGGACACTTTAGTTGCTGACAGCACCCATAGCCCATAGCCAAAATAATAAAAAATAAAAATAAATAAATAAATAAATAAATAACAGGAATCTCAGTTCTACAAGCACACGAAAAAAAAAAAAAAAAAACAAACCTGAATTCTGCTAACAAGAAGAATGAGCTTGCAAGAGGACCCTGAGCCTCAGACGTTCATAGGGCAGCCGATACCTGCACTGCATCTTTGAGAACCTGAGCAGAGGCCCCTATTAAGCCATTCACAGACTTGTGACCCAACAAAACTGTGAGATAATAAATGTGTGTTCTTTTAAGCCATTACATCTGTGGTCACTTTTTATACCAACGACAAACTAACACAGATGCCAATGCAGATGCTTTGTAATTAAATGAGCTCACATATGTAAAGCTCCTTAGCACAGAAACGGGTACGGAGTGGCTAGTTTTTAAATAATTGCTCTTTTATCCATATTATGTGTCACAGTTCTCAGGCGGTACTGATAAAACAAATATTTTTCAGTATTGGCATGGAAAAATATATGACAAATTCTGGAGGGCTGTCCAGTAATATGGCATCACACGGCCTTTGTAATGTAGACTGTGGCGCTGTTATACATTATAAAAATAAAAAAACCCCTCATTTTTCTAGTTCAACTCCAATGAACAAGGGACATGTTTATCAACTGAGTGGGGAGGCATCATAGTAATGCTTACTAATGGCCATAGACTAATGAACTGGTTTTCCTTTTTCTTTTTCCTCTATTTTACTGCTTTTCCAGGTCATAGGCTTTGATATTTTCTTCTATGGTATATTAGTTTTCTAGGACTATCACCACAAACTGGTGGCTTAAAACAACAGAAATGTATTGTCTCATAGTTCAGGAGGCTCCGAAATTAAGCTGTCACAAGGTTGGTTCCTTCCAGTAAGTCTGAAGGAGAAAATATTCCAAACCTCACTCCTAATTTCTGGTGGTTTCTGGTAATCATTGTCATTCCTTGATATTCAGATGCATCCTCCAATCTCTGCCTCCATCTGCCCATTGCTTTATCTGTGTACTTGTGTATCCTGTTTTTTTCTGTCTCCTGTGACTCCCTATGGATTCAGGGCTCACCCTCATCCAGTAAGATCTTATCTTGATCCTTACCTTAATTACATTTGTGAAGATGATATTTCTGCATAAAGTCATATTTTGAGATTCTGGGAAGATATGATACACTATTCAACCCATTACGTGTGATAGCATCCACAGAGCAAAGCACTCCACTGGACGTGTATTGGTTTCTTAATTAATATACAAACAATTTCATAACTGAATAATGTGAGCAATTATATTACTGAATAACAATTTGCTAAATAATTTAAGACAAAGAAATGGATTAAAGACAAAAAAGATGGACAGTGATCAGTGAAAAGGGCATCAAGCTAATTGTAAAGCAATCTTTGTTTAAGTTCATCAGAAGGATTGAGATTATCAGCAAACTTCTCACATCTCTAGATCTTTGTTTTATCTTTCATGAATTAAATATATTAGGTGATCTGGAAGACGCTTTCTAGTTCCAAAATTTTATGATTCTAATGATTATAACTGTCATTCATTCAATTATTTTGTGATAGTAAAATGGCATATATACCACTTGGGAGATATTAGTACCATCTTCTAACACTATTTTTTTCTGTTTCTATTAAAGGAAAGGGAAAGATAGTTAGCTTTCCCCAAGCGCTGCCTTTATAATTTCATGTAAAGTAAGTTGAAGGAATCCTTCACAGTTAAAAGGTTCTGCAGAAGAAGAATCACACAGGAAAGAACTGGTTTGTGGATCAGGGCCTACTGATTCAAAATTCAGCAGAATTTCATTCATTCAAATATTTTTAGCATCAATACCATTTTAGAAATAAAAAGTAAAAGGTTTAAATAAGTGTAGGATGCTCATGATTCTTTTAGGACGCTAAGGAAAAACATTTATTTTAACTAATAGCACAGTGTGCTTATCTTCCTTGAACTTCTAAAATACAGAATAAAAACTTTATTAAGAGAATGGTATGTGAATAAAACAAACTTGACTAAAAGCAATTCTCCCTCTCCTCACCCCACTGCCAGGCCAAACAAACAAACAAAAATTCTAGCTTTGGTAATCCTCAAAGGTATGATCCCTCTTCATTTTTCAGTCTATTTCTCCTTTATTCTTTTAAGTTATTAGTTCTTAGTCTCACTCCTCTCCTCAAATCTTTAAAAAACTTTCACCTACATTCTCAATGATTTATTTATTTATATTTTATTTTTTTAATTTTTGAGACAGAGTCTCACTCTGTTGCAAGTGCAATGGCGTGATTTTGATTCACTGCAACTTCTGCCTCCGGGTTTCAAGCGATTCTCCTGCCTCAGTCTCCCAAGTAGCTGGGATTACAGACAGGCACCACCACACCCAGCTAACTTTTTTTGTATTTTTAGTAGAGATGGGGTTTCACCATATTGACCAAGCTGGTCTTGAACTCCTGACCTCAGGTGATCCACCCACCTCGGCCCCCAAAGTGCGGGATTACAGGCGTGAGCCGCTGCGCCTGGCTCAATGATCTTTCTCTATTTCACTGAGAATGTAGAAATCATGAAAAGTAGCATTCACATGCACTCAGTAACATTCCATTGACCTGTCACCTTTAGCCCTACCTATCTTTCATCACCATGACCATGACCCACATGTCCAAGCAGCTGCTTAAACGTGCCCCTCTGTGGCCCACAGATTCTCCTTTCAGGTTCTGAAGGGCACTACACCGGCAATTCTCCTCTCTCCCTCCTGAATTATCCATTTGTTTTTCTCTTTAATGTTCAAGCATACTATTAATATTTATTCGATGTTTAAAAAAAGCAACAAAGAAAACACCTTTAAGTAACAACTATATTGAATACACAACCTCCTCCAGTTATGCCCTATTTCTCTGCTTCCATTTTCACCAAAACTTCATGAAGTTATCCAGCCCTTTTCTCTCCTTCAGTCTTGAACTCACTGCAATCACACTTTCATTCCACATACCTCATTACAACATTACGACAGTTCTTTTCCAGCTGCGATAGCCTGTGTTTTGATAAATCTGGCCATCAGTTTTCAGTTTCTATTTGACCTCTTAATAGTAGCGTTTAAATATATGTCTCCTCCCTCCTAAAAATGCTTCCTCCACTTGAGCTCCCAGGCCCTGCTCTCTCTGCTTCTCCTCCCATACCCCAGCCATACCTTCTATTTCTGGTCCTGAATCTGTCTCTTCTCTCTGACTCATAAAGTCCTTGCTCTCTTTATCATTCTTACCTCTGTATATTCTCCTTCTCTGTCTCTGCAGTTAACTTCATTCAATCTCCTATCTTATATTTTTAACTGTCTATCTCCTCTGAAGCCTGACTGAACTACGCAACCTCTTTTCTCTTAAACAATTAGCAGCATCACGAATTTAAAATATCCCCAAATGAATCACTGATCTCCTCTCCCTCCACTGCCACCACCCTGAGTCAAGCCAAAAGTATCTCTTACCCAGACAACTGCAGTAACCAGCTACCTAGTCTCCCTATGTCTTCCTCCTGCCCTGTTCCAGTCTATTCCACACCATACCCCTAAAGATCCTCTTACAGAGTCAGATTATTCCACATCTCTGATAGTAGGAGGGAAGACAAAATCCATCAGAGCTGAGCCAGGACCAGACCAGATGAGGCTCAGCTCTGATGGAGCTTTATCTGGAGCTCTCTCTGCTCCTTGTACCCAGGCCATACTGCCCCGTTGCTGTTTGTTTTCTTATTTTAATTTCAACTTTTATTTCAGATCGAGGGGGTCATGTAAAGATTTGTTACACAGGCATATTGCGTGATGCTGAGGTTTGGGTGTGAATTTCATCACCCAAATTAATTAAGCCACTGTGGAAAGCAGTCTGGATATTTCTCAAAGAAAAAACCAAGCTGCCATTCAAACCAGCAATCCCATTAGTGGGTATATGCCCAAAGGAAAATAAATTATTCGACCAAAAAGACACATGCACTCATATGTACATCACAGCACTATTCACAATAGCAAAGACTTAGAATCAACCCAGGTGCCTATCAGTGGTAGATTGGATAAAGAAAATGTAGTACATATACACCGTGGAATACTACACAGCCATAAAACAGAATGAAATCATGTCCTTTGCAGCAACATGGATGTAGTCAGAGGCCATTATCCTAAGAAAATTAACATAGGAAGAGCAACCCCTTGCTGTTTCTTGATCAAACCATGCTTTTTACTGCTTCCAAACCTTTATAATTTCAGCTCATTTTTTTCTGGAAATGTTCTTCTTACTCACGTGTTTGCTCAAATGTTACTTGATTATACAGGCCTTTCCTGAAAACTCTAAATAAATATCAGAATGAGCCTCCCTCCTCCAACACTTTTGTTTTCCCTAACCTTGATTTGTTCTTCTACACAGCACTCTCTCACTTTGATGTATTCTACATAGACTTGTTTACTTATTTATTAATTGATTTACCTCTGTGTAAAGGTGAGCTTCATGGGGACAGTTACCTTGTCTGCTTTCTTTCTTGTTATATCATCAATTCCTAGCTTAGAATCTCATATATTGTTGGTGAGCTCAAGAAATGTTTGTGAAATTGCACAGATACCAGGAAATAGTGTTAAAAAGTGTGTAATATGATCTCAAAGTTTATTTCGGTGTATAATCAATGTCTTTCTAATTTGCATTTTGCATTGTGTGGCTGGACTTAATATATGATGAAAGAGATTGAAGCTCTTGGAAATACGGTTGAAGAGTGAAGAGATTTGATAGCTGAAATGGAAACAACTTGTTCTTCCTCCCAGTATTTGCAAAGTAAAGCAAGCAGCATCTTGTTAACTTCTGCCCAATTAGTTCTAGAATACGCCCTCCAAATTAAATAGCCAACATATACTACAGATAAATCCAATAGATTTATCTAACCTCAGCAAAGTAAATTTAGAAAAGTATAATCAACAAACAAGCAAACGCCTGTGGCTTGGATAAAGCAGTTTGATCCGCTGGAACTGTAGGGACAGATTTGGATTCAAATCTCAGCACTGCTACCTACTCATAATATACCATGAAAGAACTCTTTGATCTTTCTAAACCCCATTGCCTTCAGTTGTAAGGATTTTGCCTGAGTTGCTTAAAGCATGCTAGTTTGTCTGTTTATTAATACCTAGTTTCAGCATTTTACTTAATGAAAAGAAAATACACCTGACCTCTACCTGCCCTACATGGCTAATTTTAATATCTGACCAGAATAAACTGGTCTAACATACAATTATTTTTCTCTTACAACTAACTCTTCAAAAATCTCCATCTTTTTAACTATAGATAATATTGTCCAACTGAGTATAATCTATGCAAATGCTATTACACAAATACATTGAAAATTATATAAGGAAAACTTTAATTATAAATTACTAAGCTTTAGATAACTTTAAAGACATCTAAACCATTTTGATGGGTAATGAAAATGAGCCAATATATTCTTGCTAGACATGGAAGTCGCAAGACATTTATTACAATAAAATACTTCCCTGGATAATATACAGCAAGATAATAAATGTTACAGATTACTAACTGCATAAAATCACATTGAAATTGTTCATCTTTGTTTTCCCTCAGCAATAGAGGCAGTCTTCACTTTACATAGTTCTGTAATAACATATCAGAACTGTGTCTCCCTTTGCATGGTCTGATATGCAGGCAGAATCCACAGATATGGTTCTGGGCAAAGAGTATTGCCTGTATAGCTTAGTGGTTAAGATTACACCTCCTGTGGCCAAACAGTTCAACTCCAATACTTCTGCATTTCCCTCAGTTTATTCATGTATAAAGTAAAAGACATCATAGTTCCTGCTCCTGGAGGCTGAGGCAGGTAGGATAACTTGAGCCTAGGACTTCAAGGTTACAATGAGCTATGATAGTTCCACTGCACTCCCGCCTGGTTGACAGAGCAAGATTCTGTCTCTAAAAAAATAAATGATCAAAATAAAAAAGCTAAATTAAATAATAATAAAATTAAACTGCCAAAATGTTTATTACTTTGAGATATTTTTAATTTGGTCCAAACCAATATATTTTGATTAATTACTAATTTGATGGGGTTGGTGGGGTGTGCGAAGCAAGCCAGCAAAAAGTTTTAGTTGTCATTGTTACTCAAACAGAATGGACTTTCCCCCTACGAATTCCAAAAGGAAATTCCCCATTTGTAATCATAAAATCCTTTTATGCAAAATAAAATAAACATAATTTTACTTCCAAATTCCATAAATGTGAATAAGGTCTTTTATGTTCATGCTTTGGCATTTTTCAGTACATTGTTCTTTCCTGTCTTCTAGCATCACTAAAGTAGAGATTACGTTCATTTTGGACAGATAATAACACAATTGGTCTAGTCCTCACTCTTCTCACTTGCTAACTTCGATTTCTTTACCCAATGCTAGGAATTCTGACATAAAGGGTAAACATATTTAGATACAAATTTTGAATAAAGTAATTTGCATACCGCTGTGCCTCCAGTGGAGATTTCTGTAGTAGAGATGTACTATTGCTTCTTCCAATGAGGAGTTCATTCTACAAAGATGAATTATACTATACAGCCAGGAGTACATTTGCTATAGTTTTCACGTTCTCCAGTGTTGAATGGGCCACTGCCCCACAGAAGAAAACACTTTCAAAATCTCAAAGTATAGTTTTAAAAAATTAAGGCTGTATTGTGAAATAAAAGATAAAAGCTAATACCATTTATTTGTTCACAGTAAAACTATATTTTGCATAAGCTTCTAGAGCCAGATGTTTTCTAGTTGTACTATTCAATTATGGTTTTTCAACAAATTCATCATTATTAGTCTTATAATTACATAGGAAATTCTACCACAGAATGAAGAGTACTTAATGGGAGTATTTATACAAATACATTTATACAGTTGATAATTAATTGAGCAATGTAAACAGAAAATTTAGTGATTACAGTTTATACAGTATCTTAATTATCATATTTATTTTTAAATTTTAGACGTGTGCCAACAATAAATACATAGCCAAGCTTCATTAGTATGATCAGAGGCATAAGTTCTCAAGGAAATATAGTGGATTCAATATCTGTTTGAAAAATTTGACCTGTAAAAATCTGTTATCATTGAAAGAGTCTCCCACTTCCTCTAATAGACCTTTCCATAAGAAACTACCTAGACAATATATAAATACTACATTAAAAAATCTAATTGTCAAGTCTTAAAACATAATTTTATATTTATAATTCACCTACAAGAAGGTATTTCTTCATTATTTTGTTCTAGAGTGCCCTTATTGCTTTACAGAGGTAAGATTTTGCCATTTCCAACCAAAACTTTTGACTTAAATGTGTTTCAAAATTCAGACTTTTCTTTTTCTTTTTTCTCAGAAAAGTATTGCATTGCAAATACAATATGTCCTAACAGGTTTTTGAGGCAGCATCTGCAACAACCACGTTAAAATCTCTGCCAAAAATGTATTAATAATCATACTAAATGGCATAAAGGGAAACTACTTTAAAAACTCACATTATTTTCTTATTTGGCTTAATTTTTTCACGTTAGGTATTATTGGCATATGAGCTTTGGAAACACTTGATTTTAAGAACTCATGTGGCTTTGGAATTTCAGATAAGGTATTATGAACCTGTGTTGTCTGTGATCAAAGTTTTATTATTAACACAGTTAATAATAACCCCACTGAAAATAACCCCATATAGTTAATAACAAGCCCACTGAAAAACAAGAAAACTGGTAGCTACTTTATTATTTTCCTTGACTTCCTAGGCTTCAGTGTGAATCAGATAATAACATGTTCCTCATCTAATATAAAAACATCTCTTTATCCTCTTACCTGTCTCCCTAACTCGAAAATATATTCCCGTAGAAGTAATAATTGGCTTCAGTCCACAGTTTTATTGAACAGCTGCTACGTGCTCAGAACCACACTGGTGAGAGTACAGTTTTGCATTTTGAAAGGCCTTCTCCTATCATTGCTAACAGAGCAAAAGTAACATGCATAGAAATGTATCAATTAATACAAGGCAGAGTATATTCTTTTATTACCATGTAGTATGAAATGGTGTAATATGTCAGGGAAGAGCAATTGTGAGGTGGAATATTTCCGCAAAGTTTAGATGAGGAAGTAAGCCTTCTGTAAGTTTTTGGTAACTATTTAGGAACAAGGACAGAAGGAACATCAAATAAGTTAACGAGCATGAACAAAGGAAGGGAAACAATTATTGAGCAACTACTCTGTGTCAGGTAACATATTACATTTGTAAATGCATTATCACTCTAGAAATAATTCATGTGTAATATAAAGAGAAAGATAAAATATGTGCTGGCGAAAAAATGTGTATAAGGACTGAAAGACAATGACATGCATAGAGTATAGTCTGATACAAATAAAACAAAACTAGTCATGTGCCCTCACGTATCATATATAAGTAAATATTTTACAGGCTGCTTCTTTTATGTTTTTCACATAAACTACTTAATAATGATTTGAAATGAAGTTCCTTGGTGGATGGGGGTAGGCTGTCTTTGGCAAAGTTAACAAAAAGTATGTATTCCCTTTAAACACATACGTGGTGTGCCGAATCCTCCCTATCGTAAAGATGTCCTAAACCCTGGGACCTATGAATATGTTGGTGATATGGCAAAATACACTGCAAATGTTTTTAAGGTTATATATCTTAAAATGGAGACATTATGCTGGATATTTTCCAGCAGATTCAACCTGACCACAACAGCCCTTAAAATCAGAGCACGTTATCCTGTTGGAGTCAGAAATGGCAGAAAGAGGAGTCAGAGAGGGGCGGCAGAAGGGCAGACCACAGAGATGAAAACACAGCAACTCGATCTGCTGCTGCTGGCTTTGAAGGCTGATTAAGGGGTCCATGAGCCAGGATATACAGGAGGTCTTTAGAGAAAACTTAGAACGACCTCTAGCTTATAGCCAGCAAGGACACAGGAACTTCAGCTCTACCACTCCATGACGCTGAATTCTGCCACTACCATAATGAGCAGATTCTTTCCCAGGGCTCACTGAAACCTTCGTTTCAACCTTTTGAGGCTCTGAGTAGAAAAATCAGCCCAGCCTCATAGAACTTCAGTGACATGAATAGAAACTTACAAAATTGTGAGATAATAAATTTACGTTGTTTCAAACATCACAGAGTGTGATAATTTGTTACGGCAGGAATAGAGAACTAATATAATTAGAAATGAATGGATACACACATTAAGAAGTATGTGATTGCATTTAGTATAATGATTTTTAATGCTCCAAGGTGGTATACATTTTTTAAACACTTTGCAAATTGCTCTCTAAGGCACTCTTACCCCACAGAAGACATAGTGAGTTTTAGTATAAAGTAATTTTTATAGCCTTGACAAAAAAAAATTTTTAATTGTCACAATGCCAATTAATTTTCTATTTCATGAGTTAAAAATTAAGGAAGACTTACTAACAGCTTCGCTTATTTTCAAAAGCATGTCTCTATTCTATTCTCTGGAACAAGAGTAGCTACTTTAATTAGGTAAATTTTCCCCAGATTCTGACATTGGATAATAACATATACCATAAGTTTACTCACTACACTTACAGATATTTTTCATTAAGAATGTAATAATGCTCACACCTTCATTAACTCTCTTTAGCAGTGTTAATTACATTGGATGCTGAAGTCTCTCACAATTTTTTCAATGCCATTTCATCAAAGTATTGGAGCTCATGGCTAGAATATAATAAATGTATAATAGAGGTAATATTTATGTAACACAAACCCTTGTTGTTAGTATCGTGTTCACAAAGGCAGGAGCCATAGCTAATTTATCAGTGTTTACAATCTCTGGCATTAGGTCCTCAGCCTTAATTCTCATGTTGTAGAATTTAACCATTTGCATTCGAAAATATCTATTTATTTAGTCATTCACAATAGGCAACATGAATTCAATGTCAAAGATGCTGACTTAATATCTTCTTAACTTAAATTAATGCATGCTGTAGGGACTCTAGCAGAGCAGTAAAGTATAGGGGAGCCTGTGTTTGTCACTCTCCTCTAACAAATCTTAATATTACCCTATATGTAATATGTTTAAATTGCAGCATGATAGCTTATGGAGAAAGCTATTCTAGGATAAATTAAGAGGTAGCAGATTTAACCCTGGCTATACTAACAAATGTCTGTATGACACTAGGAAAGCCATTTAATATTTCCAGCTGGCAATTTGTCCGTCTCTCTTAATATGAATTTAGAACACGTTATCTCTGAAAGCCCATTCATATTTATGACTCAATCTATAAAACACATATGGTTAAAGTAGCTTTGGTAACTAGGATTTTGTCTGTTAAATGTCTGCTCCAGATAGATTACTAACTGCCCTTGAAAAATGGTACCGTCCAAAAGAAAACATGTATTCTATGTTAAATGTCTTTTTACTCTCTTATCATTTTAACACAGTGACCAGGCCTGGAAGACTGTGAAGGTGACCAACATTGTAGCAAATATTTTGATTAAAAAATAGTAATTTTATGTTCACATTTTTGTTTTAGGTTGGATGAACAGTCAGAATGGCTTTTTTTTAATACTTGACTTCTGGTATTTATAAAATTTATCGTGGATTTTAATTGGTAGTAAATATTTTTGATTTAATAGAAGACAATTAGTAACATGTTCATTTCCCTTAGATTATCTGGAGACAAGAGGTAATCTCTCTCTTTATGATTCTATGATGTATATTTTGATAAAATTCTATATGTCAAGTTTTTGTTACTCAACATATCAAAACTAATTTTTTTGACTACCATTTGGCAATCTCAGTAACCGGTGTTAATTTTTTTCTTGTTTTAACTAGAAACAGTTTATTTTTGAGTTACAGGATTTTTTATTATTGAGTCCATTTTTAAACTCCTATTGAAAAGTGGGTGCTTTATTAAAAAAATTTGTATTTAAAACAGATCTTTATTGAGGTAGAATTTATATAGTAAAATCTGCATGTATTTAAATTGTATAACACAAGAATTCATATGTCCATATATCTGTGAAATCAACCTGACAATCAAGATGATAAATGTTTTCTCATGCTCATTTGTAATATCTGCCCCTAGGTCCCCTTTGCATTGCTACAAACCTCCCACCCCATCTGCAGGTAAACATTAATCCTCTTTCTGTCACTATATATTAATTTGCATTTTCTAGAAATTTATATATATGTAATCATAAAGTATGTACATTTTTTGCCTGGCTTCTCTCACTTTACGTACTTATTTTGAAATGAATCTGTTATTTTACAAGTATCAGTTGTTAGTCACTGCTTTTTATTGCTAAATTGTATCCCATGATATAAACACAGCAAAACTGTCCATTTTCCTGTTGATATATATTTAGGTTGTTTCTGGTTTTGGAGGTATGGTATTGGTTGAATTATGTCTTTCAAAAATTCATATGTTGGATTCCAAATCCCCAATATTTTGGAATGTGAACTTATTTGCAAATAGGGTCATTGTGAATTTAATTAGTTAAGTTAAAATGAGGGCCATACTGGTGTAAAGTGGGCTCTAATCCAATATGACTGGTGTCCTTAGAGAAAGGGGTAAGATTTAGAAGGAAGACAATGTGAAGACACAGAGAAAAGACCATCCACAAGCCAAAAAATGCCAATTTTTCACGCCACTTACAAAGAAAGATAGTTTTACATCTTCCTTTCTCATTTATATGCTATTTATTTGCTTGATTATCTGTCTTTCTATCTATTCATCTATCATCCATCTATGTTACTATATAATTATTTTTGCCTTATTTGACTTGCTAGAGTCTCCAATTCGATGTTTAATAGAAATGGTGAGAATGGCCATTTTTGCTGTGCTCCCAATATTAAAGGGAAAAGTTAATATTTCAACATTAAGTGTGATGTTTGCTGTAGCTTCTTCAAAAGATCTTTGCCAGGTTAAGAAAGTTTAATAATATTCCTAGTTTGTTTAGGATTTATTATCAGAAGTTGGTGTAGAATGTTGTCAAAGATGTTTCTGTGGCTGAAGAGATGATCACATCTTTTCTCAACTTTTAATTTTTAATTATTTAAGGTGGTAAATTTCATTGTTTCATTTAAGAATGTGAAATCAACTTTACCTTCTGGCAATAGAGCCCAGTGGGTCGTAGTGCATTCATTTTTTGTGTATTGTTGGATTCAATTTGCCAAATTTCTTAAAATATTTTCATCTGTGTTCATGAGACATACTGTTCTGTAGTTTTATTTCATGTCTTTAGTTTTGATATCACAGTGACTGTGTCCTCACAGAGTGAGTTGGAATATAGTTCTTATTCTGAAAGACGCTGTGAATAACTGGTGATACTTATCCTTAATTTTTTGATAGAATTATAGTAAAAAACAATTACACTTGTAAGTTTCTTTGTTGGAAGAAATGTAAAAACAAATTTTAATTATTTTAATAGACAAGGGGCAATCAAGTTGTCTATTCTTTCCTAAGCGAGTTTAATAGTTTATGTTTTTCAAGAAAATTATATTTGCTTTTCACGTGTTCAAATTTTTTAGCATAATGTTGTTCACAATATTATTTTAATATCCATCAAATATCTGTTTGATATCTAATGATGTCAACCTCATCACTCCCATTATTGTTTTTTTCTCTTTTTTCTGGTCTGTCTGAGTAGAAGTTTATCGATTTAATTAATTTACTCAAAGAACCAGGTTTTTGTTTCATAGGTACATTTTATTGTTTTGTTTTTAAACTTAAGTCTGGTCTTTAGTATCTCTTTTTAAATTTTTAAATTTAAAATTTTTATTTTTGTGGGCATATAGTAGGTGCATATATTTATGGGGCACAAGAGATTCTTTGACATAGGCATACAATGCATAATAATCCATCAAGGTAAATGGAGTATCCATCATCTTGAGCATTTATCCTTTCCTTTTGTTACAAAACAAGCCAATTTTACACTTCTAGCTATTTTTAAATGTACAATGAGTTATTGTTGACTGCAGTCACCCTGTTGTGCTATTGAATACCAGATCTTCTTCATTCTTATTCATTGTTCCTAACTATATAACCATATATATATATATTCATACAGATTGCTTGCTGTATAGAAATGCTGCTGACTTTTGTATGTTTATTTTGTATCCTACAAATTTACTATAGATATAATATATATTATATATATTTACTATATATATAACTATATAGTTGGAGATATATATATCCATAGATGGATATATATAACTATAAATATATAGTATAAATTATATATAGTTTATAGTTTACAGTATATATAAAATATAGTTTACAGTATATATAAACTATAGTTTACAGTATATATAAACTATAGTTTACAGTATATATAAACTATATATAGTTTATAGTATATATAAACTATAAACTATATATATAACTATAAATAGTAACATAGATGGATATATATATCTATATATGTAACTATATATAACTATATATTTATAGCAACTATATAGTTACATATATAGATATATATATCCATCTATGTTACTATATAATTATTTTTGCCTTATTTGACTCGCTAGAATCTCCAATTCAATGTTTAATAGAAATGGTCAGAATGGACATTTTTGCTTTGCTCCCAATATTAAGGAGAAAACTTAATATTTTAACATTAAGTGTGATGTTTGCTGTAGGTTCTTCAAAAGTTTTTATATATATATAACTATATATATAGTGAGGACACTGCCACTGTGATATCAAAACTAAAGACATGAAATAAAACTACAGAACAGTATGTCTCATGAACACAGATGAAAATATTTCAAGAAATTTGGCAAATTGAATCCAACAATACACCATATATATATATATATATATATATATATATTTTTTTTTTTTTTTTTTTTTTTCTTTTCTTTTTGAGACGGAGTTTCACTCTCATCACCCGGACTGGAGTGCAATGGCGTGATCTTGGCTCACTGCAATCTCTGCTTCCTGGGTTCAAACGAGTCTCTTGCCTCATTCTCCCGAGTAGCTGGGATTACAGGCACCCGCCACCACACCAGCTAATTTCTGTATTTTTAGTAGAGATGGTGTTTCACCATGTTGGCTAGGCTGGTCTCAAACTCCTAACCTCAGGTGATCCACCCGCCTCGGCCTTCCGAAGTGCTGGGATTACAAGCATGAACCACCGCACCCGGCTCCTAACTATATTTTTTTACCCGTTAGCCACTCTCCCTCCCACCACCACTACACTCCCCAGATTCAGGTAAATGTTGTTCTATTCTATCTCCATGAGCTCAATTATTTTAATTTTTAGCTCCTACAAATAAGTGAAAACATGAAGTTTGTCTTTCCGTGCCTGGCTTATTTTACTTAACATAATAACTTCCCCATCCATGTTGTTGCAAATGACTGCATCTTATTCTTTTTATGGCTGAAGAACACTCTGTTGTATGTATGTACCACATTTTCCTTACCCATTCATCTGTCGATGGACACTTAGTTTGCTTCCAAGTTTGGCTATTGTGAATGGTGCTGCAATAAACATCGGAGTGAAGATATGTCTTTGATATACTGATTTCCTTTATTTGAGGTATATACCTAGGAGTAGAATTGAAGGATCATATGGTAGCTCTATTTACGGTTTTTTGAGGAACCTCTGAAGTGCTCTCCATAGTGGCTGTACTAATTTACATCCCTACCAATAGTGTACAAGGTTTCCCTTTCCTCCACATCCTCACCAGCATTTGCTACTGCCTGTCTTGTACAAAAGGCATTTTAACTGGGGTGAGATGATCTCTCATTGTAGTTTTGATTTGCATTTCTCTGCTGAACAGTGATGTTGAGCACCTTTTCATATACCTGTTTGCCATTCATATGTCTTTTGAGACATGTCTATTTAAATTTTTGCCCGTTTTTATTTGGATTATTCGATTTTTCTTCCTATAGAGTTGTTTGACTTCCTTATATATTCTGGTTATTAATCCCTCATCAGATGGATAGTTTTCAAATATTTTCTCCCATTTTGCAGATTTTCCTGTCACTTTGCTGACTGTTTCCTGTGTTGTGCAGAAGTTTTTTTTAACTTGCTGTGATTCCATTTGTTCATTTTTGCTTTAGTTGCCTGTGCTTACAGGGTAGTACTCAAGAAACCTTCGCCCAGTCCAATGTCCTGGACGGTTTCCTCAATGCTTTATGTTGGTAATTTCATAATTTGAGCTCTTAGATTTACATCTTTAATCTATTTTGATTTCCTTTTTGTGTATGTACAAAGAGGGGTCTAGTTTCATTCTTTTGCATGTAGATATCTAATTTTCCCAGCACTATTTATTGAAGAGGCTTTTTGTGGGCGGAGGATTACCTAGGTGCAGAGGCAAGAGACTGAAGGCACAAACTGTTTCAATATAATAAAGAAAATAATTAGAATAAGAATACTCATAATACAAATTAGATATAGAGATGAACATGGACAATTATCAATCATTATGATAAACATTATTAATCATTAGCTTTTAATATTGGTCTGTGTTGCATTATTAATATAACCTAGGAATAATCGGCGAGTATAGGGTCATTTGCTGAAGGGACATTGTGAGAAGTGACCTAGAAGGCAAGAGGTGAGCCTTCCATCACGCCCGCATAAGGGCCGCTTGAGGGCTCCTTGGTCAAGCAGTAGCGCCAGTGTCTGGGAAGACACCCATTACTTAGCAGACCGCAAAAGGCAGTCTCCTTTCCTTGGAGGAGTCAGGGAACACTCTGCTCCACCAGCTTCTTGTGGAAGGCTAGATATTATCCAGGCCTGCCTGCAGTCATCAGCAGGCCTAAACCCCTCCCTGTGGTGCTGTGCTTCAATGGTCATGTTCCTTGTCCACTTTCATGTTCCTCCCGTACTCCTGGCTCCTCTTTGAAGTTCGTAGTAGATAGCGGTAGAAGGAATAGTGAAAGTCTTAAAGTTTTTTATCTTTCTTATAAGTGCATAGAAGAAAACGCTGACGTATGCTGCCTTCTCTCTCTCTGCTTTGGCTCTCTAAAAGGGAAGGGACACCTGTCCTATGATCACGTGACTTGTTTCACCTTGTCAATCACTTAGCAAAGTCACCCTCCTTACCCTGCCCCCTTGTCTTGTATGCGGTAAATATCAGCGCACCCAGCCGTTTGGGGCTACAGGTCTCTGTGTCTCGGTGGTAGTGGTCCCCGGGCCCAGCTGTTTTCTCTTTATCTCTGTCTTGTGTCTTTATTTCTTACAATCTCTTGTCTCCGCACAGAGGGAGAACACCCACTAAGCCACGTAAGGCTGGACCCTACAGGCTGTCCTTTCCCCAATGCATGTTCTTGGCAATTTTGTTGAAAATGAATTCACTGTAGATATAGAAATTTCACTCTGGGTCCTTTATTCAGTTTCACTAGTCTATGTATCCATGTTTATGCACTATCATACTGGTTTGCTCACTAAGGCTTTGAAGTACAATTTGAAGTCAGGTAATGTGATTCCTTCAGTTTTGATCTTTTTGCTCAGAATAGCTTGGTCATGCTGGATCTTTTGTGGTTCCACATAAATTTTAGTAATTTTTAGTATTTCTGTTAAGAATGCCATTGGTATTTTACTAAGAAATTAATTTAATAAGAAATTAATTAATTTTAATAATTAAGAATTAATTTCATAAGAAGTTAATATAATAAGAAATTAATTTCTTATTAGATTGTTTTAAGTAGTATAGACATTTTAACAATATTGATTCTTTCAATTCATGAACATGGAATATCTTTTCATTTATTTGTGTTCCCTTCAATTTCTTTCATCAGTGTTTTATAGTTTTCATTGTAGAGATCTTTCACTTCTTTGGTTAATTCCCAGGTACTTTGTTTTTATTTATAGCTATTGTAAAAGGGATTATTTTCTTTTAGAAGTTGTTTGCTGTATAGAAATGCTGCTGATTTTTGTATGTTTATTTTGTATCCTGTAACTTTACTGAATTTGTTTAACAGTTCTAATAGTTTTTTAGGGAGTCTTTCTTTTCTTTTTTTTTTTTTTGTAAACTTCAGATCACATAATCTGCAAACAAGCATAGCTTGACTTCTTCCTTTCCAGTTTAGATACTCTTTCTTTCTGTTGTCTGATGGCTCTGGCTTCCAGTACTATGGTGAAAAACAGTGGTGAAAGTGGGCTCCTTTTTCATGTACCAGATCTGAGAGAAAATGTTTTCAGTTTTTCCCATTCAGTATGATACTAGTTGTGGTTTTGTCATTTATGGTTTTTATTGTGTTGAGCTATGTTCTTTCTGTATTAAGTTTTTTGAGGGATTTGATCATGAAGGGATGCTGAATTTTATCAAATGGCTTTTCAGCATCAATTAAAATGATCACATGGTTTTTGTCCTTTATTTTGTTGATATAATGCGTCACATTGACTGATTTGCATACTTTTAAGCATCTTTGCAGTCCTTGGATAAATTCAACTTGGCCATGTTGAATGTTCTTTTTAATGTTTTGTTGAATTCATTTTGCTAGTATTTTGTTGAGGATTTTTACCTCAATGCTCATAGGGATATTGATCTGTAGTTTTCTTTTTTTTGATGTTTGTATTGTTTTGGTATCATGGTAATACTGGCCTCATAGAATAAGTTTGGAAGTATTCCCTTCTACTCTATTTTTTGGAAGATTTAAGTGGGATTAATATGAATTTTTCTTTCAATGTTTGGTAGAATTAAGCTGTGGAGCCATCAGTTCCCAGGCTGTTCTTTGCTGGGTTACTTTTTATTATGGCTTTAATCTCATTACTTATTATTGGTCTGTTCAGGTTTTATATTTCCTCATGGTTCATTCTTGGTAGGTTGTATGTATCTAGGAATTTACTCATTTCTTCTAGGTTTTTAGTTTATTGGTTTATAGTTCCTCATAGTAGCCTCTAATTATTCCTTAAATTCCTGTGGTAAGAGTTGTAATGTCTCCTTTTTCATCTCTGATTTTACTTATTTGGGTCACCTATCTTTTTTTTTTCTTACGCTGTCTAATGATCTTTACTATTTCCTTTCCTTTGATTATGTTAGATTTAAAGCCTCTTTTTTGTCTTGATTTATAAGGTGGGAGGATTGCTTGAGCCCAGGGAAGAGAAGGCTGCAGTGACATGTAACTGTGACATTGTACTCCTGCTTGGGCAACAGTGAGACCTTGTCAAAAAAAAAGAAAAAAAAAAGCCATCTTTCTCTTTTCTTCTATTACTCTTTTCTGCTTATTTTATTATTTAAATATCATTTTAGAATATCATTCTAATTATCTATTGAATTTTTGACTAATTGCTTTATTATTTTGATTGTTCCATGAATTGCAAGATACATGGTTAGCTTTTTGCAGTCTACTTATTAATCCCATGAAATGGTGAGAATTTTTAAACATTCATAAATATTTTAAATGAAATAAAAGGAATAATATAGTCTGAAACTTTATTCAGATATTCACAATTTCTGACTTTTCTATTTTACTATTATTATTATTTTTTTGAGACAGAGTCTCGCTCTGTTGCCCAGGCTGAAGTGCAGCGGCGCAATCTCGGCTCACTGCAAGCTCCGCCTCCCGGGTTCACACCATTCTCCTGCCTCAGCCTCCCGAGTAGTTGGGACTATGTGCACCCACCACCACGCCCAGCTAATTTTTTTGTATGTTTAGTAGAGACAGGGTTTCACCATGTTAGCCAGGATGGTCTCGATCTCCTTACCTCGTGACCCGCCTGCCTCGGCCTCCCAAAGTGCTGGGATTACAGGCGTGAGCCACCACGCCCGACCTGACTTCTCTATTCTTAAAGATTCAAGTTTTACTATAACATTTCCTTTCAATCTGAAAAAATATTTTTAGAATACCTTACAGGGCGAATCCGCAGATAATACATTTAATATGCTTCTATTAATTAATGTTCATTTGAGGAGGACCTCTTTGAAGAGATGGAGTCTTTACTGTGTTGTCCAGGCTTGAGTGCAGCAGCTACTTACAGGCACAATCACTGCACACTACAAGCTCGAACTCCTTGGCTCAAGCAATGCTCCTGCCCCAACCTCCCGAGTAGCTGGGACTACAAGCATGGACCACTATGCCTTGCCTGGCTGAAGACAATACAGAATGTTAGATTAACAATCTTTGTTCTCAGGACTTTAAACATGTATTTTTACTATTTTCTAGCTTTCCTCATTTCTAATGTAAAGTCCACAGTTATACAAATGGTCATATCCCATATGTAATTTGTTAGTTTTTTGTTTTTGTGTTTTTTTTTTTTGGTTGCTTTCAAGAATTTTTCTTATAGCTTGACTATGGTGTGCCTAGGCATACTTAGCTATCCAAATTTGCCATTTGCTGAACTTGTAGAATTTATGCCTTTCAGTAATTTAGGAATATTTTCAGTCAATTTTTTTCTGTTTATTTCTCCCTCTCTCCTTTCTTTCTAAGAATATAATTACCCATACTATATTGAAATTGTTCCAGAGCTCTATGGGACCATCTTCATTTTTTCCATCACTTTTTTTTTTCTCACAATTTCAGATTGAATAGGGCCTATTGATTCATCACCAAGCTCATTGATTTTTTTTTTCCTTTGTCACATTCACTCTCTGATTAAGCAGATATCTTGGATATATTTCTCAGTTTTAGAATTCTTTTTGGTTCTTTTACATATTTTTTCCATTTTGGTGAGATTTACTATTCTTCCAGTTCACTATGAGCATAATTTCTTCATTGACCATAGCTAAAATATTTACTTTAAAGTCTTTGTCTCATCATTCCAACATCAGGGACATTTTGCAGTTGCCATCTGGTGATTAACTTTTCCACTGACAGTGGGTCATATTTTTGCAGTTCTCCATATGTTTAGTAGTTTAAAAATGTTTCCAGGACATTATAAATATTGTGCTGAAGAGGCCCTGGGTTCCGCTCTACCCTTTAGAAATGTGTGGTTGTTTTTGTTTTAGCAGGCAATTAACTTGGTGCCACTCAAACTAGAAACCTGTTTACCTGCAGAGCCTGGCAGCTGAAATCTCTGTTAAGAAAGTTTTTGATGTACCCTGTGCCTGTGAGGTTCCTGGGTCAGCCAGAGGCAAAGTTGATGCCCAGACTTTTGAGTTCCATTATTTGTCTCTCTCCTTTCTTACCTCCCATGTCATTCTCTGCTGGCTCTGATTGCCCTGGCTCCTTCTCCTAGTTTTTCTGGAATAAAAGAGAGAATGTTTTTCTATTGAGGCATTAGCTGACCAGTGCCATGCCACAAATTCTGGTGCCCTCAGGAGAGGAACAGAAAATAAGTGAAACTCAACGTATGTAGATTATTTCCTCCAATTGTTGTCTCCCTGCCAAAATCTGCTTGTTCACTTTCCAGAACCTTCAGGTTTTTTTTTTTTTCAAGGTTTTTCTTTTTGCTATTTTTGAGAAGATTCTATTTTTAGGAATTTATTTTTCATAGAAACAGCAGAGTGCTAAGTAACAATTTGACCTACAATAAAAACTTAAGTTCTTTTGAATGAACTTAAACAATACGGATTTTTCCCTTATTTGAAAGAATTATTTGATGCACCTGATCCTGTAATGAGTTACCTTTGCTGTCAGTATTATATTCATGAAGTTCCTGTAGGAACTGGAAAGACCACAGAAAGAACTGAATGGGTAATACAAGAAACCCGATTAAAACAAATGTATACAGCAGAAGAAAACTATGTAGTGAAAACTTTTTTTTATTCACACAAAGTTATTTCTAGTAACACATCTCTAAAAGTAGCCCAGTTTCTCACTGTCACTGTGGACCTAGGGCAAAGAAGATACTTAGAAGAACAGCTAAAGGAAATTAATAGAAAATTGCAAGCAGTGGATTGAGGGTTGATTGTCTTACGTGAAACAAGCAAACATCTGGAGCACAAAGACAAGGAACTTAGACAAAAGATGAAGGAGCTTCTTGAGAGAAAAACCAAGAAAAAACCGGAACAAAAAATCAGTTCCAAACTAGGAAGTTTAAAGCTGATGGAACAGGATACTTGTAACCTTGAAGAGGAACAGCGAAAAGCAAGTAGCAAAATCAAAGAAATAAATGTTCAAAAAGCAAAACTTGTTACCGAATTAACAAACCTAATAAAGATTTGTACTTCTTTGCATATACAAAAAGTAGATTTAATTCTCCAAAATACTACGTGATCTCTGAGAAGAGCAAATCAGAATCAGATCACAACTCCGTCTAACAGAGGGTACATCACCCTCCTCACGCATCTACATGTTCACCAACCAAGAGGCTCTACCAAGCTTCAGGACTCAGGTTTCTAACTGGGGTTTCATTATGTAGACATGGTTGATTGAATCATTGGCCATGTGGTTGAGCTTGATCATCAGCCCTCTTCCCTGCAGTTTGGGAAGTTGGGCTGAAATCATGTGGCTCAAAGACATGTATATGGCTCAAATCATACAGTTGATCTTTGTGGCATTTTCTACCCCCATCCTGAGTCATATTCTTAGCATTAATTCAGGAGTGATCCAAGGGGCTCATGAATAATACACATTTTCCTATTGGTGAGTTCCAAGAACTTTAGAGGAACCAGCAACAAAGCCCAGTCAAATTCTTTATTATACAACACCTTTGAACTCCAGAATACAAGTGGGTAAAATAAATCAGCAGCAGCATCAAGACTAGCATGGTATCAGCAAGGGAGGGCTCAGAGAATCCAAATATCAGGGTGCCAGCATCCTGATCATCTCTAAAGGTCCCATTAGTGGTAGAATTCTTAGAGATCAATTTGAGAGAAGCTAAAACTTGGAGGCAACCTTACAGACTTCAGAAAGGTTGGATAGTGCTGGGGTGATCTAGCCCTGTGAACTCTCAAACTAACTAAAACTCCTTTTGCAGAACAAAACTTCTTATTGAAGAGAACCAGAGCTACATGATAAAGGAGATCATAAAATATATATTCTGTGGTTATAAGTCTGACAATGTAACTAAAGCACATTTCTCTGAAAATGCAAGGAGGGAAATAATGCAAGTAATATAGAATATATTTACTGATTGTCCTATAGGTATTTTCAGGAAATAAAAAGTTATTACTTCAAATTAGATGTTTTGGGAGAGGAAAATAAGGGAGAATTTCAAAGTTAATTATAGTGTGGAGCCAATAGATAGTATCCCCTAAAACTACTGGGACATAAGGATATTATATAAAATATTTGCATAATAATAACCTTTAGAATAAAAACAAAAGCCTTCCTAAATACCAAAAAAGATTATACAAAGACAAGAGACTGGCAGGGCAAGAAAATCACATAACTAAAGACTAGATATTTTATTTACAGATATAAGAGACATAAAAACAAATAGGTCATATAACAGTGGCAGAGCTAAGGCCAAACATCAGTTGTATTATTAAATGCAAATGTATATAATTCACCTATTAAAATATTTTTGGGAAGTAAATTACAACACTGTGCAGAATGTGAGAGGTACATCTAAAAGAAAGAGATTGAGAAAGCTTTAAAATAAAAGGATGGATGGGTACAAGGGATCTTTTTGGGTGATGGAAATGTAAAATTGGACTGTGGTGATGTTTACATAACTCTGTAAATTTACTAACAGTCATTGAACTGTACACTTCAAATGAGCAAATTTTATGGTATATAAATTGTACCTCATGAAAACTTAAGTAAATGGATGAACAAAGGTGTACCAGGCAAATGGAAATACAAATTTTAAAAAGCTTAAATATCTTAACATGCGCTATGGAGTGATACATATATTCTTAGGTCTAAAAAAGAAAAGAGAGAAAACTTTATAGTATGTTACTATCAAAGAAAGGATCAGGGAAAGTGATTACTATGGTTTATGTTGGCTTATTTAAAAATTACAATGATAAACCAGAATCTTTTTTTTTTAAACTGGGCATGGGAAAAGACAAGGTTAAAAGCTACACTCATCTAAATAGATCTTATATTTTTTTCCACTTTGGAACCATCTGCCAACAAAACTAAATGAAATTTTCCAAAAAGACAAGCTTAGTAAAAGCACAATGAAACGAATGCATCTAACTTTGTTTTGAATTAGCAACATAGCCTCACAGAGAAAAATTACTCCAAATGACTATAAAACACTGTAATGATTCCAAGGGCAAAAAAAAAAAAATGCAAAAAAAAATCATGTACTGTTTTCAGTAATCACAATGTTAATAATATTTCTAATGTTATTCTGAAAATATTATAGAGTAAATAAGTAGTTAGGTTAATGTAGTTACAGTTTTTCAGCATAAGAGAAAATGTAAACATCAGAATGAACTCACAATGTATTTTCTCAAAAAAACAAACATTTCCTAGCTTTGCCTACTAAAAAGACCTGGATTATGACTTCTAAATACTATTTTCCACTAAAACTGCCCATTGGAGAAATGGCTGATTTCAGGTCCAGGAGAAGAAATGTTTATGTAAGATTAGCCATGATCATCTTGTCATAACAAAAATCAAAGAAATTATCAAAGATGACTTAGTTATCAACAGGACCCAGGATCCTACATAAAAAATCTTTTACCCGCCATACATGAAGAGATAATAGATGGAAACTTATCAAAAATGTCTAAATGCACAAGTTTATAATGATGCTAAAATAAAACAATATTGGTCACTTTGGAGGAAAAAAAATTTAAGTTCAATTTGTTTCTTTCTCTTTTTCTACTCGAAATGTAATATTTATTTTATTCCAGTGCTGCAATTTTAACAGACTTAAATTTGATTTCATTATAGTAAGTGATTTTCTGTTTGCTTTTAGAAACTTCTACATACTGAAGAATAGCTCCAAACCAGAAGCTATGTGTGAGTCCCGATAAGTTCAATGAAAGAGAAAGAGATGAGTAGCTCAAAGAGGCAAAGGAGTCACAGAACTACAGTTGATCAAGGTTGCCAAGCAACTAATATGGTCAAAATTTTATTTTTTATGCTTTAGGAAGTATAAATTTTTGGAGGAGGCATTTGATTTGGGTTGCTATCCAACAACCCTGTGAATTTAGAGGGGAAATTATGATAGAGAAGTGAATATCTGAGGATGGTCTAAATTTCCAGCACTGGAATCAATTCCTTACCAGCATACCTTTTTCAATTCCCTTCCATTATCAACGTGGGGAGCTGCCCCGGGTGGATTGGGCTTTTAAAGTCAATTTCAATGGCCAGTGGTAGACAATGATTTTCCCAAGAAGGCAAAGGTTCCAAGAACATCAAGCTGTTTATGTACTTCACATTTAGATAGCAAGAAACGTCAGGCTTTTAGGCCTTTACTGTTTTACTCATTTATTTTCTACTAACTACTGTTGAACTTCTCCCATCATGTGAAAACAGCAGTAAGGAAAGCAACAGTTTGAGATTATAGCATCTAACTTCCTCTTCTTGCCATGGGCAACTCTTCAATCAATAAATTCTCTTTTCTAAAGAATGCCTTGCTTATTTTGTTTTTCTTTGCCTTCAATACACCATTTCACAATTTATTTATAATCCAGTATTATCTTATACATCTATGTGTCTACATTGGAATGTTTTAATTGTGTTTTTGCTTCCTTTGTCTTGTTTTTGTATTTTAACTTATCCCATAAAAATATTTTTCTGTTATACTCTGAAGTAAAAATAAAAGAAGAAAAGAATAAATACCAAATAAAATTTAGGCTACCACTAAGTATGTTGTGATCTAAACCCAGTTGTTTTAAACGGTACTAAGATGAAATCTAGGTTTCTCATGCTGTCAAGAACTCTTTTAAGAGTTTTAGTTTTTAACTCAAATTATTCATGGAAGTAATATTCAAAAATATTCCAATTAGTACTATTTGAATATTTTACTTTGTCCCATTAGAAGTGGGTTATTTAATGGATTAGATTATTGCCCTGAGACATTCATTAGTCATTTATAATTATGTCTTGCTTATAGAATTAAGAAATGGAAAATAGTTTTTTTAATAATCCAGTGATGCAGTAATCTTTTCTTTTTTAATTAAAAATTAATTTGCCTCCTAATGAAGACAAATAAAACATCAAATCTAATTAAGATTATGTGAAAGGTTGTGTTAGCCTCAGTTAAGAGGCCTAACAAACAACAAATTTCATAAATACCAAAGCCCATCTTGTTCCTTTTCTAGAAGGTCCTAGGGGTAAAAGCAGCTGCAGAATATTATTCCTACTTTTGCTTTAATTGCCTTTAATAGATGAGCTGGAGAAAGCATTATACATAACGCATCATGTTTTGCATAAAGGTAAACAGAGCAAATGTGCCAGGTGAAAAGTTTATGACAATATATTTTAATAACCAGGCTATTTCTTGAATTACATTTTACTTCTATGTCCAACAGCTAGGAGGAAGGAAGCTATAAAACTAAGAAGAAAAATAAATTATACAAGAGTTAAAAAGGCACTAATGGTAAATAGGAAACAATAAGAAAAATGTCAAGATACATCCAAGGGAATATTATTTCATTATTTTAAAAATTACTTAAGACTAAATTTTAGGTACTATATTAGATTGTGTAGATGATAAAATAGTGGACCTTACCCTCAAGAATTTCATGGTGTTAGAAGAAAAGAAACAAATATAAAGCAATATACCTTATACAAACAATACATCTTCAAAATACCAAAATAGAAATCTGTTCAAAGTAATGCTGGAGCTCTGAAGATGCATGACTAATTCTGTGTTGGGGAATCAGAAAAATGTTTAACAAGAAAAATATAAACAAGTTCCTGAAGAACAAAAATTCCAAGCAAAGCATATTAGGCAGCGGACAGATACACAAAGATTGCATGATACTTTCATGATGATTAAAAAAAATTTGCAAAAAGATAGTGGTGTATGGTCACACTAGAAAGCCATTTCTTTCATCAGATTTCAAAGAGAGGCAGATGCCATGACATAGAAGTTGCAACTGTGTAGAAATTAACAGCTCTTAAAATTTTCAAAGCTTTAATGGTCAGATTAAATAATTTATTTAAAATTATTAAATGTTAAAAAAAATCCAAAACTTCTGGGAAAAATATATGTAGCAGAGTTTTAATTCTATGAAAGTTTTCTAAAATTCTACCTTCTCTAATTTTGATGTGTGTCTAGGTTCTTAGCTCAAAACATAACTCTTGGCTTTGCTTGCTATATGAATAGTCTAAAAGTGAGGCCACAGCTGGTGTCTTGCATAGGAAGGAGGTTACAATCACCATAAAGTGTTTTAGCAAATTTCACTTGAATCATATTTTGAAAATGATATGAACTTTTGAAATAGTTCAACACAACAGAAAAAAATTACCCCATAGAGAAATTTAAAATATAAAACATTTACATCAACTATTTTTTGCAACAACAGTGAGTTATTTGCATTCATATGATATCTTCACTGGAATTAAATCAGCAGCAGGTAGGTAAGGAATTAAGATCACCTTTGAAGTTACAAAATTGAATCACAATTCAAATGGATTTGATTCTTGCACATTGTTATCAGGATTATTTGGGCATGGCATGAGATAAAACCATATGACTGAATCTGTTCAAATTTTAAAGAGCTTTGGAGTTATAAATTATGAAGTAAGAAATTAAGATGAAATATAGCTCTGTTTGATCCATCTCTTTATGCTGATGCTCAGATTGTGTAGTGGTGGCTCTGTTGGTTGTTAAAAACATGGAATCACTTCTGTACTGGTTAAATAACTAGCCACCTGAGCCCCACATCCATGCTGCCTCAACAGCATTGGCCTGTCTCTCTGGACCTCTCAAACTCCCCTGACCCATTTCAACAGCCAAGATTAAAGGTTCAATGCATGACATGACAGGGAAACCCTTGTATCTGACTTCATTGGTCATGCACTCTACCAGTGATTAAATGTCCACATCCGCTTTTATTCAACAAACACATTCCAGGTAAATGACAGCCACATGCTCCACTAGGCATTTGGTATACATTGAATTAGACAAAACAAACTAACAGATATTGTTTTAGTCTTCATGAAATTCTACAGGAGGATAAAACAAAGTCAGTCACGATAAATCAGGTGCATAATTAAAAAAACATGTTAAGTAATATAGAACAAAATATAGGATACTACAAAGGGTAAATATTGGCTAAATTTATATTGAGGGGAAAAATAAGCCATCATTGGTATATTAATTAAGACCTGAAAAAATGACAGGATAGTAACAAAACAAAAAGTGCTTGGGCAAGGCAAACATGTCAGGGATATTTCTTTGGCCGCTGAGACAAAAAGCCAATTAAGTAGAGAAAAGCCAAAACGAGGAAAGGAGTATTAAAGCTATATCACTTACTTTCATGATGGAAACTTCTGGGCTTTGGATATAGGATTGCATTACTTTCTAACTGTGAGGCCTTAGTCATTTGTCTATTCTTCTAGATCTCAACTGATTCACCACTGCAAATTTTATGTTACATATATCCAGGCAACTAGTATGTAATACCTATTCATTGCATAGTTCCTGGAATATAGCAGGTGGTTAATCAATCTTTGTCTTGATCTAAATATTCAGTATCTGTAAGAAACTTAAATTTACAAGTAGAAAAATACAAAGAACTCCATAAAAAAATGGGCAAACACTTTACAAAAGAAGACATACATATGGCCAACAATCATATGAAAAAAGTTCAACAACACTGATCATTAGAGAAATGCAAATCAAAACCACGATGAGATACTATCTCACATGAGTCACAATGGTTATTACTAAAATGACAAGAAATAACAGATGCTGGCATTGTCGTACAGAAAATGAATGCTTATACTCATTGGATGGAATGTAAATTAGTTCAGCTGTCATGGCAGACAGTGTGGCAATTCCTCAAACTCCTAAGACAGAAATTACATTCAACCCTGCAATCCTATTACTGAACATATACCCAAAGGAATGTAAATTGTTCTATTATAAAGACATATGCACACACATGTATATTACAACACTATTCATAATACCAAAAACATGGAATAAACCCAAATACCTATCAATGATAGACTGGATAAAGAAAATGTGTACATGTGCACTGTGGAATACTATGCAGCCATAAAAAAGAATGAGATTATGTCTTTTACAGGGACACAGATGGATCTGGAGGCCATTATCCTTAGCAAACTAAACCAGGAACAGAAAATCAAACAGTATATGTTCTCACTTATAAGTGGGAGCTAAACGATGAGAACACATGGACATATAGAGGGTAGCAACACACTGGGGCCTATAGGAGATTGGAGGGTGGGAGGAAAGAGAGGATTGTGAAAAATAACTCATCAGTACTGGGCTTAATACCTGACTGAATGAAATAATCTGTACAACAAAGCCTCATGACACAAGTTAAACCTATATAACAAATCTTCACATGCTCCCCTGAACTTAAAATAAAACAGATATAAATAAAAAGTAAAATTTATTGAAATTTGTTTTATGTTCCCCCCAAAATAAATGATAAATGTTTGTCTTTTAGAAGAATATATTTGTGAAATGAGAATGAAAATACTGTAAATAGTTGTAGTAATGATTACATTTTCAATATTTATGGTAACTACATATGTATGTATTTATACATAACTATATGGTCATTTTTATTATATATATATCCACAAGCATATATATATGTGTGTGTGTGTGTGTGTATATATATATATATATAGAGAGAGAGAGAGAGAGAGACAGAGAGAGAGAGCTTAGTAGAGTGACTAAGTCTAGGTAGATACTAACAAGTATTAGTTACCTGCCCACCAATCTTAAATATATTTTCAAAGACAGTTTATTATATTGAATAACTCTTCAAAAATGTGGAGTGAGGGCAAGTTATAGGCTTGATATCCCAACAAAACTTTTAAGAATTGACAAAATACATAAAATTTTCTAAAAGGAATCAAAATAATAAATGAAAAGAGTGGACTGTTAAGAAAGAGTATGCACAGGATCACTCCAAAACTAAAACATGAGTGTACTGAAGAGTGGCCAAGTCTAAAGACTAAGTCTCTTTTTTCAGTTCCCAGCATAGGTCTCGTAGCAGCTACAGGTAGCAGAATAAGTGAGAACAGGGATCAATAAAGTAGAGTGAGCTAATAGTCTTCTATGTTTTATTCTCATCATTTTCCTTTACTAAAGGAATGTATCAAGTTTATAATGGCTGCCCAGTTATAAATTAGATTTACCAGATTTTCTTAAAGGTAGGTGTGGCCAAGAGAAGAATATTGACCATGAATATTTATTATATTTCTTGACTTGGACATTTTCAGCCATCTCGGTCACTAGCCTGTCTCTATAACTCAATTAGATAGAATCCAAACTAAGCTGCTATAACAACAATAAAAACGAAAAAAAACCCTCAAAATATAGTCAATTATATTTCTCTCCTATGAAATATTACATAATAAGGGGCCTCTTGCTGGCTGGTTGCCTGTGCTCCAAAAGATCACTGAGTTTATTTATAGTACAGATTATTATTTCTTCTTCTCACCCTCATCCTCTTTATTCCTCATTCCTTCATTTCTGATTCTCTTTTCCATCACTTATAACTTCATTATACATCTATAATTAATGGTGATTTACTTAATGTGACTCTCCTGCTTCCATCTCTATGAAGACTAGTTTTGGTTGATCTCGAGATCTGCTGTCTATCATGTAAGATAAAGACAGAAGTCAAAAATATATATAGAAATAGAGTTAATTTAACAAGTAGGAATTGGTACTAGTGGATATTCCTATATTTAAAAGATACGACAAGTTTTGTATGCATATGACAAATCTAGAGATAATGGACATTAAAAACTTAAATGTTATAAAAATGCAGTAGATGGGAAGATTAACCAAACAGATATGGTTAAAGGGGGAATTAGTTAGTTAGAATATCAAGTCAAGGAACATCCTCAGGATTCAGTACATCAGGTTATTGGAAGTATTAAAGAAATATTAAAAGATTTAGAAGACAGAGGCAGAACTTTAAAATCCAGCTAACAGAGGTTCTAGAAGAAGGATTAGAGAGAATGATGAAAAGGCAATTTTGAATATGTAACTGAGGCATAGCCAGATAAAGTCAAGTGTTCTGATACAGAACGCAGCTTGAAGCATTAATCACAGTACTTAGCATTTAGAAGGTGTTCAACAAACAGGAGATGTTACTATTAGTAGTAGTAGTAAGCAGGAAGAAGTCACAATGAAATTGGAAAGCAGCATTTGTACAAGGTATTATGTTTGGGATATCAAAACAATCACTTTTCTGTATTTATGATGGAAAAAAATCACATTTCATAACTGATTTTGATTACAATTATTGACTATAATTTTTTATAATTATAATTTATTAACAAAACACTTCTTTTGAAACAGGTAATTTTCATTCTCCTTTTGCTGGTTGTTGGTTTGATACATATGCTGACATTATTAAGTAGTAACTGTATTAGAGCACAGGTTATAACGATTTTTAAAAAGTAGTTATTGCTGAGATGGCAGACTTTTTGGAGACAGAATCATTATTGAGTTAAAGAGCTTTTTGTCAGAGTATGAACTATAAAATTAAAACCTTTGTGCATGAAATGTACAAAAATTATCATTAAGTGACTGTTCTGCCTTCTTACACTTTGCCAAAAAAAATTATCTTCAGTTCTTCGTTCCCTATAGGTTTTCTCGTTGTAAAAATAAGGTAAGGTTTGATATATTATGTTCCTCTTTTTAAATTAAGATACAAATATTGACTTAGAGTATACTTTCATATAGTATTGTTTTGACACTGAAAGAAAAATTAGAACATCTGTAGCTGGGCAGTGTGAAATTGTAGTAAGCAAGAGGTGAAGAGAAAAAAAATCTGGATTTTAGTCCAAGCATACCGCAGAGATATTGGAGGGTTCTGTTCCAGACCACCACACCTGTATGCACTGACATTTTGTTTTAATTCTTAAAAATTCCCAAAATATAATTTTTCTTCTGGCAGGCAAGTTTTCAATTCATCTGACTGACCTTTGATTGCCATCATTTTCAGAGGTTTTCTCAGAAAGTATGTGCGTTCTCTGCTAATGCACAGAAAATACTGACTTTTCAGACAACACTCTTTGAGCCATTCATTGCTAAATTTGAAAATAAACTTTATTCTTCTTGCAAAAGAAAAGATGACTGATGGAAAATTTTGCAGGGAAAGGCTTACAAATGATTCATCAAACTTGATGAATATATGTGACCTCCTAAGTGGTGTGGGGGGGGGATCTCTTGGTTCAAGGCCACAGAAAGACACCAATTATGCTGCAGAAAAAAATGTGAGTGTGGAAAATTTGCCATTTTGGAAGAAGAAACTAGAGGAGACAGATTTGCAAAAATTTCTAGAGCTTCAAAGGGTTGAGAGGTACAAAACAGTATTAACTAGGCTGTTGGAAGACATCTTCCAGTCCTTGGAAACAATGCAGGGTGCTTTAGAATGTTACATTATCTCAGACAACCTTAATGTTGAAACAGAAAATGTAATCACTTTCTGACTGATGAAGCCATCGATGGCATACACCTGGCCAAATATGATCTCACTTATTGCAGGACAAAGTCAATGTGAGCTCATAAATTCAACTCTGGATGTATTGAAAAATCCTTGTTTTCTCTGACACAAGCCTAACAATATAGAGCAAAGTCAGCAATGAAAGCCCAGAATTTATCTTCTGTTATATTCCCTTGTGAGTCTCTGGGATTTCAGCACTATATTGTCATCAAAACTAAAAGTCAATATTCACTGGGTTTAAAAACAACTTGACCAATTTTGTACTAAAGATCTAGTTAAAAATTTCAAAATTGTATACATGCCAAACAACAGCAGCTTTTTCATTAACATTTACTTTAGGTTAGAAATAAAATGTACTTTCTATTTTATTCACCCAATTAAATGCATTTGTCTTTTTCAGGAATACCAATTAAATTTTACATGAAAAATCAGTAAGAAACAGAAAATCATTTGGTAAATATATTTATATATCACATGTATATGTCCACTTCAAATAAGTATATTGCATAAATACAATATTTTGCATAGGTCATCATGTGACATTTTCTGATATTTCAGTCCTAAGCATTCATTATGTCAACATATTTAAAAACTAATTTGATAAGTGATTTTTATATCACATCTAAAAGCACTTATGACTGCATATACTTATTGAAAATTAATACTTATTTAAAAAGTACAACCAAATTTTGTGTATATTAGGCAGGTAAAGCACAACTATTAAAAGCCTATGTTTATAAGAGACAAAATCTTCTAATGTCTGCAAGCTCCCAATCCACTGTGAATCCTTACCTTTCCCTTCAGTCACTTTATTCTATTATAGAATTCAGTACTTAAAAGCTCTGTTTTGCTCTTCTGTGATAAAGAATATGAAAAACAATTAAAAAGAGAAGGGATGAAAAACAGCCAGAGAGGCCAAATCAGGCTATTTAAAATTTGTAATTTGAGAGAGACTTGGGAGAGCAGCAGAGAGGGGAAAGAAAGAGGGGAACAGGGTCAGAACCAATTTGTGTTGAGAATTAAATAACTTAATGCATGTAAAGCACTTAACAATACAAATCTCATTTCCTTATACTCATTCGCATTGTTTTCACTGTCATGATGATCATCATCACCATAAATGACAATCTGGGGATGAAAATGCTAGAGGCCCCAGGGGAGACACGAGACATCAGAGAATAAGAAGTGAGAGTATAGAGAAAGGCTCTTGAAAATCGTCTTCTGTACCATACATTTTGGATTCCCCGCGACACTCCAGGAGACATTAAAATAACAAATACGTTTATTGTAAATCACTACTTGATACGGTTTGGCTGTGTCCCCACTCAGATCTCACCTTGAATTGTAATAATCATCATGCATCAAAGGCAGGGCCAGGTGGAGAGAATGGAATCATAGAGGTGGTTTCCCCCATACTGTTCTTGTGATAGTGAATAAGTCTCACAAGATCTGATGGCTTTATCAAAGGGAGTTTTGCTGCACAAGCTCTCTTGCCTGCCACCATGTGCGTTTGCTTCTCCTTTGCCTTCTGCCATGATTGTGAGGTCTCCCTACCCATGTGGAACTGTGAATCCGTTAAACCTCTTTTATGAATTACCCAGTCTTCTATATGTCTTTATTAGCAGCGTGACAACAGACTAATACTCTACTGACTGCAAATCTAGGATTCTTTGTGTATCTGTCTAAGCAGATATTAGGCCCTAGAAATCCCTCAGTTTTTACGTAGATTACAGGTTGAAAGCTATTTCACTGAATTTGTGACCTAAACTTCAACATAAAGCTGCAGTGCACAATATTTTTACCAATGTACTAAAACCAAAATCACATGGAGCAGAGCGCAGGTCAAGCAGGTAAGTGCTATTATGATTATCAGAAATTTACGGCCATGTTAAAGAACTAACATGAAGATATATTTAAGTAGAAAATTACCTTTCCTCAGCCATATGAAAATTTACCAAAATTCCCTCATGAAGTTATTATAAACTAGAATTTTTGTTCCAGCCTTCATGGAAATCTAGCCTCTTTAAAAATTAGTATACTTTCCATATGCAAGAAGAAGGCATCTTAGTCAATTTGTGCTCCTCTAACAAAATACCTGAGACTTGGTAATTTGTAAAGAACAGAAATTTATTTCTCACAGATCTGGAAGGTGGAAGTTCAAGATCAAGGCACCAGTAGATTTGGAGTCTGGCGAGGGCCTTGTCTCTGCTTCTAAGATGACACTTTGATAGTGCATCTTCACAGGGCAGAAAGTGGAAGGGTACAAAGAATCTAGCTCATTCCCTTCAGCCTCTTTTTTAAGGTCAGTAAACTCATTCATGCAGGTTCCAGCTCATGACATAATCACCTCCAAAAGCTTCATCTGCTAATACTATCACAGTGGCTATTAAGTTTCAACACACGAATTTTGGGGGACACAATGAGACCCATGGATCTAAGTCCACAGCTTTGGAGTCTATTTCTTCTAAGGATATGGCTGTTTTGGTTGACTTTCAATTGAAAGGCTTTATAACCTGAAGCTATTCCCATTCAGAAAGTAACCTGCCATGTCAGTGATAACGGAAAACGATTTTGAATTGTGGTGACTCAAGTGATACAAGGATGGAGCTTCCGAACCTGAAAAACACCAAACATCACGGGAGTCCAAAGCCACCAATATTTGATTTCTGTGGAAGAGTATCTTCTTTCCTAGAGACTCAACAGAGCTTAATAGATGATGTTTGACATATATATGTCAAATTTATAACTACATGACAATGACTAGGTATATGTTTCATAAATGTTGATTCTGAAGGAACAGCACGTCACTTGTTGAGACTGGAACAGAAGAGCTAGGTGGAGGTGTTTTTGTGTAGGTGTAGCATAGAATAAAATTGTAGTAAATTTGCAAAAGATGATCCCCTCATAGACTCTTCACTGATAATATAGCTACCTATTTTGAAAATATACTGCAGAAAGTATCAGCTTGGGCATTTGGAAGTAAAGCAAATGTTTTCCTGCTTGAAATCTGACCTATCCAATGAGGTTTCTATGTTTGACCAACCATTGGCTTCTCTTGCCTAAGGCAACTCAGAACTGGGGATAGAGTCTGTGGAAACTAATTTGTTTGCTCTGTAGAGGGCTGAGTCACAGGTGGAATCAGCAAAAGCAGCTGCCTATTTATACATAGATGTTCATAGACTTCAACTTAGGACAAGTCAAGTTTGCCTCCAGTCAGCCTAATACTTTGAGGTCTGTGTCTATTATTATAGCAAGGGACACTACATGGTTTGTCTACTCTCCAAAGGAAAATAATTCAGGGCATAGAGAACAGTCTTTATTCAGCATTAACACCCAGTAAAGAATAGCCCAAATTTCTATCCAAGTTCTAAACCAATTCACAAATAACAGTGTAAGCACGTAGGAGCCAAAGTTTCACCTTAATTAATGATAAAGCAGATATTGAAGAATAGAGCATAAGTTCTCAGGGAGCTGGGCTAGGCTTCCTAATACCATATACCAAGACCTAGGCAGCCAACACTGCACCAGAATTGGCCACTCTACACTTTCTTCCAGCAGCTCCAGAAAAAGCCCAGCACAATGCATGCTTTCTGGGGAAAGCTCACTCTCAGGACAAAGGGAAGAATAAAATATTTTCTATGTTTGATAGGATCTTCTTTTTAAAGCCATTGAGTAGAATTTGAAACTTTTCCTCTCTAGGAAGTAATGAATGAGAGATGAAGGAAGCTAACAGAGTTAATGGAAACACATATGTCACAATGTTAGGCTATACCCACTCCCTTCACAGTCCTTCTCTACCCGAAGCACAGTTCTGCAAAGAGAAAGGACAAAAACACAGAACATATATTTCTTGTCCAAGAGAAATCCATTTACAAGATTTAAAGTATTTTCCAGATACTCCATTACCAGGCATCATCGAGTTGAGCTTAGCTATGAAGACGTCTTGGTTGTACCCCTTTGCAGAGGTTTGGATAATTTATCCATGAGGGAGATATGACAGGGACACTGTTATTAATGTGGAAATATGTTATTAACGTGGGAGTATGTTATTAACATGGGAGTCATCCCAGAAGAAACGGAGTGCAGAGACAGTCGACCTATTTCTTGTCATCCGTATCTCAGTACATGGGAAGGCAAACACTGATTGAAATATATTTGGCTCTCCTTTGCTTGTAATTAATATTTTTCATTACAATGATAGATTTATCTATTTGGTTAAATTGTTTTCTCAGCTTGCCAAATCATTTTGAGATGGGCAATATGGCGGCACAAGATATCTAGACATATCATCACACATTACTGATTTGAGAATTGATTGGGATATGAGAAATGAAGAGCAAATTACATAGATTTTGCAGTGACTTTCCCAGAGACCAAGGAAAGGGAGTTCTTTGTACTGAAATGAGTGTTGCGGGGTCCATATTAAATGAAGCATACGAATAAGCCTGTCACAACCTGCGATGTATTGCTCATTCCTCTACCCAGGGATACGACAGCCTCACTTCGGTGGTGCCAATTCAACACACCATCTGTCAAACACACACAAATACCAATTTCTTTTATTAAAAGATAATGATCTCACTTCCACTGATTTAATATTCAAAATTCACCTAACAGCCAGGACAATTTTTCATGTTTATTTGGGAAAACTCCGACAAAGGCCATTCCTTTCCTTCCTCATTTATTGCTCTTGAAAGTCTAATTTCCACCCAATGAAAATCAGTTTTTCCAATGATAGAAGAAAAGTAATTAAATATGTTCACTTCATAGCTAACTTATCTCATTGCCAACCGTCGAAATAGCTGAATAACCGTGTCAGGACAAAAGCAATAACATAGTGATATGGGTAATAGGAAATTAGGGGCACATGATTTGTCCCTCTGGATACAGCATGGCACTGACTTTTATATGACCAGAATGGGTATAATGACTCATATTTATTGCCCTGTGAGTCGTGCCCTTCCCCATCACACACTGATGCAAGCAGAACTGAAATAATCAAAAGCCAAATGTGTGCCAGGGTCTTCTCCATCTGTTTGAACTAGAAAACCAGAGACCAAAGTGTTTGGCAAGCAAGGTCCCAAACATAGCTTTCGTATTTTAATTTTTAAGCTTCATTTTAGATGAAGATTTGCCACAGAAGGTTTTGTTTAAAATGGGACCACTGTTTAACTTGTGCATTTTAATGAAAAGCTAAGGAAGAAATGAAAATTCACATAGTTCATGTCTATTGAAAGAAAATTGGCTAATCATACCGTGAGGTCTTTCAGTAATCTAGTTTTATAACTGGATACCGAATACTCGGAATTCGTAAGTGGCAAATCTGTTCTGAAGTAGGTATCATCTGAAATGGACTCTTCACCACACAGAAACTGCAGCAGTGCTGTTCACTGACATTCTGCAAAGGCCTTGAAGTGAGTGGGTGCACCTACACACACTGGTTTCCTTGTCTGTTTGGGTCATTATCTCCTGAGGATCAGACTGAAAGTATGTATTCTCTCTCCTCACAGAATCTAAGACCTATGCAACCATGCCATTTACATAAAATTGTCTGCTGCTGACCATGCTTCAAGTCCAAAAGGAATTTTACAGAACTGTGCTGCTAACAGAGAAGCAAAAATGTGCATTTTTAATGAGCAAGGTTGATTTTTAAGGTAATTATTCACAAATACTTCTTTAAAAAAAGTCTTCCATTTGGTACATGGCCACTTCTATAGGCATTCAGGAAGTGTGTACTAGCTGGGTGCCTTTGGTCATGCCTTTCTACTCTAGAAAACTTGCCAGAGTATGAATATGGGTGGTATTGTTTAAACATAATAATGTATGGTGATTAAGTGTTTGGAAAAATTAACATATATTACCAAAAATAATTCCTTGCTGCACCTCTTACATCTCAAAACATGATGGTGTTCACATAAGACTGTGTAGACACAATGTATCTTCTCGTCTGGGAGGTGCCAGGTATATTCCATCTCTGCTAATTCTGCTGCAAAACGTATAAAACCTAAAATAATATCTCCACTTAATTTATACAGGTTTGCTCCTACTCTACTCTTGCACAGACATAATACTAATGGAAATCTATAGATTCACACCACTTAATCTTGTCTATGAGTTTGCTTAAAATTTTCTTGGTTATCTTTTTTTTCCAAGCCTATTGCCAACAGATGCAGAAGAAGATGTAAATAATATATTTACTGTGGGTAAAACACAGTTGCTGAGCTATAAGTAGAGAGAAATTATTGTCCAAACCAGGTGACGTTTGAGGGTGAATGCAACACATTATAATTAAACCCGAACAAGTGGCAAAGTCCAGAGCAATCCTGGCCCCACTGTGTGACCTACTGAATAGTGTTATCAAAATCCCACACTTAGCAGTTAATCTTCCATGAATGGCTTTACTGTGGTTCTTTCTCTCTCTCTCTCTCTCTCAGTTGTGCTTTTTTACGGCTTGGCTTGATTTCTTCCATGGCTGGATTCATGGACGCACAGCATGAGTTAGAGCTTTACAGTTTCTCTCTGGCACTCATATGTGCTTGTTGCTGCTTGGCTTATTCCTCAGGGAGACAAAATTACTACCAGCATTGAATCCTTGTAGCTTAGAAGCAGGGAGGCAACTTCTCTTTCCTCCAAGGCTATATAATAATCCCAGAAAGTACTAATTGATGCTGCTTTGGTTACATGCACCTCCCGGAATCAAACAGGGAGGCAGGGGTGTTGCTCTCTGTCTCTCATCACCAATACAATGGGAGAGCGGGGTGCATAATCAAGTGTTACCTGAGGACCAAAGAGGAGGCAATTCGGGACAGGTGTAGCATTACAAATATTCAGTCTTTCAGGATAACACAAGGTGTGAAAACACAAATATTTAATATTTTAGGACGACACACCTAAGTTATGTTTGTTTCTGAAAATAAAATCCTTGCTGTTTTTAGTACACTATGTTGTCTTCTCCACACATAATCAATGATGACAAGTTTTAGGCAAATAATTTTTAATAGATTTCCGTTTGTTCTAATTTTAGTGGCCTTATTGATGTGGTTCTCCATATGCTATTTGACAGTGATGTATTGCTTTATTAAGACACTGGATTTTGTTAGTTTCTTCCTTTCTGTGTTAATAATTGAACCATAGTCAAATCACTGGATATGAAGGCCTTGGCTGGCAGTTTTTCAGGTGAAGTGTAGTCTTTTCTAGGTTTAGACTATATGCCAATACTTCTTCAATTTTCTCAGTACAAAGGAAAAAAAAAACGTTCTAAACAGGAAACAAAATCCAAGTTGTTGCATTGACTATTTTTTTCTGTATTTTTTATTATTAAAGTTCTGGGATACATGTGCAGAATGTGCAGGTTTGTTACATAGGTATACATGTTCCATGGTGGTTTGCTGCACCCATCAACCCATCATCTATATTGTGTAATTCTCTTAACACTATCCCTCCCCTAGGCCTTAGCCTCTGACAAGCCCTAGTGTGTGATGTTCCCCTCCCTCTGTCCATATGTTCTCATTGTTCAATTCTCACTTATGAGCGAGAACATGCAGTGTTCGGTTTTCTGTTCCTGTGTTAGTTTGCTGAGAATGATGGTTTCCAACTTCATCCATATCCCTGCAAAGGACATGAACTCATCTCTTTTTTATGGCTGCATAGTATTCCATGGTGTATATGTGCCATATTTTCCTTATCCAGTCTATAATTGATGGGCATTTGGGTTGGTTCCAAGTCTTTGCTATTGTGAACAGTGCTGCCATAAACATACACCTACACGTGTCTTTATAGTAGAATGATTTATAGTCCTTTTGGTATATACACAGTAATGGGATTGCTGGGTCAAATGATGTTTCTGGTTCAAGATCCTTGAGGAATCACTACACTGTCTTCCAAGATGGATGAACTAATTTACACTCCCTCCAACAGTGTAAAAGTGTTCCTATTTCTTCACATCCTCTCCAGCATCTGTTTCCTGACTTTTTAATGACCGCCATTCTAACTGGCGTGAGATGGTATCACATTGTGGTTTTGATTTGCATTTCTCTAATGGCCAGAGATGATGAGACTTTTTTCGTCTGTTTGTTGACCGCATAAATGTCTTCCTTTGAGAAGTGTCTGTTCATATCCTTTGCCCACTTTTTTACGTGGTTGTTTGTTATTTTCTTGTAACTTTGTTTAAGTTCCTTGTAGATTCTGGATATTAGCCCTATGTCAGATTGATAGATTGCAAAAATTTTCTCCCATTCTGTAGGCTGCCTGTTTACTCTGATGATAGTTTCTTTGGCTGTGCAGAAGTTTTTTTAGTTTAATTAGATCCCATTTGTCTATTTTGACATTCGTTGCCCTTCCTTTTGGTGTTTTAGTCATGAAGTCTTTGCCCATGCCTATGTCCTGAATGGTATTGCTAGGTTTTCTTCTAGGGTTTTTATGGCTTTAGGTCTTACGTTTAAGTCTTTAATCCATCTTGAGTTAATTTTTGTATAAGGTGCAAGGAAGGGATCCAGTTTCAGTTTTCTGCGTATGGGTAGCCAGTTTTCTCAACAACAGTTATTCAATAGGGAATTCTTTCCACATTGCTTGTTTTTGTCATGTTCGTCAAAGATCCACAAAGGTGAGGAATAACCAGCACTGACTATTATCTGGTTCTTACAACACTAAAATTAAGTAGAGACAGATAGAGACATATTAACAGATTAAATGTGAGATAACAGAGAAAAATGTAGTAAGACTAAAGTTTAGCAATTATAATAATTGTATTAGTAGTCAACTTGTTTTGAGTTCTTAATCTAATTTATGAATGTCTTAAATGAATGTGTTAAACTCCTTAGGTTCAATATTATAATTTTTACAAGGGTATATTACCCACACTTTACACATGAGGAGACAAGAGAAATTAAGAAACTTATCCAATGTTACACATCTGAAAGTGGCAAGCAGCATTCAAACTCACAACATTCTGGCCCAAGATCCAAGGAGCTTTGGACTGACTCTATCTACAGAACAGAAGTCACTTATGCCACAAAAGGCCCAGGCTAATGAGGGCAAGACAGAGAGAGGGTGTTATGATGCTTACACCATGGTAGGTTTCAATGTCTGTTCTCAGCCCTCTACTTCACCATCTTATGGGGAAAGGTATGTGTCTTCATCTCTACATCCTCAGTCTAGCCAAGTACCTATAGCATAGTACATATCAAGTCAATGAGCTAAAGAATGAATGAATGAATAAATAAACGTTCTACTGGCCTATATTCTCACACAAATATTACTTTGAGTAATTTTGTAGCTTAGAAGAAAGCATCCTAAGATTAACAACAATAGCAGATACCAAATTGAAATGTTATTTTTAAATGTTCAGCTAAAGAATAAAATTTAGTGATAATTCTTATTAAATTTAAAATAAAATTATCTCAGCAGTAGTTTGTAGTTCTCCTTGTAGAGAACTTTCACCTCCCTAGTTAGCTGTGTTCCTAGGTGTTTTGTTGCTGTTGTTGCTGTTTTTTTTTTTTTTTTGTGGCAACTGTGAATGAAGGTTTATTTCTGGTTTGATTCTCAGTTTTACTGTGGTTGGTGCATAGGAATGTTAGTGACTTTATTTTTGCACATTGATTTTGTATCCTGAGACTTTGCTGAAGTTGTTTATCAACTTAAGGAGCTTTTGGGCCAAGAATATGGGGTTTTCTAGTTATAGGATCTGGTATTTGTAAACATGGGTAATTTGACTTTCTCTCTTCTTATTTGGATGCCTTTATTTCTTTATCTTGCCTGATTGCCCTGGCCAGGACTTCCAATACTATGTTAAATAGGAGTGGTGAGACAGTGTATCCTAGTTTTGTGCCATTTTTCAAAGGAATGCTTCCACCTTTTACCCATTTGGTATGATGTTGGCTATGGGTTTGTCACAGATGGCTCTTATTATTTTGAAGCATGTTCCTTCAATACCTAGTTAATTGAGAGTTTTTAACCTAAATGGTTGTTGAGCTTTATTGAAAGTCCTTTCTGTTTCTATTGAGGTAATCATGTGGTTTTTGCCTTCAGTTCTGTTTATGTAATGAATCACATTTATTGATTTGCATGTGTTGAACCAAACTTGCATCGTGGGGATGAAGTCTACTTGATTGTAGTGGATTAGCTTTTTGATGTGCTACTAGATTTCGTTTGCCAGTATTTTGTTGATGATTTTTGCACTGACATTTATCAAAGATATTAGCCTGAAGTTTTCTGTTTTTGTTCTATCTCTGCCAGGCTTTGGTATCAAGATAATGCTGGCCTCATAGAATGAGTTACAGAGGAGTCTCTCCTCCTCAATTTTCTGGAATAGTTTCAGTAGGAATGGTCCCAGCTGTTCCTTGTAATCTGGTAGAATTCAGCTGTGAATCTATGTGCAAGGAATTCAGAGATGACACAGACAACTGGAAAAATATTTCATGATCATGGATATGAAGAATCAGTATAATTAAAATCATCATACTGCTCAAAACAATTCATAGAATCAATGCTATTCCTATCCAGCTATCAATGACATTCTTCACTGAAAAAAAACAAAAAACTATTTCAAAATTCATATGGAACAAAAAAAAGAGCTCAAATAGCCAGGGCAATTCTAGCAAAACTGGAGACATCATGTTACCTGATATCTAACTATACTATAGGGCTACAATAACCAAAGCAGCATGGTACTGATATAAAAAGAGATGCAGACGAATGAAATAGAATAGAGAACCCAGGAATAAGACTGCACAGCTGCAACTTTCTAATCTTCAACAAACCTGACAAAGCAATGGGGGAAATGATTTCCTATTCAATAAATGGTGCTTGGATAACTGGCTAACCATATGCAGAAGACTGAACTGGACCCCTCCTTACACCATATACAAAAATCAACTCAAGATTAATTAAAGATGTAAATGTAAAACCCCATACTATAAAAACCCTGGAAGACAACCTAGGCAATACCATTCAGGTCATAGGCATGGGCAAAGATTTTATAACGAAATGCCAAAAGCAAATGCAACAAAACCAAATACTGACAAATGGTATGTAATTAAACTAAAGAGCTTCTGCAAATCAAAAGAAGCTATCAACAGAGTAAGACAACCTACAGAATGAGAGAAAATTTTTGCAAGCTATGCATCTGACAAAGGTCTAATATCCAGCATCTATAAAGAGCTTAAATAAATTTACATGTAAATAAATGACCCCATAAAAAAAGTGGGCAGAGGACATGAACAGACACTTTTCAAAAGAAGAGATACATTTAGTCAACAATCTTATGAAGAAAAGCTCAATGTCACTGATCATTAGAGAAATGCAAATACAAACTACAGTGAGATACTATCTCAATCAGTCAGAATGGTTATTAATAAAATGTCAAAAGAAAACAAAAATCAAAAACACAGATGCTGGCAAGGTTATGGAGAAAAAGAATGCTTATACACTATTGGTAAGAGTGAAAATTTGTTCAGCCATTATGGAAGACAGTGTGGCGATTGCTCAAATGGAACCCCACAATCCCATTACTGGCTATACACCTAAAGGAATATAATTCATTCTATTATAAAGATACGTGCACATGCATGTTCACTGTAGCACTAATCACAATAGCAAAGACAGAATCAACCTAAATGCCCATCAATGATAGACTGAATAAAGAAAATGTGGTACCTATTCACCATGGACTACCATGCAGCCATAAAAAGAACAAGATCATGTCCTCTGCAGGGAGATGGATGGAGCTGCAGATGATTATCTCTAGCAAACTAACTCAGAAACAGAAAACCAAATACTACATGTTCTCACTTATAAGTGGGAGCTAAATGATGAGAACACATGGACACACAGAGGGGAACAACACACCCTGGGGCCATTCAGAGGGTGGAAGGTGGAAGGAAAGAAAGGATAAAAAAAAAAATAACTAACGGGTACTAGGCTTAATACACAGATGATGAAATAATCTGTGCAGGAAACCCCTATGACACATTTTACCTATGTAACAAATCTGCACGTGCACCCCTGAACTTAAAATAAAAGTTAAAAAAAAAAAATAAAGTTCTGCCGATCACTTAAAATATTGCACTGAATTTAACAGGAAATCTTTCAGTGGATATTTATTATAAATTAAAAAGCTAAAGCCAGGCGCGGTGGCTCAAGTCTGTAATCCCAGCACTTTGGGAGGCCGAGGCGGGCAGATTGTCTGAGGTCAGGAATTCGAGACCAGCCTGGCCAACACTGTGAAACTCCATCTCTATTAAAAATACAAAAATCAACCAGGTGTTGTGGTGGGTGCCTATAATCCCAGCTACTCTGGAGGCTGAGGCAGCAGAATCGCTTGAACCCGAGAGACGGAGGTTTTAGTGCACTAAGACCGCGCCACTGCCCTCCAGCCTGGGCAACAGAAGGAAACTGTCTCAAAAAAAAAAAAAAAGCTTAAACGGCCTAAAAATGTCTTTGAAACATTATATAGATACATGAGGCAGTTATTATGCTTAAGTGATGGGAGTTTAATGTTCTTCTCATACATTAAACGTACAATATTTAGACTGAAAACAGTAAAACAGAAATACTCCAGCTCATAGATCTTTTCACTGCATAAGCATTTCTATTAACAATAGGAATTATCATGTAATTGTATATTTCAACATGATAATCACTGAAGTCTGACTCGGGTCAAAGAGGTCGCTTCTGAATCTAAGTCTACACACTCTGTCATCCACAGAGAAATGTTGGCTAGCCACAAAATGTCACCTGAACTTAACATTTTTCAGGATGTGATTAAAATTAACAACCACATTAAAGTACATGCTGTTAACTCACGTCTGTTTGTGCAGCTCTGTGAGGAGATGGACGCAGAGCACACACGTCTTCTCTTATACAAAAAACTGAGATGGCTTTCTAAAGGTAGATCACTGGCCAGAATTTTTGAGTTATAAGAGTCGCTCCAGAGATTTCTTTTAGAAAAACAGTCACCACTGGCAGCACATTTCAGTGACACAGAATGGGTCGCAAAACTTGCTTACTTGTGTGACATATTCAACCTGCTCAACAAACTCAATCTGTCATTTCAGGGGAGAATGACAACTCTGTTAAAGTCAACAGATAAAGTGGCTGCATTCAAAGCCAAAGTGGTGTTATGGTAGTGATGAATGAACACTGGGACTTCTGACATGTTTCAAACATTAGCAAAGATTTTTGAAAGAGACTGAGCCAGGACCTTCTTTCCCGCAAGTGGTGCATGATCACATATCTCAGCTTTCAAAAGAGTTTGACCATTATTTCCCAACCACGAAAGACACCCAAACTGGGAAGGAATGGATGCTCAACCCATTTGTGAATTAAACAGGTAAATTGGCTTTGTCCACACTGGAAGAGGATCAACTGCTTGAGCTTGCAAATGACATTGACCTTAAAAGTATGCTTGAGACAACTTCAAGTCTCCATACATTCTGGATTAAAGTCAAGGCAGGGGTATATCCTGAAGTTGCCACAAAAACACTGAAAAGCCTGCTTCCATTTCCAAAATTCTACCTTAGGGAAGCAGGGTTTTCTGCAGTGACAGCAACCACAACAGGATTAAGCAACACAATTCGAGTGTCACTCTCTCCCATCAGCCCAAGATGGGGACCATCTATTTCCAGGAAAACAAGCTCAGGGATCCCACTGATTCTACATTATGGTGAGTTGTATAATTATTTCATTATATATTACAATAATAACAGAATTAAAGTCCAAAATAAATGTATTGTTCTTGAATCATCCCCCAAGCATCCCGTGCCCTTGAGTCCATGGAAAAATTGTCTTCCATGAAACCAGTCCCTGGTGCCAAAAAGAATGGGGACCACTGTTTTAAATCCCCCCTAGATGGCATATACTGCTTTCTATAGATGCAAATGGAGTGATTTCTTTTCTCCCCTTTATAAAGAGTCATGGCTGACACTCCTATAACAAAAGGCAGGATAACAAGAGAAAAAATAACAAATATATTACTATTATGTACACACACGTGTATGGGAATTGTTTAAATTATGAACTCAAAGATGGACCAGATGATTGAGGCTTAAATGGCTTAGTCACAGAAGAAGGAGAGTGGGGAAATGAACGAGCCCATTATTCAGACCATACGGTTCACTAGAACAAAGGTTGTCTTACTATGCAGATAAAGTCTTTCAGGTAGTCTGTTGGAGCTGTTTACAGAAGATAGATTAAAAAGTCTGTCTGAGCATGGTGGAGACCCCCAGTCTCTTATCTTCTTTGGTGGTTGATCTTTCCTGGTTATTTGGTGAGATTCCTAGGGAGGGCGGCTTAAAATAATTGCATTTCTTTTGAAAAGAAATTTTCTTAAATGTGAAAATTCTAGAGGGAGCTTCTCCTAGTCCTTTCAGAAAGGATCAGAAAGACAGGGGCAGAGAGGAAAGGTCATAGAGAGACCATGGTCCTGAGGTTTATTTCTGAGCCCTTGTAATTTTCAAAGCACTTAGCGTGTCAAGGCACCATATTTTGGGGAACTGCTGACTTGGCCAAACAATCATTGCCATATATGTTTACCAAAAACTGATTATTTTTGTTAACACTTCTACCTCTTGCTTTACCATTTAGGTAGATCTTTTGGAGGACCTACTTTGAAAAGGCATTTTATTCATTCGTGCAATGCCTTGCAGGGCTTGATGCTTATGAACCCATTTCTTGTATCTATGCCTAGAAGTTCTTCATAAAATCAGCCCCCAGACCAGGCTATCCATTCTCCCCTAGTGGCTTAGATCTCTGTTAAAGAACAACATTGATCATTTAAGTACCTGGATTGTCCAGTGCACATCCACAAAAACAGCAATACTTCAAACATTCTGGGAGAACAATGCTAGAAACGTTTGTCTTTTCCTAACAGATTGCATTATCAACAGTATATCATATACAAGCAGGAAAAATCATAATAATATGGAATATTATTTGTCTGTGTAATCATTTGAAACATCTGAGTGGTTTAAGCATTATAAGTTCTGCTAATATAAAGGTAGACACCAATTTAAAATACGTTAAAATTCAACACAGCATTTCAAGTTCCTGGGTGATGATTAATTTGTCTGTATGACATATAATAAACTGGAAATGTCCTACCAGTTCCACACTTAATTGCTATAATTACATAATTTAAATTTACCTATAGTTACTCAAGCTCAGAGCACCATAATAAACACTTCAACTTTCAATAGATTTTTAAGTTTTTTAAATTTTTTTTTAATGTAGACTTATGGGGAAAAAAATCAACAATTGTTTTTAAGGAGATATTTGAATGATGTCACCCACTATTTCGTTCTCTGAAGTGATCACAATGTAAGTAAAATATATTCTAGCAGGAAAATATTGGCTTGAAAGACGCTTTAAGTACTCAGTTTCTATTGTGGACTTTAGTAGATGGATTCTAATGCTTTTGAAGTCAATGCAGACCCTTCTTGAATGTTCTCCAGAACTCCCTCTAGACCTGTACTATGTAACTTTTTTTCAGAAGCGTCAGACTACTAGCTATTCTTGAAAATGCCTGGTTTGCTTTGCAGCATAAAATAGATGGTTTTGCTTGCTGCACATTTAAGGCAGCAAAATTTCATTACCAAAATATTTCTTCTATTGAATCAAAAGCAACCATGAGTAGCTAGTAACAATTTCATTATGCGAAGGCATTTTGAAAAATATAAAGCATTTTATAAATGTCATTGTTAAGCAGTATAATTTGAAAGTCTTTTCTAGAACCAAAAAGACATTGACACCTTCAAGTTATTTGTAATTTAATTGAACACCAAGATGCATTTTATTTTTCTTGTTCAAAATGGGATCGTGAATATTATTTAGTCATACTGCATCTTATGAAGATGGGAAATGAGAAAACAATTTAGAAAAAAACTCCCAAAATATCATAATTAGTCCATTTTAGCAATGCTTTCAAATAAAATTGCAATAATCATCAAAATAGCACTTTAGTGGTTTTCTAGAATGAGTCTCACAGATTACAACATTGAGGTATTCAAAACACAGATATTTATGTTTCCAAATATCCAATATTCTGCCAGGCATTGTAGAAGAGAGAAAGAGCCTACATATTTTCTGCCATGAAGCAGTACTCTTTTTGAGGAAATAGGGCAACTATAAAATAGTTTATAAATGACAAATGAATATATACATCAAATTGTGTTACTTACCTTCAAAGGGTGTAAGGCTGTGTCATAAATGGCTTACCAGAGAGCTGTGGTATTTTTGTAAGAGAATATTTCCCCGATGAAGGTTATTTTGATCAAGGAAAAAGAATATTCCAATAGCTCCATCTCTCTTGCCTTGAAGGATAAGGATCTCTTGCCTGGGGATGATAATTTTTTTAGAATAATCATTTCTTGTACCTGTAGCACAAGCTGACCTAAAGACATCCTTTACTGAATAACAGATTTGATCTGTTTGAATAATTATTTACTGATTGAATAATTATTTTTCTTCACTGGCTTATGACATTTCACCCTGTAAAGCTACAGTATTAGTCCATTCTCAGGCTGCTATGAAGGAATACCCAAGACTGGGTAGTTTATAAAGAAAAGAGGTTGAAATGGCTCACAGTTTCACATGGCTGGGTAGGCCTCAGTAAACTTACAGTCATGGCAGAAGGCACCTCTTCACAGGAGGACAGGAGAGAGAATGAGGGCCAAGCAAAGGGGGAAGCCTCTTATAAAACCATCAGATCTCCTGAGAACTCACTCACTATCATGAGAACAGCATGGGGGAAACCACCCCCATGATTTAATTATCTCAATCTGGTCCTGCCCTTGGCAAGTGGGGATTATTACAATTCAAGGTGAGGTTTGGGTGGGGACACAGAGCCAAACCATATCAACTACTTTAGTCATTGTGAAAATGTTTATAATTAACACTTTCCTTTATTTCTAGAAAATTGAAGGTCTGTAATAAAAAGTGGAACCATGATCAGAAGTTACACTAATTTCATACTGTTGTTACAGTCCATTCTTGCATTGTTATATAGGAATTCCTGAGACTGGATAATTTATAAAGTAAAGATGTTTCATTGGCTTTCAGTTCTGCAGGGTGTACAAGAAGTGTGGTGTCTGCTTCTACTTCTGGTGAGGGCCTCAGGAAATTTCCAATCATGGCAGAAAGTGAAGGTGGAGGAGTGCATTACATGGCTACAGTGGGAGCAAGCTGTGGGGGAACGAGGATGCCACACTCTTTTGAACAACCAGATCTGGCATCAACTCAGAGCGAGAACTCACTCACTACTGTGAGAAGGGCACCAAGCCATTCATGAGGGATCCACCCCATGATCCAATACCTTCCACTATTCCCCACATTCAATATTGGGAATTACATTTCACCTTGAGATTTGGATGAGACAAACATCTGAACTATATTAACTATGTATTTTTTAAAAATAAACCCCAAGTTATTTAGTATTTTTTGAATATGAAAAAAGTCTTCACTGTGAGGGCAAGGGGAGGGATAGCATTAGGAGAAATACCTAATGTAGATGACAGGTTGATGGGTGCAGCAAACCATCATAGCATGTGTATATCTATTTAACAAACCTGCACGTTCTGCACATGTATCCCAGGACTCTAAGTATAATAAACATAAATAAATATTAATTTTTAAAAAAAGTCTCAAGTTTTTCATAAATTAATTTGCAAATTTCTGAAGAAACTTTTAACCTTAGATGATTTATTTCTGGTGTGGGGACAACTGAGTCACTAGTAAGTCAATAGTGTAGATTTAAGGTAACTAATTTACTCTGACACAACTAAAGAATATGTACATAGACACAGACTTTTGAGAGAGTAAGAGAAAGACAGCAAGCAAATAATAAAGATTTGACTATTATAACAGTAGCAGAATTCTACATTTATCATGTCACTTTGAAATTTTCAAGAGGCCTTTGCTATTGACCATAATTCTTTACTAAACATCCATTTGAGTACGGACATTGCAATTAGTACATTGCATGTAGTCCTTGGCTGGGAAGCCATTGCTTAGTAACACTATCCAAAGGAAGCAGCAGCCACACTTTTAGTGGCAGCACTTTGGGCCATAATTATACTGTCCTCATTCTAAAGCTTCTATGCTTGGAATTTGAATGCACACAAATTTCTTCTTCTCTGAGACAACAAGATATCTGAAATTTTACTGTAGTAAGACTCATTTTAAAACTCAGGTTAGTCTATAAGCTAACCAAAGTGCCATAAAACATATATTTAAGTAAGGATCTCTTACCATGAATTTACCCCAGGTACTATATGTTTAAAAATGTTCATCATATGTTCATCATTCTTTCTTGCTATTCCTTCTTAACTTTTGTCCTTGAAAATAGAAAATTCCAAAGATCCCCCAAAATAATCTATCTATTCTATGGAATGGCTCTAGCCCTTATTCTCTATTTGCTATCTTAAGGAGGTTCAAGGCCATCTTAAGGAGGTTTAAACAATACCTTCTGTGACTTTTTGACTCAATGCTGAGGAGTGTTGGTTTGATTCTCAGATGTCAGCCATTCTCAACAAGTTTGATCTAATGAACTTGAAAATGTTTTCCACAGAAGCTGGGCAGGAAAAAAAGAAATTGAGCAACATTTAAAAAGTGCTATTGCAGCCTTACTTGTTCTGATGAGACAACTATTTGAGAACTATCACATGAGTGCATAAATTAAGGTTAATACTGGATGAGAAATTGCAAGTCAACTGCAACTCCCTTCAGAATACATAGAACCACACTATGGATGACACAGGAGATGTCTACAATGCCGGAAAACCCATCAGTGAAAGCTTTATAAAATGAAACAAGAGGACATTCATTCTAACATTGACTTTTTCTCTTAAGCAAAACTACTTGTATATGTTGCAACTGAATATTAAAAAAATGAACTTTAGTCTCCCCTTTGAGCCTTTAAGTTGGAAAATATTTGCATACCTGACTAGGGCAAGCTCTGTCCTCCTCTCTTCATTTTCCATACATACTCCTTCAGTAAATGTGTAAATACCATAGGCTTCTCTAAACTTTTATCCTCAGATCTAACCTTTCATCAAAAATCTAGTTATGAAATAATTTCTGGACACTGGGCATCTCTTCTTGTGTATATATTGCCATCACAGAGGGACATCTTCCAGCAACCACGTGTTATTTTCCTCAAAATTCTACCTTTCTCACCTGCTCATCTTCCCAAGTGGTCCTTTTTTTCTTTCAGTATCTAACTCTGATCATGCAGACTATTTTTCCCCCAGACTATGACACTGGATCAAGTTTACCTTGCATAATGCAATTTTGTAGGGCATCTTTTGTCAGACATTTGGGATACAGTTATCACAGGAAGAACTTTCTAAGCAGAGTTAAGTCTCCCACAGGAGATGGGTACCTAAGTTTTCTTTTCTCATAAAGAATGAAAGACAGGTAGACAAATTCTCTTTCCCAACTTATCTCCTCGCAGGACTTACTAATATACAAGCCCACTCAGCTTCATACTCTCAACTCTCTTGTTGTCTATTCCCCTCCTTTGACTGTACAAGCCCGACTTACTGAGTGTTACGACCTCTTCAGTACATAAGCTGATGTCTCATCACAGAAGTAGTAAGCCATTTCCTACATTCCAGACTGATTGTTCTTTGATGTGAATTGTCTTTCTCAAACACAAATATTCCATTGTCAGGATGTGCCTGGCATTGTTTATTTGGTATATAAAATTAGCACTTGGAGCGAACCTAACTAACAAGGCAACAAATTTACTGTGAACAGTCTAATTAGATTGTAGGTCCAATGGAGGTAGAGTAGAATATGACTCACTCCTAGCCTAATCTATTACATTTAATATCAACTACAAACATTTTATTACATTACATGTCTATTTGGGACACAGAATGTTATTAAAGCTCCAGCTTATTTGTGTGCATTGCTTGTGTTCACAGACAAATAATAATATGGTTTGCCTACAATGGTTTTAAGATTTCCAAATATATGGGAAAAAATCAGTAAATAAATACTGATGATTTGATATTCATAAAATATGGTTAAGATGTAGATTGCTGATATTATAGGGAAAAAAGTATATTTGACTCACAAAATGTTTAATACTAGACTGACTGATGGTCACTTTAGCTTATTAAACATCAAACTGGGATAAAGTCTGAATTTTATGTTGCCATTAAACCAACCATTATTTTTCACCAAATTCATGAACAAAATGTTTAATCTTCTTGAGTTTGCATCACTACTATTTCAGTGTGCACCATTTCTCTTTTACCCAGTTACTGCTATTTTTAATAGCTGACAATCCTCTTTGAATTCCTTATATAAAACTATATGGAGGAAAAAGAATTATACTGTTTATACTCAGCATTCAGTTATGCATGGTGTGCAGTTTATGTAAAATAATATTAGTTTATTTTTAAAAAGGAAAATGAATTTAGCTTTTTTAGGAACATAATAATAATGCCGCTCTGTAGAGTCTGACTCCTGTCAAGTTTGCTTCAAGAATTGTGGAAACCAAATAACACATTCACAGTAACACTGTTTACTTTAAAACCATCTCTAAGGAAACACCTGTGCAACAACCTTAAATAATGTATTTTTTAAAGTATCAGAAGGAGTGAGAGACTAGACTTATCATTTTCTTTCCAATTTTCTCCAAAGTGTTGAAGGACATAAGTCTCTCCAGAAGTGCATGCACTCAAGTGTGTGTGTTTGTACTTGTGTGTGTTCTCTGACATGAAAAAGGTGAGGAAGCAGTGTACTACCATACAGAGTCTCCCTCTCCCTTTCCTAGACTTGCTGAACCATATTACCTTCTGTATTAGTCAGGGTTCTCTAGATAGAACCAATATCTAGAGAACTCTGACTAGAGGAATGAATGGATGGATAGCTAGATAGATATCAGGATGGATGGATGGATGGATGGATGGATGGATGGATGGATGGATTGATAGATACACTGATAAGAGGGGATTTATTAGAGGAATTGGCTTACATGATAATGGAGGATGAGAAGCCCCACAACAGGCTGTCTGGAAGCTGGAGTCTCTGGGAAACCAATAGTGTGGCTCAATCCAAGTCCAAAAGACTGGAATTTATGCTTACAGAGGCTTGTCATATTCTATGCACCATTCTCAGCATCTTATGTGTACTCTCATGCATAATTAAGAAGACAACTATTTTAAGCATAAAGCAAAGAAAAATAAGTTATCCAAGTTGTTTGTGAGCAGAGTGTTGCTATAAAGGTGATTCTTTACTTCTCAGAGAGGTGAAGACTCTAGTTAGAATTGATCTGTGTCAGCCGGGTGTGGTGGCTCACGCCTGTAATCCCAACACTTTGAGAGCCCTAAGAGGGTGGATCACCTGAGGTCAGGAGTTTGAGACCAGCCTGACCAATATGGTGAAACCCCGTCTCTACTAAAAATGAAAAAATTAGCCAGGAGTGGTGATGGGTGCTGGTAGTCCCAGCTACTTGGGAGGCTGAGACAAGAGAATTGCTTGAACATGGGAGGCGGAGGTTGCAGTGAGCCGAGATTATGCCACTGCACTCCAACCTGGGCAACACAACGAGATCAAGACTCCATCTCAAAAAAACAAAACAAAACAAAGAAAAAGAAAAAAAGAATTGATCTGTGTCTATCACTCTCTCAGCTCTATTTTCTATGTTCAGAATCAGAAAACCCAGTGATAAAACCCTTTAATCTGACACTGAAGGCCTGAGAACCCAGGGTATTGAGGGAGGCTACTGGTATCAATCCTGCAGTCCAAAGGCCAGACCACTTGGAGTTCTGGGTGCAAGGGCAGGAAAAGAATGGTGTCTCAGCTTCAGAGGAGAGAGAGAAAAAAGGGCAGAGAGAGATTCTTTTTGTTCTCTCTGGACCCCTATCCACATTGAGGGCAGATCCCTTCCACTCAGTCCACCAACTTACATGCCAATCTCCTTTAAAGACACCCTCACAGACACATCCAGAAGTATTGCTTTACTAGCTCTCTAAGTCTCCAATTCGATCAAATCGACACCTAAAATTAACCATCACACTTGCCATACTTTTAGCATTACTGTGCTTTATAGAAGATTACATTTCTAGAAGGCTTGTCATATGCCATACACTGTTCTAAGCATCTTGTATGTATTATAATGTATAATTAAGAAGACAACTCTATTAAGTATAAAGCAAAGAAAAAAATAGTTTGTGAGCAGAGTGTTGCTGTGAAGATGATTCTCTGCCACTCAGAGAGGCAAAGGCTCTGATCAGAATTGATCTATGTCTGTCACTCTCTAGTGACTGTATTTTTTTGTATGTCAAGACTGCTCTCTGCATCTCTTCTTAGATCCTATCTGTCCACCAATGTATTTCTCCTCTGTTTTCTTCTTGTCTTGTACATTACATACAACTTTTCTCAGCTTTTGCAGAAAGCTTGCCATATAATAAGCAGGATAAACAGAAAATAAGTAATAAAAGGGAAGATGGTTATATCCCTTGATCAGCCAGAACTCCCATCCTGAATGGTATCTGGCCAACCACACTGAGCCTTTTATCACATTCCAGGCTTCTGCACATCTTCACGGCATTAATTCCTGCTGATCAGTAAGGAGAAATAACTGAAGCTTTTTCTTAGTTCAGAGTTAATGTGAAGACCCAGTGCTTCAGGAGACATGCCATTTAGCACAAATTTCACTTTATTCTGTGTGCCTAATTTATCATCACTCAGATCATAAATTTGTATCTTTTTCTAGAACAGAAAAATAGATATATATTACAGGCCACCTATTTTCACATGGCATTAATCAAATATCACCATCAGGAATAAATAAAATATAATAGGCACAAACTGCAAATCTAGCAGTCCAATGACAGGAATACGGTGGGTTTTTTATCAGATAAACATGCCAACTACTCCCTTGTATGCTATATTTTGTTATGCTTATTCTACATGGACAGGTTGTCCTCAAAGAGTGCTTTTTGAGATAAGATGTATGAAATCACGCAAGAGACTGGGTGCTGTGGCTCATGCCTGTAATCCTAGCACTTTAGGAGGCCAAGGCGGGTGGATCACCAGAGGTCAGGAGTTTGAGACCAGCCTGGCCAACATGGTGAAACCCCATCTCTACTAAAAATAATTTAAAAAAAATAGCCAGGTGTGGTTGCAGGTGCCTATAATCCCAGCTACTCAGGAGGCTGAGGCAGGAGAATCGTTTGAACCATGGGGGCAGAGGTTGCAGTGAGCTGAGATTGCACCACTGCACTCCAGCCTGGGCGACAGCATGAGACTCTGTCTTGAAAAAAAAAAAATCATGCAAGAAATGATTCTTATTTTGGTTCAGTTTTAACATATATAAAACAGTCATGGTATAGCAGGCATGCATTGCAGTACAGCAGGGGGATTATAGCCTGTGCTAAAAAGGTAAAGATTTATGGAATAATTAATGAAGGATCCCTTCACAAGTTGAGTCTCCTACTACAGATAAAAGTATGTGTACACTTGAAATTTCTACAAAGTGCATATATTGCCTATCTAAATAACTCAGTTTACATGTGTAATAAACTAGCTGTATATATTTAGTAATTAAATAATGAACAAACATAGGTAAGTACATGAGGTATACAATGGAATATAATGAAAATAAAAGGAAGAATGCAGCAAAAATCAGGATAAAAGTAATTATATACTTTTGTCAAAACATAGCAAATATTTAGAAATAAAACACTGGATGAATATGTGTAGGTTCAGAATAAAGTGACTTTGAGTGCATGAAAACAGGGACAGCAGTGTAGTTTTTTACATGAGTATGGAGTTTTAGGCAAAATATTTGCAGCAGCAAATTTTATAAGATCTCTTGCTAAGTGAGACTCTGCTATAAGGAGTATATCTTGCTGACAGGCTCCAGCCACAGCGCCTTGGGGATCTGCCACAGAGTTCAAGTCAAACGCACCTTCTTCCTTAGCCACTTCCAGGCAATGACTGAGCACAGCAAGGTTGCTGGGATCTGGCCATTTCTGCCCAACATGGGGCACCCCTAAAGGCAATCTTTGGCATTCCATTTCTGGCATGGCCATACAGTCTCAGAGCTGCACCTCAGTACCAGGTTCTTTCTGAAACTCAAATTTTACATCTTTCCTCGTATTCTTACCATATGTCAGAACTGCATCAAAGTCTTAAGTTTCTCCTTCACTCACCATGCTTCTTTTCCCCTTCATCTTTCACAAGTGTTCTTCCCTCCTATCCCCTTGGCATCTGCTTCCTAGAAGACACAAACAGACACAGAATTCAAAAAGTCTTTCTCCTCTCTTCAAAATGTTTTCTCCAACAAGTCAAAATATTCTTCCAGGTATTAAAAATCTCTCCAATAATACACAGGTAGGTTTTGAGATGAATTAGTAGCCACTTCCCTCTCAAGAAGAACTAATTCAATAATTACAGTTGTTTACTTAATATAGATTAGTGGAGTCTAACTTAGGAAAGTTTAATGTGGTTGATGGCCAGAGAGGATCAGTGTGGATAATGTAAGAGAGTATATAGGAGTCATAACAGTAGAATGAACTAAGTCCTCTCCTGCTGTGTAAGGTTACAGACAGAAGACGCCACCTATGAACCCGAAAGTGGGTTCTTGCCAGACACCAAATCTGCCTGCTGCTTGATCTTGGACTTCCTAGCCTCCAGAATTGTGATAAAGACATTTCTGTTTTTTATAAACACCCAGTTTATGGCATTTTTTATAGCAGCCCAAACAGACTAAGATAGTAGCATCTTGTTGTTGAAATCTCTTGAAAGCCATAGAAATAATGCCTGGTACTGATCTCAACTATAATAAACAGTAATTGAAATTCTCAGAATACTTTAGTAATATTTAAAGAATTTCAACTGTAGTGAACAAAAAGGTGTATAGATACTTTTCAGATTGGAACACTAGCATGAAAATCGGTGACAATTTTCTTGAAATAGTTTGTATTCTGTTTTTATTAAAATTAATCTCTCCTCTCTAAATTAGTCTGCCTTAAGAAAATGCACCATTTGTCAAATACCTATAAGACAGATATATAGATACAATCATCAGACACATTTTCAATATTTAATAACTCATATCGATTGATAATTTTAAAGGGCTCCTTAAAAGATACATAGAAACTACCATCAGAGTGAACAGGCAACCTACAGAGTGGGAGAAAATTTTTGCAATCTACTCATCTGACAAAGGGCTAATATCCAGCATCTACAATGAATTCAAACAAATTTACAACAAAAAACAACCCCATCAAAAAGTGGGCGAAGGATGTGAACAGACACTTCTCAAAAGAAGACATTTATGCAGCCAAAAGACACATGAAAAAATGCTCATCATCACTGGCCATCAGAGAAATGCAAATCAAAACCACAATGAGATACCATCTCATACCACTTAGAATGGCGATCATTAAAAAGTCAGGAAACAACAGGTGCTAGAGAGGATGTGGAGAAATAGGAACACTTTTACACTGTTGGTGGGACTGTAAACTAGTTCAACCATCGTGGAAGACAGTGTGGCGATTCCTCAGGGATCTAGAACTAGAAATATCATTTGACCCAGCCATCCCATTACTGGGTATATACCCAAAGGATTATAAATCATGCTTCTATAAGGACACATGCACATGTATGTTTATTGCGGCACTATTCACAATAACGAAGACTTGGAACCAACCCAAATGTCCAACAATGATAGACTGGATTAAGAAAATGTGGCACATATACACCATGGAATACTATGCAGCCATATAAAATGATGAGTTCATGTCCTTTGTAGGGACATGGATGAAGCTGGAAACCACCATTCTCAGCAAACTATCGCAAGGACAGAAAACCAAACACCACGTTCTCACTCATAGGTGGGAATTGAACAATGAGAACACAGGGACACAGGAAGGGGAACATCACACACTGGGGCCTGTTGTGGGTGGGGGGAGGGGGGAGGGATAGCATTAGGAGATATACCTAATGTTACATGACGAGTTAATGGGTGCAGCACACCAACATGGCACATGTATACATATGTAACTAACCTGCACTTTGTGCACATGTACCCTAAAACTTAAAGTATAAAAAAAAAGATACATGGCATCATATGCTTTAATAAATTCTAACTCCAAGAAAAAAATTATATAAATAAGTTAAAATAATGTTATTGAAAAATATATTGCTGCTCAATAATTAAAATTGTACTAATTCAACCACTCTTAAGTTCTTATAAAAAATTGTTTATTTCTCGATAAAAAGTTTTACAAAAATCTCAAATAAGTATGACAGAAACATGACAGGAGCACCATTTTTAGGTTACATTAAACAAGTGGTCTTAGAAAATTACTGACTACATTTACACAAAGGAATCATCTTAATCATTTTGTCTTTTTTTTTTTTTGACAGTCACAAGTAGAATTACACTGATAACCTTTAAAGCATCAAGTTAAAGACTATCTGCTTTCTGATGTTACCTAAGACATGGAAGATGACTTTTTCATGCTACTTAAGGATGATGGACACTGCAATAATTATAAATGTAGAGATAGTGAAGATAGTGTTTGAAGCAAGAATTATTGCATCTTTTCTATGATGAACATGAATATTTGCTGGTACTCATATCAATAATAAACTGTGAGTGTCTTCTGGTACAGAGGACATTGAACATTTTTTCAGCTCTTAGACAGATTTCCTGCTTCAAGGAAATTCTCAGTAGCTTGACTCCTTGGCTATACAGATTAGACACCTACAAGGGCAGTAAAATACAAAACCAGAAAGCAGAGAAGAGAATATAGAGAAATAATGAAAATAACACCAACTCAAACACTGAGGGAAAATATATGTAAATGTATCAAAGGATACCAAGAAAATTTAGTTCTTATAATAAATACACATGTCAATATTAATATCCATTTGAGAGTGTTCATAAATGTCTATGGGGCCATTTTTTATAGCTTATGAATTATGATTTTATGTACATCTTTCAGCAATAAATAGCTATTGTTTAACACAAATAAGCATAATTATAGCATCAGAAAGCATTTATAATGAGATTAGATATGTTGTGAAATATAAAATATAAAAATAAAACCTAAGGGCCGGGCACGGTGGCTCACGCCTGTAATCCCAGCACTTTAGGAGGCCAAGGCGGGCAGATCACGAGGTCAGGAGATCGAGACCATCCTGGCTAACACGGTGAAACCCTGTCTCTACTAAAAATACAAAAAAAAAATAGCTGGGCGTGATGGCGGGCGCCTGTAGTCCCAGCTACTCGGGAGGCTGAGAAAGGAGAATGGCGTGAACCCGGGAGGTGGAGCTTGCAGTGAGCCGAGATCGTGCCACTGCACTCCAGCCTGGGCAAAAGAGAGAGACTCCATCTCAAAAAAATAATAATAATAAAATAAAAAAATAAAACCTAAGAATGAAAATTGATTTTACAAATATTAATAAAAAAATTACAATCTTAGATAAAGGAACATTTTAATAAACGTCCCTCCTTTTACAACGCCATTGGTGAAAACCCGTACTGCATACCTAAGCAAAATGATCCTATATTATGCAAGAATAACAAAGAAAAAGAAGATTAAAAAGTAAAAATGCATGTACTGAAAAAAGCACATGAAAAATTCAAAGTTAATCAAAAGAGAAATGTAATATTTTATTTAATATTAACTCAAATTGCATTGGCTTGATAGAATTAGAGCATTGTATAATCAAAAAGCTAATTCATGCCTTTGACAGGAAGAATATAAAGAATGCATCTTTTACATTAAATTTGTCTTCTACAGCAACTCCCTAGAAATCTGAGCATGAGCAAAAGAAAACAAAATTACGTGTTTCCTTACATATGGCTTCTACCATTGTTCTACTTTAAATGCTAATTTCACCTAATTAGTCCTTGCCTCAAGAATGTACAATAAAAATATATCACCCTAGCGACAAATCCAAGTTATGTTTTGTGTTTGTTTTGCAATTATTAAGTTAAATATTGTATTGGAATATTTTTGAAACAACTACTTAGGCAGCTGCTACTTTTATTTTCTCATTACTTCTCACTTTTCAGTTTTAAATGGAAGCTGTAACAAATTATGTCCAACATTTTTCATGCAAATGTTTATTTTTTATTTTAATAGACTATATTATAGAGCAGTTTTAAGTTCACAGCAAAATTGAGTAGAAGGTACAGAAATGTTCCATATAACCCCTACCCCCACACATATATAGCCATCATCCCCCACCACAGTGGTACAATTCTTAAAATTGAACCTACATTGACTCATCATTATCACTCAAAATTCATAGTTCACATTAGGGTTCACTTTCAGTGTTGTATATTCTATGGGTTTGGACAAATTATATGATGACATGTGTCCACTATCACAATAGCATACAGAGTAGTTTCACTGCCCCCAAAATCATCTGAGTTCTGCCTGTTCATCCCTCCCACCCCTCTCACACATCCAGTAACCACTGATCTTTTACTGTCTTCATAGTTTTGCCTTTTCTAGAATGTCATATATTTGAAATCGTATAGTATGTAGCCTTTTATATTGGCTTCTGTTATTTAGCAATATGAACTTTGGATTTCTCTATGTCTTTCTCATGGTTTGATAGTGCATTTCTTTTTAGGACTCAATCATATTCCCTTGTGTGGATGAACAAGTTTATTTGTCCATTTGCTTATAGAAAGACATCTTGATTGCCTCCATGTTTTGGCATTTATGAATAAAGCTATAAACATCCATGTGCAGATTTTTGCGTGGATGTCAGTTTCCAACTCCTTTAGGTAAATACCAAGGAGCATGATTACCGAACTGTATGGTAAGAATTTATAATTTTGTAAGAAATTACTAAATTATCTTCCAAAATGTCTGCAGTAAGACTTGATGTCGGATAGTATCAGTTCTCCAAATTTGTTCTTTTGCATCAATACTGTGTTAGCCATTCGAGGTATTTTGCTTTTCTACATGAACTTTAGGATCAGTTTTTTTATATCTACAAAATAACTTGATGGGATTTTGATTGGAATTGCATTGTCAAAATCCAGGTTATTAAGAGCCTCTAAAATTTGTTCTCACATTTTCTTCCTAATTAGTGTCTCCTACTACTCATCCATGTTGCTGTTATGTCCTTTCACAACTGTATTCATTCCATGCTAGTCTAAGAACAGCTTCTAATCAGCACATCAGCATATACTCAAATCCTATTGAATATCCTAAGTCTGTCTCAGACACTTAGTTCAGCACTGGTTCACAGCACTGCTTTTCCATGATAAACATTTTCATTTTGTTTATGATATTTACTTATCATGGTTTAAATTCATGCATGCTTATACTAGAAGTCTTGGAATATTCAGTATACATAAAAAATGTGGGTAAGCAAAAAGAAGTCCATTAAGTTATTCACAATCCCAATGCCGAGAAATATTTATAATTACTCTTTGAGAGTATCTCCAATACATTTTCTATTACGTTTAGGTGAATGTTTTCTCATTTAAAAGGAGTTTCTGTGGCAAATTAATTGAAAGGCACTGGGCCAACCACAGTAACTGTTCTTTATTAAAAAACACCTCAATGGTTTTTTAAACCACAGCAACCATATGGAACATCTCTGTACCTTCTACTCAATTTTGCTGTGAACTTAAAACTGCTCTATAACATAGTCTGTTAAAATAAAAAATAAAAATTTGCATGTAAAAGTTTGGGCATAATTTGTTACAGCTTCCATTTAAAACTGAAAAAATGAGAAGTAATGAGAAAATAATAGTAGCAGCTACCCAAGTAGTTGTTTCAAAATATGCCAATATAATATTTAACTTAATAATTGCAAAACAAACACAAAACATAACTTGGATTTGTCACTAGGATGATTTATTTTTATTGTATGTTCTTGAGGCAAGGACTAATTAGGTAAAATTAATATTTAAAGTAGAACAATGTTAGAAGCCATATGTGAGTAAGGAAACACATAATTTTGTTTTCTTTTGCTCATGCTCAGATTTCTAGGGAGCTGCTGTGGAAGACAAATTTAATGTAAAAGATGCATTCTTTATTTAAACTGACATCATGATGAAAACTGTTTTCATTCTTGTGTCTAAACTCCCTTCCCCACTTTCTTTGTTTGATTTGGTTTGTTTCTTTAGCAACTTACAGAAACACATAATTATTTTAGAATGAATACTTTAACACATCATGAGAGTTGTTTTTACTAACGTAACCTACTAACGTAACAGTTGAAAAAAACACATATTTGAAAAAAACAGATATTCAAGACACAGCAGGTAGTTCTGGGACTTACAAAAAAAGAAATAGGTAGAACTTGAGTTCAAAGAGGAAAGCAATCTACTTTTATGTAATGCTATTTATATTGCCAAAGAAAAGTAAACTATAAAGACAATGTTTAATGGCATTATTTCAGAAGCTGATAAAAGATGGCATAACCTCTTTGCAATATTTTATCACAAAAGTTAACGTAGACTCAGAGAAGACTGTGATCGTGATTGCACTTTAAGTGAGGAGGATGAATTCATAAGATACCTTTCTGCTATGTAGTTTTTAAGTTCTTAGGAAGAAAACAATGTTACTTAACTTCTTTGTGTTTTATATAATTTCATTTGAATAATAATAAAGCGTAGTCCCCCAGTACATAATTTCAAATATGAGCTGTTAACTTATAACAATGACCTGCTTTTCCCTTGCTCAAAATAACCAAGTAAATGACTAGTAATGTTAGTATTCATTTAAAAACATTTGCCTCAAACTGAATATACACTGCAAAATTATATAACTTTTAACTATATTTAATATTTAGAACCTAATAATTTCCTATTATTTACACATTTACATGTATTGTGATACACAAACAATAAAACCTGTCAAAGTATTATAAAATATCTATTGAATAATGTATAATTTTTCAAAAGCAGAAATTAATATTCTTCCCTTTTTATTTTATTTAAATTTCAATAGTAATTAATATGTATTGAAGTCAATTAGGACACTTAAAGAACAATGAAAAAAATAAGGCTAACTTAAACAGTCTGTCTCCTGTAGATATGTATGTATTTGCACATATAGGTCCATGTACAGATCTTCCTTAGTATAAGCTGGAAATTTTAAACCCAGCTTTAAATTGTTTAGGAATTTAAATTGCTAAACTAACATCATATATCTTCTCTCTCTAGAAAAAGTTTGTCCTCTTTTATGTTCACATTCAGGTTTCTTGAAGGTTTTTATATTTTTTTATTTTTATACCATGTTAGAAAATTCAGCTGAGATGCTAAGTTTTCAACAGTTACAATGAAATGTAGTCCTACCAAAACAATGAAGTTGTGCTTAATGAAAAAATACGCCATAGTACTTAAGGTTTTGGCTTTTTTTCTTTTGGCATAATGTGTGCATATAGCTGTTTTATTTGTCACACGAAAGCATTCCTGTGTCCACCTACTGTAATTAAGATACACGTAATTATATCATCACAAAGATGTTCCTTGAGCATTGCTTTAAACTCACACTCACTCCCCTCCCAATTATCCTTAATCACTGCCAACCACTAATTTGTTCTCCATTTCTATGACCTTGTCATTTCATGAATGTTATATGATTATTATTATATGGTAGGAGACTGTTTGAAATTTTCTTTCACTCATTCTAATGCCTTTGAGTTTCATCCAAGTTGTTGTATGTATTAATAATCTATTCCTTTTCATTGCTGGGTAATATTCTATGCTATAAATATAACACAGTTTATTTAACCATTTACATATTGAAGGACATTTTGGTTGCTTTCAGTTTTTGCCTATTACAAATGAAGATGCTGTGAGCAATTATGTACAGGTTTTTGTGTGGTCATAGGTTTTTCTTTCTTTTGGATAAATATCCAGGAGTTGAACTGATGTGTTGCAACGGTAAGTACATAATTTAGTTTTTAAAAGAAATGGCTATACTATTATTCAGAGTAGTTGTACAATTTTACATCCCTCCTGCAATAAATAAAAGATTCGGTATCTCTGCACTTTGCCAATGATTGATATTGTCACTTTTGTTAGCTGTTTTGATGTGTGTTTATTTGCTTTTAAACTGTCAACCTACAAGTGTTGATGTGGTTTGGCTGTGTCCCCACCCAAATCTCATCTTGAATTCCCACATGTTGTGGGAGGGGGAGGGACCCAGTGGTAGGTGGTTGAATCGTGGGGGCAGGTCTTGCCTGTGCTGCTCTCATGGTAGCAGATGGGTCCCATGAGATCTGATGGTTTTAAAAAGGGGAGTTTCCCTGCACAAGCTCTCTTTGCTTGCTGCCATCCATGTAAGATGTGACTTGCTCCTCCTTGCCTTCTGCTATGATTGTGAGGCCTCCCCAGCCATGTGGAACTGTAAGTCCATTAAACCTCTTTTTCTTTCCAGTTTTGGGTATCTTTATCAGCAGCATGAAAATGAACAAATATAAGTATCATTATATATGAAGTGAGTTTCTTATAGACAATATATGTTTGGGTCATTTTTTAGGTCCACTTGTAATTTTCTGTCTTTTACTGTGCATATTTAGATCAATTGCATTCAGTATAACTATTGATATGCTATGGTTTAAGTGTGTTTTATTTTCTGTTTTAATTTTTTAATTGTTCTGTTTTCATTTCCCTGTTTCCTACAGGTTGCATAAATATATTTTAAATTTCTAGTCTGATTAACTACAGTATTTTTCAGTCTATCTTTTTGTTTAGTTTTTTTAATTGGTTGCTCTACGCATTAGGTTATAAACACATAACTTTGCAAAGTCTACATGTGTCGACATTTTACTGGTTCAAGATGTGTATAGAACCTTACCTTTTTTCACCCTCTCTCATTTATAATTGTCTTAAGTATTTTCTCTATATGAATTGAAAACCACATTATACAATGTTTCAATTTTTGCTTCAACCATTAAACATAATTTAGAAAACGTGACAAGGAAATTCTACTGTATTTACTTCTATTGTAGTTCTTATTGTATTTTATTGTTGCTTTAATTTTTATTATTTTCTGATATTCCAGGATTCCACAATTTATCATTTTCATTTCTGTTTAAGGAACTTTCTTTAGCTGTTCATTTATAATATCCCTCATCGTGACAAATTCTCTTAGTTTTTATCACAATATGTCATCATTTTCCCTTATTCTTGAAGAATATTTCCTGAATATAGAATTCTACATTCAGAAAATGGGTTGAGAGTTCTTTGCTTTCAGCCACTTTCTTCCAACCTTTCTTATTTTTTCTTTTAGCCACTTTCTTCCAACCTCTTTCTCATTTTTTCTCTCCCTTTTTCTTGTGTTTTATTTATTTATTTATTTTTTTGAAATGGGGCTGTAGCCAGAACTGGCCTTCACCTCCTGGCCTCAAGCTATCCTCCTGCCTCACTCTCTGGGGTAGCTGGGATTATAGGCACACACCACTGTGCTCAGCCCACCTTCTTCTGATCCATTTCTAATGAGAAATTGTCATGAAGTAGTGCTGCTGCAAGCCAAGGAACATCAAGTTTTAACAGCCACCACCCAGCAAAGAAGAGGCAAGGAAAGATTCTACCCAGAGTATCATTGGAAGCAAGGGCCTAGCAACACATTAATACAACATTAGACATTACTGCTAAGTGATGGGGATACAATTGGCCTCTATCAACACCTTGGGGATAGGGGTGAGGGGTGGTTACAGTTAAGTGGCTGTAAATTCCACGTTGGCAGACACCACCTTGCTGTGAGGAGAAGGGGTGACTCAATACTGTCTCCACCTGGCCTCCACCAACTTGGTGGGAGAAGATGGCTTTGTTACAGTTGAGCTGTGGTGGGAAGCCTAACTTTTCACTAAGTTTCCTCTGACACTACCCCAGCTCAAGGTGAAGAGATGCCTCATTATCACTAGCTCGATGTACAAGCCCAGCCTTCCCAGATGGTCTCCGCTAACACTACAGAGTGGGAGTGAAGGGTCTGTACCACCTGGCAGGCATGAAAATCTCCACCCCAACTTCACTTTCTCTGATGCCTCTTTGATAGAGGAGTTGCAGCACCTCATTACAGCTTGGTAAGAGTAGAAGTCTAGCCTCCTCATTCAATCTTTTCCGGTAGAGATGAGAACAGGGTCACCATTTTTTCTGTATGGCTGGAGGGCTTATTGCCTAAAAGTTTTTCATTCTCCTAGATTTTATCTTTTCTGGTCTTTTGGATACAAAGAGGAGAGGCTTTTCTTGGAGTTGTTTGCTTTTGTTTCGTCTGAACCTGTTGCTGTTTTGAGTTGTTGGTTCCTCCAATATATAGGCAAAAGAAAAGCCAAGATGTCTAGTCAGTCTGCCCTCTTTTCTCTATGTATCACAGGTTTCTTATGCTTCTTTTATGCATAAGGTCCATGGTTTTTAATTGTTTTTAGCAGGAATAATTTTAAAATACACTTAGTCTATGTTCTCAGAAATAGATGTCTCTGAGTTCTATAATTGGAATTATAGCAATAATCTTCATTATATGTTTATTGCCATTGAATTTATCTGGTTCATATTACAGTAAAGACAAAACACCTTTTTGTAATGGCTTAGCCATTCTGTTAGTTTCCCGTCATTTAATAACATTTTTTTTTCTTTGAGACACCATCTTGCACTATTGCCCAGGCTGGAGTGCAGTGGTGTGATCTTGACTCACTGCAACCTCTGCCTCCCAGGCTCAAGTGATCCTCCCACCTCAACCTCCCAAGTAGCTAGAACTACAGGTGCATGCCACCATGCTGGCTAATTTTTGTAATTTTTTTTTTTTTTTTGGTAGAGATAGGTTTTGCCATGTTGCCCAGGCTGGTCTATAATATATTCTTAAGTTAAAAAATAATTCTTTCATTTATTTATACCCTATCTTTTTCTGTACTTTGTCTTTTATAGTTATTATTTTCACTTTCATTCTATTTACGTATTTTTCTTTTATCTCTACCCTCTGGAATAACTTCCTGAACTTGTTTTGTGTAACACTGGTTCAGTTTTTTAGAACATCAAGTACGTCAATTTGTTGACTTTATTTCTGGCATCACATGTTAAATATATCTAAATTTCTTTCTCATTTTCTCTGATTATTTTTATGTATATCTTCATTGTTCCTCTCTGTTTTCCCAGAGGCACTATATTTTTCAACATTGCATTAAGAATTCCATAGGTATTTCTAACATTTTTTTTTTCTGAATGCTGCAGCACTTATTTGAAGAGGTACATTTTGTGAAGTTCATGTAATATTAACATATTTTTATAAATAGCTTTTTAATCAATCTTATGGTTTCTTTTTTCCTCTTAAATAAGGTAAGACGAGCCAAATTCTGTGCTTGGCATTGCACACTTTGGTGGGCTTCCCTTTCCCTATTTTCCATCTTATATTGAAATCTTTAAGTAAGTGTCATTGATCTATATCTGGGATTCAGTGCACAGCTAATTCTCAGTAGGTGGCAAGTTCTCAAATCATGTTGTTCTTCTTTAAAAAGGAAATATATTTCCTTATCCTCTCTGTTTGTTTTATTATGGTATTTATCCATAATAAAATACCACAGACTGGGCGGCTTAAGGAGCAGAAATTTATTTTCTCACAGTTCTGGAGACTACACGTCCATCAGGGTGCCATTAAAGTTGTTTTCTGGTTAAGCTTTCCTCCTGACTTGTAGATGCCTGCCTTCTCATCGTGACCTCCCGTGGCCTCATCTCTGTGCATGCACACACACACAGAGATCTCTAGAGCCTATTCCTCTTCTTTTAAAGACATCGGTCCACTCTTACAACTGAATTTGATCTTAATTACTTCCCTAAAGTCCAATCTCTAAATACAGTCACATTGGGGATTAGGGCTTCAGCATACAAGTTATGTGGGAGAAAAAAGTTCTGCCTGTAACATGCTCCTAGTTTGTTGATACTCTAATTTTTTTTTTTTTTTTTTTTTTTTTTTGAGACGGAGTCTCGCTCTGTCGCCCAGGCTGGAGTGCAGTGGCGCGATCTTGGCTCACTGCAAGCTCCGCCTCCCGGGTTCACGCCATTCTCCTGCCTCAGCCTCCCGAGTAGCTGGGACTACAGGCGCCCGCTACCACGCCCGGCTAATTTTTTTGTATTTTTAGTAGAGACGGGGTTTCACCGTGTTAGCCAGGATGGTCTCGATCTCCTGACCTCGTGATCCGCCCGCCTCGGCCTCCCAAAGTGCTGGGATTACAGGCGTGAGCCACCGCGCCCGGCCGATACTCTAATTTTTAAAATCACATAAAAAGCAATGATTCCTGGTACACATTGTTACCAGGGTTCTTCTCCCCACCCTAACAACAGACACTTTTTTGTTGGGATTATTTCTCCCATGAAGCAAAAAAAATGCCACGTATATCCACCCCAGTCGTCAGATGGCATGTAAGTATACACAACTTTCTTGTTCATTATTTTCTGGTAGTTCTGCAAAGACAGTGTTTGGGCAACAAAAATATCACTACTTGAGACACCTCAAAAAATAAGTTACACAAGACATAGCTTTCCAGCTTTATGTCAAGCTCTGGTTTCTGAGGTGTGAGATAGCCTTTTCATCTTTCATGCCACTTTAATTTCTTTTTAGTGCATTATCTTTCATGAGGAAACTGTTGGTGAACAGAATGGGAAAATATGCTGGTTTCCTTAAACTGAACATTGTATTTTACGTAATTATTTAAGCTTTCTTTCCTAATCCCTCCTCAAATTTCTCTTACTTTTGTATTACGGTGTGTTGGTTTTCATCTTGGGAAGTTAGGAAAGATGATGTTCAGTATTCTTACACATACGCCATTGAAAAGAAAATATTAGGGAAACAAAATAGCTTTAACTGCTGAACTTTTAAGCCACACAACTTTAAAAGTTCAATTGACCAACAACACAACCACCGTCCACATCATAAACCTGTATCATGAGGAGATTTTCATCTATAATTACAGCAGAGAGAAAATAAGACTTTGTGATCTTCCTTGAGTTTGAAAATCTTATTTTAGGAACAAGATATAAATGAGCAAGAAGCAATTAAAAAGTAGCAAATTCTCAGGGAATAGCTGTATGTTGCTACATGAGAGCTGAGGAAACATATCAGAGTGTATTCAAGCTTCATCTACAGAATCCTTTGGCAGAAGGTACGCCTTAAAACTATTGGATTTTTCGTGACACAGTGTTTTTCCTGCCAGGAAGTAGCAGTTTAATTGGACTGGTAAAAAATAAAAATTAAAAAATTAAAAAAATTAAAAAAAATTGCTGTCCTTCTGCAGAGTTTTGCAGCAATTCTCTGTCTTCCAGAGACCAAAGGAAACACTGCACCATGGGGAAGAGGCCAATATTGTACAATGACAGAAAACAACTGGGCATTTACCTTCAGTTCTATTTATTATCATCATACATTTTATAATGCCTCAGCCAAGCAGAGGGAAAAATAGTCTGGCTGGGCCACCTCAAGCAATTATCTGGTAACAAATCAACCCATCCTCACTATGACCTTAAAAAGAATTATTCCTCTTGTATAATTCTTTACAATTTGAAATTTATTTTCAAAACTATTCAAAAAATCAAATTTGAATGTTCTCACTGGGAAAAAAATGGCAAGTATGTAAGGTGATGGATAAGTGAATTAGGTTGATATGATAATTCCACAATGTATACATATATATAACAAAACATCACATTGTATCCGATAAATGTAGCCAATTATTGCTTGTCAATTAAAAATAAAAATTTACACAAAGCTTTGTTTTAAAGAATGATTTCTTATATTAAAGGCCCAAAACTTATTTCAAGTGTCTTTGAATAAACAAAAGGAGGAAAAAAAACAAAATCTGGTGTTTTAGTAGTTTTCTTCACACAAACTATTTGAATTCAAATCCACTGAATCAACAAATAATAGTTATGATGTTAAATGTGAGTGTATATGTGTAAAATAATCAGGGTGTGAGTTATGAGAATATGCGATTTGATAATCTTGTTAAATGTTAGCATTGAAAGGTGTAGGCCACTTTTGTATTCTTCAAGAATGGACCTAATCTGCAATTTGACAGAATGAAAAATATTCACAGATATTTACCCGCTTGTTATATTTAATTTTTCATGTTTCAATATTTTAAAAATTAATGAAGTAATATGACATATCTTTAAATCAATTATCCAAATAAGGTATTACAAACATTAAACAATTAAAAACTTTTCAAAATTAGTACTGAATTTAACAGTGTTCATTGTTTGATGAATATAATTATGGTCTTCTATTTATATAAATAGAAATGATATAATAGCTAATTATAATCATAAAATATAGGGAATGATTTTAAATAGCCGAGACTATTGTAAGAGAGAAATGTATTTAGAGAAGGGGAGATATATTGCTCCAAAATTATAGCTACTGCTTTCCTTGGGATTTCAAAATAGTGCTCAAAGGAATTTGTCTACTTAAATAAAAAGAAGCAGTTTAGCATGAAGCACCAATGCCTTTCAATGCTACTGATCTATGCACTCTCTTGGAATTCCTAAACTGTGATAGAAAATTGATTTCACACTTGTTTACTCTGATAAAATTCATAACTGAATTGTTTAAAAATGTTGAAAACAGAGAATGATTATTGGAATGCTCCAAAGTATGGGGCACATTGGAATAAAAGTAGGCCTCCAAGCAACTATGAAGCTGGCCAACCTCCCTATGTTGAGCTGCCTGGAATATTGTTAAAGCTGGATACGGCACATAGTTTGCCAATTGGAACAAATATAAAAACATAAAAATTAACTTGTATGTATAAAACATAAAAATTGCATAAATAAAACAAACATTAAATTATTAATAACACATTTACAGATATGCATATGCAAAAGTGCATTTGAAAAATTAACATCAAATGTTAGGCTTCCCTGATCCTAATTCTCCCCGCCACATTCATCAGTAACTGATAATACCATTCTTCTCCAGGATTCATTTCCTTCCTATGCATACATTTAAGGATAAAAGAGTTCCAGGTTAGTCCTTGTATTTTTTCTGTGTATATTTCTTAAGAACTGCTGTATTACATCCAGGGGTTATCAGGGATTTTTTAAAATCCCGCAGTTTGGGGAATAACAGTATATGGAATTGACGTTCATGCTGTTATTCTTTTCTGATTTTTCATTCACAATTCTCTAACCACTTTTGACATTTCCTAGCTTGAACTCTTCTTCCACTAATTCTTTAAATATCAATAATTCTCATTGCTTCATTTCTAAACGTATATTCTTGTCATCCTGTGCTCATATTGCAAACTGATTACTGGACATCCCCACCACTGACTCGAAAAGTTAAGCTTTTTTTTAACCTAGAAATATACTACCTATTTTATTTTTCTGCAATCTTAATTATAAATGAGACATCATTGTCAGTCATCCAAGCTAAAATAATTAAACTTTTTTTTAAAAAACTCTCCTTGCTAACATCAAAGTTATGAATATTGGTCCATATACTCACCTTATAATATATGGAATTATTCAACAATTTTTTTCATTACCATTGCCTATGTCATAGTTGATAATTTCACACTGAAATTTCTACAACGGCGTATCAACAGATATCCCTAATGCTAAGTATTACCCTCCTTACTCCATTCTTCAGATTATAGCCCAAGTAGACTTTCTGAATTGAAATTTGATTAAATAATTTCTCTGTTTCAAGCTATTAACTGCTCCCCAGTTTCTTCTGGAAGAAGTCCAAATGTATTAAGACAGTAGTTAGTATCCTATATAATTTGATTCAAACCTTTCTTCCAATATCATCACCCACTGATTTTCCTTTGTCTCTCTCTTTCCTTGTTAACAATTTTACTATTTGCCCTAGTCACATAAACTATATGTTTTGTTTTGCTTCTTTCCTGAGCACTCTTCTTTAGTGACCAAAATATGGCCACTTCTGTTCATTGCTCGTGTGCACAGTACACAACATTGAAAGTACATGTTTTCATATCTGCATTCCTAAGTCCAAGAGTACCGTCAGAGTGGGAATGATGCTTGTTTATGCCTGAATCCCTAGATTTTATAGTAGTGCCTGGCATCATGTAGGTTCTCAATAAATATTCATTGAATCAATTAATTAAGCAAAGAAAAATATACCGTACTATCAAGTGATTTATGCACTTGAGAAAATATCCTACAGTTAGACGGTCTGTTACTGCTACCATTTGGAGATCTCATAATACAATGGTATCTAACTTGGAGTTTTGCCTCAATGTTATTTTTCCTCTTGACTACTCAGTATTTTCAAGACATCTCAATGTAATACACGCCTCTAATGAATTTATGAATCAGTGTGTGATCTTGAGACTTACAGTACTGAAACCAATCTTAAACATTCTTAGAAGCAGCAAAAGATTATTACTTCATGAGAGTCAGCTAATATCTAGAGAAGAAACAAATTATCAATTAAAATACTTCCAGTTTCCTCAGGTGAAAATAACTGGTACTAAAGAACTAAATTTGAAGTGTATTGTAGCTTTTCACTTAATTTTCCCCAAACAGGTAAGGTAATAAATGCCTCAGTCTTTTCCCACTCTTGTGAATTTATTCACATTTTTCTTACACACTCTATTCTCTGACCCCTGATTCAATTGGAGTTAATAGGCTTCAGTGACTTTTATCATTGTTTCACAGGCTAGGCCTGTGATAAGAAAATATTTATACTATAATTACAGATATTGAAGAAAAATAAAATGCTACTTAAAGAAATTCCTTTAAAATTTTTGGTCTTTAAGCAGCTGAGATCAACAGCTTACAACATTTTTTGAGTGCTACCCACTTTTGTCTCAGACTGTACATACACAAACATACACATATATAAAATAAAGTTTCAGAAAAGTATATTTAATTTTTTAATCTAAGTAAGAAAATGCTGATGATTAAGCATAAAATTGATTTCATAAGCTGTTAATGGATTGATCCTTGTAGCACATACAACAAACTTACATGATCTGATTTGTAGTTGTAAATGCCAAATATTTATTTTCTCTTCATTTTCCATATGGAAAGTGAGCAAAATTATGAAGCTCTACTGAAATATACATCATCTTACTGCCAGCTGTATATAATCAGAATGTTTTAGCCTAAGAACTAAGCAGCCTCTTCATGGTTTTGGCTAGGGGCAAGTCTCTCACTAAGCAGCAGGGTTGGATAAAGCCACTGGCTCTATGGACATATGCCCTTCGCCCTTTGCAGTGAACTGGCCTTTCTGGCTGTAAAGAACCTTGACTATTTGTTTTGTTTTGTTAGCAGTACCAACAGCCATAGCATTTGTGTTGGGTGGTTTTGGGATGAAAATACGCACGCACACACACACATACACACATATACATGTACACATATATGTGCATATTTCCTGACATCTTCATTAGTCACTTTTGTCTCAGTGATTGTCCTTGCTTTGGAGTTAAGTTAGAGGGCCATGGTGGCCTGATTAGCTAGTAAAGCTTAATTGTATCTTGCAGTCATTAGAAGAGAATATGTGCATTAACATGCCTTGCTGTTATCAAGTAACTCACTTTACAACCCTGGTGGCTCTTAATTCCCATTGTAATAATATTTTTTCTACATTGCTGGAATCAATTGACCAGTGTCTTAATTGTCTCCTGAAGGTTGACAATCCTTGTCTGTCTTCTAGGAGCATAGGGCAGTTGTTTTCAAACTCCTTCTTTCTTTCTTCTTTTCTGAGACAAAGTATCACTCTGTCACCCAGCCTGGAGTAAAATGGAGTGATCTCGGCTCACTGCAACCTCCTCCTCCTGAGTTCAAGTGATTCTCCCTGCCTCAGTCTCCCGAGTAGCTGAGATTACAGGCACACACCACCACGCCTGGCTAATTTTTGTATTTTTTTAGTAGAGTTGGGGTTTCACTATGTTGGCCAGGCTAGTCTCGAACTCCTGACTTCAGGTGATCTGCCCACCTCGGCCTCCCAAAGTGCTGGGATTTCATGTATGAACCACCATACCTGACCTCAAACTCTTTTTTCTTTTTATTATTTTAAGCTCAGGGTTACATGTGCAAGTGTGTTATACAAGTAAACTCTTATCGACTGCTGAACAGAGTATGAAATACTCGCCCCAGCCTCAACAGCTCCTAGTTACTCCTATTGAAGGTACTGGTAGGATTGTAGCAATTAACCCATAGGCTAGTAACCCCAAAATCCAGGTAGAAACAAGAAAACTTTGGTCCATCTTAAATTCTTCTTCCCCTAAACTATTGAGATAATTTTCCATTTTGTGTCCCCCACCCCACCCCAAACTTAAGTCAGGGGGAAAATATGGTAGGTCAATCATACCATGACACGCATGTTGCTTTTTTTTTTGTCCAGATTGGAGTAAATAGTTGAGTAGATTCCAAGGACAAATTGGTAATTACATTAACTATACCCTACTTTTCTAAGGCAAGTATTTACCATGGAGTCAGATTCTCCTGCTCTTTCTTGAACTGAATTTCAGTCTGGCTTAAAACAAAATTTCCCCAACAGTCTCTAGTAGTCACTTTCATTTCTTCTATAGCATTTCTATGGGAAAATGCAGCCTGATTTTTTGGTGATCAGATAACCCTTGTTAAATTGCACATTTGCTGTGGCTCTTAGAAATAACTCATTCCAATCAAGTGACATTTCCAGATAGAATGAAGAAGGAGGGAAGTCATTGTTTACCCTCTGCTGGTAGAGGAGCTGACTGTTGTATAGGCACTCGTCATGGCAGGCCTTATTTTTGTTTACAAAAGAACACATTTAAATTTGAATTAATCTCCTACAGATAGAAATTTTTTTGCAAAGAACATGGTCTACAGCTAATCTCTAGCCACGTGAACTCTAGGTGTATACATACAAATATATGTTTATATAGACACATATATGTAAATATATAAAGTATATATATTAATAGAATAATGTTACTTTCCGGCAATAATACTTAAAAGGGACTTCGTCCAGATCAGATTCTTAGTTTTAGATCCCTGTATGCCTTGGTATTTAAGCAACATAGATCTTTTTGAAGTGTTATCTCAGAAAATAATACAGAGGAGGAAGGACAAGAGATAGGTGATGGAAGGCAGCCAAAAAAACAAGTACATTATCCAGCCATTTAGCATAATTATCAAAAGGAGTTGGATCCACTGGGAGACTCTGGGATCTAATATAGAGCCTGGGCCACAGAGTTATCCCGCTCAAGGGGTGGGGGAGCTGGTGTATTTATACACCAACTTCTGCTATACATTCAGTGACAGCCATTCCTGTAAAACATGAATTTCTTTTTACCTCTGACATTAAGTAATTCTTCAAATAAAGTTATGCTGTTCTAATATTTAAAAAAGCTCTGTGAATACTGTAACAAAAAGGTCCAAGTGTCAAAAACAGCTATTTTAGACAGGATCACTCTCTCTAAAATAAGAGAAAGGATGTTGGGGATCCAGAGGATGACAAGGGGAACTAAGAAGTATGCATCTGAGCAGTCCAGCCGAGGGCTTCATCTCTTATTCTGAATGTGTCCTACGAAAATGAGTTCATTTACTTAAATTCCTCCACCAGATTCTAATGAGTAACCCATATTTGCTCTACCACCTTCTCTTCCTTTGTTGCACCCCTTTAGTTCTGTACTATATCTTCCCAAATGTTCTTGAGGTCCAACGGGCTAATGTTGATATAAACAATTTGTCTTTTGTAATACTCCAATGTTTATTTATTTATTTATTTATTGACCAGGAGATAGGGAGAAAGGTGATAAGAGCAATAAGGTTCTTTGTTCCATCTATGGGTTCCTTGACTTTAGTGACTATTGCTAGACAAAACACTTTGCTTCCAAATTTCTGATCCAGCCCTCTTGATATCTTTTAGTTTATGTCTGTAACAATGAGGCTCCAGTCCTTTTTTTTTTTTTTTTTTTTTTTTTTGCAGTATAGACTTTTAACTTTGCCAGCTGGGGGAGGCAGTAGGCTGAAAAACCTACACTGGGCTGGAATCAGAGGGATGTATTAGGGATCTCTTTCTTTTATTCTAAGTTGAATTTAGGAGACCTGCAGCCTTGGATCCTGTAAGGCGCAGGAGTAGGGGTAGGGAAAAGTCATAGGCAGCACAGCACAGACTTTCTTGTCACGAACAGTCATGATCTGTCATTTGTGCTCATGTTGGTCTTCTTTAGGGAGCATTTTATGGACTCCTTGTAGATGTCCCCTCTGTTAACCTCTGTTGTAGCTTCTTTGTCTCAGAGAGCGCCTTCTCTATGACGAGCTGCATATGAGGTTGAATTTCGTCCAACAAAACAGCAACAGCTTTTTTCTGTTAATGTCATTTCATCCCTGGAAGGACAATCTTTTGGATGATATATCTTTTACAACCACACACACGATGGCTTCTTCCCTATGTGACCCACAGTGAATTGCAAGGAACTATGCACATTGTTGTGTCTTCAGGGGCAGTGCTCTGCCTTCCAATATATCCCACTCTTTTTACTTTCCACCAAACAGAGAGCGACAGCCACAGTCTTTCCCTTTAAAATTTTCTTAGTATGGGTTACAACAGAAATTGGTTCTTTCTAAGCTTTTTAGGACATAATTATTATGTCTTTGTTAGCCCTTAAAAACTCTCTAGCTTTAATAGAGGGAAGGGCTAAGAATTCCCTTCCTACCCTCTCAGAAGCTACATTGGAAAAATGCTGTAATACTCCAATAGCATTCTCCAAAGGCATTTCTTCTTAATTTCTGCCCTTGATGGCTGAATCCCTACCTTTACTTGTATTGTCTAAAAATGGTTAATTAGTGTGATAGTTAATTTTACGTGCCAACTTGACTAGCCATAGGGTGTCCATATTAAATATTATTTCTGGGTGTGACTGCAAGAATGTTTCAGGATGCAATTAACATTTGAATTGGAGGACTCAGTAAAGCAGATGGCCCTCCCCAATGTGAGTGGGCATCATCCAATCTGTCAAGGGTCTGAATAGAACAAAAGGCAGAGGAAGACAGCATTCACCTCTTTTTTCCTTCCTGCATGACTATTTGGGCTGGGACATCTCATTTCATCTTCTCAGGCCCTTGGACTGGGATTTACACCATTGACTCCTCTGGCTCTTAGGCCCTCACACTTGGACTGAATTATACCACTGGCTTTCTGGGTCTCCAGCTTGCAGACACCTTATCCTGGGACTTGTCAGCCATCATAATTGTGTGAGCTAATTCTTCATTTTATATCTCATTTTGTATACATATAAATCTCCTACTTGTTTTTAGGAGGGAGGGAGGATGGGAGATAGATAGATAGATAGATAGATAGATAGATCTTATTAGTTCTGTTTCTCTGGAGAAGGATTACTAATACAATTAGTAAGTGTCACAAATTTATTTATAGAAAGTCTGTAACATTTATAATACTTTAGCCTCTAATTCTGGAATTGGGAGGAGTTGACACCTATTGTCACTGCTCCAGTGTAAATGAGAAAGAAGAGACAGACCCATTGTAACATTCCATTAGATTGGCTTAAGCCATTTATCTACACCCCCCCACCACCCCCTTCACTTAGGAAAAAATTCAACCTGGCAAGGACAAGAGAATATATGGATCTGAAGATGGGACAGAGTGTTCACATTAAAGTGGAATAATTTCAAAAAAAAATGAAAAAGTGAGGACATTTCAATGTTTTCATATTTAGAAAATGAAAGTTTCATATAATAATGTTATAATATTTTCCATGAAATGGGTACAGAATATTCAATCTTTTCCTTAGTGTCACCTAATTTTTTATTATCATTGACAGTGGCTATGCCTAAGGCCTATGTTACTGTTTATAGTACTGTTACAGATTTGTACCAAAAAAACACAGAGATTCTTAGAAATCCTGTATTTATGGCACATTAATAACTTTATATGCACATTACTTAGTATATGCTTTTGGGAAGTAACTTCTGTTTTGACTTGTTGTGAATGACAACAGAATTCTCCATGTACAATTGTACCTAAATGAAGTTCGGAGGAATTTTCCACAGACTAGTTTTCAGCTCCATGTATTCCAGTCCTTTCCTCTCCCCCACCACCCACAAGTTTCCAGTTATGCGCACCTTAGGACACATTCAACTTTCAAAGCAACCTATACTCTTGCCTCTTTCTGTCACAATACTAAGTGAGTTGACAGCGGGAGGTGGTAGGATTCCCAATAGTCATTTCTACACTGGAACAGCTAGAAACAACTTAACTACATATGGAAATGACTGTGATGCACATCACTATATCCCATGAAATCCAAACTACAGACTGTATCTCTGACTCACTTTCTCCTGCCTGGATATCAGCAAATGCACGTGGCCACTCCAATGGTACCTGGTATGAGGGAAAGTACAGTGAAGAAAGTTGCATGGAACAAGTCACTGGCATTCATTCAATGTGGTAAATTATTTTATTTTTGCAAAGTTGTAGAAACATATGACTGTCAAAACACATAGGCTAGGCCACTGCTAACAAGGGAAAGAGTCTATACATGTGAGAGCCCCTAACACTTAAGGTTCATTCATTTCATGAAAAATGTAATGAAAATATCACGGTAAGACTTTTAATTTGTTTGCTTAGATAAGATTTACTAATGCTGGCTTATGAACAGAGCAGGAAGAAGGTGCACATGATCCTCAAGCACCCAGATTCGTGTCTGTGTAGGCAAAGCTGGGCGTGTTGCAAAGAACTCACAAAAAGATGTTACAACTCTTTATCATTTGACTACCTATTATTAATTTGTTGCCAGAAATATTTGCCCATGCAAAATTTTACAACTCATGTTTATTTGGGGGTAATAATTGAAATCGTTTAATTACTGGTCACAACTATTTATTTTTACATAAAACATGTTGCTGTTACCTAGTTTCCTATTTAACAGGAACTTCTGTTTTGTGCCAACCTTACATTCAGGGAATGTTCCTTCCATTTTATATTCTAGGCCCTGTGAGGAAATAGAGGATATAGAAGAGGAAAGATAATCAATAATCTCTAGATTACAACCAAACCACTCTAGGGCAAAGTACAGGTATGGCTGTATTATCTACAAAAGTCTTTTCTCTATCAAGCAAAGAGGATTAACAGCTACTAGGAAATCTAAGGTCTTAGGTGAAATGAAGCACAGTATATTACAAAGTTTATGTGTGATGTTCAGAGCAATTTTGTTCTTCAGGAAACCTTGGATCTTGGTTAACAACATTTTAAATTTTGAAATCAAAGCATGAACTATAGTAAAATCTCAGCAAAAGGCTTTCCAAGGATCTCATGAAGTAAACAAAATATATTGTGTGCTAAGTAAAATGCTAGAGGGAATTTCTTCTTTTAATATTTGTAACATAATTCTGTGAAGGTTACTATAATCATTTCACACATATTAAGAACTCCCCAAGTATATCATTAGACGGTTTAAATATTTAGATAATTATTAATAAAATGTTAAAATGTAAGGTGTTCATCAAATACTATACATTTTAATTTTAGGTTTAAATTATTTTAGTTATATTTATTTTAGGTTTATTAAATTAATATCATGGTTGAGAACATAGGCTGTGAAATCATAGTGTTCTTGGAACAAACCTTGGCTTCACAATTTATTCTTGGTAAAATTTTAGCAAAACACTTTAGCTCATTTTTTAATGGTGATATAAATACACCCATGAAGATGTTGGACATTCACATTAAGCAACTATAGCTCTTGGACCAGAGTCTGAAACATTATCACTGAGAATTTAGATTACACAGGGTGAGAAATAATGTTACACCCTCAGAAAGATTTTCATATAAATAGGCTTAAAACTTTTTTAAGCATTTAAATTTACTCCAAAGAAAGGAAACTGTAAGGTTGATAGTATTTCTATAATCCATAACTACTCTGATAGTCTTAAGGAAAAATTATAATTTCAACAATAAAAATGTATACATACTTCTGAGAAATTCAAATAATTTCAAACAAATATGCATTCCTGATTCACTGATTAACCATTACATTTGGCCTATTTTTAGAACGTTTTTAACACAGATGCATAATACACAAACGTGTGCACAGCTATGTTTATCAGAAAGAGGATAATGTCATATATACTGCTTTGTACCATGATTTTTTTCTGTCTAGAACAAAACATGTTCTAGACTTGCGCAAATATATCTTTTTTAAAAGTAACTATGAGATGTTTTTATTTTAGTTAATTATTTCCCTCTTAAGAATATCTGAGTTATCACTAATATTTGCTATTAGACAAAATGATGCATTGGATAGCATTTGTAGTGGAAATGTCACATTTAGTATGCTAATAAGTTACTTGGACCTGTGTGAACATTTTCACAGGTGAAACTCATCACAGATTTTATTTCCTTATCTGTGTCTAGGCTTCTATCATTTATTCAGCTGTGTAACATCAATTCAGTCTCATATATCTATTTCTATGATCTGAAACACTCTCTAAATATAAATAGCATTAGGATTTATGTTCTCAAAGATTTGATAAAACTTATGCCCAAACCATTTGGCCCTGGTTACTTAGGAAGGCAGAGAGAGAAGGTGACATAGTGAGCTGGAGGAACAATAGATGTTTCTATTTCCTGCAATTCTCAATTTTAAAAAATTGTTTCATTATTAATATATTATTTTATGCTGACAAATATGTATGATTCTATTTTTTGTACCCTAGTGACAGGAAAATCCAATTTTTTTTGTAAATCTACCACATCAAATTTTTAACTAAGGAAGGTAACTACTATCAACATATACACTTGCGACAGTATCAGTATTCCCCAAATAATAGCCTCTCTCCAAAATAGAGAACCTTTAATGTACTTTATCTCAAGCTTCATTTCTCACTTTTGTATCCTTATCTGCAATTTTATATCACATTATTTTATAAGTTTACACTGTAATTTTATTTTATATTAACCTCAGTTTATTCATAGCATTATATTGAAAAGCTCTAAATGTAGGAATCAGAGTCCACTAAATATTTTTGGATTTTTTGACTGACAAATGTTTTATCAGATAAAAGAAATCTTTAATTTTTAGAGCTCCTTACAAAGGAGAGTCTCACTTGTGAATTCAATAATTGTGAAAAGAACTTCCTGAGATAGGCAGAGCGGGCATATTTAGCCCAGATTCACTGAGGGACAAACCAAAGTTCAGTAACTCCAAGAAAATTGGATGAGTACCACGTGTTCAGGTAATTCCTAATCCAAGACACTCTCTTGAGTCTAGAATTAACCACAGTGAAGGTATAAATTTGGGGCTTTGTCCTTTATTGGTGTTGTATTCCTTGGGCACTCAAGAGGGAATAAAGGAGTTCCGATGAGCTTGCTGGAGTGTGTGTTCATCAGGACTAACATGGAGCATGGGGATTGTGATGGTTGCCTTGTGCACTAGAAACCAGTCCAGTGTGTTATAATCACGCTGAAGTTTCCTCTCCTGACAGCTAGTGTCCCACTGGGTATTGAGGAGTTGAGACACAGGAAGGGAGAAAGCAGAGAACATCCATGAATTCAGAACAAATCAGGCCAATAAACCTAAAGCCAAGAGGGAATCTTGAATATGCTACAGAATATAGACTAACATTTAATAAATGTTGAAAAAAAAAATGTTAAGGTTTTACTTACTTCTAAAGACTTGCAGAAAAGAAAAAATGAAATGTATTTGGCTTATAAATTTTCTGACTTCTTGGATGTCTGAAAATATCTTTCTATCAAACTTGAAAAAACATTGGCCCATTTAAGACAGAACTACACTATTTTCCCCAGTGCCTTGTTCCGCTGCTTCTTATTTCCCAATTGTATTAGTCTGGGTTTTCCAGAGAATAGAACCAATAGAAAATGTATATATTTCCTACAGAGAGAGAGATTTACTATAAGGATTTGGCTTACATGGTTATGGATGCTGAGAAATCCCAAGATCTATAGTAGGCAAATTGAAGATCCAGGAGAGACAATGGTAGAATTCCAGTCTATGTCCAAGTCAAAAGGCATGAAAAAAACCAATGTATCAGATTAAAGACCATCAGGTAGAGAAAACTAATCTCTCTTACTTTTGTTCAGTTTAGGTCTTCTGTGGATTGGATGAGGCCCACCCACACTGGGAAGGGCAAACTGCTTTACAGAGTCTACTGGTTCAAATGTGAATCTCATCCAGAAACACCCTTTCAGACACATACGGAATAAAGTTTAACCAAATGTCTAAGTACCTTACTGCCCAATCAAGTTGACACATAAAATTAACCATTGCAAGCCTACCCCTTGTCCACTTGGCACCCATCTATTACAGGTAGACAGGCATGAGCACGGCAGGAGAAGGCTGTCCCCCACCCACCAGAAATGTCAGGTGATGGTTGGCAACGATCATATTACCTTTCTAAAAGGGATAAATTGGCAGCTTGTGCCAAGGAGAAACCGATTTGTAATGGTCCACAGCAATTAACACTAAAGTGTTAATTGAAGGCAGATGCCAGGGAGAAGAAAATTCCTGGGCATGCACATTAAAAGACAAAAATGGCAGAGTATCATTTCCAGAGGCACTCCACTGGAAAAGGAAAGAAAGCCTCAGATGGGCATATAAACAACTTCCTAAACACACCGCACATGCTCACTTCCCAAGGGTAAGGAGGGCACTGCGCATGTGGGCAGGCCACCCTAAAGGAAGAAACATGGAAAAGGGGGGTAAGATGCCTGAAGGGGGCCATCCTATAAAGTCCTAGGATCAAGGTTAAATGGTGCACTTGGTTTCTCAAGCAGGCCACCTGGCCTTCCTCCAAGCCTACTTTCTCCTTTCTTTCCTTTCCTTTCTTTTCTTACTGTGCTAAAGCTTTTTAATAAACTTCCACTCCTGCTCTCAAACTTGCCTTGGTCTCTTTTTCTGCCTTATGCCCCTCAGTTGAATTCTTTCTTTAGAGGAGGCAAGAATTCAGGTTGCTGTGGACCCATAGGGATTTGTCTCCCATAACTTGGATGCCTTCCACTGGTAACACATCCGTATCTGTTTAAATCACACTTAATCTTCAAATAAAGACAATAACAAGGTCACAGGTCTGCCTAAAATCAAGGAACTATCTCCTGCATACAATAAAAAGTGCACTAACCCCTTCCACAGAAGGGGATTGAAAATTCTTGAGTGGCCTTGACTCTTTTCCTTGATAACCCATAACTTAAAGACTATACGATGTAAAATTTAAAATATTTAAATACCATTATATAAAGTCAATATATTTTATGATACATATCAAGGAAATAAAAGAGGACAAAGATACTTGATATATAAATTCACACACCCACACACACACACACATCCATAACAAATAAGTAGGAAATTCTCATGACTATTACAGCGCTTATTTCTGTAATTGGCCTCACAATCATATTTGGTATTTATAACAACCCTTCTTCCGCTACTCATTCCATACACCCTTTTTCCTAAGCAAGTACCAAAGCTGGTGATGATTCTTTAATTGTTTGAGTAACCTAAATCTTCATCTCTAAAGGGTCTGGGCCATTAGTAGTTCTGCCTATACTGCATTATTATAGTTTTCCATTGACCTTAAGTCACAGAGCATGGTAATATTAAGACACCATAAGAGATCTCCTGTATTCTAAATATACTCTTCCTTTGTACAGGAGTTTTGACTGTACAGTAGCTGTTTAATTTCCCCTTGGTAGCCAGCATTAAGCCAACTAGTGCAGTAACTCTCTTCATTACCATATGTTTCAGAGCTATGAAGAGTCTAAAGTATTTATGTGGCAGTCTTAACTTCCAGTTTAATGGAATCACTGCTGTCAGTCTTTGTGGAGGCATTTCTCCCTGCGAAACTCAGAACTCTAGGTCAGCATAGCAGAAGGTCATGAGAATGCGAAGCAAAAACTTGCTAGTGCATCACTAAGGGTAATGGCGAATGGTGCCACTCCCATTTTAACCCTTGAGTTCTGAACCCATGAATCCTGGCTACAGGAGAAATAGCACTGTATATCACTGTATATTCGATGCTAATTCAGAGCACATACAGCCAAACAGAAAATCTTGCCCCAGCCCTACAAGGTATTTACAACTAGATACCTCTGTACCTGAGTCTTCAAAAGCCTGTTCCACTGACTTATCAAGCCAGCTCCTTCAGGATGGTGGGGAGCATGGTAAGAACATTGAGTTCAATGATTATGAGCTCACTGCCACACTTCCTTTGCTTTGAAGTAACTTTGTGGATTAGAATCATTGCTACATGGAATACAATGGTGGATAAGGCATTCAGTAAGTCCACAGATAGTAGCTTTGGCATGGCAGAAGCACTGTTTTCTGGGAAGGCAAATCCATATCCAAAGTATGTGGCTATTTCAATAAGAACAAAATATCTTCCCTTCCATAACTGAAGTGGTCAAATGGTAATCAACCTATCAATAAGTAGCTGGCTGATTACCCCAGGGAATGATGTCATATTGGGCATGTTGGAAACTCAGCATCGGTTTCTGCTGCTGGCAGATTGGACACCCAGCTGTGTGACCATACCCACGTGGCCTTTGGTGAACTGAAGTCCATGTTGCTGAGCCCATGCATAACCTCTATCCCTGCTACCATGGCCACTTTGTTCATGAGCCTATTGGGTAATGACAAGGGTGACTTGTGAAGTAGGTTGACTGGTATCCACAGGATGGGGGTCATCCTATCTACTTCATTATAATCCTCCTATGCTGAGGACACCTTTTGTTGAGCATGCATGTTGATCAAAAATATGTTCAGGGTTTTTTGTCTATTAAGATAAGTCAATTCACATAATTCTTTCACGAATTTCCTTGTCATTAATTTTCCAATTATGTTCCTTCCAAGTCCCTGGCCGTCCACCCAAATCACTGGCTAGAGTCCATGAATCAGTATGTAGTCAACATGTGGTCATTGCTCCTTCCAAGTAGAGTGAACAACCAGATGCACTGCGCAAATTTCTGCCTTCTAGGAGAATTTCTCCACACCGCTGTCCTCCAGGGATGTCTCAGTAAGAGGCTACAGTGCTCATAGAGACACAGTTTTGAGTATATGTAGGCATCACTCAAAAACAGTGGGCCTTAAATTTTTGTCATATTTATTTCCCACCTTCTGACATACAAATGTCTTCCAATAACTGGAGTAATTGCTATTTATTGCTCACTAGATCTAACAGCATAATGTTATTAAAGTAATAGACAAATGTGATAAGCTGTCTGCTTTTGAGTTGTACCTCCATATATGCAAAACTATGTATAAACCAGGCCTTAATCTTCTCTTCTTCTGACAGGTGCTCATAGCAAAAACTTCATGAAACTATAGTAATGTAGCAGGAGTGGGGACCATGGGGACTTGGGCCACTTTTTCACGCAACTTACTTGTATTTTTAGGGTATGCATGGGCCTTATCAGATATATACCACTTCTGTTGATGATTAAGTGTTGTGCTGCTGTGCACACCCAACTTTATGGCTTAGATAATATCCAGTTCATAATGAGATGCTCAGGTCATATGATGACATTAATTTGGCGCCCATGGTTAAATTTTCAGTCTCTACTAAGTAGCAGGTATAAAGCTGTTTCTTAGTAGAGGAATAGTTATATGAGGAGAATGGCAGACCTTTGCTCCAAAATCCTAAGGGACTATAACTGTGATTCATCTGTAGGGGCCTGGCAAAGTATTCAGACAGTACCCTTATCAGCCACTGATACTTCAGGCACCATTGGATCACATGAATCACATAGCTAAAGCTGCAGAGTAGTTTGCTTAGCAGTCTAGATCTGTTGCAGAGCCTTCTCTTGTTCTGGGACCCACTCAAAATTAGCAGTTTTTTAGGTTGCTTAGTAAATGGACCAGAATAACACACTCACATGAGGGATGTGTTGCATGTGAAATCCAGAGGCCTACTAGGTATTGTGCCTCTTTTTAGGTGTAGAATGAGCAAGATACAACAACTTACTTTTCACCTTAAAAGGGGTATCTTGACGTGGCTGCACGCCACACTGAAACTCTGGAAATTTCACTGAGGTAGAAGCCCCTCAAATTTTGTCATGTTTATTTCCCACCTTCTGACATATAAATGTCTTCCAATTACTCTGGAGTAATTGCTATTTATTGCTTACTAGATCTAACAGCATAATGTTATTAAGGTGACAGACAAATGTGATAATCTCATGGAAGGAAAAGAAAATCAAGATCAATGTGAACTGAATTATGACACAAGGCTAATATGCCGACTTATCCTTGAGGTAGGATGGTGAAGGAGTATTGCCAGATTAAAGCAAACTACTAATGTGGTCTTTACAAACAGGTATTGAAATAAAAACATTTTTCAGAGCAAGAGTTGCACACCAGGTATGAGAGGATAAGTCAATTTGTTCAAGCAAAGAAACCACATCTGGTACAGCAGCTGCAGTTAAGACATATCTGGTTAAGCTTACAATAATCTGGTCATTCTCCAAACTTGAATCCCAGGGATAAAGGCTACTTGATCATCCTAGATAAGCTTTTTGATGTGCTGCTGGATTCAATTGGCCATTATTTTGTTGGGGATTTTTGCATGGCCTGATTTTTTCTTTTCTTGTCTCTCTGTCAGGTTTTGGAATTAGGATGATGCTGGCCTCATAGAATGAGTTAGGGAGGAGTCCCTCCTCCTCAACTATTTGGAATAGTTTCAGGAGGAATAGTACCAGCTGTTCTTCATACATCAGGTAGAATTCAGCTGTCAATCTGTCTGGTTCTGGGCTTTTGTTTGGTTGATTGGCTGTTTATTACCGCCTCAATTTCAGAGCTCATTAGTGGTCTGTTCAGGGATTCAACTGCTTCTTGGTTCAGTCTTGGAACAATATGTCTCCAGGAATTTATCCATTTCTTCTGGATTTTCTAGTTTACGCACATAAAGGACTTCATTATATTCTCTGATGGTTGTTATATTTCTGTTGTGTCAGTGGTGATATCCCCCTTATTGATTCTGATTGGATTTATTTTAATCTTCTCTCTTTTCTTCTGTATTAGTCAAGTTAGCAGTCTATTTTATTAATTTTTTCAAAGAACCAGCTCCTGGATTCGTTGATCTTTTGTATGTTTTTTGTGTGTCTCAAACTCCTGCAGTTCAGCTATAATATTGGTTATTTCTTGTCTTCTGCTAGATTCGAAATTTTTTTGTTCTTGGTTCTGTAGTTCTTTTAGTTGTAATGTTAGGTTGTGAACTTGAAATCTTTCCAACTTTTTGATGCGGACATTTACTACTATAAATTTCCCCATTAACACTGCCTTAGCTGTGTCCCAGAGATTCTGTTCTGTTGTCTTTGGTCTCATTAGTCTCAAAGAACTCCTTGCTTTCTGCCTTAATTTTATTACTTCCCCAAAATTCATTTAGGAGCAGGTTATTCAGTTTACATGTAATTGTGTGGTCTTGAGCGAATTTCTTAGTCTTGATTTCTAATTTGATTGCTCTGTGGTCCAAGAGACTGCTTGTTATGATTTAATAATGTACTCCTGTAGCTTAATGAACTCCGTTCTTAACATATTATGAATTATATTCCTGTCATATCAGTCGTATCAGTCAGGCTAAGGCTGAGGGTTCAATGTCAGCCCGGTTCAAAACCTTTCTTTTTTTGGAGATGTGATGTGGTCCTTTGGAGGAAAGAAGGCACTGTGGCATTTTGAGTTTTTACTGTTCATGTGCTGATTCCTTCTCATCTTTGTGGGCTTATCTACTTTCAATCTTTGAGGTTGATGAACTTTGGATTTTTGTTTTCTTTTATCATATCTGTGCTACTGGTACAGTAGCAGCTATGCACCTCTGTTACCCACACCCAACCACTTCCTGGTCCACCCAAACAGGGAGCTTCTTGTGATTGCTAAGATTCAAAGAGATGCACGCATACCTTGCTTGACTGTGCTTTGCTTTGGTGTACTTTGCATATACTACATATTTTAAAAATTGCAGGTTTGTGACAACCCTATATTGTGTAACTCTATTAGCGCCATTTTTCTAACATTGTGTGCTCACTGACGTGTGCTTACATGAATATTTCTGTGTCTCATTTTGGTAATTCTTGCAATATTTCAAACGTTTTTGTTATTATATCTGTCATGGTGATCTGCAGTCAGTGATCTTTGATGTTACTATTGTAGTTCTTTTGGAACACTGTGCTGCACCCACACCAAAACGCAAACTTACTTGATAAATGTTGCGCTCTGACTGCTCCACCAGCCTGCCATTCCACCATCTTTTTCCTTTTCCTTTGGGTCTCTATTCACTGAGACACAACAATATTGAAACAGGGCCATTGATGATTTGCAACGGTCTCTAACTATTGAGCTGAAAGGAAGAGTCACACATCTCTCACTTTAAATTAAAAGGCAGAAATTATTAAGCTTAATGAGGAAAACATGTCAAAAGCCAAGACCTGCCAAAAGCTAGATCTCTTGCACCATGGTTAGCTAAATTGTGAATGCAAAGAAAAAGTTCTGGAAGGAAATTAAAAGTGCTACTTCAGTGAACACACAAATGATAAGAAAGCAAAATGCCTTGTTGCTATTATGGAAAAGTATTAGAGGGTCTAGACAGAAGATCAAACCAGCCACAAAATTTCTTTAAGCCAAAGCCCAGTCTGAAGAAAGACCCTGCCTCTCTTTAAATGTATGAAGCCTGAGAGAGATAAAGATGCTACAGAAGTGAGTTTGAAATAACTTAATTAATGAGGTTTAAGGAAATAAGCCATCTCCGTAACATAAAAGTGCAACATGAAGCAGCAAGTGCTGATGGAGAAGCTGCAGCCAAGTGCTGATGGAGAAGCTGCAGCCAAGTGCTGATGGAGAAGCTGCAGCGAGTTATTCAGAGGATCTAGCTAAGATCACTGATTAAAGTGACTACACAAAACAATTGTCAATGTAGATGAAACACCTTATATTGGAAGACGTCCTCTAGGACTTTCATGCTAGAGAGAAAATGTCAATGACTGCCTTCACATTTCCAAAGGACTTGCTGACCTCTCGTTAGGGGTAATGCAGCTGGTGACTTTAAGTGCAAGCCAATGTTCATTTTCCATTCTGAAAATTCTGGGGTCCTTAAGAATTAGGCTAAATCTATTCTGCCTGTGCTCTGTAAATGACACAGCAAAGCCTGGATGATAGCACATCTGTTTACAGCATAGTTTACTAAATATCTTAAGTCCACTTTTAGACCTATTGCCCAGCAAATATATATATATATAAATATATATACATATAAATATATATATACATATAAATATATATATATAAATATATATACATATAAATATATATATATATATTCCTTTCATAATATTACTGCCCATTGGCAATGCACTTGGTTACCGAGAAGCTCTGATGGAGAATATGATTAATGATAGTTTCATGCCTGCTAACACAATATCCATTTTGCAGCCCATGAATCAAGAAGTAATTTTGACTTTCAAGTTTTATTATTAAAGAAATACATTTTATAAGGTTATGTATGCAACAGATATTCCTCTGATGGATCTAGACAACATCAATTAAAAACCTTCTGGAAAGGATTTACCATATTAGATGCCATTGAGAACATTCATGATCCATAACAGTGGGTCAAAATAGCAACATCGGGAAGAGTTTGGAAGAAGTTGATTCCAACCCTCAAAGATGACTTTGAGGAGTTCAGGAAGCATCTGGAAATAACTACAGTGGAGGAAGTAACTGCAGATGTGGTGGAAGTAGCAACAAAACTAGAGTTAGAAGTGGAGCCTAAAAATGGGATGGAATTGCTGCAATCTCATGATGAATATTTAGTGGTTGAGGAGTTGCTTCTTATAAGTGAATAAAGAAAATGGTTTCTTGAGAGGCAAGCTACTACTGGTGAAGATACTGTGAACATGGTTAAAATGAAAACAAAGGATTTGGACAACTATATACATGTAGTTGATAATGCAGCAGCAGGTTATGAGAGGACAGACTCCAATTTTGAAAGAAGTTCTAGTGTGGGTAAAACGCTATCTAACAACATTGCATACTACAGAGAAATCATTCATGAAAGGAAGAATCAATTGACGTGGTAAATTTCATCATTGTCTTATTTTAAGAAATTGCTACAGACACCCCAATCTTCAGGCATCACCACCTTGATCATTTAGCAACCATCAACATCAAGGCAAGACTCTCCAATGGCAAAAAGGTTATGACCTGCTGATATGACTCACTGATGGCTCAGATGAGTGTTAGCATTTTTTTTTTTTAGCAATAAAGTATTTTTAATTGAGGTGTGTACATTTTTAGACATAATGCTATTGTAGACAGATGGAATAGACTACAGAAGAGTATAAACATAACTTATATTCACTGGGAAACCAAAAAATGTGTATGACTCACTTTACTGAGATACTTGCTTTATTGTGGTGGTCTCGAACCAAACCGGCAATATCTCCAAGGTACACCCATATTCTCATTGTTGCTCTGACTGTGCTGACTTTTATGATAAACATGCCTACCCTGCCTTTGGTGACTGACTGACACCGCTTCGCTACTGCTGTCCCAGAATCCAATTACGCCCATTGTATTCAGCTTACACAATTCATTGACTGCAGTCTCCACTGTAAGGTCTGGCCTATAGATAAGAGCAACCATAGCACTCTTCAAGCATGCTAAAACTCCACTTAAAATGTCTTTCTCACAAATTTGGCCCATTTATCCCATCTGGAAAGGGTGTATTTACCTAATGCCTGTACCCCCACCATTTGTATCTAGGAAGTAACTCACTTGCTTTTGATTTTACAGGCTCATAGGCGGAAGGGACTTGCCTTATCATAGGTGAGACTGGACTGTGGACTTTTGAGTTAATGTTGAAGTGAGTTAAGACTTTGGGGGACTGTTGGGAAGGCATTATTGGTTTTGAAATATGAGAACATGAGATCTGGGAGGGGCCAGAGTGGAATAATATCATTTGGCTGCATCCCCACCTGAATCTTACCTTGAATTGTAGCTCCCATAATTCCCACGTGTTGTGGAAAGGACCCACTGGGAGGTAATTAAATTATGGGGGCGGGTCTTTCTGGTGCTATTCTTGTGATAGTGAATAAGTCTCACGAGATCTGATGGTTTTAAAAAGGGGAGTTTGACTGCATAGTCTCTCTCTTGCCTGTCACCATGTAAGACGTGACTTTGCTCCTCATTCACCTTCCACCATGATTGTGAGGCCTTTCTGGCCATGTGGAACTGTGAGTCAATTAAACCTCTTTCCTTTATAAATTACCAATTCTCAGGTATATCTTTATCAGTAGCATGAGAACAGACTAATACACCTGCCTTCTAATTAAAAAATGTATCTAGTAGCATTCATAGCTTAGAGAAATGTATTTTTTATTTGTTTTGATGACAGCATACATTAATTCTGAATTCAATTTTTGGCACTTTATCATTAGGTATTAGTATAAATAATTTTTAATTCACTTTAGGTTCAGAAAAAAAATGGTTTTAGGTCCTATTCTGGTTTTGTGAAAAATCATATTACTTTTATTTATTTGCAATTTTTAAGAGTTATATTAAATTCATTTCGGGTTGGGTTTTAGATGTATCCCATTTTCTAATCTTGTTTTTGTGGGGGACGGGAGTGCATGTATTTTTGTGTGCTAAGCACATAAAGGCGTAACATATCTAGAGAAACTATAATTTGTATGTAATGCCATGATATTGGAGAAGTCACAGTGAGTAAGTGAACATATTTGTTGTCATCTGGCTGCTGCTACAGTATGAAATGTACATATAAAATTACATTAGAATGGTTGCTTTCAGGCAGCTAGGTCTACCTTGCCACTTTTCATTAAGTTGACTATGGTTGAGGAGGTGCTATTAAAATCTAGTTAATCCTACTGAATGTCAAATTTTTTACATTAAGGAGTTAGACATGGAACCTGAGCAGAAATGACAAGTATAGCTGTCAAATTATACAATAAATTATCTTGACACACTCTGCATATTATTTCACATGCTGTAAATTATACACTGTGGTGTATAAAGAGCATAGATTTCAGAGACATATGTATTTTCAAACACTGCTCCACCACTGAGCAGCACTATGAGCTATGTAGAATAATATCTGCATCATAGAAATTATTTTTAGAATATATTGTTGTGAAATAATGCAATCACATATGCTCCCCCTACACATTCTTCATTTTCCACTGAAGTATTAGACTAGGTTTTTCTTGCTTATTTAGATGGCAAATTTACCCTCTATTATTTCATTTAATTGAGTATCAGATTAAAATATTTAAGACGTTTTTGCAACATTATCAAAAACAGTCTGTTCCTCAATGAATGCTCTTGACTAAAGACACTAGTGTTTCCCACAGGGATCATTCACAAAGTACTGGGTTACTATTAAACGAAAGAAAAACGAATATAGTATTTACATGGGAATTTCTTTTAGACATATTCACAAAATGATGCAGCAGCTATATTATCAGGTTTTCTGGGCACCTCATGCCCTGTGTATGAGCTCTTGGTCTTTTAGGTCCTTGGTCTTTATGTTGCTTTGTTGTTTTGTTGAAGTCATCATCCACTGCATAACCCTGAGATCAAATGCCACACTCTTCCTTTTCAAAGTGCTTCTTTTCCTTAAAACACACTGTTGTCTTTTCACATGGCCCTTTGATACGTGACTAATTTTTTATAATGATTAAACACGGTTTTACTTAGCTGAAATATTTGCATGTTACCTAAAAACTTTCTTTAACGTGTGATCAATGAGACACATCAATAACTAAAACAATGAGATAAAGAGATATATATGGATATTATACAGATATAATAACCCTTTAATCCACCCCCCAAAAAAATTTTTTTAATATTGAGTGGTATCCCAATACTGAGAACATTTCCTTTAAGGATATGAAACAAATGTATCAAATCAATATCTGATTATTTTAGTTCGAATCAGCCACATTAACTCATAAAAGTTATAATCTTTACCTATATTGTCCTTAAAATATAATCATGATATCATTGTTTATTATATGTAGGGTCATACAGTTAAAAATATCTCCTTTTTATACTCATTTGCAGTTTCAGCCTCAAATATGACTCACAATCTTAGAACTGTTCCCTTCATGTTATTTACATGTATATTTGGGTGTGTTAGAAATGAAATTTCTATAATATACACATTTACGGACCATTTTAATATTAGAGACTATTTCTAAATTATCTGCTATTTAAAAATGTTAACCTATCTAGCAAGTAACCAACGTACTTACTCCTCTAAAGACGGTATCACTTTTTAATCTACTGGGGCCCCTGAGATTGTCCCAATGCTGTAGAATTAATTAATATTAATTAATCTCAAACTGTTAAATATTTAAATAAATATCTTTTGACTTTTCTACCCTAACACATTTACATTTCAGTCTGTTCCTTTTATCCTATCTTTCATATTTTATTTTTATTCTCTATTGCCCCCTCATTTAACTCATGTGTTCTCACTGAAGTATTAGCATCAGTAGGATGCATTCCTCCAGTTTGACAACCTTAATGGATTTTGCATCAAAATAGTCAATAATTGTTGCTACTTTTTGCTAATTTATTAATTCACTATCCTTGATGCTGTTATGATATACACTTTTTATTTGATATATCCTTGGAAGTATTATTACTATGAGCAGCATATTTTATAATGATCCATTCATCACTTTAAATATAATTTCATAAACCAACACAATAGATTAGAAACTATATGTTGATAATTTATAATCATTTTGATAAAAATGAATTGTGCATTAAAATAATAACAATATAAAATTAGTGAATTCCTTAGTTTACTATCATTAAAGCAGGCACCCTAGAGATACATCATCAAACATAAAATGATTTTTCAGATGTAAGCAATGTCCTAGGTAATTCAGGAGAGAGCGGTATTTTTTTTTAGGATCTTGGATACCCTTGTAACAGTTTCTCTGTTTTGGTTGATCTTTTATGTTTAAAGCTGTATATTTGAAATGATGAAGTCAAGCTATAAAAATAAGCAATGTGTGGCATTATAAATCTCTACTGGCTTAATTGTTTTCCTTCCAATAGAGTTAAACTTCATTTTGTATCAAACTCTTGCAATCCAGCCACCTTTATCATTCACCTATTTCAGAAACAAAATTGACTCATAAAATGACAGAACAGTTTGCTTCACAGGGAGCAGATGTGGGCATACATTACATAGCATTCCATCTGTGATGATCATATATTTCTATGGCTCGTAAAAAATCATTGGTTCTCCTAAAGAAATGTTTACCAGTTGAATATCCTTCACCAAGAGCACAGGCTGAACTACTTGAGGTCATTCCCTTTAACGAAATGCTTAGGGACCCCTTTAAGGCCTTGTCGTATAGTGTGAGAAAGGACCACTGGGTGTTTCTTGCTGGATGTGCAGGAGTTTACTGGGTACAGCCGGTCTGATGTTATATTTTAATTAATATATAAAATAAATATTACAGAATAATACATATGGGTGTATAGATATTTAATAAAAATCTGTTAGATGGAAATTTCAGAACAATCTTTGTCAAACAAAAAACAAAGTGGAATAAAAATTGGAATGAGTAATGACAAAAGATTATAAAGACAGTAACTGTAATGTCAAACCTAGACCAAAAAGAAAAATAAATGTGTTTACTGAAGCCTGCAGAAACTTTATCTTGTGAGTGTTTGTTTGTTTTTTGAGACGGAGTCTCACTCTGTTGCCAGGCTGGAGTGCAGTGGCACGATCTCAGCTCACTGCAACCTCCGACTCCCTGGTTCAAGGGATTCTCCTGCCTCAGCCTCCCGTTGTGAGTATTTTTGTCACTTGCTTAGTAATATAAGCTATTATCATCTAAAAGAGCAGTGCTAAAAAGTGCTCAAATTAACTGTATAAAAACTATGAAAAAACTTAAAATCTGATCATTGATTTATTCAAATTAGTCTCCATAGTGGCTGAGAAAAATTCTATTGTTAAAGACATTTCTGATGGACTCAAAAAGGAATAAAATAACAGAGTGAAAAGTCGAACTGTCTGTGATAAGTGGGCTATATTATCTTACCTCTTTAGTAGGATGCAATTTCTATGTATGCATATAAATAGGTGGATTATTTATCTATTGCTGTATAAAAAAATACCTCAGACCTTAGTGTCTTAAACATCACACATTTCTTATCTCACATTTTCTGTGTGTCCAAAATCTGTAACTGATTTCTGTGGGTCTCTCTGTATCTAGTTTATGGACTTTCATGAGGCTGAAATCAAGGAGTCAGCCAGGGCTGAGGCTGAAGGTTTAACTGAGGAAGGATCTAGCTCACAGTTCACATGGCAGGCAGGAGGATTTAGTTCTTCAGGCACCATTTGGCTACCGGCCTCAGTTCCTTACTGCCTGCTGGTCAGAGGAATTATGCCATTTTCCTATCACCCGGTCTTCTCCCACATGGCAGTTTACTTCATCAAAGACAATAAAAGAGTGAGAAAAACAGTCTAATATCAAGAAAGATATTATTTTCCATAACCTGATTAAGGAAGTGACATCTCCTCAACATTGTCATGTTCTACTGATTAGAAGCAGGTCACTAAATGGAAAACGATGGCATAATGGAGGGAATATCTGGGGGTTGGAATCATGTGAGGCAACCTTAGAGGCTGCATGGCACAATAGCAAAATTCATGCTACATGCAACCGGAGCTAACTGTTGATATATTATAACTATGTACTTTAATTTTATATTTATTTCTGCTGCCATCCTCTTGCCAAATCCTCTGATTATTGTTAATTTACTAGAATTTGGGGGGTACTTGAAGATAAAACTCAGATTAGTCAATAATTAACCCCAAGAGAATGCTTAGGGAGAAACTGAGTATTACATAATAGCAGACTTGTTAATGAGAAGATTATGGCTTATGAACATCTTGCTATTCGATTCAGAAAATTTTGGCAATGTTTGTGGTTAATATTATGCACCTAATTGAATGGTCCAAGGTTTGGATATTACATCTATATTTGATTTTTCTATTTATTTTTTCCACAAATAAATTAGAAATGAATGGAACTGAATAGAATCAAATGTAATGCTATATTATAGTCTTCTGTTTTTTATTTTCTTTCATTTTTTTCTAAAGTCATAGAAGTATACAATGGTAATTTCAAATACAGTCATCCAAATTCCAAATATGCAAATCAAAAACACCTTATTAAGCTGCCAAGAGAAATTAGGGTTCCTGAGTCTTGCATCAACAGTTAGTAATAAGTGTCTCGAGAGTAAAATGGATATAAATTGTCTTCTAATCTAAGACCATCCCAGGTGCCCAAGAAGGTTACTGGACGATGAAGTAGCTCCAGGGCTTCAGATCGTGTCCTCACCCATGCCCCCTTTCTAGTCAAGTTTTTTCTTTTTTCTATTTTAGAAAAAAAAATATTAAAATAATAAGGTCTTATGAAAGAGTTAACCTATTGATTTAAGTTCATACTACGATTAAATATTTGTATTTAAGAATTTCTGGAGAATGGTTGTAGATAATTAATAGAAGAATGAAAGAGAGAAAAAGAAGCAAGGAAGGGAGGAAGGGAGGAAAGGAAGTGAAGGGAAGGGAACAAAAAATAAGAATGCTACAAATATAGAATTAGATACAGATGATATAGATATAAGAGAGAGAAAAAGATGATGGGGTGATATGAGGGAAAGTTGCAAACAGTTTCCACCTGAATCCAAGTGCATCAGATGGGAGGCATCTGAAGGCTCTCTCTCCATCTCTGCCAGATGTTCCTCTAGGTGTTGGATACTACAATTGTGAACAAGCAAAAAAGAGTTCCTATTGTCTCAGATCTTCCTTACCACATCTTAAAATACTGCATATGAATAACATAATTTCTACAAATGCTAAATGTTCTAAAGAAAATTAAACACAGTGTAGGGATAGAATACAAGAGTCTGGCGTGGGAAGACACTGTGCTGTAGCCATAGAAGGAGACATGCAAAAATCTTGGGGAAGGGCATTTTGCCTGAGAGAAGAGTAAATACAAAATCTCCCAGACAGGAATAAGTCTCAGTCTGTCCAGAGAACAAAAATAAATTGAAAGTTGTCAAAATATTGGGAACTGGTATGAGGAGGAGATACCGTCTTGAAACACAGTCAGGGGCCAGATTAAATGGGGCCATTGTAAAGGGATTGAATTAAATCTTATTGCATTGGGAAAACACTGACGTTTTCCAAACAAAAAGGTTGTGTCATCAAATTTACAACTCGAAAAAATACTGAGGTCTGGGAGCTGTGAAGAGAATCCCTTTAGGAGTCGCAGGAGAAAACAGTGTAATTAGTCATGACAGGAAATCATGTAGGAAGAGATGAAGATGGAAACGAGAGTTGTTGCTACAGACATAGGGGATATGTTAAAATTTGAGGAATATTTTGGAAGCAGGCAGAACTTGCGGACTTATTGAAATACACATATGAAAGAGAAAGACATTTCAGATGACAACCCTGGAGGTTTTGGCCTGAGCATGGGCAATTATATTGATTGAAACATTGTTTTATCGATTAAGATATTAGAATGAGGAAGGATCAGTTTTTGGTAAATGTGAGTCAAATCTAGAATTATGTACTACAAAGCTAAGTTTCAGAATCTTAAAAGGTATTAATTTATAAACCATTCCACAGAAATGACATCTACTAAGGAATTAGGATTGAAAATCTGCAAGGTAAAGATTGCATATGATTATTTTTGAAAATCTCATAGGAATACTAACATTGAACACATAAATATATTTTCTTTGTTAAATTCAATACACTTTTCCAAAACTATTAGTCTATTTTACTATTGCTTTCTTTTTTGCGTTCCAGATAAAATTTTTGGCTTTTGATTCTTTTCACATACAAAGGTTTATTTTTAAACAGTAGAAACATAGTCAGTAGAGTAAGACACTTATATTTGATAAGGCATTCAGGAACTGAGAACAACTAGAGAACAGTACCTTTATGTCACCTAAGTCATTCAGGGCATTCATTCAGGGGCGTGTATTCATTCAGAACATATGCCCATTAAGAGAAAATATTGGCAGTATAGCCTGTGCTATTTAAAATCAACTTTAGCAAGATGGTAGGATAGGAGGTAACCCAATCACATACTCTCACAGCAACAAGAATTCTTAATCCATCCATAGACAAAAGCCTCTCTGCAGAAGCCTCAGGATTCAGGTAGGAGATTATGCAACACCAATGACGCCCAAGACCTAGGACAGTTATTTTGAGTGCAGTCTGATACCCAAGTGGTTGATCTGCTGATTATGCACCTAGGCTCAAGACTGGAAATAGCCCCATTCTCCAAGAGGCTTGGCTATAGTCACATTTGGCCTTGACCAAAACCATCTGCCAAGGGGTCCAGAAAAAATCATGCATACTAGTGCCTTGGTGAAAAGACTCATCTACCTGCAGACATTGGTCTTGGCAGTGAACCAGAAGGTTGTCCTGTGGCTTGGCTCCAGCCCACCTCAGCTGAGGTCCCAGTTAAGAATATTCATTACTTTTGGGAGAGCAGAACTGGTGGATTCTGACCTCCAATTTGTACTTCGAGACTTCTTGAACCAACACTTCAACCATACATAATAGATTATCCTGTGCATTTTTGTCCCAATTTTGGCTTTTCTGAACTTGGAATTTGGCTGGCATCATTCTAGACCACTTGTGTATCACAATTAGGATGACAAAGATTTAAGAGATCTTGGTTCTGCAGGCAGTTGTTGAATTCTAAGTTAGATGGTCTACTTAAGACACTTCAATGCAAGCCCTTTGTCATAATGTGCTCAAATTCCACAATTCTTTCATCGATGTGTCCCTATTGGATGAAAGATACCATGCTAATAAAATCAGTGACAATAATCTGTCATAAATTGTCTCTCCAAGACAATTAAGTTAATATATAATTGTGAACAATTCCAGAGCTAGCAAAATAATTCTATATGGGAGAATAGCAGCAAAGAGATTGTAGGTATCTGGAAGTAACTATGAAAAAGAATTAAGAAACTGCAAAGGGGAGACATTTACCTTTTTTAAATTGTTCTTGACTTTCTATCTCTTGGAGAAAATTGGGGTCATAGTGTACTTTAAAAATCAATGAAATAAAGAGTAGGGGGAATTTAAGTTCTAAAACTTTTTTAAATTAAGAAGACATCTGTAAACCCTGGTAAAATAAAAGCCCAATATTAATTTCAAAGAGACTAATAGCTGTCAAGAATTACAAGAGTAAAAAATATGTTACACTAAATATATATCCACCTCTATCCATGAAGCAAAATTTCTTACACTAAATCAATTCTTGAGGAGAGAAAAAGTGGGGATTCTGCCAGGATTTGTATTCAGCTAGAGTCAGGATGCATGAAGCAGCATATTGTAAGGAACATTCTGACTTGCTTAAGAGTTATGAGAGCAGACAGTGTGAGGAGGATGTGGGAGGACTAAGGGAAGATGGCAGCAGAACTCTAGGGGAAACATAAGCCATGGAGAACCAAAACTTGTCCCTGCCGGGTTCGGCGGCTCATGCTTGTAATCCCAGCACTTTGGGAGGCCGAGGCAAGTGGATCGTGAGGTCAGGAGTTTGAGACCAGTCTGGTCAACATAGTGAAACCCCGTCCTACCAAAAATACAAAAAAATTAGCCGGGCGTGGTGGTGGTGGGCACCTGTAATCCCAGCTACTCAGGAGGCTGAGGCAGGATAATCACTTCAACCCAGGAGGTGGAGATTGCAATGAGCCGAGATTGCACCACTGCACTCCAGCCTGGGCAACAGAGTGAGACTCCATTTAAACAAACAAACAAAAAAAAACGTGTCCCTGAAGCTGGCACATTTAGTAATGAAATAGTTCCTCATATAGCAAAGGTAAGACTAGGCAGCATGCATGAATGAACTAGAAAAGTGGTAAAGGAGGCTATTTTTGTGTATATTTTGCTGATGTAAATGCATATCACTGCTTGAGAAGTTACAAGAAAGAATTTTTAAAAAATAAATCAAAAAAATAAAATTAGAAAATATTTTCCTTTTGACATCATCTATCATCACCTAAAATGTATACAAATAAATTACAATAAAGGGATTAAATCTTAGAAGACATAGAATATTAGGTTAGCTCAAATTGATGATTTAAGGAAAACAGGATTGGAGAGGCTGAAATAAAGAACTTGAAGCATGGGGCAGATGAAAAATTTTTAAATTAAAAATTAAGCTATTGAGTTCAGGATTATTTTGATTAAAGAGATCTATTCAAATTCTGCCTATTACAGCTTTCACTTACTTAGAGTGATTTTAGTTAGTAATCACCAAATGCAAATGGTCTTGGATGCTTACTTGGTCTCTGAAAACTATGTACTCATTTAAAAGTATGTTCCACATTTGCCCAAGACAAAATTGCTCAGCACATTCCCAAACCTATGGTGCAAAAGTACTCTTACTGGAAAGCTGGGAATCAATGTTAGAACCACCTTTGAGAGAAAATAAATTGTGGAATTCTAATTTTTTAAATTTTATTTTTGTTGGCAATAAAATATAATCACTTGTACTGTTACCGGCATGAGTGTATGTTTATGATTTCACCTACAAAGAACAAAACATGAAAATTAATCAATATCCACATTAAGCTCATTTTCCAGTAAAAACATGCAGCATCAATATGTGCAGGTAGTTATAGCAAACTCATTACCATTCTTCTTGAAAAAAAATCAATAAAATTAGAAATAGAAAGATTTAGAAAAAATGTCTATTTTAAAGAACTAATGGTTCTGAGTTTATTAAAGGGTTAAAGATTGGGGCTGGGCATGGCAGCTCATGCCTGTAATCCCAGCACTTTGGGAGGCCAAAGTGGGTGGATCACTTGAGGCCAGAAGTTTCAGACCAGCCTGGCCAACATGAGGAAACCCCGTATCTATTAAAAATACAAAAAAATGAGCCAGGCATGGTGGCGCATGCCTGTGATTCCAGCTACTAGGGAGGCTGAGGCATGAGAGTCGCTTGAACAGGTAGGCAGAGGTTGCAGTGAGCTGAGATCATGCCACTGGGTGACAGAGGGAGACTGTCTCAAAAACAAAACAAAACGAAACAAAACAGTTAAAGATTTGTTGTAGTATTGTTTGTACCATTTTTTTGTTTTCCTAAGTTAATAGCATTGAAATCCCAAGTAATTTTTATTATTTGGTTACACTTTTCCTTAGATAGTAGTCCACGGTTTTCTTCTATTTCACAGTGCAATTAACTTCTCAAGTTTGAATAGCATGTGCCTATATAATAACATGTTAAAAAATGAAAGCTATTTAATCGATATCTATTAAATAATTAACTTTAGCCAAAATGGAAAATAGAAAAACTGATACCCTGATGTTTTCAAAGAGTTAATAGAGCTTTTCAATATATTCCATTTGTTTAAAGGGAGAGGTTACCCCAATAATATAAAAATTTTACTCAACAAAACATTGTCATTAATATTAATGGATTATATGCTGCTTGACAAATTTATTTGTTTGACTAAGAGACAAAGACTTTTTCCACCCAGAAAAATGTATTTAAGAAATACACTCTAGCAGTCATTGCAACACTCAAGGCCTTTTTGAATATCTTACAGATTTATGGTGAAATAAAGTATTTGAATTAATCGAACTCCTCTTCTTTCCTACATATATAAAAATCTTATTTTAAGAATCTTTTACTTATGTTCCAAATTATTTTATTTTATTTTATTTTATTTTATTTTATTTTATTTATTGAGATAGAGTCTCCCTCTGTTTCCCCACCTGGAACGCAGTGGTGCAATCTCAGCTCACTGAAACCTCCACCTCCTATGCTCAAGTGATTCTCCTGCCTCAGCCTCCCGAGTTGCTGGGATCACAGGCATTTGCCACCATGAACAGCTAATTTTTGTATTTTTAGTCAAGAGGGAGTTTCACTATGTTGACCAGGCCGGTCTGGACTCCTGGTCTCAAGTGATCTGTTTGCCTCAGCCTCCCAAATGCTGGGATTACAGGCCTGAGCCTCTGCTCCCAGCTGCAAATTATTTTAAATTATTACAACTATTATAGCATTTTCATGGAAACATGCTAATGATCTTTTTCTACCTTCTTATATATTTCCAATTATAATATATGCCCAATTTTCTTATATACGCCTAATAGTAAAGAAAAATAAAATGATTTGTTTTAACCTTTTTCATTTTCCCCTACCTCCTACGTGGCTCTTTAAGAATGCAGTCATAAACTTTACCTTCTCACCACCGGATAGTTCCTACACTACATAGCAAGATTACCTAACGATGAGTTTACTTAGAAGTTCTGGAGACCGAACCTTGAAACAAACTAGGTACCTACCCACAAGGAGACTGCCTCAGAGAATGGTCAGTTTACAACCTAGCTCTGCCTGAAATGGCACCAGCTAGCAAATCACGCAGACCTTGCCTCTACTCACCCCCTTCCCTCCATGCCTTTAACACCAAGTCCCTTTTTAAAAGACTCTGCTTTCTGCCCAGAAAGCAGAAGCAGCTCCCTTTAAGGCAGGAACCTGTACCACTTCCTTTCTGCTAAGCTCTGGAATAAAAGCCACTTACTTTCCACCAGATCTCATTCTTGCTCATGGGACTCAGCAAGTGGCTGGCAGTTGGACTTGTGTTTGGTTATACCATCTTCGTTACATATGGAAATTTTTATAGTACTGATGGTTCCTACAAAATGGGACATTTAGATATAGTTTCTCAATTAAGTATATGTACAGGATTGTCTGTATGGAGAAATATATTACTAAGTGACAAACTAATACAATTGAATAGGCCTGAGTTTGGAAAATACATTTTTATCAGGTGCTTTCCTTTTTAAAATTATCTGTGGAGGACATGGTGGCTAAAAAATAGTGCTGAGGGCAGGTGATGTTACATGATGAAAGACAGAAGTTTTATTCTTCTCACTGTGTTTTGAGAAATCACTTTCAGACCAATGACAGGGTATGCACCATTGTTAACAGAGTAAACAGATTTTCTGAACTGTGATTCCTATATCTATTGAACAAGCTCCCAGATGTCTGTCTCCGTGGGGATAACCTTTGAACTCTATATTTTTAGAAATTCTTGAGTATACAGAGAATCATTCTTTATGAATGGTAGAAAAATTCTTTCTATACAAGATATAAAATAATTATACTAAGCGCCATTTTAAAATTTTATCTTATATCACAAAGTTTCCTGTATCTATTCTGTGGTTGTATTGATAATTCATGTATACTTATAAACTCTTTGATGAATTTTTATACTATCACTATGTAGAGAAGCTATGCATTCTAAAATGTTAATGAAAACATAATAAATCAATAAGGTAATAAATATGAAAATTTAGAAGTGGAAACTTCATAGTAAAATATTCCTTGCAAAAACTGACTCAGAGAAAAACAAAAAACTTGAAAAGTCCTAAAATTATTGAATAAAGCAGTAATAAAAAATTCACTATTAAAATGATAATAAAAAAGATCGCTTCAGTGATGAATCTATATAAACATCAAAGAAACAGATAAGCTCAGTATTATACAGACTTTCCCAGAGAAAATGAAAAAAAGGATAAAAAACTTGTCAACTTATTTCATGGCATTTAACACAATCTTAATACATAAACCTGAGAAGAACACTATAGAGAGAAAAATTATAGGGTGATCTCATTCATAAACATGGGTCAAAATATTAGGCCCTATATTCTCAGTAAGGGAATCAAGTAATTGAACAACACTATCAATATCCTTCATCTAATTCTTAAGCTAATTCTTCATTTTGGCTGATGGCCAAAAACCTAGGCAATCACAATTTACCGGGCTTTTTTTTTTCAGTTTTCTGATTTCAATTATTATTATTGTTGGCTTTTGAGAGTTCTAGTTATATTCTAAGATTTTATTAAATATATTTAAAGTATTTTGAGTCCATGACTTACTTTTTAAATTCTTTTTCTTATTTTATTATTATTATACTTTAAGTTTTAGGGTACATGTGCACAACGTGCAGGTTAGTTACATATGTATACATGCGCCATGCTGGTGTGCTGCACCCATTAACTCGTCATTTAGCGTTAGGTATACCTCCTAAAGCTATCCCTCCCCCCTCCCCCCACCCCACAACAGTCCCCAGAGTGTGCTGTTCCCCTTCCTGTGTCCATGTGTTCTCATTGTTCAATTCCCACCTATGAGTGAGAATATGTAAACTCTCTTAATAGTGTCTCTCAAAAAGTCAAAGTTCTGAATTGATGAAATCATATCTTATACACTTATTTTGAAGATTAAATGATGAGTGCATGTAAATTATTAAAATGGTACTTGGAAAAGAGTAAATTTTTGTTTTATCATAGTCTGAATGTGCTACCTCATGAGAACTTTACTCTTTCAAGGATCATCAAAGATAAGTGCTGAGTCTCAAGATTCTTTTTTAAAAAAAATGACTTCCTAAATGGAATGTGAACTCCAAGTGGATCCCCTGTTGAACATACACTTGGGTGTAAGGACACATACTGTGCTAGGGCAGGGGCAGCTCTGAGCAGCATTTTCGACTGGAACAGGAAAGTGACCACAGCTTTCATTGTGAACATGTTACCATAACTAACCAAGTTAACCACAGGTAGTTTTCAGGACATCTGATTATATAGAACTTGAATATCTAAAATATTACCCTGGTACCTTGTGGTTCTCAAACTTCTTTTACCAGAGAACTCTCTTATCACACTGTATACTAATGACAAAAAAAAAACAAAAAAAAAAACGCTCCAGTGTTCTTCTGACAATGCTTTGAGAAAGGCTAGCTCAGGATACCAATTCAGCAAATATTAACTAAGTACCTAATTTGCACTGGGACAAAGTTCTAGGAATGAAGATACAATAATGAACAAAATAGACAAAAATCTCAACTCAAAAAGGCTTTCATACTTGTAGAACCAAATTTTTTTAAGATTGAGGCAATTTCAATGCTTGATAACTAAAACTGTATTATATTCAGTCTTCTGAAGTATGTATGAGTTTATAATTTTTAATCGTAACACAAAATAATGAATTTTACCTTGAGAATTATTTAATGTTACCATAGTAATTCCTGAATAAAATAGAATGACACTGGTAACATCATAATTATAGTGCCAGCATTTAAAATTGTGATTATGAGGAAAATAAGGTAATAAAAAATAGATTTTATTTATGTCCTTGTTTCTTACCCATATTCTCGTTTTCACTTTTTTATCTATAAATTCAAATATTTTCTATTATTATATGTCCTACTGTACTCCTCCATATTTAATACCATTGGGAATCATTCTAAGTATTTTAGACCTGTTTCTCATATAGATTCCTTTTAGAGATGAAGGGAACTTTTCTTTATCTTTCTGAAGTTTTGATAATTTGAGTGGAGGAAACTGAGAATAGATAGATCAACAGGAGAAAAGGTATAAATATGTATTATATGCACATAGAAATCTCCCCCACAAAAAGATGACTTTTTAGAGCTATTGAAGTGCCTGTGGTCCCTCAGAATAGCCATCTTGAAATATACCAAAAAAAGATATATCATGGGGTAGCATATTTTTCTTTCCCACGATTCTCTAGTATTTTATGTTAAACAAGGTTACTTCTCTTTCTTTATTTTCATTTTATTTTGAGATGGAATCTTGCTCTGTCGCCCAGGCTGGAATGCAATGGCACCATCTTTGTTTACTGCAACCTCCACCTCCCAGATTCAAGCGATTCTCCCACCTCAGCCTCCTACGTAGCTGGGATTACAGGTGCACACCACCACGCCTGGCTAATTTTTGTATTTTTAGTAGAGACGAGGTTTCCCATGTTGGCCAGGCTGCTCTCGAACTCCTGACCTCAAGTGATCTGCCTGCCTCAGCCTCCCAAAGTACTGGGATTACAGGCATGAGCCACCATGCCCAGCACTTCTCCTTTTTTAGAGAAAGGTATTTTGTGTAGCAGAGGGAAACTACAAAATAGATCCACAGACTTAAAAACCTCACAAAGATAGCTCTTAAAACATACAACTTGCTAAAAAGAATAAAAATGAAGGATCTGCTAAAAGGTCAGTTCCACTCTAAGCTTTTATCTGTTCAAGGAATAGCCCTGTGGGAACATGGGTATCTTAAAAGACGGGAAAATTTTTTTGACTCCAGGAGTTACGTTGGAAAGGCAAAAAACTAAAACACTCTCTAACGGCATTTAATTCCAGTAAAGCTGAGTATATAAACAGTCTATATGCTTCAGATTCTATGAAGATATTTGCTTATCAATGACATTATAAGCTAATATTTTCCAGTATAGGGAAAGAAAATCATTATTTAGAGGAAAGAAAATATAAATTGATGGATTAATCCCTACACTCTTTTATTTTTAAGTTTGAGTTTCTTCAGTTAAATCTAAGCTAATAAATGAAACAGACATAAAAAGAGATAGAACTGTCTAAGCAGTAGTGGTTATTTCTTGGAATCCTCATAGTTTCATTTCTGTTTCAGTAAAGAGAAATTACAATGTGCCAATTAAAGGTCCCTCCAGTCGGGATAGAAAAATCTTAGATATTATATTGGGTCACCTTTTTGTGAGTTGTATGTTAAAGTCTTTTGTGTTCACATAATCTATCTTTTATTTGAAGTATATTTATCACTAAATTTTGTTGGCAGAGCTTTCTTTCTGTAGCAGGCATAGCACAGGGTGTTGGAGAGTTAGAAGAAACTACGCTTTTCCAGTAAAAAAAAAAACAACATTCTGCAGAAAGAAATTCCACTACGAGTTTTGTTTATGAATTTTTAAAATATTTTCTGTATTCTTTTAAAAAACACATATTCCTAGACACAGTGACTGTTGAAGATTATAAAACTTTAACAGGGATGAAATTTTCAAATCTTGGATCTATGTGATACCTCATGGAAGCACAGAATTATGGGGCAAAATAACAAACTACCTAAATGAAAGAAAATGTCAGAAATGGAAAATAATAGAAAAGTAATAGACTAGGATTCTATGATTGCTAATTCTCAGTTTTATTTGTATGTTTAACTCATTGTGTGGCTCAGAGAAAGTCACACATTTTCTTCACCTGCAAAATATAAGGATGGGATTCTATAACCCCAAAGATTATTTTCAGCCTAAAATTTTATGAAGTTGGTCTACTTCCTTATATTTTATTGGGCTAATTCTGCGGCCCTCAAATCACTATAGGTGAATTCAGAGTGGGGAGTCAGGTATATACTCAAGTGCTGCCCCATGAAATCAGCCTGGAGTAGATAGCCTAGCTGAGAAGGAAGTACAGAAAAGGCTCAAATGAGCGCTTACCTCTAAATCTGTATGACTCAAATTATGTTACTTTAACACGAAGAAGGGGGAATAATGTTAGAATTTATTAATAGACAATAAAATGTACCTCCAGTATACTACAGAGTTAGTTCCTCGGTGGTGAAAAAGTTATTGCTCATTCTAAATGAAGTTACACACAAGAAAATAACATAGAGAAGAAGGGACTAGCTCAATGATTTACAGAAGATCAACGTATTTACACAGAGTAAACCAATTAATTGCAGCTTATTGTCAGTTTTATTGAAACTATGTTCTCCAAGTGTTTTAATTGCTATTAAAAACAATACAAAGTTTTCCTTACAAAAAAAAAGAAAGAAAATGTTGGAATAAATTTATCACTCTCTGGACAATATAGTTTCCTTTGATTTTGGCAAGTTAAATTTGAGCAGAGGAATGTTTTGTTGTTCTTGGTGTTTAATAGAAGTCTCTATCAAAGCAAAAGTTGCACTTCATAAAGTTAAACAGACAAGGAACAATTTATTTGAAGCTATTGCAATAAGAGAGAGAAGCCAAAAGTCAGTCTCAGCTCAATTCCACTAAAACAAAGGACTAGGGAGTTTTTAACAGCTGAGAATTTGGGGGAATTAAGTAATTGTAAACCATCAATGTGTGCTTATTGGCCTTACTCAGAGGGAAAGTAACTTTCTCATATCTTCCTGACACGAGGTAATTTTGCAACTTGGAGCAAGATGCACCAGGGAACTTAGAATGGAATCCTGCCACAGAAGACAGGGATAAAGGCAATATCTTCCTTGATGATTACATTTTAATCAGATGGTTCCCAAATCCTTGAGAAAGATAGTTATGGGGGCCAAGGGAAAACTTTCCTTTTACCACTCAAAGTTTACTGAAAATCAAAGAAAAATAAGACAAATTAGGAGAAATGGTATACCAATTTAGTAATGCTCATGGAGGAGAATCACAGAGTAACTACCTCCTCATGCAATGCTGTACAAATGATTATATACCTTTCTTCTTAGAGGAAAGGGAGATGGAGAAGTGTGGATGAAATTTGTAACCTCTCAATGGGTTCATTTTGCCTGCTGCCCAGATAGAGCCAATTTATCAAGACAGGAGAATTACAATAGAGAAATAGTTTATTTCATGCATAGCTGGCTGATTGGGAGAATGGAGTTTTATTACTACTCAAATCAGTCTCCTAGAAATTTTGGGGCCAGGGTTTATTGAGGAAAATTTGGTGGATAGGGGGCCAGGGAGTGGGGAGTGCTGATTTGTTGGGTCTAAGATGAAATTGTAGGGAGTCAAAGCTTTCCTCTTGCAGGCAGTCAGTTCCTGAGTGAGGGCCATAAGACCAGATGAGCTGATTTATTGATTTGGATGGCACCACCTGATCCATCAAGTGAAAGGTCTGAAAAATACCTCAAGCACCAATCTCAAGTTTTACAATAGTGATATTATTCCTAGGAGCAATTGGCGATGTTTAGAATCTGGTGACCTGTAATCGCATGACTCCTAAATCATAATTTCTAATTTTGTGGCTAACTTGTTAGTCTTAGACAACCAGTTTTGGGATTAGTCTTACAAAAGCAAATTTTGGGAAAGGGCTACTATCATCTTTGTTTTAAACTGTAAACTCAGTTAGTTAGTTTGTCCTGAACCCAGGAATGAACAAGGACAGCTTGGAGGTTGAAAGCAAGATGGAGTCAGTTAGGTCAGACCTCTTTCACTGTTATTATTTTCTCACAAATATAATTTTTGCAAAGGTGCTTTCACATTAGGGAGGTAGTAAATAATTTTTAGGGCAATTAATTGGTTTTTAAGAACATACATGGCCTGGGTAAAAGTCTGTTGGTCTCATAGAGTGGACAATAGATGCAACTGAAGTCTGTCCATGCGTGTTGACAGACTTCAGTCTTTCCTTCTGCAATATGATTTCAGTTAATGAAAACTCAGGGAAGGGACCAGAGGTGATTGTTTTCTTCTTTGACAGATCTGAACTTTATGCAGATTAGGGAACTTTAGAGAACAACTTCATCCTTTGCTTTGGGGGAGACAGAGGATTGAAATACAGAAGGGGTGGTGGGAGGAAGGTCAGAGGGACCTTGAGGCTTTTTCTCTTGCCCAATATGTCAAAGCGCCATATGTTAGGGTATTTATTTCTGAGCCCCAGCATAGTCCTGGGTTATAACACTATCAAGAGGATTTTTAAAAAGATTTACACCTCAAAAGGGCAGAGAAATGATTTATAATTGCAAGTTTTCTAAAGTAAATTATCTTTAAAAGGAGAGATCAGGACACTGGTCAGGGGCCTACTCGGTAAGAAATTAGATGAAGTTCAGTCAAGATGAAGGGAAGGTGTCAAAACCTTCTCGGCCACTTGGTAAGCTGAAAATCGAATATTAGCAAAGCTTCAAATCCACACTTTACTTAATATCATAAAAACAGTGAAAAGAAATCATGTACAGAAACATAATTCATTTAAACTCAAAATTGTTTCAAAATATTTTTTCCCCCAATATCTGAAAGTTATTATCATCACTGTGGACAGAAACACACACACACACAGCGAGTTTGGTAAGCACTGCCCACTGATATAAGTGCTGGAAGGCAAACAGTTATAAAATTCAGTTGCTGGTCTCTAGACATCTCTGGTCTTGAAAATAAGAGGGAAATCAAGTGATAACAGCAATACAAGTTCCTACATTTAAATGACAAATGGTAAATACTAATACAAAGGGCTCCCAGAACTCAGCAAGGGAGGAATGGCTCAGGAACGGAAACAGGGTTGCATGGGTGAAGTTCTGTCAAATTAAACTTTTTTTTCCCAATTATTATTATTTATGAGGTCAGAGGTTCTTTTGACAATATGTATAGTTAGCAAGAAAAGTGAGGCATAAGATTCTGGATGCGAGTGCACTGTCTTGAATATAGTTAGCAACTTTAGTTCCTGGAACCCTGGGCTTTTATAAAATAACCTAAGGGTCACAGAGGGACTTGGATTAAAAAGCAGACCTTATGGAGCTTCAGCTCTTCTTCCCCACAGCATAAAAGCTCTGTAACTATGTATTCTATATTAAGGGGATAAGAGTCTCTGTTTGGCAAGATGATTTCACTACTTTAAGAAGGAGCTAAGGCTGGGTGCAGTGGCTCACACATGTAATCCCAACAATCTGGGAGGCTGAGGCAGGCAGATCACTTAAGGCCAGGAGTTGAGATGAGCCTGGCCAACATGGTGAAACCTCTCTATCAAAATATAAAAATTACCTGGGCGGGGTGGTACAAGTCTGTATTCCCAGCTACTCAGGAGGCTGAGACATCAGAATTGCTTAAACCCAGGAGGCAGAAGTTGCAGTGAGCTAAGATGGCACCACTGCACTCTAACCTGGGTGACAGAGTGTGACTCTGTTTCAAAAAATGAAAAAAAATGTAGCTGAAAAGCTGTAGAAAACAAAATTAAAAAATAAACACAGGGAAAAACAGGTGTAAAAGAGATCAGGTAATAGACTATATCTTAATTTTTACTTATAAACATTTTGACATCTCTAATTCTGCCCCTCCACACTGCCTCTCATATACAATTATGAAATAAGCACTTGCCTCAGGATGAAAAACAGCCATTCCTCTTTCATACTTCACATCACACTGTGGTGCAATGATATCACCCTTCTAATGGTCCTTTGAGAAATAAGAGTGGAGAATTAAGGCCAAAACACATAAGCAGAAAACGTGGAAAAAATCTGAGAAAGGATATGCTCCCCAGTGGGCCGGACTGTCCAGATCATTCTAAGTCTTATTGCAGTAAAACAGACTGGGACAATTGAAACCAGGTTTAAAAAAAAAAAAAAAAGAGAGAGAGAGACATATGCAGGAATCTAGCACAGGACGAGCAAAGATTCTCAACCCATCTAGATCCATGCACACTTCACACATGGCTTGTGTTGACAAATAAGCTGGAAATTGTAAAAATGTAGGTTAGTATAAGATGTGATGCCCCCAAGAAGAGTACTGGGATCTAATTGTGCTTCTCCAGAAATAAAACTCGACTTTCAAACTTCTCAGAGAGTTATAAAGTTATAGATAAGCATTTTAGAAACGAAGTTTGGTGGTTTAAAATTTACACAGATTTTATGTTGATATTTACCTGAGATACCCTCAGGCAGAGCAGATTTGAAATATAGGAAGCAACCTGAAAAGATGGAAGCGATGATTCTGATGCATTAAGCATCTCTGGTTAGAAACTTTGTACCTACCCAGGTACTCAGTGGCTTAGGAGAAGAGGAGGTAAGTCAGTGGCTCAGCCAGAGGTCAACCTATTGTAATTTTTATTGGGCAGACATGAGACTGAAATGGGACCAAACATTAATCCAAACCCCAAGAAAAAAAAATCCACCTAGAAGAGTGATTTTAGATTAATGTAATGCCTTTCTTCTTATCTTTTCATATTTTCTAATACGTATTTTCTTCCTTGAAAATGAGGAAAAAGGAAACACCAACTATTTACCACTGAACAAAAAGCAGTGAGATTAACCTGGTTTTTCTCCTTCCCTCCCTCCTCATTTCCTTTGTGAGTGATCAGATATTTCCTCCAGCCAGCTGGAATTTCTCAACTCTCTTTATTTAAATCCTGAGGAATGTGAAGAAACATGCACCCCAGGGGGGTTTGCATTTTGTATCTTTTGTTGCCAAATCTAATCCAAACCAATAACTGATTTTTATGACCACAGAAGTACATGGCCATTTCAAAGTCATAGATGCATCTTTCTTGTGCATCATCACAGACTTTGAACTGATGCTAGCACAGCCCAGATCCCTTCACTAGAGAGGCTGCAACTGCAAGGTGAAATTTTATTTCCCAACTTGATTTGACAAGGCCCAGATCCACTTAGCTTTAGAAGAAGTTTTCAAATGTGCCTTTTAAAAACAACCTATTTTATAAGTGATTTCAACGCTCTTTGACATTGCTGGTTCTGTTGCATGTATCTTTTTAAATTGGTAGTCTTTGGTATTTGTTGTCCTGAGTTGATTTCTTAAAAGAGGTTGTCACGTAAGAAGAATCCAATAAATAATTAACTGACTGGAGTGTGGTTGAGACCTCATTATCTATGTATATTTTCATGGTGTTGGAGCTTAGCTTGGAGTGAGCTCTGCTCACTTTCAGCAATAACTTCAAAGGACCCAAGACACTTTGATTTTAAAGTGATAATCAATGAGAGACATATTGTTCTTGTCTCTGGTTCTCTAAAGCTCTACAGCACTGTGTGTGAAGAAATAAGATGTTGTCTGCCCAGAGAACAGACCTCTTCTAACACAAGAGACATTTCTACAGAAAAGATCACCCGTTACGACCTTTTCATTTTGGGGGATGGATCGTTTGGTTTCAGCTCTTATCAACTGTCACTATGACTCAGACAATTTAAGGAACTTGTTTGTACCTAGACACATGCTCAGGGTGATTTGGTATTGCCTAATAAGTGCCCCTTTTTTATTGTGCACTGGAATTACCTTTATCAGGGGTGCACTCTGCACACAAGTAATTTCATGCTCAGAGCGAATTAATGGTAGGAGAGTTGGAATAAGGAGATACGGTGCTAATGCCTCCTGAAGCATTTCTTTTGTAAAAAAGAAAGACTCAGCTGTAGCCTACTGCAATGTTTTGTTCCTTCACTGTCTCATTTCTTTACTTCTTAAATATGTTTTCATTGGCTGAATTTAGGCTTATAAAAAATCCTACACAAAGAGGAATAATGAGAAAATAGATGTCAATTAGAATTTTTTTCTATTTTAACTCATCTACTGTACACTCCCAACTCTGCCATAATCTGTATCAATATGAACTGAGAGCCTTAATTTGCCCTGTTGAAAATAAGGGATGAGATTTCCCTCCTATTTTTCTCAGAGCATTTACTTTACAAAACTTGTAAGTACTGTCTCCACTCTTTGAAATGCACAAATCCTTTTGAAAACTAGATAGTCCTTTTTACAGTTTTATAATCTAGGAATGTCTTTCTTAAGGACCGGAAACCATCTGTTTGAAATATAAATATCAAGGTAGTGCTCCTATCTCCCTGTTTCTGTGGGAACATAGGAGCCTTGCTCCAAATTGCAAAACTCTCTCTTATCATGAAGATACAAAAAGTTTGTTTTTTTTTACCTTAATAAAGCCAACTAGCTATGGCAGATAGTTACCCCAATTACCAAGTGCATTTAGGATTAACTGTGTGTGACAAATGGGGATGTCAAGTCCTCTTAGGGGAGGGTTAGTTATCCTATAGACAATGGGTTGTACCTGCTTGCCTATATTGAAAAGTGAGATTTCTGTCTGTCTTTGCAATCTCTTTTTTTGCTTACCTGTGATGCTTATCACATTCTGGTTGTGTGTGTGTGTGTGTGTGTGTGTGTTTTGCTTTAAGACAGAGTCTCATTCTGTTGCCCAGGCTGGAGTACAGTGGCACAATCTCGGCTCACTGCAACCTCTGCCTCTTGGGTTCAAGTGGTTCTCCCACCTCAGCCTCCCGAGTAGCTAGGATTACAGGCACGTGCCACTAAGCCTGGCTATTTTTTGTACTTTTAGTAGAGACGGGGTTTCACCATGTTGTTCAGGCTGGTCTTCAACTCCTGACCTCAGGTGATTTGCCCACCTCAGCCTCCCAAAGTGCTGGGATTACAGGTGTGAGCCACCATGCCTGGCTGATTCTGGTTTAATTCTAATTCAATAATGAAACTATTTGATTTCTCTATTACATTTGTAAAGAAGTTTCCGACTTAGAACATGCTCCTTCTCATACTACTTTAAACTGAAGGAAACTGAGAAAACTGCAGAAGTGAGAATGTCACCCTCTGACCTTCTCCCACCTTTTTCCCCGGAAGCAGGCTATAAAAGATGTATCTGACCTTCCTCTGAAGCAACTGTTCTGCCTACACCCAGCAGAAAATAAGCCAAAGACTCATAGTGACCAAGAATCTAAACAAACAGGACTTACCATTTTCTCCTAGTTTATTACAATTAGATCATACCGTTTTGTCTCTCAATCATACCTCTGCATGACTGTTCATAAAAATACGTATTATTTTTCTGTTTCTTGGGTCTTCTTTGCTGAAGGCTTGCATATCACATAATGCTTACATCACATAAATTTGGGTGATTTTCTCTTGTTAATCTGTCTTTTGTTATAGTGGTCTCAGCCATGAACTTTGTGATGGATTAAAGACAAAAAAAAAAGATACTACTTTTTCTCCCCTATCCTGAGCTGGAAGAGAATTCTGTTTTTAATTATATTCTCCCAACCACAGTTTGCTAGTGTGAGGACAAGTAAAGGACCAACCAGTTATTTCCCATCGATTACAGAAAGTAGGCATTTGAAATCTACCAGTGCTTTTACCAGGACGTTTTCTCTCCTTATTTAATTGTTTGCTAAAATATTTAGGTTAAAATATGTCTTTTCTGCATACATTGAAGTTCATAAAACTATGTGTACACATTTTCATAGTCAACTGAATTTGGGCTAGTAATGTGCTTCCATTAACATTTCAGTCCAACTCTGAAACTTAAAACTAAAGGTAAACGCTATTTTTTCAATCACAACTAATTTACTCTGTCATATTCTGAAAAAGATGAAATACTGAAAATACCTGAATTCCAATTAATTCTGGAGCTAATTTGTGGTGTAACTTGGAATAAATTTTGGTTCTCCAGTAAATGCTGATTTCCAAAACTAAACTATTGAAAGTAAAAAGCAAAATATAGGCAAAAATTGTGAAATCTTTTATGACTATCCTAGTACACAGCTGCCTATGTACATGAATTGTTACAGAGTTAATCATAATTAGCATTAATTGGATAACCATAGTATGCAGCTTTGTACTGTTTTCTTTTTATGACTTCAGTATACAGATGTTGTTTGATTTAAGGTGGAATTATGTCCCAATAAACCCAGCGTAAGTCAGAAATATCATAAGTCACAAACGCATTTAATACCCTTATAAACCCATCATAAAGCTGAAAAATTGTAAGTCAAACCATCTCAAGTCCAAATGCTCCTAGACTTACAACGGAGTCATGTCCTGATAAACCCATAGTAAAGACAAAAAATTTTAAGTGAAGCCATCCCATGTCAGGACCATCTGTATCTGTATTCGCGGTGGTTTAAAAAATTCACTGTATTTTTTTATGTGATCACTTGGAGAAGCTATAGAGTTGCCTCAGAAATACTGCCATCTATTAGAAGAGTTTTAGAATTTCAGAGAATTCACTACAAGTTCCTTTCTGGTATTTTTTTAACCTGGCGACAGGCTGATACCAAATGTTCACCTATTCAATAAATGAATCTTTAGGAAATACAAGATCAAGGAAGACAATAGTTGGCATATGAGGGCAGCAAGATAAGCAATATCTTTTTTTAAGGAAAATTATTTTCAAGTATAACTAAATAATAAAGCTTTTTTTTTTTCCTCATGTGGTCCTGTTGTACCTGGTTGAAGGTGTCTAGGTTCTTGGCATTACACTTCACAGTGTGGGAGCAGGCCCAAGCCTAGGGGCTCAGAAGCCCAGGTTACAGAACGTTCTGGGGTTTCAATACCCTCTAGAGGTTTCCCACTGGTTACTTGGTGCATGCCCTATATCAAAGAAGAGAATGAAGTAAAGTTACAAAGTCATTTACTTGGTATGCACTCTATATAAATGGAGAGGAACTCACCGTGTGTGTGTGTGTGTGCGTGTGTGTGTGTGTGTGTGTGTGTGTGTGTGTGTCCTATGTAAATGGGGAGGATGAAGTGAAGTTATAAAGCCATTCACATTTCTGTCATTGCTGAGGTGTTTCCATTTTATTCAGTTCTAGGAAGTCAGTGTGAATTGGCTTTATGTTCCCTGCCTCACTGTAACTGGCTCTGAAGCCAGTAATTTCAATGAGGGCCACTTACTAGCCTTGAGTTAGGTCCTCTCAAGATAAGTTGCATCATATTGTTTCATAGGAAATGAGTGAAGAAATGAATAAAAGTAAAATTTCAAGATCTGCTAAAAATGGCAAGGTAATTTAGGTCCTCATATTCAAACTTTTGGTACATATATCACCAAATTTGTAAAAAATCGTATTTGAGGCTTCTGATTTCCAGTCTGGCATGTAAGACATTTGGGAGTCATCTCTCTATCCTGACAAAAAGTCAAAACTGAACAAAGTGAAAGTCAACAACTTCTCTTAGATCCATCAGAGAAGGGAGGGCCACAGGACAAACCATTGTCTCCAAAACTAGAGACAGATGGGGGGACACGGGGAATCCCAGCTTGCCAGCAGCCAAAACACATAACCAGTCCCGGGGAAGGAAAAAATAAATGTAATTCATGAATTTTTGGAAGCAGAATATGGACAAGTCTGAGACGTAAAAAAAAAAAAATTCAGGGGAGGGAGTCTAGTCATAGGGGAACCCCACACTTGTGTAAGTTTTACCTCCAGGGCCTCTACCAGGTTCTCACAGTAAAGATGACACAAAAATATCCTCTGGCTTCTCACAGGAGGAGGGGAAAAGGAGACATTTTGAAATACAACAGAGGATACTGTTCTTCTTACTTAACAAGGCCTGTCTTCAAAAGAAACTATTTCGTATTTTATCAGAGTCTAATTGACCTGGGAGAAATGGAGTTACAAACTCCAGCCCCCTCTGGCCATCCTGTCTTACATGAAAAGGGGAATAAAATTGAGAAGCATTTGTGAAGTTTACAGCCCAGCAGCACAGGCTCAATAAAAGACTGTGACCTAATCATAGGACTGCAGAATGTTTCTTCTCCCCTACACTCAACAACCACATCTTGAACAGTCTATTTATTCCAGAGTCTATTGCCTAAATCCATATAATGTGCAACACCCAGAGTAAACTCTACTGTAAATTATGGACTTTATGTGGTAATGATGTGTCCCTGCAGGTTCATAAATTATAACAAATATTACAATCCCCTTTGCCAGGGGATGTTGATAATGGGAAGGTTATGTATATGTGGGAAGAGAGGACATCACGTGTGACTTTTCTGAAAGGAAATTAAATTTGGGGACCACAAACTCATTAAGCCAAAGAGAAATGCCAAACTGGGAACTCGGTCACACATACCTGCCTCCAACTTTTGGTTCCTGAATAAAATGATGAAAAGCTACCTGCCTTCCCCATATTTTGCCCACAAGGAAATTCCTGGTGAGCTGTTGAAACTTCACCATGGCAATGCTAATTGATAGCTTATCTTTGCAGGTGCAGTGGCCTCGGCTGCCAGACACAAATGCATATCAGATTGTTCCCCTACCCCTTTGGGTCTGTGTTATCTTACATAAAATGCAGATTCCCCACATTTTTCCTTTGCCCCTTTTGTTTATGGGAAAACTGTGTACTTCTCATCATCCCACCCTTTTCCCCTTTAAATTGAGAAGCCTCAAAATCATCTTTGGAAAAAGGCATAGACCTGTTTCCTGGATGCGTCCTTAGCTTTGGCAAATAAATCTCCAAAAACGATTGAGACAAGTCTTATCATTTTCTTCAACTGACAATTTCAACAATAATTACAAGGCATACTAAAAGGCAAAAATCAGGGAGATTCTGATACAGCAGAAAAGTTGGAATTATCAGACCAGAAATGTAAAACAAGTGTGATTAACATACCAAAGGATCTAACAGGAAAAGTAAACAACATATAAGGACAGATCAGTAATGTTAGCCAAGAAATATGAGTTCTAAAAAAGAATTAAAAAATTATATTAGAGACAAAAAAACACCATAACAACATCTATCAGGATGGTCAAATTTTATAATATTTTGTAAATTTTTAAAAATTACAAAATGTTACAAAATGCTACTGAGGATTTCAAGCAAAAGGAATTTTCTTTTCTTTTCTTTTCCTTTTTGAGACAGAGTCTTGCTCTTTCACCCAGGCTGGACTGCAGTGGCGCACTATCTCCATTCACTGCAACCTCTGCCTCCTGGGTTCAAGCGATTCTCCTGCCTCAGCCTCCCAAGTAGCTGGGATTATAGGTGAGTGTCACCCTGCCTGGCTAATTTTTTATTCTTAGTAGAGACAGGGTTTCGCCATGTTGGCCAGGCTGGTCTCTAACTCCTGACCTGAGGTGATCCACCCACCTCGGCCTCCCAAAGTGCTGGGGTTATAGGTATGAGTCACCGCGCCCGGGTATGAATTTTCATTCATTGCTGGTGGGAATGCAAAATGCTACAACCACTTTGAAGACATTTTGATACTTTTTTTTTTTTTTTAAACAAAGGTAAACATACGCTTGCCACATAATCCTCCAATTGTACTCCTCGGTATTTATCCAAAGAAGATGAAGTAAGTCCACACAAACACCTGCACACAGATGTTTACAGTAGTAGCTTTATTTATTATTGCCAAAACTGGAAAGCCACCAAGTTGCCCTTCAGTAGATGAATGGATAAATGATGGTATATTCAGACAATGGAATATTTTCCATGGGCAAAAATAAATGCACTTATCAAGCCATGAAATACACAGAAGAAATTTAAATGCATATTACTGACGAATCCAGTCTGAAAAGTCCACATACCATGGTTATTCCAACTATACAACATTCTAAAAAGGCAAAACTATGAAGACAAAAAAAAAAAAAAAATCAGTGGTTGCTAGGGTTATAGGAAAGGGAAGGATGGACAGGTTATTTAGGACAGTCAAACTATTTTGTATGATACTATGATGGTAGATGCATGCCATTATAAATTTGCCCAAATCCATAGAATGTGCAAAACCCCGCGTGAACCCAACTGTAAATTATGGACTCCATGTAGTAATGATGTGTCAATGTAGGTTCATAAATTGTGACAAATGTTACAATCCCCTCCGTCAGGGGAGGTTGATAATGGGGAAGGTTATGTGTATGTGGGAACAGAGGGCATAAGGGCAACATCTGTAATTTCTCAATTTTACTGAGGAACAAAAATGTTATAAATAGACTTGAGTCTATTTAAAAACTGTATCAGAAATGAAGAATGCCTTTCATGATTCATTAGTATTGAACATGGCTGAGGAAACATCATCAGAGTTTCAGGAGGCCAATAGAAACCCGCAAAACTGAAAAGCAAAGAGAAACAAAAAGCTGAAAAAAAAGGAACATAGTATTTTAGAAATAGGCAACAATGACAAAAGATGTCACATGTGCAATATGAGCATACCAGAAAAACGGAAAGGAACAAAAAAAAATGAAATAATTTTGACTAACATCACAAAATTAATGCCAGATACGAAACCATGGATCCAGAAAACTCAGAGAGCACCAGTCAGGATAAATGCCAAAAAAGCTACCTAAGCATATCATATTCCAACCACAGAAAATTACAGATACAAAAAGTCTGGAAAGAAGCTGGGGTGAAAACAATAGGGAAAAGCTAACCTACAGAAAAGTAAACCTAAGAATCACATTCAACTTTTCTTCAGAAACCATGCAAGAGAGAGGGGAATGTAGTAAAATATTTGAAGTTTTGAGAGAAAAAAACAAACAAACAAACAAAAACTCAGAAACCTAGAATTCTTTATCTTTTCAGAAATAAAGACTTCTTCTTCAGATATTGAAAAATGGAGAGAGTTTGTTGCCAATCGGCCTGCCTTGCAAGAAACATTTAAAGTTCTTCAGAGAGAAAGAAAATAATAGAGGTCAGAAGCTCGGTACTACATAAAGAAAGGAAAAGTATTAGAGAAGAAATAAGTGAAGGTAAAATATAAACTTTTATTTTTCTTATTTTTAATTTATGTAAAAAATAATCATTTGTTCAAAATAATAGCAACAATGTATTTGATGACTACAGTTTACTATATGTAAAATGAATAGCAATGATGTAAAAGATGAATGGGAGGAATTAGGAATATTTTGTTCTTATAAGCAACTTGCACTACTCATAAAGTGGTATAGAATTATTTAAAAGTGGACCTGGGCTAGTTATAAATGCATATACCAACTCTACAGAAACACTAAAAACTAAAAAAAGAGAAAAAAATGGTATAATTTATATGCTAGGGAAAGAGAAAAAAAGAGAGAAAAAAGGAATATGAAATGGTCAGTTAAAATCACTAAGGCAGAAAAATTGTAGTAGACAAAAATGGGAAGAAAGAACAAGAGTAATGAATAGACAGCAACAAATGTGGTAGATATTAATCCAATTGTCATCATTAATTCATCATCATCATAAATAGCAATAGCTTAAATGCACCAATGAAAAACCAGAGATCATCAGAGTGGATTAGAAAATCACCCAACTATATGCTGTCTGCAAAAAAAGAAAAAAAAAAGAACTTATTTTAAATATAAAAATGCATACAGATTAAAAAGTAAGGGGATAAAGATATACCATGCTAACACTAATCAAACAAACGTAAGCTTGAGTAGCTGTACTGATTTCAGGCAAAACATACTTCAGAGCAAAGAAAATTATCAGGAATAAAGAATGGCATTACATAATAAAAAGATCAGGTCCTTAAGAAGACACAAACATTTTTATAGTGTATGCAGTTAACAAGAGAGCATCACAATACACCAGGCAAAAACTGATAGAACTGCAAAGAGAAATAGATGAACATACTATTACAGTTGTAGTCTTCAACACCACTCTATGAGAAGTACACAGATCCAACAGGAAGAGAATCAGTAAGGACATAGCTGAACTCAACAGCACCAGCAATATCAATCAGCTGGATACACCTGACATCTATTGACTACTTCAGCCTACAACAGCAAAATACTCATCTTTTTTAAACTCACAGGGAACATTCGCCAAGATAGACCACATCCTGGGCCATGAAACACATCTTAATAAATTAGAAGATTAGAAATCATACAACGTCTGCTCTCAGACAACAGAGAAAGTCAGCTGGAATATCCCAAAATATCTGGAGATTAAACAATACACTTCCATTTAAAACAAGGGCCAAAAAAGAAACGTCAAGAAAATCTGAAAACGTTTGGAACTAAGTGAAAACGAAAATACAGCATACAATTTGTGGGATGCAGCAAAAAAAAATTATAGGATTTAAATTTATACATTTATAGGTAAATTTATAGGATTTAATACATGTTTTAGAAAAGAAGAAAATATAAAATTCATAACAAAATTCTACCTCAATAATCCAGAAAAAGAAGAACAAATTAAATCCAAAGGAAGCAGCAGCAAAGAAATATTAAAAATTGGAGCATAAATCAATGAAAATGCAAAGAAAAGAAAAATTAACACCATCAAAGATGGCACTATGAAAAGGTCAGTAAAACTGACTAGCCTGAAACCAAGCTAAGAAAAATATAAGATACAAATTACTAATATAAAAAATGAAAGTGGGATATCAGTACAGATCCCACAGATATTTAAAAGATAATAAATACTATAAACAACTCTAGGCTCATACATTTGATAATCTAGATGGAATGGTCCAATTTCTTTAAAGGTACAATCTACCACACTCTAAGAAATGCACAATTTGAATAGGCCTATATCTACAAAAGAAACTGAACTAATGATCAATAACTTTCCAAAACAGAAAGCATCTAGAAAAGCCTAGATGGGTTTACTACCAAATATTTATGGTAGAAATGATACCACTTCTCCACAATCTCTTTCTGAACACAAAAGCAGAGGGAATACTTCTTAACTCATTCCATGAGGCCAACATTACCCTAATACAAAATCAGACCAAGGCATTAGAAGAAAAGAAAACTATAGGCCATTATCTCTCATAACCATAGATGTAAAAATCTGCAATAAAATGTTAGCAATAAAACAATGATGAATATAAGAAATATGTGACCATGTGAGGTTTATCCTGGGAATGTAAGACTGATTCAATATTTGAAAATCAATTAATGTAATCCATCAAATCAACTGGGTGAAAACGACAGATCACATGATTATATCAAAATATGAAGAAAAGCATCCGACAAAATTCAACACCCATTCATGTTAAAACTTCTCAGAAAAGAAGGAATAGAGAAGAGATTCCTCAACTTGATAAAGAGCTTTTTTTTTTAAATTACAGCTAGCATTATACTTAATGATGAGAAACTTGAAGCTTTCCCAAGGCAAGTAAGTGTCCTCTCACTACTCCTTTTCAGTATTATACTGGAAGTCCTTATTAAGGAAATAAGAAAAAAAAAAAGATAAAAGAAAGGTATAGTGATTTGGTAGGAAAAAATAAAACTGCTGAAGACTGATAGTCTGTGTAGAAAATTGAAATGGAAACAAACAAACAAAGAACGTTCTGGAACTAATAAGCCATTATAGAAAGGCTTCAGTATGCAAGATTAATGTACAAAAATAAAATGCTTTCCTATCAATCAATACTAGCAATGAACAAGTGGAAAGTGAAATTCAAAACACAATACCATTTACATTAACAAAACCAAGAAAATGAAATGCTTAGGCATAAATTTTACAAAATATTCCCAAGTTATATGCTTCTAATAAAAAGCACATAACTGATGAAAGAAACCAAAGAACTAAATAAACTGAGAGATATTCCATATTTGTGGCTAAGACTCAATATTGTCAAGACATCAGGTCTCTCCAACTTATAGTTTCAACACAATCTCAACCAAAATATCAGAAAGTTTTTTACTAGATACTGACACACGGATTCTAAACTTTATATAGAGATGCAAAACACCCAGATTTTCTAATACAATATTGAAAAATATCAAAGTCAGCGAACTGACACTACTCAAATTCTAGATTTACTATAAAGCTATGGTAATGAAGATAGTGTGGTATTGGTGAAAGAATAGACAAACAGATCAATGGAGCAGAATACAGACCCAAAATATAGAGGCACATAAATTTATTCAACTGAACTTTGATGAAGGAGCAAAGGAAAAATCATGGCACAAAGACAGTCTTTTCTACAAATCTTTCTGAAACAATTGTATGCCTACATGCAAAAGAAAAAAAAAAGAAAAAAGAATTGAGACACAGACCTTATATTCTTCCACCAAATTATCTCAAAATCAGTCATAGAATTAAATGTGAGATACAAAACTGTGAGACTCCTAGAATATAATGTGGGAGAATACTTACATGACCTTGGGTATGGTGATGAATTTTTAGATCCAACACCATGCATGATTCATGAAAGAAAAAAATGGTAAGCCAGTCTTTATTAAAATTTAAAACTTCTGCTCTGTGAACGACACTGTCAAGAGAATAAGATGGGCCAAAAACTGAGGAAAATATTGCAACAGACTTATCTTTGCAAAAGATTCTTGTCCAAAATATGTAAGGAACTCTTATTTTATTATTATTATACTTTAAGTTTTAGGGTACATGTGCACAATGTACAGGTTAGTTACATATGTATACATGTGCCATGCTGGTGTGCTGCACCCATTAACTCATCATTTAGCATTAGATATATCTCCTAATGCTATCCCTCCCCCCTCCTCCCACCCCACAACAGTCCCCAGAGTGTGATGTTCCCCTTCCTGTGTCCATGTGTTCTAATTGTTCAATTCCCACCTGCGAGTGAGAATATGCGGTGTTTGGTTTTTTGTTCTTGCAATAGTTTATTGAGGATGATGATTTCCAATTTCATCCATGTCCCTACAAAGGACAAGAACTCATTCTTTTTTACGGCTGCATAGTATTCCATGGTGTATATGTGCCACATTTTCTTAATCCAGTCTATCATTGTTGGACATTTGGGTTGGTTCCAGGTCTTTGCTATTGTGAACAGTGCCACAGTAAACATACGTGGGCATGTGTCTTTATAGCAGCATGATTTATAGTCCTTTGGGTATATACCCAGTAATCGGATGGCTAGGTCAAATGGTATTTCTAGTTCTAGATCCCTGAGGAATCGCCACACTGACTTCCACAATGTTTGAACTAGTTTACAGTCCCACCAACAGTGTAAAAGTGTTCCTATTTCTCCACATCTCTTGAAACTCAAGAATGAGGAGATGTGTAGCCAGATTGTAATAAGAAAACATGTTCCTCATATGTCATTGGGAAACTGCAAGTTAAGATAACGGTAAAATGTTACTGCACACCTATTCAATGGCCACAGTCCAAAACACAGAAGGCATTAGCTGCTGGGGAGAATGTGATGGGCAAGATCTCACTCATTACACGTAAGAGTACAGGGTGGTGCAGACACTTTGGAGGACAGTTCGGCAGCTTTTCATAAAACTAAGCATGAGTTAAATATGTGATCTAGTGGTGGCGCTGCTTAGTGTTTACCCGAATGTGTTGAAGACTTGTGTCCACACAAAACGTGCACACAAGATTTTGTAGCAGCTTTGTTCATGATTGACAAGACTTGGAGGCAGAGAGATGGTCTATCAAGCCAGGAAAAGACATGGAGGAAACTGGGGTTCATATTGCTGCGTGGAAGAGGCCAGTCACAGAGGGCTGTATATTGTGTGATTCCAACTATGTGACATTCCGGAAAATGCAGAATGATGGAGACAATGAATAACACATGGTCGATGGCAGATTAAGGCAGCCGGAGAGAGGGAGAAACAAAAAGGCTGAACAAAAAGAAGTTTGCAGGAAATGAATTCATTCTACATAATGCTACACTGGTGCACATGTGCCATCATATGTTGAGACCTGCAGAATGCACAGCACCAGGAGTGAAAACCATAGTATGAACTGTTGACTTTGGTTGGTGATGACATGTCACTGCATGTTCATCAATGATAACAAATGCATCACCCTGATTCAGGATGTTAATGGTGGGGTGGGAGGAAGGGATTTATGAGAAATCTTTGTACCTTCTTCTCAATTTTCTTCTGAATCTAAAACTTCTCTAAAAAGTTTCTACTTAAAAATATATTTGGATATATATGCTTTTAAAAAATTCTAGTGTTCTCCAGAGTAAAGCAGAAAAACAATTTACCTAAGGAATATATATTCCCATATTAAACACATTAAGATCATCAAGATTGTGTTTACAAATAGTAAACTAAACATAAGTAACTGCAAAATGTTTTGTCTTACAAGCTATTATTTTTTTTAGAGAAAATAAAATTCAAAATTGTGAGCTTATGATTTTCATTCACGCCATTAAAATTTTAACTTTCTAAATCTATTGTCCATAGTCAGAAATTACTCTGCACAAGTATGTGCTTTTTGAAATGTTGCTTAAAGGATTTTATTTTCAGTCATGCTGCAAAATAAAATATCCCACTTTTAGAACAGAATATTAGAATTATCTGATCCTCAGATAATAGAATTTAATCAGATAGAAGCAAGATAGCCGTGATGGACAGTTATTTATTGAAGCGTAATATGATTTTCAGTCTTGATAAGCAAAGTGCCCTCTTTAATATTACGAATGACAACTGAAGTGAAATCAGCTTTAAGTACAGAAAGTAAGATAAAAGCAGTTTCATACAACCCTAGGAAAGTTTGATGTTGTACGCTGTGTATTAGTCCATTCTCGCACCGCTATAAAGAAATACCTGAAGCTGGGTAATTTATAAAGAAAAGAAGTTTAATTGCCTCACGGTTCTGCAAGCTGTACGGAAAGCATGGTGGCTACAACTTCTGGGGAGACCTCAGGAAACTTACAATCATAACGGAAGGGGAATGGGAAGCAGGCACACCATACATGGCAGGAGCAGGAGGAAGAGAGAGGGGCGTAGGTGCTACACACTTTTAAACTATCATATTTTGTGACCATTCACTCACTATCACAACGGTAGCACCGAGGGGGAAATCTTCCCCCATGATCCAATCATCTCCTACCCTGTCTCACCTCCAACATTGGGGATTACAATTTGACATGAGATTTGGTTGGGAACATAGATCCAAACTATATCACTCTGGAAATGAGTCATTAGATCACCTAGATACCAATAAGTCTCTATCATAGAGTTACTATTTTTTTTTCTTTTTTTTTGAGATGGAGTCTTGCTCCGTTGCCCAGGCTGGAGTATAATGGTGTGATCTCAGCTCACTGCAACCTCCGCCTCCCGTTTTCAAGTGATTCTCCTGCCTCAGCCTCCTGAGTAGCTGGGATTACAGGTGTCCACCATCACACCCCGCTAATTTTTTATTTTTAGTAGAGACGGGGTTTCACCATGTTGGTGAGACTGGTCTAGAACTCCTGACCTCAGGTGATCCACCCACCTCAGCCTCCCAAAAATGCTGGGATTACAGGCATGGGTCAGCACACCTGGCCTCGCAGAGTTATTTTCATAGAATTTTAAAACCACTTCACTGAGCTCTGAGGCTTGCCATCCATTCTCATTTCTTTTTGTGTTTCTCAGTGACTCACACAATACCTGGCTCACAGAATGTATTAAACAACTGTTAACAAAAAACAAACAAACAAAAAGGTATAGGACGAACTCTGTAAAATATGTCATTCCATGGGGACGTATTTTTGTTACTGGAAGCAAGGTATTTATTTTGTCTCCCATATAAAGGTTTTTCCAAGAATCAAAAGAGTATTTACAAGTTGTTAATAAAACTACTGAGTAATTGCTCCCAATTAATCAATATGCAAGGCTTTGAAATCAGACTTTCTGATTCCAGAGGCTGGCTGGTACCTACCACATCAAATTGCCTCCCAATATAATCAAGGCCTTCAATGCTGATGAAAATGTTTTTAAGACTGAATGATTAAAGTTTAAGATCAGATTGATAGCTGATTTTAAGATTGGGAAACAAATGTACATACATGTTATTTGCCTAAGGTCATCAAGTTTCAAAGCCACAAACTTTGGTCTGAAAGCTAATTCATATATTAAAAGTTAAAAAAAGTGGAGAAATTATCAAGCACATACTTTTTTTAAAAGCATTCTTACAACTATCACTAAAGACTCTGCTATTCATAAGTTTTCTGTATCTCAACTAATTATATGCTGACCGATTCCTCACCAAAGAAGCAATTGGTAATTTTCATTTTCCAAGAATAGCCACAGTAACAAAGGTAGTTAAAATCAGTGGTCATTTGCAACATTTTCCCTCCATCTCTCTAAAAAATCTTGTATAGAAAGACATTTATAAGCTTGAGATGAAAGAGACACTGTAGCTCTAGCACAGAAGGCTCTCAGTGGAGGCTGAGGCAGAAGGTGGGCATCTATCTTGCCTTCAAGTAGCTTCACTGTTTTGTGTGAAGTGGAGATTTTAGGTACAAGTTATGAAAACCACTTTTGTAAATTCTGTGGTTTCACTCCCTCCTGATTATTATTATTATTTTGTTGTTGTTGTTGTTGTTGTTGTTGTTGTTATTTTGAGGCAGAGTCTCACTCTGTCGCCCAGGCTGCAGTGCAGTGGCCTAATCTCAGCTCACAGCAACCTCCGCCTCCCAGATTCAAGTGATTTTCCTGCCTCAGTCTCCCGAGTAGCTAGGGCTACAGGAACACGCCACCACACATGGCTAATTTTTGTATTTTTAGTAGAGATGGGGTTTCACCATGTTGGCCAGGCTGGTCTCGAACTCCTGACCTCAGGTGATGTACCTGCCTCAGCCTCCCAAGTTGCTGGGAGGGAGGCCCACCACGCCCGGCTCCCTCCTGATTATGGAAGAAATGTTGGTAGGTGAAACATGAGACTCCAAAATGGAAATAGCTTTGTCTCCATTGAAAAATGTCATATGCACTTTGGAAATACAGTCAAGACTGATTCTTCCAATTAGGCTCTCCAGTTAGACACTTTCCTCTGAAGTTCGTATTTCTGGTAGGTATATAAATCAGGGTGTTAAAAGTCAAGATTGTATACTTTCATAGGTCAGGGTTCTTTCATACCTCAGATGTTTGAGAAGTATACTGAACATGATGTTAAAAATCTTCTACTTATATTCTTTTATCTGATCTGTGGGTCATTTAATTTTTCCAGGCATACTTCTTCGTCACCCTTAAAACACAGTTGGTGACTTGGATAACCTCTAAGACCTCCCATGATAGTAAACTCTCTGGTTTTAAATATTCAGCCAGAGATTCTTGAGTATCTTTTCTTATACTCAAGTCTCAACTACTCTAATTTTAAATCACTTTATCAGCTTGTCTCTTAGCTTCATACTATGTAATTAACTATATTTCTCTCTAATGTGAGTGTTCATCACACCCAGTATCAACCAGGGTCGCTAAGAAAAAAATAGGTTACATATGTATACACTTGTGCCTAACTCCTGCCTTAGTATTTACATTTATAAAGCTTTTTAAACTCCATGAATCTGAAGTGTAGTAAATGTATGGCATAGTATTAACTTTGCAGAGAATGATAAAGTTATTATTTGGCATGATTTAAGAGTATTCAGAGACTTTAAGACCAAATGTCCTATTGTTGGAATTATGTAGCCGTTTCAGACTGGCTTCTTCTACTTAGTAATATGCATTTAAATTTCCTTAGTGTCTTTCCATCACTTGATAAATGCATTTCTTTTTAGCTCTGAAAAATATTCTGTTGTCTGAATATACTAACTCTCATTTATTCAACCATTCATCTACTGATGGACAACCTGGTTGCTTCCCAGTTTTGGCAATTATGAATAAAGCTACTATTAAAAGCATTTGTGTGCAGGTGTTTGTTTGGATTTATTTCAACTTCTTTGGGTAATTGCCAAGGGATACAATGGCAGGACTGTAGGGTAAAAGCATGTTTACCTTTTTTTTTTTTTTTTTTTTTTTTAAATAAGTATCCACAGGGCACGGTGGCTCATGCCCGTAATCCCAGCACTTCGGGAGGCGGAGGCGGGCAGATCACGAGGTCAGGAGATGGAGACCATCCTGGCTAATACGGTGAAACCCTGTCTCTACTAAAAATACAAAAAATTACTCAGGCGTGGTGGCGGGCGCCTGTAGTCCCAGCTACTGGGGAGGCTGAGGCAGGAGAACGGCGTGAACCCAGGAGGTGGAGCTTGCAGTGAGCCGAGATCACGCCACTGCACTCCAGCCTGGGCAACAGAGCGAGACTCCATCTCAAAAAAAAAAAAAAAAAAAGTATCAAATTGACATCCAAAGTGGCTGTACCATTTTGCATTCCCACCAGCAATGAATGAGAATTCCTGTTGTTTCACATCGTCATCAGCATCTGATTGCAAATATTATAGGTTCTGGCCATTTTAATAGATGTTACAGTGCAATGTGTTAGTTGTAATTTTACTGTGTAGGGTTTAAATATATTTTTATTAGTAAATATATCAAAATTATTGACTTTATTTTTTCCCCTTTTTATTTCCCTTTAACAAAAATTAAACAGCTCTTGATCTTATTTCAAATACTTAGTACTTTCTTCCCAGAAATTACAAATTTATGATTACTCCCAGATAGTCATAGTGTATTTCATATCATAACTAATGAATATGTAGTTAGAACGTGACCCACCATCTTGCTTGTCATCTTGTTTAATAAGGCTTGGGATGAGATGGACAGTTTACATCACTTCTAAAATTACATGTATTATCTTTAATTATAATAGTTTACTAGAAAGTTAATGACTTTTGAATTACAACATCTATGTCCATTTCATAGGCATTCACTTTCAAAACTAAAAAAAAAAAAACACCTCTTGAAATCTCCCTTTGACATGTCTAAATGAAGTCAGTAACACAAGGCTGCTTTATTTATTAGTGATGTTCCCAGGGAAAGAAGTACTGGCAAGGTAACAGAACTCTTCAGATGAAGGCAAATTCTATAGACAAATACACAGATTCTCTGTAAATTAAATAAACAACGAGTATTGTTTTTATAAATTTAACACATACAGTATTTGAATATTTTGTAAAGAATTACATTTGTAGTCAAATAACGTTTTCATGTATTTAGAAATTACTTTTGTTGTTTCAAAGTGCAGAAAAAGTTTGGATTCATGGATAAGCTGTTGAAAACGACAACAGTCTTAAACGATTGCCTTCAAATCTCAATCCTTTATTCTGAGTTCTATAAAAAAGTAGTTGATTTATCAACCCAATGCAATGTACTAGTAATCGCCATGCTATTTAAATATTACATGTAATACATTTAAACATGTTTGTTGTTTTCATCTTTTAAAAAGTTAAAAATATTTTGAATATTTTAAAATTTGCACTACACATATGTAGAATCCCTAAGGTGTGTGGCTAAATTACTTACTAAAGGTTATAAATTATAAGAGGATTCTTATTGATACACTGGGCGACTGGAATTGTCATTCTCTTTGATAACGTTCTACTTCAAGTTTTGTTTTGGTGGTAAAGATAAACCTATTGGTATATTTCCTCTAGAATGCCTAAGAAGCATTGAGCTGATTATCCATTGGATTGCCTGAGAGAGTGATTTTCCCAGGTTTCTGAATGAAGGCTTGACACTTATAGGAGAACTACTTTTGTAACAAAACTTACCTCTTTAAACTCGAAGAGATAAAAAGCAAACAAAAGTTTAAATTACATTTTTATTTAACATAAGCTTCTAAAGAATAAAAAATACATATATATATATATATACACATACATACACTTTCTGGAAGATTAATATTGTCAAATTTGAGAAATTTTTAGAATAACTGAGTTATCAGTTTTGTGATAGATTATCAACTGCTGTTCTTATGAAATTCTTTTATTGCTCAATTTTTTTCACTGAAAAAAATTGAAAATGCAATCTCAGTCTATGAGGGATCTCTGTATAATTTTTGTAGGAAGTAATTTTTCTATGGAAGAATTTATTTTTTCTCCTTCAAACTCTATGATTCAAACATCAAGTAAAACTCAATATACACAGGCATATTGGTTGTATTTTATCCTATGATTTATACAGACTACTGTAACTTCTGGAGCTTTCTCAGAGGAGAAAAGAAGATGAATGTTTTATGAGGAAGGGGCCTACACTGTAACCATTTTATATATTTAGTGCCCTCATACATTTCTGTCCAAAAAAAATAAATACACTTTGTAACCCAAGAACAGAAAACAAAACACTGCATGTTCTCACTCATAAGTAAGAGTTGAACAATGAGAGCACGTGGACACAGGGAGGGGAACATCACATACTGGGCCCTGTTAGCAGGTGGGGGACTAGGGGAGGGATAGCATTAGGAGAAATACCTAATGTAGATGACGAGTTGATGGGTGCAGCAAACCACCATGGCACGTGTATACCTATGTAACAAACCTGCACTTTCTGCACATGTATCCCAGAACTTAAAGTATAATAAAAATAAAAATACACTTTGTTATTCCTTTTTAAATTATTATCTTAATCAAAATAATAGATTTGCATGGTATGAAAGGTCAAATAGCTCTATGAGGAATATGGAAAAGAGTAGCCCCAAGCACCAGCAGGAAAAAAAATATTATTTTTTCTTCAATCCTCGTAGGTTCTTAGTTGGAATAGATCCTTATGACAAAAGACAGGTTAACAAAGGAAAAACAAGGGGAAGTTTATTAACATATATATTATATACATACATAGGAAATACCCAGGGATTGAGTAGTTTTCAAATAAAGCGGCTTTGAATTTTAGCTTAATGTCAACAGGGAACAGAACATTTTTAGGGATGTACGGGGTGACAAATTTTCGAAAGGCAAACAAATGACAGATAAAGGCTAGTTAGTAACTTTGTTAATGTAGATTCTCTGGTACCATCTCTAGGCCAGTAAACTTCCAATGCTGTATTCAGTGGTTAATTGCTGTTCTTCTTGGTAGAGGGGTAGGCAGGATACCTTTTGTGTTTATAAATCTATGTCTTGCTTTTAGGCAAATAGAGGAGAGTCAGGGAGCTTTTCTGAATTTGCTTCTTCTAAATTACCTTCAGCTCAACAATCCTGAATAGTTAGAGATGGCATATTCTGATCTCCCCTATCCCACTCTTTTCAATTCTGATTCCTATGCTTCTTACACATTTAGGTCCACAAATACAAGTAACATCCTTATCCTGCTATTTTTATTTTCAGTTTTAGATGTTACTTAATTAGATGATGTTACTTAATCAAGATGATTAGGAAATATTATTTCAAAATATTATTCCAAAATAAGGTAATAACCAACATAAAGACTAACCTCTCACAGCAGAATGCAGAAACAAAAACAAAATGACAAAATCTTCCCATATCTTTTGTAGTCTTGGCTCAGAGCTGTCAGGAGGTCATCTCTGACCATGCAGCCTGCAATCAGTGGAGGAAAAGGATGAACATTCTACCTGCTTTCATGGGAGGCGCTGTAAAATCTCAAGGCACAGGACAAAGATGAATGACAAAATTAAGAAACAAGAACACTAGAGATTGTAGCTTTAAACACTCTGAAGATTGGAGGCAGCCCTTTGTTAAAAAGGCTTATCCAGAAATGCCTTGAGATGGTTAAAATGGTTTATATTTTATGGTAAACCAAATGCCAGTCCAATATGCAAAAAAAAAAAAAAAAAACTCATGAAATAACTAAAATGTGTGGCGCTTTTTATGATAAAGGAAAAAGAAAAAAGTGAATAGCCTATTATTACTGCAAAAAAAGAAAGGTCTGCTCAGTCAACACCAAATTTAGCTCTCACCTAACAAAATTTAACATAAAACCTCTTGCTGTCTGATTACCCTCCAAACTATATTTTATTCACTAATAACTTATAAGCAAAGACTCATGAGATGATGTTATGTATACTGCTTAATCAGTGTTTCTGGATTGAAACAAATGCATATATTTGTGATGGTGGAGAAATAAAATCTATTTTGTTGAATTTGAAAATGATGGCTAGTCAGGAGCTCCCCAAGAAGATTGGGAGTGATTTTAAATCAGCCCATTTCACCCTTGGAAGATCACTGATTCCAAGAAATAACACTTTGGAATAGTCGTATGTACAGACTTGGGGTTTTGGTAAGACCTAGTCAAATTTTGTCAATTTTTTGTCAATATTTGGTCAATATTTTCAGAGCAATGTGAAAATAAATAGTTTTGAAGGACTTAAATCAGATCCTCTACTCTTCCTTTAAATATACTGGGTTCTGGAAACAAAAGCCTTACTTTTATACAACAAAAGTTTTTACTCATTTTCTATAAGAAAAAAATCCAAGATAGTTAATGGACTTCTGCTTACAACAACCAAACTGCAATTAACAACACACTTATTAAAATTGTACAACTGGATAACATATGAAGCATGTTTTTGAAGACAAGAAAGAACTTCTATAGCAATGAGGATTTGGTGAAGGGCAAAGACAATCTGGAAGAAATAATTCCAGAGTGGTAAACTCAACAGTTGATTGAAAAGTTGAGAAGCTGATGAGAAATTTCAACTATGTCATGAGGCTGGAGGGACCAAACTTGTACTTCAAAGACTTCCAAAGAGAAAGGACTTCAGTAAAAACTCCAGGATATCATTAAGTATCAGTGAAGTACTGGACTATATCGTAGGAATAAAGGGTAACTAAAAATAAACCAATCTTCATGAAGACCGGAAATAGCTATGAATTAATTCAACCCCAGAGCTGATTAAGATTATTTGCCTATATGCAAAATACTAGTAGAAGCAAAAGTAAACCCTCTCTGGAGCACAACAATATTCACAGCCTCAAATTATATATAGAATATTTCATACCTATATTCAACAGAACATAAGCGTAGCAAGAGATTTGAGCAGATTAAAAAAATAAATATCAAAATTAGAAACAAATGCATTGAAGTTATATGACATAAACTTTAATTTTCAATCTAGCTTTGACCAATATGTTTGACATACTGGAAGACAAGCTATATATTTCAGCAGACAACTGGAATATATAGTTTACATATCTATACCCATATTTATACATATATTAATTAAAAAGAAAAATCTACACATAAAATACAGTAGGAGAAATAAATATATCAATAGTTTCACAGGTTAGACTTTGCTGAAAAGAATTTCAGTGTAAGTCACAATAAAATATAAGTACTGAAGAATACCAAGAATAAAAACTGGTAGAAAATCCTACTTATGTGCAAGAAGAATCATAGAAGTAGAGAAGAGACTCAAAGGGGCACAACAATTCATAAAATGATAAAGGCCAAGAGTTTTTCAAAGATGATTTAAAGCACCACTTGGAATATTCAAGAAACCCAAGAAATGTAATCAAAGAAAACCACGCATCATACCAAAACTGCCAAATACCAAAGACAAAGAAACACATATTTAAAAGTCAAAGCAACTTTCAGATTACCTTCAGAGTATAACAATACAACAAATAGCTGAGTGCTGTAAAAAAATTAATGGAAGCCAGAAGATAAATGAATAATACCTTTAGAGTGTGTTTCTATACAGTATTTCTATATCCAGTGAAAATCTTTCAAAAATGAAATTAACTCCAAGACGACAGGGAAAAAAAATCCCTTACGATCCTACTATATTTTTAGTGAATCAGACCAGAATACAAATAGCTCATTTAATGCATCGAACTACCACCTATTAAGTCTGTTTCTTATGGAGGATTCAAGTTCAACCAATTTTCTCTATCGAGTTTCAACTTCATGGTCCAATACTTTTCCTCAGCATTACCAATTAAAAATTAAGGAAACTGAAGGTTATTGAGTATTCCAGGCTTAGGTGATCCAATGTTATCATAAAATACAACCAACTAGTGCTGGAATACCTTGGTCTATTGTGACATCCCGAAAGGTGAGAATATGACATCTATAGCTTTACTTTCAAAGTGAAGTTACTTCAAATTAACTTCATATTAGCAATGATATGCAGGATATGTAAAATATGAAAATAAACCCACTATATATTCGACAGTTTATTCCACCATTGAGTTAAACTTCAGTTAAGGAATCTCCTTAATGGTAATTTCCAACAATGCTGGGTAACCTCGGCGTTATTTTTTTTCTTTGCTGTAACTTAGTAATAATTTCTGTTTAATTTTATTACGGTTTGGAAGTCATTTTTCTATCCTTCTATCCTAAGCCAAGTAAGGGAAAGAAAATCTAGAAAAAAATCTACCTTTGATTTTTGCCTGCTTTATAACTGTATCAGTATAAGCTAGACTTTGTCAGGCTGCCTGAAAATAGGGCATTATAATGCCTATACTTTAGATTATTTTATCTTCTCTTCTAGAGGCCAATTTAGAATGTACCATTTCTATCTCAAATGATTGAGGTATTGCTGACTTTTCAATCGCTCCCTAACATGAAACATACAATTTCTTCAAACTGTTCTGAAGTGCTTTTGTCAACTGCCAAACTGCCGAGGAGGCTCAAGTGCTGGTTTTAATTAACATACTTTATCAAAGTCTTTCAAAGCATTCAACTTTCCTGTGGTTATTTGGCATAGATTCCTTGTTGTTTCAAATAAATTTCTCATCTCAGAACTCTTCAGTTTGTGAATAGGTCCTAAAATTCAAATTCAGTGATACATAATACCAAACTATAATTCATTTGTCCTTTGCAGTAATGGATTTCTCTGCTAAACTTCTGCTTTTTTAACTTTTATTTTAGGTTTGGGGGGTACATATGAAGGTTTTTATATATGTAAATTCGTTGTTGTACAGATTATTTCATCACCTACGTATTAAGCCTAGAACACAAGAGTTATTTTTCCTGATCCTTCTCTTCCCAATCTCCACCCTCCAATAGAACCCAGTGTCTGTTGTTTCATTCATATTCATGAGTTCTCATCATTTAGCTCTCACTTATCAGTAAGAACACGTAGTATCTAGTTTTCTGTTCCTGCGTTAGTTTACTAAAGATAATAGCCTCCATCTCCATCCATGTTCCCACAAAAGACATGATCTCGTTCTTTTTCATGACTGCAGAGTATTCCATGGTGTTTATATACCACATTTTCTTTATCCCATCTATCATTCATAGGCATCTAGGTTGATTTCATGTCTTTGGTATTGTGAACAGTGCTGCAATGAACATTCACGTGCATGTGTCTTTATGCTAGAATGATTCATATTCCTCTAGCTATATATCCAGTAATGAGAATGTTGGGTCAAATGGTTAAAATGTTGCTTTTAAAGAAGAAATATAGGCCGGGCACGGTGGCTCACGCCTGTAATCCCGGCACTTTGGGAGGTCGAGGCGGGCGGATCACGAGGTAAGGAGGTCGAGACCATCCTGGCTAACACGGTGAAACCTCGTCTTTACTAAAAAAAAAAAAAAAAATACAAAAAATTAGCCGGGCACGGTGGCAGGCTCCTGTAGTCCCAGATATTTGGGATGCTGAGGCAGGAGAATGGCGTGAACCCGGGAGGCGGAGCTTGTAGTGAGCTGAGATCGCGCCACCGCACTCCAGCCTGGCTCCAGCCTGGGCAACAGAGCAAGACTCCGTCTCAAAGGGGAAAAAAAAAAAAAAAAAAGAAGAAATATAAAATGAACACATATTATGAATGTCGGTAAAATGCAATGTTTGAAATAGTTTCTCTTTTATAGTAATATAGTACCATTCGTTACTAAAATTTTAATTAAGTGTGTTGCTGCAAAGTTTAACTTCAATGATGATGTGCCTCAGGATGATGTATCTCATGAGGTAAATGGGGAAAAAAATTAAACTTAATCATATGAGGGGGCCTAATGAGAAAGAATTGAAGGAAGTTAAAGAAAAAGATGGTAAAATCATAAACTAGACTTTGTGACAATGCACTTGTTATGTTTCAACAGAAACTCTCCAGTGATTTAAGATTCATAATTAGGTACTTTTACTGGAAAAAATAGGAGAGCACTACATGAGAGATTAGCTGAAAAGTCGGTTAGGGAACTCATCGCTGTTATTGCCCTCTAAGTTCATGCCAAGGAGTTTCCTTGGTGTTTAAGGATTGGCCTGGATGATGAATAAAGTAAAAAGATCTGTATCTATGACTATATAGGGGAGGTGAATGTGTAGAATAACAATAGCTCCTGTGGAATGATCACTGACTGGGAGCCAAACAGTGTCCTGAATGTTTTGCATGCATCATAGCATGTAATCCTCACAATAAGTTTATGCATTAGGATCTACTAATTTCCCCATGAATGGTAAGGGCATCGAGGCACAGGAGAACTGGGAATGATAACCGAGGCAACCTCCTTATTAGAATAGCAGCTAAATTAAATATTCTCATGTAGTCTGAAACAAGAATTATTAGAATAGTCAATATTACTATATTACCATATTTACAGTATTACTGTGAAAACCATTTTTACATAACCTAAAAACATCATACAAATCAGAACATTTAGCATTTTTCTTTGTGTAGGCTCCAAGAGTTTTCCCAGGAGATTGGGGAAGGGTAGGTAAATGTGTGTTTTTCCAGAAGCACACATCGGGAAATCATCCCTACACCTCCATCCATTGATTCTGGAGCCCTTTTATAAACAAGTCTCTAGAAATAAATAGAATAAATATTTCCAAAGAAAAAAAATGTTTAAAGAATGCTGATCTAATTTATGCTATTGATAAAGATTCTCTTGTTATAGATTAGAATATCAGATTGGATTTCAGCAGGAAATAGAAGATACACTCAATTGCAATTAAGATAATTTAATGGAGAGTGTGAGAGTTTAAAGTAACCAATCAAAGATGTTGCAGAACCCAGGGACTCTAAATGGCAGGAAGCCACTACCACCAAGCCTCTGGCAAAGGGAAAAGCATCAAGGGGAGAAATGTGCAGTGGCAGAGATGTTCAACAGAACTTACAGGTGAGAGAGGAGGCAACCACTGCCAGAAATGTGGCTTCCGTGGCCACTCACTGCCAGAAGTGGGGAGGAGTTTGGTGAAGAAATACACTGACCACTCTGTTCACTCACCCATCAACCTACTGGTACTTTTCTCTATTGACTATCACAAATTCAATCTAATGCTGAAAGGTAAGAACCTCCAGGCAAAGCTGTCCACAGCCTACTCCTTAGAACACAGAACAAAAGCCAGAGAATAACAGGAAATAGGTCTGTGGGGAAGGGAGAAGTTATAAATGGAGATTAAATAATATTCTCCACACATTTTCAACTCAGCATCCATTCTTGCCCAACAGAAAGGAAAGTGCAAAGTCCAACTGTCACCAAGTCATCACAGAATGGTGTAAACTCAATCATACTCTCCATAGGTCCAAAATAACAACATTGGCTATATAAGGTTTTAAAAGGAAAAAAAAAATGAATCATTTGATATAAGACATAACTGCAGTAGTTCCTAACTCTTTGGCTAATCGCAAGAGATAGGGACTATAGTAGTTATGTCTTATATCAAATGATAAATAATGTTAATTATAAGTTATTAATATTATAATTAGTATTAATTATAAGTTACTAATATTCTGAGTAATATCATTAGTAATATTAATCAAAATCAATGATCATAGATCTCTTCTTCCTTTATCTAATTCCACATTCTCTTTACCTTACCTAACCCCTTAGTATGTTGAGATATTTTATACTTTTTGGGGCAAACCAAAATTGTATTCTTATAGAATCCATGCCCATGTTGATTCTGACCTTATTGTACTAGTTTCTCACTGACATGATTATATTAGGTCAGTGCAAAAGTAACTGTGGTTTTTACTACTACTTTTAATGTCAAAAACTACAATTACTTTTGCACCAACCTAATACAATATAGAATTACTAGGAAATTCCTTAGGAAGCCTCCAGGTCTAAGCCTAGTCCCTCACTAATTTGCCTAGGAGTAACCCAATTTTCTCTTGGTAATTTTGATAAAACACCACAGTTTACAAGTTGATCCTTTCATTTGCTTGTCAGTTCAGTGAAAGGGAAGTCCAAAACGACAAGTTGGTAGCCTTATCTTCCAGCTTAATGGAATGACCTTGGCACAGATGTGTCTGTCTTGGGTGTCTGCCAATCCAACTGACCTCAAGTTTGTGTAGATAGGAAGAAAAAACATGTGAAGGAACTGTTAGGTATTAGAGTGAAAGGGCACTCCTCATTCCACCCACTGATATAATGATCATGGGGAACAGCACAATATATGCCCACAGTATATACAAAAGGACATTAACTTTTCTGGGTTTTTTTTTTCTCCCTCTCTCAGATGGCACTGCAATTGAGGCATCAGTTGGCCATTTCCAACATTCTATCAGACCAGCTGATTTTAAGGGATGGGCACATATAAAATCAGCAAATTCTCTGGCATGATTCTTAGCACCCTCTGTTAGTGTTAAAATGAATTCCTTGATAAGAGGCAGTGTTGTATTGGCTAAGTAGAAAGGAATAAGGTATTCCTTATGTGTATCAATAGTGGCACTGGCAGAAGTGTCATAGGAAGGAATGGTTAGACTGTATCCAGAAAAACTTTCTATTTCTGTGGAAACAAACCTCTGCTTGCCTCATAAAGGAAGACTTTCAGTGTAATCAACCTGAAATTGCATTGCTGGTTAGTCCACTGGAAAATATGGTATCATATTGACTCAGCATTCACCTTTCCTTTCAGCATTTGGGCACAAAGCAGCTCAGCTTTGGTGAGGCAAAGTCCATGTTGTTGAGCTCATGCATAGTTTTTATTCTTGCCTACGTAGCCACTTGGTACATAGGCCCATTCAGCCAGAGCCAGGAATCTGAAAACAAGTGTAGTGAAAGCCACAGAACAGGTCTTCATGTCTAGTTCATTACTGAGATCCTCCTCTGTAGTGGATGGTCTTTAGGACACAAGCATCTTTGCACTTTGTGCTTTTTAAAATAGGCCAATTCACATAACACATCACCATTACCAACCCCACATCCCAGACTTTCCTAGCAGCAATATTCCAATCTTGTCCTTTCTAAGTCCTTGACTTGCTAGTTGACCCATCAGGCATTGCTCAGAAGTTAGGGTAGAATTAGACCTTTCCAAATAGAGAAACTGTAAACTGTACTGCTCAGATTTCTGTCAAATAGGAAGATTTTCTTTCCATCCATCAGGACTATCCCTGTGTGGATCTATAATGCAGCAGCTGACTACTTATAGTTGTTGACAGTCACACAACAGGCTGACCCATTATTAAATCAGGCCTCTCTGTATTCTTCTTGTCCAAACTGGTTAATTGGATCCTCTTCTATTATTAGAAACCTTATTAAGTTTCCATAACTGAGGGTTGGAAGTGATAGTGAAGCACTCGAAGGGGTGCAGTGGGTGAGCTCCATGTGTTATGCAATTTACTTGTGTCTTCCAAACCTACTGAGGCCTGGTCTTGCACATATGATTTCCATTAATAATGACATACTGCTGCATGCAAATAACCTTAGTACTTTATGGATCAAAAAATATTACATGAGGAGCTGAGGTTGCCAGGTGACTTGATGTCTTGTGATTAGGAGTCCAGTAGTGGGCTAGGAGCATTTTTTCCAATAGATAATAGTGACAGGCAGGAAAGATCATCAGTTTCACGTCAGTATCTTAGGGATCTCCACTGTGATTCTACCCAGGGGCTACACATGCCTGCACTATCTGCCACAGACACTTCAAATACTGCTGGATGCTCAACGATAGGTCCAGATGTCAAGGCAGCTTGCAGTAGAGCATGGACTTTATGTTAAGTCATCTCTTGATCTGGATTTCATGCCAAACTTGTAGCCTCATAAGTGATCCAATAAATGTGTAAAAACAGCTTACTCAATCTGTTATATATTGTCTTCAATATCCAAATAGTTACACCAAACATATTGCCTCTTTCTTCATGGAAGGCCATGGAAGGGACAGCTAATGTTTCTGACATTGGAGGGTATATCCTGTGTATCTTAGATAACTGGCCTATTGGAAACTTCAGAATGGGACAGCTTTCCATTTCCTAGGGTTTAATCTCCTACGCTCTGGCACAGCTATGTCTTCTTGAAACATCCAGGGTACTTGTTCCTTCTTGGTCTTCAGATCCAATGAGCAAATGTACCATTAATGTAATAGATCTGCTGTAATGTTCTGTGGGACTTACAATTTCTAAGGACACTCAAGATGATTATATGTCAGAGAGCAATTTATAGCCATAAAACAAGACATTGAAGATGTACTCTTGAAATACTCATCAAAGTGTACATCTTCATGTGGAAGAGAGATATACACTCTTTCCTATCTTCTCAGAAAAAAAAAAATATATATATATATATACACAGAGACAGAGAGAGACAGAGAGAGAGAGAGAGAGAGAGAGTCAACATCTGTGTCCTAGGTAGTACCAGGGGATGTGGCTTATTTTCTTTAGTAAGAGACCACATAGGCATAAAAACCAGTTAAATTTTACAATAACCCACAGTAACCTCTAAGACCTATTTGATTTTTGTACCACTCAAGTAGATGAGTTAAACAGGGATATGATATGAACCATTTTTCTCTGCATCACTGTAGTCTCTGGTGGGAACTATAATTTTTATATAGAATTAATCTCTGCTCTTGGATTACTTTTTGGCTGGGAATGACATGTCCATACACACCCACTTGGCCCTTCCTATCAAAATAGTCTTCATTCTATGGCTCAGAAAACCACTCTGTGGATTTAAACAATATAACCAAGTATTTTTATTTAAACTATACATTTAGGAACTGGGGAACAATAATAATTTTTAATTCAAACTATGGAAGAGACTAGGCCATAACTTCATTTTTCAGTAGACCTACATAGCCTCACTCCCTCTAAATCTGACCCAAAGACAATGGTAGAACTGTGGGTCTCTGTGATTTAGTGTCAATTTAGAACCAGTATCTAATAACATCTGGAATATTGAGGTATTCTCCCTGATTGAGAACACGTTTATCCCAGTATATGATGGTAAGTTTCTTGGGAAAGCTTTAGAAGAAAATACATAAAATACACTGCAATATGAGAAGTTTCTTCTAATTATAGGTAGAAGTTTCTTCTTCATAAGAACCTAAATCCTCACTCAGTAAAGGGACAACAGGTCTGTAAAGGGACCTAAGTCTATGAACCAGGTAAATATCCATGAATATCTATGATATTGACAATATTCAGGTTTCTGACCTCTGGACAAAGAATTGTTTTAATCTCATAGTTCAAGCAATTGTTCTGTAGGATACCTATTTGTTATGGATAGAACCCTGTGATCAACTGGCTTGGTGTGATCAACAGATCCCTGTGGGTCAAAAACATCATTTCAAATTGCTCCCATGCTTATTATGATAATTACAACCCTTCTATCTTGGAAGGTTAAACATTACTATTACAGGATCCAATATTTTCATTGAAATCAGAAGCCTAATTTCCTGGTAACATCTCCCAGGGCCTTTCTGAGATGCTAGTACTCCCTTCAACAATGTATTTTTAACAACAACAATTCCTTTTTCTTGGGAAAAAGGAATCTTCTCAGAAAGGGTTCTCTTGAATGCTACAATTACCATATAATCACAAATAGGTTGTGCACAGTAAATGAATTCCATATTTCTTGAAATATTTCTGTATTTCAAGACTTTAGAAACTCTTCTACAGTATGGCATGGAAGTTCCAACATATCAAACTTACTGATTTTGAGAACAAGTGGTAAGTCCAGCCTTCTATTAGTCAGCCTTAAATATATTGCCAAATATACAGTCAAACATATTGCTTCAAGTACCTGAGACAAAGTTAATTTTCAGAGTGCTAATATTGCTTCAGGCAATATTAACTTTCAGAGTGTTAATATTACTCTAGGTACTCGAACCAATATACTTACAATAAATTCTGATTAAGTGCATCTAAACTGATAAATTCTTCAAGACCAAGTTTTATATTTAGCTCTCTTTGATATAAAATCATCAGAATACATTTTAATGCATGCTTTTCAGCCACTTGGTGATCAATTTTGGCAAGATTTTTCATTTTCATTGGCTTGTGTCCTCTCTTTTCTAAAATGAAGTATTGCAATTCTTTCTCTGATCCACGGACAATAACTAGAAAAACTGAATAAAACGATAACTGGTAGAACCATTAGATTTGTTGTGATAATCACATTGATTTAAGTGACACGAGGAAGTTCAGCAGCAAAATTCACAAGTTAATCTTGCCGATGACTTTAACTGCTCACCTCTTATCTTACTCTGAGAGGATATCCTTCACTGACTCTTTTCACTTAACACTCCATTCCTTCTGCTATAAACTCATACCTTAATCACAGCTTAACATTATGTTTCTAGTTGAGCATAGCTCATAATTTCATTGCTTTGTACAACTGTTCTAATACTTATTTTCTTTAAATTTACCTTACTTTTTACAGATATACATGCTCTGACCTTATCCTAACCATTCAAGTCTCTGAATCATCATTGTTTGTTAGCTGTGTTTTTTCTAATAAATAAAAACAAAAATACACACATAACTATTTTTAAAATAATCAATTTTCACTTAAAATTCTATTATTCATACATAAGTGAGAATAAACTATCTACTTTTACATACCTCATATAGAAAAACTAGACAAATACTAAAGAAGCAAAAAAAATCACCCAAAAAAGAGCATGTACTAAAAGATTTCATCTTCATTATAAGAAATCATATATAGAACAAAAATACAAAATTAATCCAGGTGTTTAGAAGTTGGGTTAGCGGCTCTCCTAGTTTGGGAGACACTTCTACTAGGAGAGAGAATTAAGGTTAATCTCTTTCTTAATCTGGGCGATGGTTCGTCCCACAGTGCATTTAGTTTATGAAAATTCATCAAATTATGCACTCTGTACTCTATGGATTCCCATTGCTTTTTACTTTGCTTCCAAGGTTGCTGATTTTTCTCAATTATTCCACATTTGAAATGTAGAGTGTTCTACCTTGTTGCCCAAGGCATTGTCTCTTTATATTATCCAATATTATGTCAAATATCTATCATCCCAAGTTTCATAGCATGTTACAGGCCATAAAGCAAGAGTGCCTTGTGCTTTCAATACAGGGCTTTTAATGTTTTACAAAGAGTTTAGAGAAAGGAGTTTTGAAATTTCTTTTATTTGGACCTTTTAACTTTTATCTCTTTCTAAGATTCTTAAAAACATAACACTTAAGATCTTAGCTAAAACATAACACTGAACTCAATTCCTCTTTCTTTTTGCTCTTAGTCTAGGTTACTGAGACCATATAGGTGTTATCTTGACACTTTTTGCACTTTCTCTCTGAACTTTTCCTTAGAACTATCATTCCCTTACCTCACTGACTTCCATGCCTATCTAAACACAAATACAAAAAAGAATTACATTCCAAAGTGAGTGCTTCCACTACTTCCACTACACTTGAATTCTGGGTGAGTTTGATGAATATATTACCTATGCCCCAGGTCTACAAGTCTGTGAACTACCATTAACATAGTTAATAGATTACGTATCAAATATGACTTACTTGACTAAAATTTTGCTGACCCTTTAGATCTTTTGTCAAGCCAAGTAAGCTCTCTGCAAGTATTTGGTACATAATGATTCAAGTGTTGTCACTTGAGTAATTAACTTTAAAGGATTCTTCAAAAAGCTGCAATGGTGGCAATTTTGTATGCATTGCTGTTTATTTTTACATACCATTTAAGTAAATTGTGCAAATCAGATTAGTCATGTTAATGTGTGTGTGTGGTTGTGTTTACATGTATTAACACAGCTCAGGTATTTATAATAGTAATTAATTTAATCATGATGAGAGGACCACAATGATTACTTGGAATTAAATCTTGATGCTAATTTGTATCCTATGGATCTTAGTGGTGTTTAAATTATTTTATTATGAATAAAACTATAAAGAAAAGAGTATGTTTTGAAAATGGAGTCCACAACTACTTTAGAAAGCTTGGAAAATCTTAGTATGCCTCAGAGTATCCAAACTAAACTCAATCAACTACATGATTCACCTGTTTATGCAATAGAAAACATTAAAAATTGAATTAAAAAATAGTTAAGTACATTGAAAATCATAAAATATGAAATAAAGACGTAACTGAGACTATATTAATAATGAGAAGACATTCTATGTTCATTGATTGAAGACTTCTTAATAAAATATCTATGCTACCCAAAGTGATCTACAAATTTAATGTTATACCCACAAAAATTCCAATTACATTCTTTTTCTGGAAATAGAAAAAAAAAATAATATGAATGTGGAACCACAAAAGACTCTGAACAGCCAAAGCTACCTTGAGAAAGAACAAAGCTGAGAATAACATACTTCCCGATTTCAAGTATATTATAAATATAAACTAATAAAAACTGTATGGTGCTGGCATAAAGACAGACATATAGATGAATGGAGCCCAATAAAAAGCCCAGAAATAAACCCACATAGTCAGCTGGTCTTCAATGGGGGTTCCAAGAATTCAAAATGGAGGAAAGACACTCTCTTCAACAAATGGTGTTAGAAAACTATATATTCATGTGCACGTGACTTACATTAGAGTTTTATCTTATACACAAAAAATTAAGTAAAAGTGGATTAAAGAGTTAAATGTATAACCTCAAACTCTAAGACTCCAAAAGGAAAATATAGAAGAAAACCTTGATGACACTGCTCTTACTCATGATTTCTTGGGTATGACTCCAAAAGTACTAGCAACAAAAGCAAAATAGACAAGTGGGATGATATCAAACTGAAAAAATCTTCTGCTCAGCAAAGGAAAAAATCCACTGAATAAAAAAGCAACATAAACAATGGGACAATATATTTGCAAACCATGTATCTGATAAGAGGTTAACACTGAAAATACATTAAAAAACTCTTAAAACTCAATAGTGAAACAAACAAATTAAACGATTAAAAATTAGCAAAACACTTAAAAAGACATTTCTCCAAAGAAGATACACAAATGGTCAAGATGTATATGAAAAGATACTCTATGTCACTAATCACCAGGGAAATGCAAATCGAAGTCACAGTGATATATCACCTCATACTAATTAGGATGGCTATTACCAAAAACACAAAAGATTATAAATGTTGGGGAGGGTGTGTAGAAATATTAACAATGTTGGTGGGAGGGGTATAAAATGGTGCAGTCATTAGGAAGAACAACACAGAATTTCCTCAAAAATTTAAACTTGGAACTTCCATATGATCCAACAATCCTACCTCTGGGTATATGCCCAAAATAATTGAAACCAGGATCATGAAAAGATACGTGCCCTGCCATCACTTTTCACAGTAGCAGAATTATGCATACAACACAAATGTCTATTGACAGATTAATAAATAAAGAAAAGGTGGTATATATTTACAGTGAAATACTATTGAGCCTTAAAAGGAAGTAAATTCTTCCATTTTTAACAACATGGATGAGCTCAGAAGATGTTGTGCTAAGTGAAATAAGCCAGTCACAAAAAGGAAAATACAGCATATTTCACTTGTGCGAGGACCTAAAAAACTCAAACTCAAAGCATAGACTAGAATGGTGGTTACCAGGTGCCAGGGGGAGGAGGAAATGGAGAGTTGTTCAATTTGTATAAAATTTCAGTTATGCAAGATACATTAGTTCTAGGTATTTGCTGTATAGCATAGTGCCTATATAGCATAGTTAGCAATACCGAACTATGTTCTTAAAATTTGTTAGGAGAGTAGATTTCATGTTAAATATTTCACTGAATACCAAAAACCAAAGGATCACAGTAATCTTCTAGAAGTAATGGATATGTTTATTACCTGGATATTGTAGTCATGGTTTTATGAGTGTATATATGTGTCCAAATTTTAAAAAATCATAAATTTAATGTGTGGAGTTTATTGCAGATCAATTATACCTCAATAAAACTGATTTTCACAAGAGGATTTGATTCAATGACTTGGTGTTGATGACCCTAGCATCTTGATAGATAACGAAGTTAACATTAATAGATAATACACATAACACTTTTACTAAAAATCTTCCAGACACTTGTCTAGTTGACGTCAATTGAACTGTGATTTTTGGTAACTTTTTATGTGAGATTAGTGTTGATACTCAAATTATAAGTATAATTAGCTGCTATTTTTAAGCAAATGCTTGACTTCGTGAAGGTAAGAAATTTAGTAGAATTGAACTATTAATTTTGTGGCATTTTCAACATGTGGTTGTTATGTTTCCAATGACATTTTCAGACACTAGAGTCCTTGAGGAGAGGATCCCTCCTTCCACTCCGTGACACTGTGCCCAGATAATTGTAAACGAACAGCAAGTATTTAACGGCTTGCCTCTAGTGTGTGGGAACCTGTAATGCTTGCTGAAGTCTAATGAGGCCCTGATAAGACAGTATGCAGAAGAGATTGGTGACTTAACTAGGACAACTCGCTTGCTTAACTTTTACCCAAATTTTCACGCTTTCTGCGTGACAGGGGTTCAGTGTATAGCTTTTTGGCAAAGTGACATTCATCAAAATTTAAACTGAGAAAGACTCAACCTTTTCCTTTTAAATGAGAGAGCTGACAATTTTGCGAGTCTTAAGTATTTCATCTGTCACTGGCCACCCAGTGTCTTGTTAATGATTTTTCCCCTTTAGATGACAAATCCAACTGATTAACTGTCCTAATTGCTACTGTACACATCCTTCCTTAGCAGGAGTCTGAGTGATTTGGAAGATATTTGTTAACTCAAAATTTGCCTAAGACTTTAACATGCAGACAGAAATTTTTAAATAAATATATTCATAACACTCATTATACTTTGTGGCTTTGTTAAAAGGACAAAGTAAACTTATATGTGTTCTGATTTATCTGAGTAGTAAAAATATGTGAAACCTTAGGAAAAGTGTCTATAATATATGACAAATTAACATAAACATTTTGAAGAAGAGTTGTAGACGTAATTGAAATGTTTGTTACTCTAAAGAAAAATTACTTTTGACTCATTCTTAAAATTAATCCTCTTAAGGGATTTAAATTCTATGTATCACATTCCTAATATGTATCAATTTATACGACATAACTTCCAAAAATTAAATTGATTATTTAAAGAAGGCATACATAAAAAATAACAACAATTATTGAAAAATGTTTTGCTTCATCTCCTCCTGTTTTAAAATCAAAACAAAATTTTACTTTGTCTCCTCCTTTTTTAAAAATCAGAGTAATTCTATTTTACTCTCACTTCATGTTAATGAAAAAATCCAATACATAATTTTTTCAGGGTAATTTTAGCAATTAGAGTAACCTACATTATTTCTTTTAAAATGACACTCAGTGACTACACACACTAAAACAAAGAGATAGATTTAGTTCCAACCAATAGTGAAAATTATCTAATCTTAAACACATTTTTCAATTCTGTGATTCTAATGCATTCGTTTTTAAGAGGTCTGCTGTTTGGAAACAGAGACCTCTAAGAGGTAAATAACAAAAGCAGGAAGCTCAATTAAATGACAATTGTAAAAATTAATGTGAACGATGAGAATAGTTTGATCCATGGTTAGAGTAGTAAACATATGTAGATATGTAGTAGTAAACATATGTAGATATGTGGATATGTTTACTATTCTAACCATGGATCAGACTACAATCATCTATATAGCCAACAGAATTTACTGATGGGTAACATTAGAATATAAGAGAAAGGAAAAGATCAAGCTTTACACCATGATTTTTTTTTCCAAAGCAATTCTTAGAATTTCATTTAGTGAGATGGGGAAGACTACCAGCTATTCAGATTGAGGAGAGATGGAGCCAAGATTTTAGATTAGGTCATAATAACTTTGGGGTGGCTATGATACATTTGACCTAAGATTATGAATAGGCACAAGAGTATAAAAGTCTGCATTTTTAAAAAAAGAGGTCTTGAATGGAAATAAAAATCCATAAGCATATAGATTGTATTTAAAACTATGAGGGTGAACCAGATCACTTAAGTATGAACATGTTTGGTCACGTGTAGAAGTTTATAAAGCCTGAATTCAAAATTTAGTCAGGGGGAAGATGAGACACAACCAATAAAAAAGAGAAAATAACTGTGTCAAATGCTGCTAATATGTCAAGAAGAGAATTGAGAATTGTGGCTTTTTAGTAAAATAGCCACAATTACCTCTACTTCTAAGTTCAAGATGGCACAGGGTCTATGAGTCAACACAGAGCCTCCCTTAGATTTACCAGCTGTTCCTCATGGTGAGTACTGTTGCATTTGACCAAAGGGCTATGAATAGTTTTTGCTGGAAATAATAATAGATAGGTCTGTGAAATTTTGCCATCCTTTAGTGTCAAACACTGAAGGAAATGATATAGAGATGTTTATCACAATAAATATCATTGGCAAGGAGTCAATATAATAAATATTTAATTGGGTTTATTTTAATCTTCTAACAACAACCATATGAATTTCAATCAAACTTTGAAAGATAACGAGTGGGAGAATTTCTGCTTCTGGGACGATGGAGCAGAGATATTTTTCCTTATTCCAACCATTAGGTAACCTGGGTATTATACATCAAACAAGCATAAGAAGACTCAGAAAGTTGGAGAGAAAATACATGTGCCAGTAAACTCCAGACTTGAGGAACAAGTTGGTGAGTTCTCTGGATTTTCTTTCTGCCTCTTCTATCCAGAAAGGATACTGGAGAAGATGGCAATTCTTAAGTTCCCATGGGAGCAGAAAAAAGAATGCTAAGAAAGCCTCCTTTCTTTATTTAGCCAAAGGACTAGGATTAGGGCAACCTAGAAAAACTAAAAAGACGGAAAACTTTTAGACAATAATCACTCTATTCCAGCATACCACTGCAGAAAAAACCATCCTCATCCTGATAAGGCAAGTTCGAATGAAAAGAATAGACTTCCATCTTTTCCAGGTAGCACTGAGACACACTCAAGTCTTCCCTCTGACAGGGCAGCTTTAGAAATGTGTAAGTAGGGAACCAGAGATTTTATCCCTGCCAAATGGTAACACCTCTTGTCACTCCATGGTGTCAGTGGGGATCAGGAGGTGTGTCTGTATATTCACTCCAACCATCAGTAACAAGATATGCCTCCACTTTCTCTGTAATATTTTATCAGGTAAGGACTCGTCCAGAGTCAAGACTTTTGCCACTACTCAGTAATAATGAGACCATATCCTTCCCTGTGGTGTTGGTGGAGGCCCCACATGCGGAATAATAACGAAGAGCTACCCTTGCTCCCAGGCAGGATGGTATCACCTGAAGTTTAATAGGGAGCTTGAACTATAAGAGTGGAACAGATCGCTTAAGTGTGAAAATATTCAGTAAAAAGCAGAGGTCTAAAAAGCCTGACTTCAAAATTTAGTCAAGCTACACCCAACCTGTGGTAACAAGGATCTTCTCTTCATTTCAGATGTCAGTGGAGGCTGTGAAAAACTTGTATTTGTATGCTCACCTGACAGTAATAATAGGGTAGACATTCATACCCACTATCTACTACAGTGTCATCAGACAAGGGCTGCTAAACACAAGATTTAAATAGCCAGAGTCTTATAATACCTCAAATGTCCAGGTTCATTTGGAAAATCATTCATCATACATAGAATGAATAAAAGCTCTAGCTGAATGAGAACAGACACTCAACATACTCTGACACCAAAATTACAAGGATACTATTTTCTAATAGGCTTTTAAAGCAGGTGTCATAATAGTGCTTCAATGCATGATTATGAATATACTTGGATCCAGGGAAATTTGTTTTAGTAAATAAATAAAAGATACAAAGAATGAAATAAAAATGTTAGCATAAATAATGTAATATCAAAAATAAAATACTCACAGAATGGGCTTAATAACAAAATGAAGGAAAGAGAATAATCCATTATCTTGAAGATAAAATGATAGAAGTTACTCAAGCTGAGAAACAGAGAAAATAGGAAAAAAAACAAAACCTTAGAGAGATGTGAGAGTATTAGAAAGACCTAACATCTGTGTAATTAAAATACGAAGAGGAGAGGAAAGAAAAGGCACGGCTCAAAAAGTACTCAGAGATGAAATATGAAAACTTCACAAATTTTACAGGAGACATTAACTTATACATTCAAAAAGCCAGGACAAACCCAAACAAGATGAAGCCAAAGAAATCTATGGCAAGATTCACGACAGTCAAACTTCTGAAAACAAAAAACTAAGAAAAAATATTTGATGTAGCAAAGAAGAAATGACATTTTACTTACAGGAAAAAATTCAAATACCACTAACTATATAATCAGAAAACATGAAGGCCAGAAGTAAGTGGCAGGATGCTTTCACCTACTGAGGGAAAACAAAACAAAACAACCAAGCAAACAACAAAAACACTGTCAATGCAGAATCTTTAGCAAAAATATCTTTAAAGAGTGAAGGAAAACTCAATATATCTTACTCTTGACCTACACAACATATCGTAAGAATATACCCATGATAGCTGCTCATGAAAGTGTATAAATTTCAAAAGTGAAATGTGCCATTATTTGGCATCACAGTGCTCACATTCTAAAATCACATAAAGAGCTTTACTGCTCCTAATTTGTCATATTAGATTCTGCTACCAATGGTGTATCAAGGAAACTGTGGGAGAAAACATTACCTTTTGTTTAACCTTTATTTCTAACCCTATTTTTAGGGATATGTGGTGGTTTGAAGTTAAATATACTGCAAAATATAAACATTTACAATGACGGAAATAATTTTTTGAGTAGTTGTGAGAATTTTGTCATTTATTTTGATTTTTATTAAATAATTATTTCTCAAAACAGAAAAAGAATCTAATGATTATACAAAAGGGTGTACTTAAACACATACTTTAGAGATTAATATATTTAACTAAGAGATTCAGAATATATCAGTAGCTTCTCATGTAAAATATTGTAAACTGTGTACTTTCAAGGAATATATGTCTTCTCATTGTCATTTTCCTTGAAATATTTGCTGAAATCTTTTTCAGTTCTTAATCTAGCTATAACTTGTTTAAACATCTGCCAATTTTACAGCTTTGGAAATTTTGTAGCTATTTTTCCAATTTTTGCTAATTCCAGGATATTAAACCATTAATGTCCTAACAGCTCCCAGCACCTTCATTCATTTTAATCATATTTCTTATTTTAATATATATAAATCCAGATAAAAATCTCATCAATTCTTAGGGTTTGTAGAAAAAAAAATCCACTCACATACAATTTTAGAAGATGGTAATGAAATATTTTTAAAATAATTAAAATAGTTTCAGAGACATTCAAAACCAAAACCAAGTTTAAGTAACTCTACGGAAGACTAATGAGATTCTTGACCACTGAAAGTTATCCAGCCTACAATGATATTTTATAAGGGCTAGATGTTTTATATTTCCACAAAAAAATACATTAAAATTCTGGGGAAAAAATTTAAGGAATTTCTGTAAGATTATGCAAAACAGTAATGAAGTATTTCTAAGCTTTCTAGATATTAAAATAGGCTCTTTTACTTATTTTTCTTATTACTTATCCACTCTCAGTGATAAAGAGAGTGGATTGCCACATGAATACATAGACAATAAATAGTTTTACAGAATGAAGTCAAAAAGTTTATTCGAATACACTGGAATATTCATTATATAATAAAAGCATTTCATAACTATAGGGAGATAATGGACTCTTCAAGAAATCATGTTTATGCAATTCTGAGACCCACTAAAAACTTGGTGCCAAATCACACTCCTTTCAATCAAATACATTTGATAAATCAACACTATCCCTTTTGAATGTGAAAAAAAAAAATACAAACTCTGAAAGCTGAAAAAAATGACTAAGTTTGACTAAATGAATCTTCAACATGAAAAAGAATAACACAAAATTAAATATCCCACTTTCAAAAATGAATGGAAATAGAAATCAACAATGAAAAAGTAGCCTTGGACAACACTATAAACCAACGACATCTAAAACACGTGTATAGCACACTCCACCAAACAACAGCAAAGTCTGCATTCCTCTTCACTATACCAGAAGCCTTTTTCAGAGGACTGCACGCTGGGTCATAAAACAGATAGAAATATTATAAAATATGTTTTCTAAACACAATAGAATGTACAGATGATCCCTGAATTATGAAGATTTGACTTATGATCTTCTGACTTCGCAGTGGTACAAAAGCAATACATGTTCAGTAGAAATGAGATTTTGAGTACCCATACAACCGTTTTACTTTCAGAACTCAATAAATTATATGAGATACTCAACACTTTTTATAAAATAGCCTTTGTGTTAGATGATTTTGCCCAGCCATAGGTTCACATAACTATTCTGAGCACATTTAAGTTGGGCTAAGCTAAACTACGATGTTCGGTAGCTTAGGCGTATTAAATGCATTTTTTATTTATGATATTTTCAACTATGCACTCACTAAGAGTAAGGTTGTAGGAAGCCACAATCTTATCTCTGTCCTTTGGGCCTAATTAATTATGAAAATCTTTCATAACAAACTCTATGTATCCCCATTTTAATGTTTAACAAACAATTTGCTCATTAATGAATTTTCAAACACTTGTGGCTGGATAGAAATTGTCTATTCAAAAAGTAATGAGAAAAACACTTCCAGCTTTCTGACAGGTTGTTTTTAAAGACTCTTTAAGCGAAAACAAAGTGAAAACACTTGCTTGCAATAGGGAAAACTGTTCTGCAGCCTGATTCGCATGTTAACTTTTTTAAAAGTGCCATTTTCTCAAACATCAGTAGTTGCTGTACTTCAAAAAGTTCCAGCTTTTTAGGTATATTATATAGGCAAACAGAATGTTTATATAATAGTCTAAAACTTAAACCTTGAAATTTATGGAAACAGATTAAACTATACAAATTGAAGAGCTTTGTATTTGTCATTGAATTATCTTTTCTTGTCAAACGAATGACTGCCAGTAAATGAAGGCCATTCATCTCTTTAGAAAATACAGTTTTTAAATAAAAGTCTAGAGATTAGTACATATTTTAATTATTATTTTGCTGATGATTAGTGAATGAAATCTAGTTGTGAAGAATACTGAATTTCAGTTTGAATACCCACTTTTTAAATTTCAACTTTAAATGTTGTAACCTCAGTCAAATTCATTAAGATCTCTGTTCTTCATTTATTCATCTAGCAAGTTGTACCTACCTTGTAGTGTGTTATCAATGAGAAAAGTATCCCTTGCTTTCTTAAGTTTGTTTCTATGATTTCCATTATTGTTTCCATGACTGTAAACATATTTTACAGGCATTGCATGGATAAAAATTACGTGGCTCTCCATTTATATCAGGACATAGCAACTATTGTTTAATATATTTTATAAACATAATTTTTGAAATTAATGCTCTATTTCTGTCATTTTCTTCACATCAAGCAGCCTTCTTTGGCTTTTAGATACAAGTATTACACAGCTCCATAAAAACCTCGATTTTTCTCTCATTTATTTTATTCTATTATAAAATTAATTGAGAAAAAATAAATGGCACATTTCAGTTATGAAAGTAGTATTTAAGTAAAGAGACGTCTTACAAATTCATATAATAAATAGATTCAACTTTGAATCAAATATCTAGGTGAATTCTTCCTATTGAATACTTGGCATTTTGAATGAATCATATTTTCTTCTGAATATTTTCAGATTGAATAAAATGATAAATTTTCTTTTGATTAGATTACTCAAATCTAGACGTTGTCATCATTGAGGATAAACAAAACTTGCAAATTACTTCTTCTTCTTTTCAGGCAGAAATAAGTAGATTTTTTAAACAAATGAAATGGAACACAGAATTTCTAATAAGTATTAAAGATCCATTTAATTAAGATGACAAATGCTGCTATAAAAATAATTTTTATGCCCAGGTTATAAATGAATGAATACAAAACAAATGACTGTTGCATGCATAAGAAGTAAATTTTGGATTATGGGTGTGTTTTAATTATTTAATGTGTTTTAATTATTTAATGTATCTTAATTATTTCATGACAAATGGTACTGTCAAAAATTTAAATATCAGCCCAGGCGCAGTGGCTCACACCTGTAATCCTAGCACTTTGGAAGGTCGAGGTGGGAGGATCACTTCAGGTCAGCAGTTCAAAACCAGCCTGGCCAACATGGTGAAATCCCGTCTCTACCAAAAATACAAAAAATTTAGCCAGGCATGGTGCCTGGCGCCTGTAATTTCCAGCTACTTGGGAGGCAGAGGCAGGAGAATTGCTTGAACCTTGAAGGCAGAGGTTGCGGTGAGCCGACATCGTGCCACTGCACTCTAGCCTGGGCGACGGGGCAAGCCTCCAACTCAAAAAAAGAAAAAAAAAATTAAATATCAAAAAATGGTATAATCTTTTTTATCTTACCCAAATCAAAAGAAATATAAATTTAAATAACTTTCCAAATGTGTATATATAATTCTTTTATAATAATTATATATATTATTTAGATGTTATTTCTTTATCCACATGTATTAAATATGCTTCATATTTCTGTTCATACCATTTGGCAATTCTGAGTAAACAGGGTAGGGTCTCCCAGGTTCCCCGCTTTTGCTGGATCCTGACTAAAAAATCAAGAAATGCCTAAAACACTGTGTGACCCAGACAGCTACAAGTATTTCCCAGCGAACTTGAACCCATACCAGGGACGTGAACATTTCCAGGCACTGGTAAATCTGTCTAGGTTGTAGCTCAAAACACTGATACTGGCTTCAGCCCTGAGCCAAATTTTCATAAACCCTCATATAAATTTCATCCTCTGACCACCTGGCTGGGGACATACCTAGGTAGAACATTTCTTTCTCTTGCTATCCGTCCTAAAGCTGTGCTGCGTCATTCGGTAACGAATTTCCCCTCAATGAATCCTTTGGCCTGATCACCCAGGTGTTTCTTCCCTCTTTCTTGGAAATCCCAACCAGCTCCATCGTCCACCGATTTGGGGCATTCTTTGTAGGAATCCCTCTGCCACTGCTTTTGGGGGAAGGGTAGCTATGGGTTCCTTGGGATGAAGCCATAGGTTAGAAAAAAACATAAAATCCATTTTGAAATTGTAATTAAAATGCTGTTGTATACCTACATCAAAGGAAGACAATTTTTTTATTTTTTTATTTTTTATTTATTTATTTTTGAGACAGAGTCTCGCTCTGTCGCCCAGGCTGGAGTGCAGTGGCGCGATCTCGGCTCACTGCAAACTCCACCTCCTGGGTTCACGCCATTCTCCTGTCTCAGCCTCCCGAGTAGGTGGGACTACAGGCGCCCGGCACCACGCCCGGCTAATTTTTCTATTTTTAGTAGAGATGGGGTTTCACCGTGTTAGCCAGGATGGTCTAGATCTCCTGACCTTGTGATCCGCCCGCCTCGGCCTCCCAAAGTGCTGGGATTTCAGGCGTGAGCCACCGCACCCGGCCAAAGGAAGACAATTTCTATAAAAACTTCCGAAGTGGAAAAAGTTCTGCTTGAACTGTATGTGCACATAGTGTTCAGTAGATGTGTTCAGCAGAACTGTTTACAACATGCTCTGAGCGTTTGTAATGTCACACTGTAGCTGGGTGGAAATAGTGATTGAATAGAGGAAAGAGGTATTTTGTAATGTGAAAACGCTTTCATTGTTTAGAAATCTCTCCGTTGCAAGCTATAGACCTAAATAATAAACTGGCATACATATTCTAGTTTTAAAATAATGGTAATTTGTGGTACATATACTCAAAGCTGGAACATGCCTTGAAGTTGGGGATGCGGGTGCTTTAGTCAGACATGCATGCATGCCTTCAAACACTGCAATTTGACCCATCTCCCTTCTCTATATTCCATCCTGTCTGCATCATTTTAATGCTGGAAACCTTCATGGTCACAGAATGGCTGCCAGCCAGCTTCCACGACAATAGCCTTTCCCATTCAATTCCAGTAAATGAAATGATTCTCTCCAACAAAATCTTATTGAAAATAAGAAATGCTTGATCCCAAAAAGCCCTCACAGAAATGATATATTTTTACTCATATCTCATTGACTTTAATGACACCATATGCCCATCCTTGAACAAAAACAAAAACAAAAAACAAAAAACAAAACAAAACAAAACAAAAAAAACATGAATAGCTTGAAGGGATATGGTGACTACTTTGGAGGATAGAACTGTAGATAGCTCCAGCTTCCACAGAGTTACATGGACCACATGACAAAGACGTGAATACCCAAAAAGAAATCTGAGAGCTGTTACCCAAAAGAAAAAGAAAAATGAATGATGGTTGCCCAAACCGGCCAATTATTTGTCTTACATATATTTTCAAAATATTGGCATATCCAATCATTTTAGAAGGGAAAGGTTTGGATAGTATTAAGAGGGTCGGAATTCTAAAACTTACGTTCTTTGAAAGTAATAGAGAAATATTACACATGTATTCCTTTCAAATAGGAAAAATGTATATGAAATGCAGAAGGAATTGGTTTTATGCATGAAATAACTAGTCCTTTACCTTAACATTCTACACACTGGTAAAAAAAAAATATCAGTAAAAAAACTGCACTAGAAAATTGTTGGTGTAAGTTAAAAGTAGTAAATCTACCATGTAAGATTTTAATGTGACTATAGCTTTTCTTAAACCAGTCTGAATTAAACAATGGATTCTCATGAAGCCTGAAATTTATGGTGTTCAGCAGAACTGTTTACAATCAGAAATTAAGCTCATTTTAGTGTAAGGAGCTTTGCATATAAGCTGATTTTAGGAGCTGCTGAAATTCAAAATGTAAATGGCTTTAGTAGTATCCCTGCTTTGTAATACAGGCAGTCCAGGCTGCTATCTTTGTATCCCATTAATTATTGATGTTTTCAATTCACTATGTTAAGCTCCAGAGCAACCAATACATTGGACCACACACATTTCTCAACTGTTTGGCTCCCAGGAGTTTAAATTCCTTATGGCAAGGAAATGAGTGTGCATGTGGTGATAACTCTAAACCTAAAAAAAGAAAAAGAACTATCAGTGTATTCACACTGCTGGTGGTTACCCATTTCTATTCAGATATCAGGTATATAAGTAAATATCTGTATATTTTTAGAATTCAAAAAATTATTAAAAATATTTAGAGAATTTCTAAATTTCTTCATGGATCTTCATTCATCTTTTAGACAACTAAATCAATGTTTTCTCTTATTACTTTCTTTGTTCTATTAAAAATCCTTTCCAATTACTTAGTGACTAATAACAGAAACTGTTCCAGGAGCATTGTCTACATTACACGAAATAACTTTTTTTAAATTCATGTTAGTTATTATAGACCCCCTTTTAATGATAGGAAAACTGAGAATCAGAGAGGTTTCTGAAAAGTTACCCAAAATTGCCAGGCACGGTGGCTCACGCCTGTAATCCCAGCACTTTGGGAGGCCCTGGCAGGTGGATCATAAGGTCAGGAGATTGAGACCATCCTGGCTAACAAGGTGAAACCTCATCTCTACTAAAAATACAAAAAATTAACCAGGCGTGGTGGCATGTGCCTGTAGTCTCAGCTACTTGGGAGGCTGAGGCAGGAGAATCACTTGAACCTGGGAGGTGGAGGTTGCAAGCCAGCCGAGATCACGCTGCACTCCAGCGTCAGTGAGAGAGTGAGACTCCATCTTGAAAAAAACAAGTTATCCAAAATCAATAAAGCTAAGAAAGGGTGAAGTCTAAAATTGATCTCAGGTGTATGAAATTATTTTCTAGGCAGAAAATGTCACCTAGTGTTCCTATCAAATTATACCCTTTCTTTTTCTTCCTCATATATTTAGGTAAAAAAAAAAAGTATTTATGTTAAGTGAGGATGTGCTTTACATATTAGCATTATCTTAGAAATGTAGGTCACTAAATATTATATCAGAAAAGATTTAGAGAGAGTCAAAAATGTTTACTTCTAAATTTCAAAAAACATCAGTCCCTTGATTTAGATGTCTAAAATATTTGGAGGTAGAAGAAGAATTGACTTTCTTAGACACAGAAGTATGAAGTCACTTCCTAATGTTCAACACGATTGGATCCATAGAAAGAGGAAGAAATCCAGTATGAATTTGGAAGAAAATGATCAATATGTTAGAATTAGCTTTAATTTTTCTCCTCTTTAACTGGTATCTGTGCTGGGTCTGTTGGGTTTGTTGCACCAAATCTCCCTTCTAGACTTTTCCTCCGGGGTCATTGGAAGCTGACCTGTGGAGACTGGATCTCCCTGCTGTCAGGATCATCTTCAGTTTGGGTTCAGTCAATGGAAAGTTCTCGAAGATGAGAGGGTAGGAGGAAAAGGAGGTTAGGTTTTTCCTTTACAGACTCCCTTTTTTGCAAGGTCACTGTCAGATGGCATCGCTCTGGTGGAGACAGCAGTTCTTGTCAGAAGGCCCTCTCAATACATCTACTCATCATGGAATTAGATAACTGCTCCCCATGCTGACCATTTCAGAATGAGGTATGGGAAGCCTATCACTTCTCATGGCGGGGTGAAAATGTTGACTGAATAGAGGAAAGAGATATACTGAACTGTAAAATTCATTACTTAGAAATCTCTCCAACACAAGGTAGTTGGTATACATATTCTAGGTATATCCATATAACACGCTTGCTAGCTAAAATATCTCTTGATGGTTTCTTTATATTCTGCCCACAGTTTCTAAAATATTCATTTATGAAACTTTGCTTAGTTCCTCCCTGTGGCTGTTCCATCTTTTTCCAGGGGGCACACTGACTAAGAGTAATTGACTTTTGAAGCAGCTTTAGGAAACAAGGGTTTTTCACCTTTCAACATTTTAGAATTGTGTCACAATAAGATTGCATAATTGAGCTGCTTATGTATTTCAGAAGAAATAACCTCTTTGCTAGGGGTAATAGACCACCAGTAATTCCATGGCTTGCAGTGGTATCCTGATAACTCACATTATCTCTCCTGGCAGCATGTGATGAAGAATGTTGTGCAGAGGAAGGTCAAGTGGCTAAAGCACTTGGTAACTATGGTAACCATGATGATTACAAAGATTGTGGAGTCAGTTGGCTTTTTCTGACTAGCCTAGAAAGCATAAACAGTAAAAAGGACAAACTCAAGTCCTGGAACGCCCAATGACGAACAAAGAGAAAAAATCAAAAAGTCTTTAGGGACATTTTGAAGAGGTTCTCCTCTCCTCTAGTTGCAGCAAATAGATGCTAAGAGCTGCTAAAGCACCAATTAAATATAAAAACATGAAAAAATATTATGCTACATCAAAGTCATTAATGAGAAAGAAGATCTACCCTGAGACCTGTAGTGGAGACACTTCAGCAGAGACAGTCAATGTTAAAATATTTTAACAGCAAAATTCCCCTGAACTCACTGTGCCAGCGGAGATATCTCCACCGCATGCCAACATCATCCAACACACACACACACACACACACACACACACACACACGCACACACACACACACTGAAGGAACCAGCCATTCCCATCAAATACTTGGATGTTTGGCTCTTGTATTAATTATGTATTTTATTCTCTGCACTCAATGATCTGACATCTGGGGCTTTGCTCACCCTACAGGGACCTGTTTCTACCACAGTGAGCCAGTTTTCAGAGATAGTAAATAGCACAACTACTAGCATGCTTTTCAAATGCAAACCAACTAATCCAAGGTCCACACCCAACTATCTCATTTATTGGACTCACATACTTGAGGACTAACATCCATCTGCCCTAATCACCTCAGGGCTAGGTACCAGACAACTAGAGACAAACCCTAGTCCCCAAAGCCCACTGAAATTATTCAAACTAGCCATCCCTAAAGCTGCTTACTGTCCCATGCCTGTTTCTTCCTGTGAAAACCACAATAAAGGCTCTAACCCACAGGCCCCACCTCTCTCTGCCTCCCGATTAACCCCAGTGCCTCCTCCTGTGGCCCTCCAGAATGGAGTGCTCCTTCTCTTGAAAACTGTGAGTTATAAAGCGTCCCTTCAATGGCAAACATCTTCTGATCTGTTGGCCTTTTTATACTTCAAACTTTCTATCAATATGCTATATTTCAAAATAGTCTACAAGCGGTTTCCTCACCTCACGGCATACCTCCACCTCAGCATTTTTCCTTGTAGTCCATAAAAAGTTAGATATTCATAGATTAGATTGCAAATTTCATGGATCGACTCAAGAGGAGACACTCAGTACCCCAAATGTGTTGCTGCATATCACCAATTTCTATCAGCAGTGATGTGAGAGACATTTTATGAGAGGATCTAAAGACATTAAACCAGAAAGAATAAAACATAAGTATAGTTTGGGATGAATGTATTAATGGCTATGTATAATCTGGGATTTAGAATTTATTCTATTGAGTGTCTGGAAATGGTAACATTAAACGAGCTTTAAACTCCCAAATTCCCTGAACCTACCTCGCTAATCTCCTTTATCATCTTAGCTAATTTAAAGTTGAACAGCAGCCTATAGCCATTGATGATCAAATACCAAAGTTTAGTGGCTTAGGGTGCAAAAGCTTAGGTTGTCATGAATGTTAGACCAGTTTTGTTATGTATAAAATGTTTATTCACCTATTTAAAAAAAAAAAAAAAACCTCCTTAGCTGCAATGACCCAAAGGGGGCTCTATTCACTAAACTGTTAAGAAAATTATTGGTAAGAAAGGCACTGGCATGTACAATTCTGCAGTGGCTGCCCTCTGTAGCCAGAGCTAACAGTGAGGGATACTGCAATAATATCAGGCTCCATCATTTCAACAGAAACTTAGAGCCCACATCAGACGGCAATGTTGATCTGTCAAAGATCATTTGAGTGGATTAAACATAATAAACAACTGAGTTGAGTGACAATCATGTTTTGAGAGACACAGATCTATGGCAATGATTAACTGGTCATGAAGGTACAAGGAATAAAACAGACTGACAGCCTAGGCATGTATAATATATTCTATTGGAAAATTCTGTGGCTAATGGACAGAAACCTCACTCAAGTTTCAGTAGGGGATTTATGACAGACACATATTGTTCTTTTCCCATTGTCTGAGCATACAGTGAATAGATATATTTACTTACTGGCAGAATTCCTATATAGGTTCTATAATCTGTATAGTGAAGGCAGTTACAGTAGAAAAGGCCAGTTGGAAACCCTTGGATCTTCCCACTCCTGTCAAGAGTGAAGAAAAAGCCAAGCCAGGCTGGGCATGGTGGCTCATGCCTGTAATCCCACCACTTTGGGAGGCTGAAGTGGGCGGATCACCTGAGGTCAGGAGTTCAAGACCAGCCTCGCCAACATAGCGAAACCCTGTCTCTACTAAAAATACAAAAATTAGCTGGGCACGATGGGACGTTCCTGTAATCCCAGCTACTCGGGAGGCTGAGGCAGGTGAATCACTCAAACCCAGGAGGCAGAGGTTGCAGTGAGCCAAGATCGTGCCATTGCACTCTAGCCTGGGCAACACAGTGAGACTCTGTCTCAAGAGAAAAAAAAAAAAACAAAACACAACTAAAAAAAAAAGCCAAACCAATCTACAACAGATTTGCAGAGATTAGTACCAACTACATATATTTTTTAAATGTGGAGATGGTGATTCCTATCACATTCTCATTTAATTATCTGTTAGCCAGTGCCAAAGCCAGAACTAGGTCATGCACAATGACCACAGATTATCACAAAATTAATATGATGATGATGATAATCACAGTTGAGTTGCCAGAGATGATATCTTTACTAATCAATGCAGACGGTCTCTTGCATGCTGAAGGTTTCTTTTTTCCATTTCTATTAGGAAAATTAACGTGAAACATTTTTGCCCTAATCAGTAGTAGTAACAGTGTACCCTTACTCTCCTGACTCAGACCAATGTCATAATGTCCAAAGGTCTCTTGATCAGGCTGATTTCTTATTGCTGATATTTTGTGTGGATGACATGATTCTAATCGAATGTCATTATGAGAAATTAATAAGCCTTCAAAGTACTATAATAAGATATGTGGATATAAGACAATGGGTTAGAAGCTCTGCAAAAGTTCAGGGGCTCATGATATCATGGAAGTTTCTATGAATCCAATAGTGAAGAGTATCTCAGAATATACTCTAAAGTGAAAGCAAGTTGCTATCCCTTGCAATGCCCACTGTAAAGACACTCAATGCTTTGGGTAGCTCTTTGGATTTTGAGACAACATGCATCATATTTATGTAGGCTCTTCTAGCCTCTTACTGGATAACTCGTAAATATGACATTTTTGAATGGTACCAGAAAAAGAAAATAGCCCAAAGAAGGGAAAATATGTCCTGAAATTTGGAGTCAGTCAGCAAACTCAATAGCATTGGAAGTGTTTATGACAGACAGAGAAGTTTTATGGAACTCTTTGCAAGTCTCAATAGGAGAAACAGCACAGACCCTTAAGGTTTGATAATAAGGCCTGGCCCTGTCACAAATTGTTCTCTATTTGAAAATCCCCTGTGACCTGGTATTGGTCCCCATTAGAAACTGAATATTTGATCACAAGATAACAAATAATCATATATCCCCACCTGTACATACTCAACAGGACGTTGTTAGCTGATCTACTGAATCATACAATTGAATGGATCCAGTAGTATGCTCCAGTGTAATGGAAAAGGAATTTATGAAACTGAATTTAAGCATAACTTGAATGCAAAGATAAACTGAAGAAGAAAGATAAACCCTCAGTTGCACACATTTTCACTGTTGTGTGACATCTCTCTCAACCTATATCTATGATTAGTATAATATGGTTAACATTCAAATCAAGACACTTTTAAAAGTGCAAAGCAGGCCGGGCACAATGTCACATGCCTGTAATCTCAGCACTTTGGGAATCCAAGGTGGGCAGATCAGGAGGTCAGAGGATCGAGACTATCCTGGCTAACATAATGAAACCCAGTCTCTACTAAAAATGGAAAAAAAAAAATTAGCCAGTTGTGATGGCACACACCTGTAGCCCCAGCTACTAGGGAGGCTGAGGCAGGAGAACTGCTTGAACCTGGGAGTCAGAGGCTTCAGTGAGCCAAGACTGCACCACTGCACTCCAGCCTTGGTGACAGAGCGAGACTGCATCTCAAAACAAACAAACAAACAAACAAGCAAAAACAAAAAATAAAACAAAACCCCTGGAAAACAATGCAAAGCAACACTATTATTAAGAGGGAACAGTGGGTGTAAATTGGAAGCATTCTGGGAAAACCAGGATCTATCATCACCCTATTTATGACCATTTGACAAAGAAAGAAATGAAAGAAAAAAATGTAGCAGTTTGGTTTATGAAACAATGTGTACCATATGCAATCAACTGTCTGATTAGTTGTTACATTAAAGCCCCATTCAGGAACGATCTTCAAAAATAGTCACATAGAGACATCTCTTTAATTAACAGACTTTTGAGAAATGAGAGTACATCACTTCATATAAAAGAAGAGGTGGCCTGAAATATAGATCTATGTTGATTCATGGGCAGTGGCTATTGGGTTGACTGATTTATAAGGGAAATGGAAAGAACAAAATAGGAAGATCGGTGACAGGGAATTCGGAAATATGGGCTTCTCAAACAGCTTAAATATTTAAAACTATTTTGACCCCTATAAATGCTGACTAGCAAGCTGCCACTATGGATAAAGCTCTCCCAAATGAGATAGAGCATATGAATTACGCTGAAGGTGGCAGCCATCCAGGTGCTTTCTCAATGAGCCTATTTATACAGCGACCATGACAGGAGGTATGAGGGCTATGTATGAATTGTACAAGAGGTACTTTCGCATCCAGGCTGATTTGGTTACTGCTATTATTCTCAACCAGACAAAAGTAGATACCTCCCAATTTGGTTTTATTCCCTGGAAGGTACTAACTGGCCATCTAACAATAGGTTGACTAGTTTGGGTACTTTATATCTTGGAGATGTTTATTAGATAGATTTTGTTACAGTAAAAATTGATACCAAAATACCAGTGGCTTAAAACAATGACAACTGTATCGAGAACCATTTCTTGTTCACATTACACGGATTGACTGTGGGTCTGTTCCATTTGGCTTCCATTCTGTTATTCTAATCTGGGACCCAAGGTGAAGGAGAACCTCTAATTTGAGACATCCTGCTGTTGTGACATTAAAGCATTAAAAGTCTCCATTGTGCGTACAAATGATCTCAATCACAACCACTGATTTTTTTCAACCAAAACGATTCACATGAATCTAAGCTCAGAAGTGAGGGTGGCCAAGCATCCTCCAAATACCATTTACCAGAAAGCTGAGGACATTATATCAACAAAGGGCACTGAGGTGAGATCCTCTTATAGGGAAAGGAACTAACATTGATAACAATAATGCAGTCTTTCACAAAATGAGAAGAAATCCCCTTCTCCACATCCACATGAGAATAGACATATATTCCGCATACATATTTACCATCTCTATCTACAGTTCTTCTGCTAGGACTAAGCATATGAAATTACAGAATGCCTCATTAATTGCCATATTACTCCATACAAGTATTCCTTGATCAAGAGACATATGCTATAGCAATACAAGGATAGCAATGGGTTTTAGCACAAAAAATTTATAGTCTTAACCACGTCTTCCATTACCACAATATTTTTGAAAGAATAGTTAATAGTCTATAGGATTAGTGTCAATCAAAAAATGTATTATATGCTTTAACTTAGTACTGGGTGTATGGTGCAATCTCTTCCAGAGATGGGATGTATGTGTTTAAGAGCCAAAGAGTAGAATTAGGAATGGTAACGTACATAATGTGTTGGAAGGATTTTTTCTCCCCAACTCCATTAGCATGGACTTTCCAGTTGTTTAGATTTTGGTGCTCAAAAAGAGGAATACTTCCACAAGAGAACACCATCGTGATTCCATTAAATTGAAAGCTGAGACTGCATTCTGACAGGCTTGTACTCACTCCCTTTTTTTTTTTCTTTTGGTCCCATAGGCAGAAAAGGGGTCACTGAATTTCCTGAAATAACTAATTATGATTTCTAAGAGAAAAATTTCTGGTCCCATAGGCAGAAAATGGGTCATTGAATTTCCTGAAATTCTGGTTTCTAAGAGAAAAACGTCCTGCTGCAAAACAATGGGGAAAAGAACAATGTTAGGAGCCCAGGTGATTCATGACTCACAGCAGCTCCCCTTAGTACTGCCCAGATGCATAATTCAGGTCAGTGAGGAAATGCAACAGGGTAACCACAGAGTCAAATAAAAATTTGAGATATTCTACCAGATAAATAATGCCATTCAAATGGGGTGCAGCTAAAACTTGAGAGCAAAAGTTGCAGTAAAAGAAGGCACCTGTGATTACCAACATAGGCCTCACAGCTAACTAATGAAGAGAAAATTAAAGCCCCTATGTTTATGTTAATTGTTTATTTTACTTCATTTTAATGCCTGCCAGATTACATAAAGAGACAGATAGAATTTTAGCTTCTCATAATAACTAGTATTTCACATTCCATGTCGCTTCCAGAACTTTGTGTGTCTTTTGTATTAGGGACACACGTTTTTCACCTGAAGAACTAATAAGAGGCTGAGGCAGGCAGATCACGACGTCAGGAGATCAAGATCATCCTGGCTAACACAGTGAAACCCCGTCTCTACTAAAAATAATAATAAAAAAACATAGCCAGGTGTGGTGGCGGGCACCTGTGTTCCCAGCTACTCAGGAGGCTGAGGCAGGAGAATGGCGTGAATGAGGGATGTGGAGCTTGCAGTGAGCCGAGATCACGCTACTGCACTCCAGCCTGGGCGACAGAGTGAGACTCCATCTCAAAAAAAAAAAAAAAAAAAGAAAGAAAAAGAAAAAAGAAAAGAAAAAGAAAAACGAAAAAAAAAAAATAGTAGATGCCAAGAAAAAAAAAGATAAATTGTGCTGTATATTTTTCATATGCCCCTTCCAATATACCCTCTATTCCTTTTAACTCTACTCTGTGGCAAGATGGAATTGTATGAGTTGCACCAATTGACACGTAAATACAGTCATAAGAGCAAGCACAACTTGTGAAGATATTTTTATCACATGGGAACACTCACCAGTGAGCAGCTACCACAAAAGAGGTATTAGGTAATTCAGTAGGCAAAATGACTTGGCCTACTGATGTCAGATAGCCTCTGTCATCAATCATGGTCAATGTTGGCTGACTGCTGTTCATTGAAGTGGCCACGGTGTAGTATAAGCCAGGCATGGGCTTGATAAATATGGGTGTAAACTAGGCATGGACCCCAAAATATAGACTCAATCACCAAGGTTACACCAGCTACTGCAACTGCAAATATCCAAATTTCTAGCAACTGGAACCAATGCTGGGACCTCAATAAGACACCATGCCTGGAAACCAGTTGGAGTAGAGGGTATTGTAGGTTGTCTTACTTGCCTTCTTCTTGTTAGCTTCCCCAGAAAAGGAGACCAAACAGATCCCAGAAGAACTGTTCCCAGAGGAGGCAAACTTACTATATGAATGGCCCAAGTGTTTGAAAAGCAGTGGAAACCATGGTACATTATCCAGATGTCATGCTTAGGAGTGAACTAATCATTTCCTCAGCTGTTGAGAGTATTACCTGCTGATGGATAATGAGCGAATTTCCTCTTCAGAAATGGGTTCACCCAAAAAGAGCTAACTCATTATTTATTACTGGTGGATATGAGGTGACAAAGGCTGAATCCTTTGTCTCAATTTAGAAGGACCATCCCACTTCCAGATCTGCCCACGTGAGTGGCAATGGAGTCTGCAAGATTGCTATAAGCATACCTATAGAATCTAATATAACTCAAAAAAAAAAAAAGTCATTTTGCAACAACTTAGAGCTAAAGGAAGGTGAAGTATCTAAAGCTGAATAAGTTAACGCCAGCAAAGGATGGTTTAATAATTTAAGAAAACAGTTTGGCTTAAAAAATATTAAGATAATAGGAGAAGCCATATCTGCTGACCAAGAAGCAACAGAGTTCTCAGATGCCACTAATAAAATCATTGAGGAGAAGGCATATCTACCTGAACAAATTTGTAATGCAGAACAAAGTGCCATATTTTGAAAAAAAAAGTCACAAAGGACATTTATTAATGAGGAAAAGAAGCAAGCACCAGGATTAAAGGCAGGAAGTGATAGGCTTACTATACAATTTTTTTTTTTTGCAAATGCAATCAGGTTTATGATCAGGACTGCCCTTATCTATAAAGCTGCTCAACCCTGAGCCTTGAAAAGAAAAACTAAACACCAGCTGCCAGTCTTTTGGTTGTACAAGACCTGGGCAATAAGAACACTTTTTCTGGATTGGTTTCAATGATTTTTTTTTTTTTTTTTTTTTTTTTTTTTTTTTTTTTTGCCCCTCAAGTTAGGAAGTATCTTGCCAGTAAGGGACTGCCTTTTTAAGTTATTTCGATGTTGACCAATGCCCCTGGCCACCTAGAACCTCATGAGTTCAATAGCAAAGGCGGCAAAGTAGTCTACTTTCCCCAAATACAACATGTCTATTTCAGCCTGTAGGTCAGCATGTCGTAAGCACCTCTGTCTCATTACACACAGTACCCTATGGATAAGATTGTCAATGATGTGGAAGAGAACCATGATAGAGGGAACATCATGAAACTCTGGAAGGATTACACTATTGAAGATTCCATTGTTGTTACAAAAAGTGACCTGAAAGTCCTCAAGGTTGAAACAATAAATTCCTCCTGCAGAAAACTATATCCAAATATTGTACATACTTTACTGGATTTATGACAGATCCAGTCAAGGAAACCATTAAACAAGATTGTGGCTATCGCAAAACAGGTAGCGAGTGAAGTGTTTCAAGACATGGATCTTGGAGAGATTCAAGAGCTAATAGACCACACACAAGAAGAGTTAATGGAAGAAAAATTGATGGAGATGAGTGCTTCTGAACCAGGGCCAGACAATAAGGGAGAAGATGTAGAAGCAGTGTCAGAAAAGAAACTGACATTAGACAATCTAGCAGATGGGTTCGGATTATTCAAGATGATTTAAATAATCATGTCATTATCTTTACGATACGATCCCCCTGAAACTAAAGCAAATAGTAGAAGAACTGCTACCTTATAGAAACATCTTTATAGAAATAAAAAGTCAGAAATTACAAACTATTTCTCTAATGTGACACTGCAAGTGCCTGCATCTCTGGTCTCCCTTAGCCCCTCCTCCACCTCTTCCACCTCTGCCACCCCTGAGTCAGCAAGACCAACCCCTCCTCCTCCTCAGCCTACTCAACATGAAGATGATGAGAATAAAGGCCTTTGGGATAATCCACCTTCCTTAATGAATACATATATTTTATCTTTCTTATAATTTTCTTAATATTTTCTTAATCTAACTTTATTAAAAGAATGCAGTTTATACTATATAAATATATAACAATATGTGTTAGTTAACCGTGTTTTCATTGAGGGTGTCAATCAACAGCAGGCTATAGTAGTTAAATTTTGGGGAATTAAAAGTTATAAAAAGATTTTCAACTGTGCTTGGGACTGGTTTTTCTAACCTCCACACTGTTTAAGAGTTAACTGTGTATATAAAATATATACAGAAAGAGAAAAACAGAGAGTGGAAGAGAGAGAGAGAAAATAGGTCCCAATATGTAAAATATTGTAGAAAAATAGTATTTCATCAGTTTATTTGCTAACACTTTTCTCTATAATCTATATCAATATAAATTTCCATAGAATGTGCCAAGAAGATGAGACAAGAGTTGTTTTTCTAGTACTATTCCAAAGAAAAGGTAAAGATATTTTTGTACATAGTTATAAAACGTTTTAAAATAGCTCAAGGTATCCCTAGCTCTAGCTCAATCTTCTTTTTGTTACAATCAGATTTTAGCCCAATTTTTCCACCATCTTACCTGTTTATTTACCTCAAGGACAGTGGTTCTAGTATCACCCAGTGGTAGAATATATTATGGATATGTCAATACCCAACAACATGTAAGACTACAGTATTCATAATACATTTCATATATTTCTTTAACAGCAGAGGCCCGGTAATTTAAAATAGAATTGGCAGCTAACACAGGAGTGTGAAATCCATGTTGGCATCAACAGAGGGTTTTTCATATTGCTTCTTAGTCACACTCTCAGTTTTTCCTTTCACTGCCCTGGTGTAAAATATTCTTTTCTTTTTTTCCTTTAACAGGTGTTACTAAGAGTCAATTTTCATGCTATGCTCTTTGTTGAATTTTTAAAAGATATTTAACCTTAACAGAGGTTTTGAAGAAAGGCTTCTCTGTGGGAACTAAATGTTATTTTACATCAGTCACATTAGGATTCTTATGGTTATTTTCCATTTTATGCAATCTGTAGAGGTCTTCAGCATCAGCAAATAGAATGGTCATGTATTCTAACAATGTTGGCTGTTTAAATGCCATTTTCACTACATTTACAGTCTTCAACAGCACTGAAAGTGAATTAGTATAAGTTGTCATAAACACAGTGTGCTGTGTTCAAACAAGAGTTTAATCAGACTGACTAGGACAACTCTGCTATTCTTCATGCATTTATTCTGTTGTATGAGAAATTTCGACCTTGGGAAATAGGGGAAATTCACTGGAATAACCTATATATCAAACTCAATGAGTAGAAGTACAAGTAGATATGTTAATTATTTCAAGAGAATCCATACAGTTCTCCCAGAAACTTACGGAGAGAAAGAAGTAACCCAGGAAGGGGAAAACAAGCAGAATCATGGGTGGATTTCTTTTTCAAAACCTCGAAAATAAGAGAAATAAGAACACTAAAACGTTAGCCAAATCGAATTAGATGTCCTAAAGTCTGCACTAATACATACAAATGAATTAAAAAGTACTCAGATTGAGGCAGACACAGACACAATCCAAGAAGCTCTACACTCCAGAAAATGGATAATCCCCCCAAGCGACCTGTAAAATGGTTAACCTAAGCCTGTGTGCTTGAGAGAGTTTAGGGATTCTCCAGACCTGGTCATTCTCCTACTTACTTGGTTAATGTCATCATAGAATAAGGCTCAGGGAGGCACATATCTGTGTTGTTTTACCTGATAAGTTCTCCACAGCAAAAAGCCACAGAAAAACCAAGGATAGAGTAACTGCAAACACTCCCACTCCGGGTGACCCATATAAGGTGCTCAGAGTCAATCATTTTGGGCAGACTGCTACTTTAATGTGTTTCTACCCCAACTAACACCTAGAAAAATGGACAGTAAAGCACGGAGACTTGTATATTTTACTCATTCATTCATTCATTCAAGAAATATCTATTATGTGATCAGATTTGCACTTCTAGTTACCCATTATACTGGACACTTATGTTTCATTGTTTTATGCACATCAGCTATATTTCATTATAAAGTGAGAGAAAAACACACAGTGGAAGCGGAAAACAATATAATGGTAACAAAAGAAAACCGAAGAGGCAAATTAAAAGAGAAACATGGAAAAAAAAACCCCACAGGATTAATTAAAAGAGGCAGAACGTCCAATAGATGGTGGAAAACATGTTTAAAGAGGATAGATATAAGAATCCAAAAATACATCAAAGGACAACAGATGCAGGAAAATAAAATATGGTTTGAGTTGAGGAAAGACTGGAGTTTTCAGACCAAATTACTCAATTTACTGGGCAAATTATTGCTCTAGTTTTATCCGCCAAAGTTCAACTTGATTGAAAAGAAGCTAATTCTACAAGATTACTTTCAGGGAAATTAAAAAAAAACTCATTATATCTAGATAGAAAATAATCACCCAGGGTGGCATTATTCTTCTCTTATACTATGTGGAAACTGAAAGATTATATATCAAGTTTTGAGAGGAAAAATATTACTACTCAAAAGGAGTACACATAATAGTTAATAATATAAGCATCCTGAAGAAGTTCATGTAAAACTTGCACTCTGATAAAATTCATTACCCAACGTGGGTCCAATCATTTCTTAGCAACTTCACTGCTACATTCATATACCAAATTCTCATTAGCATTATCTGGATTATTGTAATAGCTTTTTAACTGGTCTCTCTGGTTATATCCTAAAATTCCTATGATCTATTCTCATAAAGTGTTCAGAGTGGTCTTGCTAAAATTTCAGCTAAAAAAAAAAGTTTTACTCCTCTGTTTCAAGTACTTCAGTAGTAATGTATCTCACTCATTGTAAAATCCAAGTTTCTCAGGCTGAACTACAAGATCCTAAAGGATCTGATCTACATTTGTTCTCTTGTCTCATCTACAATCCATCTTCTCTCCCATTGCATGCTCTAAGTACCGTAACCTTCTGGAGCATGCCACATTTAAGACTGCCTCCAAGCCATTCCCTTTCCTGTTCCCTCTGTTTGAAATATTCTTTCCCCAAATTTCCAAATGGCTCAGTCCTTTAATATCTCAGATTTTTACTGTATTATAACCATGATATTAATTGGTGACTTCCCTGGTTTCAAACCTTTAATCCACTTTTTGAAACATTCCTTATCTCCTTTCCTCCTTTAGTTTTCACCATACGCTTTTTTTTTTTTTTTTAACATACTACATGTGTTATTTATTTATTTTAGGTCTGTCGCCTTGGCTAGAACATTAGTACCATAGGAACTGTTACTTTTGTGTGTTTTGTTTACTGCTGCATACAAATGTCTTGAATTTTATTTGACATACACATAAGCTTGTTAAACATTCATCGAAAGAATAAATTTTTGGCCAGGCGCAGTGACTCACGCCTGTAATCCCAGCACTTTGGGAGGCCGAGGCAGGTGTTATCACCTAAGATCTGGAGTTCGAGACCAGCCTGGCCAACATGGTGAAACCCCATCTCTACTAAAAATACAAAAAAATTAGCCAGGCATGGTGGTGGGCACCTGCAATCCCAGCTACTCAGGAGGGTGAGGCAACACAATCACTTGACCCTGGCGGGGTGGAGGTTGCAGTGAGTGGAGATGGTGCCACTGCGCTCCAGCCTGGGCAACAAGAGTGGAACTCCATCTCAAAAAAAAAAAATAAATAAATAAATACAAACAAATGTTTAAAAATCGATATCCACTTCTCATACATTAATAAACCAAGGTTATATGCCTAATGTGATAAAGATTTTCTATCTCAAAAAAATAAAAATCATCACATTTGGTGGAAAAAGTGGTGGTTAGATTCCAAAAATAATTGGAGACTGCATACCTCAAGCTGGATACATTATAGTCCAGATTAGTGACCTCATTATCATTGATGTTCACTATCATTTATGGAACTCGTAGCAAATGCCACTAGATAAATAAATAGGCACTTCTATGAAGCAGAAGATAAAATTATCTTCTTTTGTAAATATGGTTATCATCTACCCTGAAAGCACTAAGGAGATCAATAAGAAAAGTAAATGATGTCTAATAAATGATAGCCAATGGGACTAGGTCCAGAGTACAAATAAGAAACTCCCTGGGGACTTGCAGTACAACTTGGGTTCAATGTGAAGTAGGCTGAAGTTTCTACAGATGAGGCAAAAATATAGTTAATGAGGTATTTTATTCTGGTTCTTAGTGTTATTGTCTCAAAATGTATCCCATGGGTAGGAGGTGCCTGGATAATATGGATGATTCTTCATGAATTCTGAGTGAATAGTTTATCTTTTCTGATTTTCCTCACATAAAGTTCTCTGTTTTCTTATTTTAGGTATTTGTTCTCCTTTGAACAACCTTGTTTTCTTTTTCCTCTGCATCAATTAGAATTGCAAAGAGTGTTTTAAAACGCTATCAGGATAATTCTGGTAGCCTGGGGAATAGAGAAATGCGCACCCTCATAGTCAAAGAAAATTTTCTTGTCAGAATGTTGATTTCTTCCAATTAAATTTAGTAGCAATGAACATGACTCAATGTTGAGGAATAAGGTCCCTTCCTAGGCACTCACATGAAACGAATCATCCTCAGAAATTAATGACTCACAGGTTTAGACCTCAGTTAAGCTGAATCAAACTTAGCAACAAAAATCAAATTACTCTGACATCTAAGTAATTTGTTTGGGTTTTTAAAAAACTCATTTGTATTATATTCTTCCTCATGCTTGTATCTTATTGGTATCTTATTGGTATTATGACATTTCTTTGGGACGCTTTAAGGAAGTGTATTTTCTAGCAGACAGATCATTTTAAATTTGTAATGATATTATATTATATATTGACTTACAAGTGCATCCTGCATTACTAGTCAGTGCTCATAACCAAGTTGCATTCATTTTTTGATATGGATTCCTACTTATTCTACGAAAGTTATTTAATTCACCATCTTATTTTATTATTCTGCCTTTTAAACATATTACTAATTAGTCCTCTTTGAATTACGGTCATTATTTTACCTGACATATATGTACATCCATTTACCCTATTCTTATTGTTTTTGTGGATTGAATTGTAATTTTCTTTTCTAAACTAACCGCAATCTTATTTCCTGACATAATCAGTTACCTAATGACAATGATCACCTGCTTATTCTATTTCACTGTACTAGGATTTTTTAATGTGTTTATAGATTCTAACAAAAACCATTAGTTAAATTTAGACTACACTCATTTATTATTTTCTTATCCTTTTTGAGATGGAGTCTGGCTCTGTCGCCCAGGTTGGAGTGCAGTGGCTCAATCTCGGCTCACTGCAACCTCTGCCTCCTGAATTCAAGCAATTCTCCTGCCTCAGCCTCCTGAGTAGCTTGGACTACAGGTGCACAGCACCACACCCGGCTAATTTTTGTATTTTTAGTAGAGACGGGGTTTCACCATTTTGGCCAAGATGGTCTCGATCTTCTGACCTCGTGACCACCCACCTCGATCTCCCAAAGTGCTGGGATTACAGGCGTGAGACATGTCGCTCGGCCCAATTTATTAATTATTTACTTACCTAAATGTAAACTCATTTTCTCAACCTATCACTTTCTTATAGTTTTGTTCACATACACATGCATTAAAAAAACCACATAATTTATCACACATTTTAGCTAGAAGAAACGACAAAACAAATATCTTAAAATAAAATGATGGCCGGGCGCTGTGGCTCACGCCTGTAACCCCAGCACTTTGGGAGGCCAAGGCGGGCGGATCACGAGGTTGGGAGATTGAGACCATCTTGGCTAACACAGTGAAACCCCATCTCTACTAAAAATACAAAAAATTAGCCGGGCGCCGTGGCGGGCGCCTGTAGTCCCAGCTACTCAGGAGGCTGAGGCAGGAGAATGGCGTGAACCCGGGAGGCGGAGCTTGCAGTGAGCCGACATCACGCCACTGCACTCCAGCCTGGGCGACAGAGCGAGACTCCGTCTCCAAAAAAAATAAAATAAAATAAAATAAAAAATAAAATAAAATAAAATAAAAATAAAATGATATAATTGGGAAAATATTTTGGCATTGGATACTAAATTTTAAATATTTGAAAAAGTATAGTTGTATATATCTAGAGAATTGGCTACTAAAATCTAAGTAAATCATGATGGGACCTAAAATCCACAGTCTTTGTCATCATGAAAATATTATAATAGAAATAAAAGAACAATGAGTGATGTTAAGCATTTAAATTTTTTAATGGTGAAAATGCAAATGTAAGATATAATCAAGTGACTAAAAATTATTATAAAATATATTTTTCCTTTTGCTGAGATATATTTTAAACACATCTGTTATTTCCTAAACTAGAATTACAAAAGGAGAAGAAAAATTAAATCAGTATACTGCAAAAATTTAATATAATGTAGTAATCTCAGCCCAACATAAATGTAAATTTTTAAATATAAAAAGTAATATTTTTAAATGTAAAAGTTAAATATAAAATTAAATATTTAAATAGAAATTTAAATATAAAAAATTAAATATTTAAATGAAATTTAAATATAAAAATAGCTATTTAAATACAGACATTTAAATATGAAAAACTGCTCAATATAAATTTCCCTAGTCACGATCTTTTTAGCCTAGTTCCCATACCTTCCTTCTTTTCTTACCCTCTCTTCTTTTCTGCCTTTATTATTTGTAGATCTTTAAGAAAAGGAAGGGCAGAGGCTTTAGTGTCCGATATATTTTGTTGTAAATATTATTTTATCATATTAAATGTTTCTGTTTTTCATCCAAAATATAATAGTTAATATGTGATGGAAAATGTTCTTAAAATTTTTAAATAGAAAAAATATGAAAGTTTAACAACCTGAGACAAAAAAAACAATCTCTGTTAATTGTCTCTTACAATAACGTATGAAACTGGGCTGGGCACAGTGGCACATGCCTATAATCCCAGTACTTTGGGAGGCCGGGGTGGGAGGATCACCTGAAGTCAGGAGTTCAAGACCAGCCTGCCCACATGTCGAAACCCCTTCTCTACTAAAAATACAAAGAAATTAGCCGGGCGTGGTGGCAGGTGCCTGTAATCCCAGCTATTCAGGAGGCTGAGATAGGAAAATCGCTTGAACCCCGGAGGCGGAGGTTGCGGTGAGCCAAGATTGCATCACTGCCCTCCAGCCTGGGCGACAAGAGCAAAACTCCACTGCCCTCCAGCCTGTGTGACAAGAGCAAAACTATGTCTCAAAATAATAATAATAATAATGTATGAAACTGGTTGTAGGTTATTTTCAGGATCAAATAAAATATATTTTCTCAAAATAGCCCAGCTAGTTGATATCAATTTTTCTATGTGCAAAATTAGTAACATTTCCTAAAAAATTCCTAATGAACTTATATTTGCTTAGAAATCATAAAATCAATATTTAGTTTACTAGAAAAATAAATTATAGTATAAAGTAAAATATACAGATTATATAAAACTATTAGTTGAGTATAAACATATATCCATACATAAGTCAACATATTCTTTTAAAGTCAACATATTCTTTTAACAGACATTTATTTAGTGTATACTATAGGCAGAGTCTATGTGTTTATAATCCAAGAGTGAACTAAAGAGATTTAAGTTGTGCAAGAAACATCTTGGTGTCTAAAGGGAAATGAAAATACTATACGATTACAAATAAGTAAATTAAGTGTTATAAATGGGAAGAAAACAGGCGCTATGGAACGTCTATGGACATTTCTTTCATGATTTTATGATAAAGGAGACACTATCGTCCACTGGTAAAGCAAAACACTTTTCAGAAGTAATGGAATTTTCCACATAAAAAGTTAATATAACTTTTAGTGGGAATCATAGGAAAATATCTTTATAAAAATAATGTAAGCAAGGCTTTCTTACATAAGACAAAACTACTACTGATGAAGGAAAGAAATAATAAAGTAGACTATACTAAAACCAACAACTTTTATTTTTTTAAAAATGCTATCAGGAATCAGAAAAGGCAACCTCAAAATGGGGTAATCACACCTAACACATGACTTCATTACCAGATACATAAAGAATTAAAAAATAATAAAACAACTTAAAATGATTAATAAAAAATGTAAACACTTGTCAACAGAAAATATCCAAATGTCCACAGGAAGATAGTAAAACATGCTCAACTACGTTAGTTATCAGGAAAATGCCAATTTAATGAAACTGAGAAACATAGATGCAAAAATTCTAACAAAATATTAGCAAATTAAATCCAGGAATTATATAAATGAAATCATGTATTACGGCCAAGTGAAGTTTTCCTTGGGAAGGCAAGGTTAATTCAACATTCCAAAAAATTAATGTTATTCACTATATTAAAATAATAAAGGGGAAAATTACAAAATCAACCCAGTTGATACTGAAAGAAACACTTCATAAAAATCCAAACTCATCTGTGCAAAAAAAAAAAAAAAAACCCTCTCAGCAAATTAGCAATAGAAAGGAAAATCTCAACCTGATAAAAGGTCTTTACCTGAAATCTACAGCTAATATAATTTTTAATGATGGAACATTGTCTTCATGCTAAATCAAAAAATATCAAGGACATCTGGTTTCATCACTTCCAGTCAACGTTTTTCTGGAAGTCCTAGCCAGTAAAATCAGGGAAGATGAATAAGTAAAAGCCAACGAGATGGAAAAGTAGTAAAACTGTCTTTATGTCCAGATGACATTGTTATGTACTTTGAAAATTCTATGAAATCGTCAGAAAACATCCAGAAGAAACAAGAAAATTTTACAAGGTTGTAGGATGCAAAATAAATGTAGAAAAACTAATTGTATGCCTAAATATTGCCAGTAAATAACTGGAAAATAAAATTTTTAAATTACATTTGCAATAGTTTTTTTTTAATTCATAAAGTACATAGGAAAAAAGTTAATAGGAGTTATACAAGTCTTTATATTAAAAAATTAAAAACTACGAACACTTCCAAGAATGAAATTAAGAAAAGTTCTAATAAGCGGAGATTAATGCCACGTTCCTTGGCCAGAAGACAAAATATTTTTAAGATATCAATTATTGCCAAATTGATCTACAAGGTATTGCAATTCCAATCAAAAGTTCACCAGGATTTTTCATAAATAGAAATTTACAAGCTTATTCTAAACTATATCTGTAAATCAAAAGATTCAGATTCAGCGACAAAACAATCTTGAAAAAGGATAAATTTGGAAGATGACTATTACCCTCCCACCGTTGTCAAAACAAACGTACACATAATGCTGAACATATTTTTGTCAAAGGTGCCACGTAAATTCAATGAAAAAAGCTTACTGTGTCCAAAAAAAAAACCTATAGAAAAAATGTATATTCATGTAAAAAAGAAATGAACCATGACCCCTTCTTCATGCCATATACACAAATTAATTCAAGGTAGATGACATATTAATAACATAAAGGCTAAACTTTAAAAAGAACATAAAAGAAAATCTTTGTCATTTTAGTGATAGGCAAATATCTTTTAGACAAAACACAAAAGGCACTAGCCATAAAGAAAAGTTGGCAAATTAGATTTCATCAAAATTTAAATTATCTGCTCATCTAATTGCACCTGAAATAAATAAAAAGGCAAAACACGGAAATGAAAAGGTAAGCCACAGAGTAAAGAATATTAGAGATTATAAATTACATATATACACATATTATATATATTTAATGTTCTTGCCTACAATGTTTATTATAGCTCTATTTGTCATAACCCCAAACTAGAAAAAAACCCAATTGTGACGAAATGTCTATTTTGGTTTTTGTTCAGGGTTCCTGCTCACAGCCCCAATAACCCTTGTAATTTCCTAAGTGACTCGAATAATAAAAGCAACTTTTTGAAAATATTTGGCTTTGTATTTCTGAAAGAGCTGCACAACAGCTTCAGATCCATAAAGGTGAAAAACAACATTTTTGTTATTTATAACAAACCCCTTTCAATCATGCCAGTGTTTATGTTCATGAGGTGATTTCTGTAAAAAGTAAAAGATTTATACAATCTAGAGAGGAGCCAGAGTATTAATGAGGTGATTTTTAGAAAATCTCTAAATAACTACAAGACTAGGATGCTGGTTGCCAGGGGATACAACCCTGTGATTAGAGGATTGGGACTCACAGCCCTATCCCCACCTACAGGGAGGGGAGAGGAGCTGTAGATCGAGTTGAACGCCAATGGCCTATGATTTAATCAATCATACCTAAATGATGAGAGCTCCATAAAAGCCCAAAAGGAATGAGGTGAGGGAGCTTCCAGGTTGGTGAATAAGAATATATCCATGTGGTTAGAGGGTGATGGACTCCACCTCTAAGGGGACAGAAGCCCCTGCACTTGGGACTCTTCCAAACCTTGCCCTGTGCATCTCTTTATCTGGCTGTTTATTCGTGTCCTTTAAAATATCCTTTAATTGCGTAAATGCAAATAAAGTGTTTTTTTATGAGTTCTGTGAGCTGCTTTAACAAATGAATTGAACCCAGAAAGTGATCATGGGAATCCCAATTTATAGCCGGATGATCAGCTCCGGAGACCCAGACTTATGTCTGGTATGGAAAGTGTGGGACAGTCTTGCGAAATTGAATCCTCAACCTGTGGCATCTGATGCTATTTCCAGGTAGATAGTATTGAGATTATATTAAATTAGAGGACACCCATCTGGTGACCATGAAAAAAATTGGTTGCTTGATGTATAAGGAACCACTCCCACACACACGCATCTTGGGTCACAGAATATTCTGTACTGACTGTTGTGAGAGTATAGTAAAATAAACAGAGTATCTTACTCCAGTGTCCCTGAAACGCTGAATAGGTGTATAAACACAAATTGTGCAGTAGTTACACAATGGGACACTACTCAACAATAAAAAGAAATTACTGACATATTAAACAACATGCATAAATTGACAAGGCCTGTCAAAAGAAGCCAAATTCAAAAGAGATTCTCTTCATTCATGTTAGAAAAACAAACAAAACGAACTTGTGGGAATAGACATGAGAATAGAGGTTCCTTCTGTGGTAGAGAAGATGGCGTTGGAAAAGATAACACAGAAACTGTCTTGAATGATGGAAATCTTCCATATGTTATTGAGATAACAGTTTCATGAGTGATTATATTTGTTGAAACTCTAAACTGCATACTTAAAAACACATGCATTTTATTACATATGTTATCAATTAATTTTTAAAAAAGATGCAATGGAAAAAAGAGAATACAAACACTCACATATGGGGTTGTATGCAGCATGCGATAACACTGTTCCCAAGAAAATAGTTAAACTGAAAAAGAACACAATATCCATTTTTGATAAAGAGGTAGAACAACCAGATTTCTCATACACTACTGGTGGTAATGTCAATTGATACAACCACTTTGAAAACCCAACCAGAAGTTGAACATATGCATCTCCTACAACCAATCTACTGTATATCCAGAGGATATTCTCAAGAAAAAAATGTATATTGTGTTCACCAACACTCATTTACTTTACTAGAAGGTTTATAACACCACTATGGATAAAAAACAAACAAACAAAAACTAGAAAATAACCAAATGCCACCATCAGCAGCATAGATAACTATGATATAATGACACAATAAAGCTTTATAGAACACAAAGAGTAAGTGTTTTACAACTACATACAACTAAAGGGTAAATTTCCCAAACATAAGTCGGGCCAATCTACACTCTAAAGAGGCAAATGTTGACCTGGGGTAGAGGTAGTTTAAGAGAGATTCTGAAGTTCTGAAACGGAAAAACTCGAGCAAGTTATAGATCACTCACTCAAGTGTAGTCAGTATATGGAAATATATCACACAAAATATGTACTTAAACTCCAGTGTTAAAAAGAAGCATTTGGGAAGTTCAATAATGAATGATGTAAAGAGATATTCACCATCCTCACCTAAAAGAGGCAAACAGCTCATTGATGACTTTAACTTGTTGACTGGTTCAAACATTTGCCAGAAAATGTTGTAAGCAACATGGTTTTAGAAAAGACATTCTGAAATTAGGATTAGGAGATCTAGATCACTGTCCTGGCTCCAACTCTAATTGAACTATAACTTTCATCTAATTATTCAACATTTATAGGCATTAGCACTTTTTACCCACAAAGTGAGATAAATACACAGATCATCTATTTAGTTATGTTCACCTCTAAAATTCTTTCAATCTATTATGTGAAACTAATATGATAGTTTTAAAATTCTTGATTTCCTAATAAAATAAAAATATAAAACGGTAATATATATAATGTTTAACATTTTTATTTAATTATAAATAATATTTTCCAGAAGGAAAAATAGTTTGTTAACTCTTCATCCTTTTAGTCTTGGCAGTAGCTAGCATTTTGATTAAATTGTAAATGAAGTCTATCGAAGAGCGAAGGAAACCTCAAGAGTTGCTTAACGCTGGTAGTGTTTACGTGGGCCCATGTTCCTCTATATTCCAATGTGGTTTCATTATATGAGGTTTAAAATATTTATGTAAGGCTTCTGTTTAGGGGAACAATTATCCTATCTTCATCTTTATGATTTCTAAATGCCACATTAACTGCACTGGTATTGATTTAGATAATAAAATAGCAATCAGTATTCAATGAATTGGATAATTCTCTTACAAACGTGAGAGCCTAGTGTCTATCTGCTTTTATATCCATGTTTTTATTTCAGCTCCCAGGATACCTTTCTTTCACAAACCATTAAGTTTCCCAGTGTATGGAAGCTTTTGGATTATTTAGCTTATCATAATAAAAACAGTCTATGCAGTATAAACTATAGAAAAGGCAGAAACAATTTGTATGTATTCCTCCTTTTTAGAGTAATAAAATGATGTCTATAGGATCTACAAATATAGGAATAGACATTTTCAGCAAAAAATTCTCAGGCATAATGAATTTTGTTTTTTGTTCCCATTCCCCAAACAATAGGTTTATAGAGTATGATTCTTCTCATTGCCAAAAAACAACAAGAAAACAAAAGAAAAAAATAAAGTTCTCCATGTTGAAAACTGTAAATGCTAAGAAAGCAATAAACTTCATGGAATAAGAACTTAAAATTTATAGCAACCATCCATTTATATGAATTTTCACTTTTGAACACAACTTACCCATCTCTTTAAAGCAGAGGGTTGAAGTTTCTATTGCGAACCCCAAATGTCTGAGACAAGTCTCCATCAGTTTAGGAAATTTATGTTGCCAAAGGTAAAGATGCACGCCCATGAGACAATCTCAGAAAGCCCTGATGACATGTGCCCAGAGTGGTCGGGGCACACCTTGCTTTTATACATTTTAGGGAGACATGAGACATTAATAAATATATGTAAGATGTGCATTGGTTCAGTCCAGAAAGGCAGGACAACTCAAAAGAGGGAAAAGGGTTTCCACCTCCTAGGTAGGTAAGAGACAAAGAGTGGCATTCTTTTGAGTTTCTGATTAGCCTTTCCAAAGGAGGCAAGTAGATATGCCTTTATATTAGTGAACAGTGGGATGACTTTGAGTTCCGTCTGTACTTTGTCCATAGGAAATTCCTGTGAGTGAGGTATGTAGCTTTTTAAAATTTTACTATTATTATTATTATTATTATTATTATTAATCTTAGTAGCTATTTTTTTAAGGAATAGGATGGGAGGCAGGTTTGCCCTAAGCAGCTCCCAGCTTGACTTTTCCTTGTGGCTCAGTAGTTTTGGGGTCCCAAGATTTATTTTCCTTTCACACCATTAAACCACTTTTATGACTGCTTGTTGGGCTAGAAAAGACAACTCTGTGATACTCATTCTGACCCTTCCCTGCCATTTTTAAGGCAGATTTTAAAAGATTCCAGAGCTGCTTGGGGTAATAAACTTCACAACCATAGACTCATCTTTCTATCAACACCTCCACTTAAAAAGTTTCAGGCTCACAAAACCCAATGTGCACAAAACTGAACTTATCACCCTCCCACATCTGTTCACAAGAGATTCAATTTCCGTGGGCTCATGTTTTCATGTGAGAGGACTGAGGGAGGGTAACAACTCTGCCTGCAGAGCAGAAATCTAGCATCCTTGGCTCAGCCTCTCTGGGGCTTCTCTTCTAGCCCTGCCTACCTGCAGAGTGCATGCCCTCCAACCTGTTTTCCTACACACACCAGTGAGAGAGGTGATGTTTCAGTAAAACTGTGTCTGACTGGACGGGTATACTTGTTTCATTTAGGGGTTAGATCACAACTTCATTGTATCCATGTTGTGTAATCACCACACTTCCATTCAGCCTTATCTATAACTAGTATCTTAAACTCCACTCACTCCTCTATTTTTCTTGTTTGGAGAGAGGAAAGGAGGATTAGGCAGACTCTCACCAAACCCAAGTGTTTTACACATACACATACTTTTATTAATAATTCATATAGTATTGTATTTATCATTTTAAAGTGTACAATTGGTATACTCACAAAATTATTGTGTATTACCATTATCAAATTCCAGAACATTTTTATTACCCCCCTCCCCCCAAGATGCATATGCTTAGTCATTAGAAGTTATTCCCATTCTGCTTTTTTCCCTTCCCCTTGGCAACTACTAATCTACTGTCTGGCTATAAACTTGCTCATTTTGGATATTTTACATAAATGGAATAATATGCAGCCATTTGGATCTGGCTTCTTTCACCCAGCATAATGTTTTCAAGGTTCATCCATATCATAGCATGAATCAGCATATCTTGAATCAGTACTTTTTATGGCTGAATAATATTTCATTGCATGTTTATACTCATTTTGTTTTTCTATTCAAAAGTTGATGGATATTTAGTTTGTTTCCACAATGCTGCTATATTTGTGCATAACTTTTTGCACAGAAATATATTTTTAATCATCTTGGGTCTGTCTATATCTAGAAGTAAAATTGGTAAGTCACTAAAACTCTATATTCAACATTTTCAGAAACCACAAAAGTATTCTTTATATTGACCGTGTGCCATTATATATTTTTGAGGAAATGCTTAAAGGTTCTAATTTTTCCACATCCTCATCAATACTTGTTATTGCCTTTTTTATCTTAGCCAACCTAGTAGATATGAAATAGTATCTTTATCTCGATTTGGAGTTGGATTTCTCCAATGACTAATGATGCTGAACTTTTTTTTCATGTGCTTATTGGCCATTTGTATGTCTTTTTCAGAAACATATCTATTAAAATCCTTTTTCTGTTTTCTTAATTGGGTTATTTGTCTTTTTATTGTTGAACTGTAATAATTTTATATATTTTGGGTACTGTACATTTATCAGATATACAGCTTGCCATTATTTTCTTCCATTCTGTATGCTGTATTTTTACTTTTTTAGTAGTGTCATTTGAAGCACAAAAGTATGTATTTTTATAAAGAGTAATTTATCTATTTTTGGTTGCTTTTGATCGCTTGTACTTGTAATGTCGTATCTCAGAAACCATTGCTTAATCCATGGTTATAAGGACATACACATATTTTAACTGAGTTTTACAGTTTAATCTGTTACATTTAGGTCTTTCATCCATTTTGAGTTAAGTTTTGTCTATGTGTGCAGAAGAGGTCCTCTGTTTATATTTTACTCATTTGCAACCTGAGAGAGAAAGAAGTGGTTGTTTTTCACTGGTACTCTGCAAACTCAACAATTACATTACAAATGCTGATGACACCAACTTTTTTGTCTTAATAAATTTAATCTTGAACTTGGAGCTCCAGTTATTTCTATGCAACTTCTTACTGACATCCATGATTAATAGATGCCTTATATACGCTTTCATAAATTGTATGACCAAACTCTATAATACTTTCAAACATCATGTAAGTTAAACAAGCCCTGAAGTCCAACCCACTATCTTCTCACCGCTAAAGAAAATATATAGCCTCTGAACCATCTCCTCTTCTAATTTTACCTTCTAATAATTCATTCTCCAGAAAGAAGCCAGACTCACAATTTGTAAACAACACAACAGATCAAGTCTCTCCCCTGCTTGAAACACTCCGATGACTTCCCTGTGGAGTGATTTTGCCTCTGAGGGGAAACCTGGCAATGTTTGAAGATTTTTTTTTTTTTTTTTTGATCACAATGGGGTAAGGGACGGTTGCTATTGACATCTAGAGGGAAGAGACTAAGTAGGCTGCTAAACATCCCACAACACACAGGACAGCCCCACAACAATTATCTGGCCCTAAATTTCAATAATGACAAATTTGAGAAACACTGAATTTCACTAAAATAAAATGCAAACTCCTTACCATGGACCAAAGGGCTCTACAAGACCCTAGTCTGCCTCTCAGATCTCACCTCCCATGTATAAACCCTCTTGCTATACTCCAGCCATATATCTGTTTGTTTGTTTAATATACAAAATGATTTTTCAAATCTCAGCCTTTAAACCCTACTCTTTCCAGGTCAGGCACGGTGGCTCATGCCTGTAATCTCAGCACTTCAGGAGGCCGAGGTGGGCAGATTGCTTGAGGCCAGGAGTTTGAGACCAGCCTGGGCAACATGGCAAAACCCTGCCTCTACTAAAAATAGGAACATTAGCTCGGTGTGGTGGTGTAGGCCTGTAATCCCAGCTTCTTGAGAGGCTGAAGTGCGAGAATTGCTTGAACCCTGGAGGCAGAGGTTGCAGTGAGCCAAGATCACGCCACTGCACTTCACCCTGGGTGACAGAGCAAGACTCTGTCTCAATACATAAATAAAAAAATGAATCTTGCTTTTACCTTTGCCTGGAATGCTCTTCCCCCCAATGTTTGCCTGCTTGGCTGCTTCCCAATGCTCAGGCCACTCTGAAACATTACCTGCTCAGTGATTGAAGCCCTGACAACCCCAAGAAAGACACTGGTATATGGAAAGACAGCATTTTAGAAAAGGTGATTATGAGGGAAACATAGGATGAAAAACTGCCCATAAAAGATATGAAAGAATTATAGACTACTTTTATAAATAGCAGATGCTGAATAGCTGAAATTTGTACTGAGGTTGTATGATATGCAATTACTGAGGTTGTATGATATTCTCTTTGAAGGTTGAGCAGCCTGGGATTCGAAGTGCTATACATAAATGTTAACTCATGATTGGGAAGGGATGGGTGAACATGCCCAAATGTCAGTAAGAGGGGATTGAGCTTTCCATGAGGATTCAAACAGAATCAGAAGAATTGCAAGGGAGGTAAAGGAGATGCTTATGTTAACTTCCAGAAAGGGGTCCCGATACGGACCCCAAGAGAAGGTTCTTGGATCTCAAGCAAGAAAAAATTATAGGAGAATCCATAAAGTAAAGTGAAAGCAAGTTTATTAAGAAAGTAAAGGAATAAAGAATAGCTACTCCATAGGCAGAGCAACAGCAAGGGCTGCTCAACTAAGAATAAAGCTATTTCTTGATTAAATGCTAAACAAGGGATGGATTACTCATGACTTTTCTGGGAAAGGGGTAGGCAATTCCCAGAACTGAAGGCTCCTCCCCTCTTTACACCATATCGGGTAACTTCCTGACATTGCCCGTGGCATCTATAAACTGTCATGGTGCTGGTGGGAGTGTCTTTTAGCATGCTAATACATTATAATTAGCACTAAGGAGCAGTGAGGATAACCAGCAGTCACTTTCATCATTATCTTGGTTTTGGTGGGATTTGGCTGGCTTCTTTACAGCCAACTGTTTTATCAGCAAGGTCTTTGTGACCTGTATCTTGTAATGACCTCCTATCTCATTCAGTAACTAAGAATGCCTTAACCTCCTGGGAATGCAGCCCAGTAGGTCTCATCCTTATTTTACCCAGCCCCTATTCAAGATGGAGTTGCTCTGGTTCAAACACCTCTGACACTTACACATTGTGAGAAATGTGGAAAGGCAGGCATGGGAAGGCGTATTGAAAACAAAGGGCGCAATTTCCATGGGAAAACAATTTAGAAAAGCAAAAGGATAGAAGCCATAGGCAGAGAGATATTTCAGAGATTTGGATCTTAAAGACAGCAATTCCTATTGATAATCAGATACAAACCATAGTTATTTCAGTGACGACAAAAAAAAAATAGAATTAAATGAAAATCCATGCAGCTAAGTAGATTTTTTAAAACTCAAAAGATTGTATGCAGGAATGATAGAAGGTCATCACATAAATATTTAATTTCCCAAAGATGATGACAAGAGATGAGGGTGAGAAGACTGTGGATTTTGAGCTGACATTAATCACGACGGTATTAAGCAGGTCCAAAAATTCTTAGGAGTGAACTCATAAAAATTAATAGTGGTTGCTGGGAACACTCACAGTATGGTGAATGATGTTAAGGCTGGGGCCAGGCTCAACAAGAAAGTGATCGGTGAGACTAAAGGGAAGCGAAAGTAGTGGCACCCATTCTGGGTATTTGTCATTGTTGTGAAAAGGAGTATCTTAGCGACTGAAAGATAGCAAAAAGGATAATAAAAGGGTGTGAAATTCCAGGCTACAAGTAGGGTAGAGTTGATGATCAGGTAATGTTGTGTAAAAGGAAGTGTAGTGGGAGCAAGAAGAATACTGGCTATCTTTTCAAACACCTGTGCAATGGTGGTGATAAAAGAAGAGGACCCTATATGATAGAACTGATGGGGGACTGACCAAATTGGGGATGAGTCCTGAGAGATAGACTTGGGTTCAGTTAAGTAGCAGAGGTAAAGGTTTTCAAGGAAATGGTTTGGTGTATATAAGACAGACACTTCAGGAAACTTATAACTCAGAGCCTTTCATGAGAGTGCATCTTAGTGTGAAGAATGAGAGCACTTCCCTGCCTCAGTGGCTGCATGATGGAGAGCCCGCTTAAGATTATTTTCCTCCACTTTCTCCTCAAAGTTGAAAATAGAGGATAGTGTTTTAATTGCAAGAAAACATCTCCTCCAGATATTCTTACCCTCTAAGTGAGCGTTGGATTTGCCTCATAAGTTATTACTGAGCCCCATTACTTTTCCTAAGCTGTTTTTAACTTATTTTATGTTGATTTCCATTACATAAATACCATCAAAGGAAAGATGTAGGATTTGATTATCAGTTAAAATGACAGGTGAACTGAAAATCAGTGGGTAGAAAAGCTCAAGAGCCACTTATGATTTTAAAGCTGAGCAGACAAGGCCAGTTGAGTAAATAAATGTTGTTTTAAATATTGCATTAATTTCACTATCTAGGACAAGGGAAATGATACTATGGATGGTCCTTCCAATATTGAGATTACAGTTGTTAATATGAGATGTCTTCCTAAAACACATAACACACTTTAAAGTGAATCTGGAATGGATGCACTTATAGTATGTCAGTTAAAAAAAAAAGGTCATAAAAAGACTTCTGCATTTTTATTCACAGATATGTGGCTAGTTTCATATTAAATGAGAGATAAATATTCTATTACCACCTAGAGAACAATAATACCAACATCTCAGGTGAAATTTACTTGTGATATGTATAGCACTATCTTTCTAGACAGAAAGATCTCATATAATGAAGTCACTAGCGATAGTACAGGCCTTCCTTTGGTAATAACGGTTTTTTGCAAAGCTTTTTCTAAAGCTGGATCAGATTCACATATTTTTCTATCATACAGATGATGGCTTCTGAGTCCTTTGGAGCTCTGTCAGGAAGCACTTTCTCCATCTCCATATTTTGTGGATTCTTAAGAAAAATCCATGCTTATTCAACCATGTAAGAAGTATATTTGGCCATAATAGAAGTTATATTTTAGATTCCCAAAAGGTAAGAGAGGCAGGTCTATCATTATTAGCAGCCTGTTCTCTCCTCTGCATACTACCCAAATACATAGCATTATTAAGATACATAGTAGTAATTTTCTAATAAATAAGCGTTAAAGTAACATGTAAACATAAAACACCCTTCGAAACAACACTATCATAGGATGGAATGAAGCACGATTTACGTTAATCAATTTTGCATGGCACTGCTAATCATTTTTTAGTGTTTATTCAGGATGGATAGTATGCTAAGAGCTATGTACATCAACAAAGTATTACTCACACATACACACTTTCTCTGGGAATTTATACATAAAATAATCTGAAGAAGGCAATTTTTAAAATTCAAAGTATATTAGATTTAAAACACATATAATAAAATGCCTCTTATAATATTAAAGGTTTATCTGAAATTTTATAAGATTTCATAAAAATCATATATGTAAAAACTTTATTTTTTCCTCATCTTAAAAATACATAAAGATATATATCTTTATATATAGATATATATTATACACATTATATAAATTATATATAATATACATTATATGTAATATATAATATATAATATATATTTTATAATATATCTTATATATATTATATATAAGATATATATTTTATATCTTATATATAATATATTATATATAATATATATTTTATATTACATATTATATATTTTATATTATATATTATATATTATATATATTATATATTATATATCATATATTTTATATATTGTATTATATATTTTATATATTATATAGATTATATATTATATATTTTATATATTTTTTATTTATAACATGTATATATACTTTATATATAATATATATTATATATTTTTTTATATTTTATTTATAATATACATTATATATAGCATATATTTTATATATAATACATATTATATTGTATATATTTTATATATATTTTTATATATATTATATATTATATATATTTTATATAATATATTACATATATATATTATATATATTATTTTATATATATATTATTTTAAATATATATTTATATATTTTATATATATATTATATATACATATGGCAGAGGGGGCCTAGTTTTGTTGCCCAGGTTGTTCTGGAATTCCTGAATTCAAGCAATCCTTCCACCTCGACCTCCCCAAATTCTGGGATGATAGACATGAACCACCAGGTCAAGCAAAAAAAGTAAACACTTTAGCATAAAACATTAAAATCTCAAATTACATGTATTATGATTTGGTTAGAAATCAAAAATTAGGTAAGAATTGTGGATCTACTCAGAGAACTCAGTCTGAAGTGTGTAATATCTTCTTGTTCATATGCAAATGTATATATTCCATTTCTTAGCTATGTAGCTAAAGATAAGCATCAAGTAATTTTAAAAAAGGTAATTATGAGGTTCCTGAATTGTATTTTAGATTAAAGGTCTATTCCCATATTTAACTGAGTACAATTTTATGTCTTCTTTATGATCATTATTACTCATAAACAATTAGTTCAGCCATTAATGATGAAGTAGAAATAATGGTCACCAATATTTCAGTGACTTACAATAATATACATGTGATTGCTACATATGCTACCTGCTTGCTGCTAGTTGTGTTGGAGCCACTGTCACTGTCATTCTGGGGTCCAGGATGAAGGAGCAGCCCCCATCTGGGACAATGTAGAGCTCATTAAAGAAACAAAAGAGAGTCAGTAAGAAACTGCTAGCAAAAACAAAGCATCATTGTGGTGGTAAAGTAAAATTCCCTCAGGGGAAAGGATACCATAGGAAAGGAAATTAATATATGAGCTGTAAATCAAGCTACCCCAATACATTAATTTTTACTTGGCACTCTAATCTGTTGGAAGAGGCAGGGAATTTGGACAGAGACATTAAAATGGACAAAGGTTAACCTATTCTTTTTTCTTAACCTACTTTGGCAAATCTCCCAGAATTTTAAGTTGTCTTACTATTTACTGCTCTGTTTTCAATTAAACCCTTCATCTCTTGTGTTTATGCCCATTCCTGATAACCCAGCTCTGTTTTCTCCTTATGTCTTCAAGGTAGTGGTTTAACTTCCCTTCTCTAACCTTGCTAAACCTGGTCAGAACTTCTCAGGAAGGCTAGAGACTCTCTGCAATACAGGATGTGTTTATATACCACACACATGACATTTTTCTTCAAAATCTATTTCAGGAACAGTTTCCTTTTCTTTTCTTTTTTCTTTTTTTTTTCAGATGGAGTCTTGCTGTCACCCAGGCTGAAGTGCAGTAGTACGATCTCAGCTCACTGCAAGCTCTGCCTCCTGGGTTCAGGCCATTCTCCTGCCTCAGCCTCCCCAGTAGCGGGAACTACTGGTGCCTGCCACCCCGCCCGGCTAAATTTTTGTATTTTTAGTAGAGATGGGGTTTCACCGTGTTAGCCAGGATGGTCTCGATCTCCTGGCCTTGTGATCTGCCCGCCTCGGCCTCCCAAAGTGCTAGGATTACAGGCGTGAGCCACAGTGGCCAGCCTCCTAACAGTTTTCTGAAACACATTTCAATAGTTCACTACTAAGAAGTAGAGCTCTGAATATCTCTCTAATGTTTTCTGATCACAATTTTATAGACAAGCTCTGAATCTGAATTGTTAATCTCAATAGATATGTGCCCAAGCAAAAGCTGTGTACCTAATTATTTGGAAGCATTCTTTTAAGAAAAAGTGAGCAATGATTAATATATCTGGGGAAAAAAAAAATTGTCAGATAAACAGTACTGGCAGATATTTTACAACAGGAGAAACTGGAAGTATAAAAAGCTAAAACGGAATAAGACTAAGTGTTTTTATGTTGTTGCTGTTGTTGTTGTTGTTGTATGTAATTTAATTGTTGTGTTCAGGCCCGATTTTTTAAAAGAGAATATATAAGTTTAAGAAAATGGACTTTGTCCATTAAATACATCGTCTGCCTTCTCATCAGTCCAAGAGAATGTATCTCTAATAACCCCTGATGAGCGGAAATAGCTCTGCAAGCGGGAATCACCATTACTCCTCTCTAGCCATCTTATCCTCAGAAATCAGAAAGCTCTATTTTATCCTGTCTTTTGACATCTTGATCTCAAACTCAAGCAACTATTATCTGTCAGAATCATTTGTAGCGGTTTAGAGGGGAGGAGTGCATTTTGTATCTCAAATGAGGAAACTGGGATGGGATGTAAAACTCTGAAGATTCCACTGTTATGGGTGTCAGTTGGGTGTCAGTACAATTTTTCTCAACCTCCTCTACAAACATTAGGCATCCTTCCCAGTAGGGAAATAAACTGATGGCCCCTTCAAGTCAATGACATACTGTTATGTGGGTGTAGTTTATTTTTATTTTTTGTTTGTATAACCATAAACTTATTAGGTTAAAAGAACATCTGACCTCATTACAATCCTGATTATAGTATGAAATATCTCCCATTAGCTGAATGCTACATCCATGTCCAATTCTTTCTCTTAAACTTTGGTCTCTATTCATCAACTTCATTAAGAATATCTTCAGGGATCTGCTATGCACCAGGCACACTTATGTGCCCAGAGGATACAAAATCAACAAAGTCAATAACATCCCTGATCTTCATCCTCTAGGATTAGCGGTGAAGTGTGGGAATAGGGTCCAGAATGGTGACAAGTGTAGTTCAACTATAATTCCATTCAAATTTCAGAAAATTCATTCTGGTTCAGGAGAGAAGGGGGAAGAGCATGCAGGGATATTTTACTGAAGAGACCAAGACCAGAGGAATTTTGGCAGATTTACTTCTATCACAGAACCATTTTAATCCCCCCTGTTATTTTGAGTCTAATAACATTCTTCTAGGATTCTCACTGCAAATCCTACCAAGGCTAATTTACTCATTAGTCACATAAAATGCCTTGCCTCATTCCCTCAAACCCACTGTTCACCCTGCAGCTCATCTCCACAGTTTCTTCTTTCTCCAGAAATCAGTCCATATCCCCATTTCCCTCATAAACCTTCCCAGAGCACTTTTACTCATATTCGCCACTTTCCAATCATTACAATGTAATCATATACCACCTCCTATTTTTTAATATAACTACCAGAGGTGTCTTATTTACCAACATGTTTTCCATCGCTCTTCATTCTTGCATACAAGAATGGTTCACATCATATCTTGTTGCATTTCCGTATCATAATGCCTCTAGAGATCAAATAACAACTCAGTGAATATGTAAATATCACTGTGCAGGTTAACTCTACATAGTGAAAAACGCATCCTGAGCAAAGTCATCAACAGAATGTCTCCCTGAAACCTTGAGGCGTTATGACATTCAATTGGGTACAGCACCTGTCAACCACTTTGTGAGGTGGTCTGACTTGTGACTGCATGACTAGAACATGTGGATAGTAAAAAAAAAAAAAAAAAAAAAAATCAATAAAGTGAAAGCATATTAATTGATGAGCAATACTTTCCTATAACATACGCAAAGTAAAATGGAAATTGTTTTTAAACAATTCTCAGTCTAATTTTTTCTTATAGTGTCATAACCAAGATAACCAAGACAAACTATTTGTTTAAACTTCAGACTGAGGACTTCTGCTGCTTTACTTACAGTTGCTTAGGAATGATGATAATGGTAAATTTTAAGTACTGCAACTGATGATGATGATGATGATGATCATGATCATGATCATGATGTATGGTTTCTTGCTGTATTACAGTTCCTGTTCTAAGTGCTTTATATATAAAATGACACCATCTTTTCAACAATCTTATTATGATCGTCGTACAGATGAGGAAAATGAGGCATAACGAGGTTGAACAAGTCACCCAAGGCAACATAGCCAAACGTAAGGATGCAATGTGAACCAAGATACCCAGGTTCTAGAATCCATGCCCCATTCTGCTACATCACATTGCCTCTCCTTGTACCGAAAGCGTCCCAATTATAGAATGCGTATCTGCCATGTTCAATGTCATTTCAGAAGTTTGTAAGGGCTATTCCTTGAAGCTTACACCTGCCCCCCTCAATGTGACTAACAAGTCTTTTCAGTTAGTAACATACTTGCTGAGGGTTTGACAACAAAGACTTAATGAAGATTGTGATAAATTCACACAGACACCCAAGTAAATGTAAGCATCCACAGAAATGAGGAAGAGTAAGTATTATGCCAGCAAATAAAATTCATCTTGCCTGAATGTATTTTCATATAACATAATGAGTAAATAAAAAATAACCATTATTGCTTACTGAACACTAGCTAGAGTTTAACACTTTTCAGTAATATAGACAAATTACACTTGGCAGGAAAAGCTCTCAATATGCTTACAAGGTATTCTAGAAAAAGATAAATAAATGTGTACTTAAATCAATAAAAGTGAAGACAAAAAGCATGTTTATGGAAATGAGGGTTTCGAAGGAGCTAAATATAATTGAATTCTGGCTATTGTTTTCTTGAAATGAAAATGGCCATTGCTAAGCATTTGATTATTGAAGATAAAACTAAAGTTTTCAATATAACACAGAGTTCATTATTACAAGCAGTGGAAGAATGTTATTAGATCCACAAATCAACAGAAAAATGATACTGTTTTGCTTCAGATAACAGAAGACTCAGTTTTTCTCTTTTTTTCCTCAGTGTTTTATTGTTATTGTTGTTTTAGCCACTAATACGAGAGAAAAAATTCCCCCATCTTTCCCTTTTTTTTCTTGGAGTATAATGTCTTTCTACATTTAATTTCGTCCTTCCTTGGACTTTATAGTACTTAATCTCTCTCCTTCTCCTTCTTCTTCTCTTGACACTGGATCTCTGCGATGACTATCTCTTGGTTATTCTTCTCTGATTTTTCTTATTTTAGTAGGCAATAGAATTAAAAAATGATCTTCCCACCAACATACTCTTTCCCAAATAATCAGTTTTCATAAAGCAGCGATCCACTTATACTCGTTCTTTGTGTACCTTTCCAAAGGGCGTCCGTATCTCTAAAGTTTTATAGTCCCATATTTTTCTCAAATTACAAATATGCCATAATATTTGATACCTTTCTCTTTTCATTCATTCTACTTGGAGATGTGTCTATGTCAGTTTACATGACATATTTTCAACCTTTAATCTTTTCCTTTTCCACATGTAGTATAATAATTTAAATTATTTTAAGTTATGTGATATTCTACATATTTTTTATAAAATATATAAATATATTTTATGGCTAAATTAAATTCCCATGAACTCTCTGTTTTACATAATAATACAATCTTACATATATCATTTGAATGGGTTCATTCCTGTCCTTTTCCAATTCTGCCCAGAGAAGAGAATTATTCTTTTGACATTTGTGTTATAATCATCTTCGTTTTAAAAATTTTTATCTCATACATTTTAACTCAGGAACAATATTTTTTTCAATTTTCCTCTAAGCTTCATAAAATGGAATTATATTATATAGCAGTCTTTGACATTTGCTTTTTATCTCAATATCACATTGATACTTGATAGTTGTGATACTTTCACATTCATTGAGGTATGAGATTCCATCATGTAAATACACACCACAATATATTGAAACTAATGGCAAAAAGCACAATTACTTTTGCACCAATCTAATATTTACGAATGCTTCTGTTGATGGGCCTGGAGTTTTGTTATTAGGCACGAAGCTGCTATGAGAATTCTTCTACGTGTCTCCTAAGAAAATGTAAGAATTTATATAGAGTATTTGGCTGAGAGTGAAATAACTGCTCATTTGTAGGATATGTCAGTGCCCAAATTTAAGAGATATTGCCAAATTATTTTTCCAAAATGGTTGTACAAGTTTACACATGAATCAGCAGTATAAAAATGCTCCCACTGTTCACACCCATACCAACGCCTGGTATTGCCAAATATATATTTTCCCTCATTTCTTCTAAGTATGCATCAAAGGGTGGATTTGCTGTAGTTGCATGTTTAACAGGTATCACCAAACTCTTTTGCAAAGTGGCTACTTGAGCTGATGTTTTCATCATTAATTATTTTAATATACAAGAGTTCCCTTTATTCTATAAATATTTTTCAATAAACTTCCCTTCATTTAATAAGTAAAATATGTTATTTTACCTGAGGAAAGTATTTTTTAAATAATCTGTTTTTATTATTTATGTTTCTCTGATACATTTTGCTTTATTTTTGTTTTGTTGTGATTGCTTTGAATGGGCAAAAACTTTTTACAAAGTAGGTTTTAGAGTTGGGAGATTGAGATAGATGCAGACCAGAAACAATCAACTGTAATTTTCTGTAGGCATTTTATCAGTCACTGGTTTATAGAGAAGAATCATATCCTTTATTCTCTCACCTGGGAACTATAAACCCAGATGCCAGCATTCTGTGGGACAAGTAGACTAAGATGAACCTGGGGTTGTATGTTCACTTAGTTCCCTTGTTTTAGCTGCATAATCTTTTTTTCTCAGCTGTGTCTAATGTGGTATATTGGTCAGGTTTCACACTGTTAGTAAAGAGATATTTGAGATTGGGAAATTTACCAAAGAGGTTTAATGGACTCACAGTTCCATGTGACTGGGGAGGCCTCACAATCATGGTGGAAGGTGAAAGGCACGAACCACACGGCAGTGGATGAGAGAAGAGACCTTGTGCAGGGAAACTCCCCCTTATAAAACCATCAGATCTCATGAGACTTATTCACTCTCAGGAGAATAGCATGGGAAAGACCCAACCCCATGATTCAATTACCTCTCACCAGGTTCCTCCTACAACACATGGGAATTGTAGGAGCTACAACTCAAGATGAGATTTGGGTGGGGACACAGCCAAACCATATCATGTGGTGAGTACAGAATCTTTCTGGTTACTTTAGAGAGCAAATCTCCCATTTATTCTGGGTTGCAGGACGGGCAGTTACTTATATGCACAGGAAGGAGAAAGAAATTGGGATTCTGATTTGTAAAAACAGACTTTCAGCCTTCCCTCTTATTTGCTGATGGCCCAAGCTACAATCCCAATTTTAGGAATTCCACCTCCTTCTACTTCCCAAGTCCTCTGGGTGGGGATTGATGGTTAATATGCTTGCTTCACGACTTACCCTGCATTCCAAAGTAGGCTTCAGACTTCTCCTGGCAAGTAAACTAACACTTGTCCCTCTATTTTCCACCTTTGAAGTGTGTGGCTGTCATATTCTCTCCCACACTCCTCAGCAATGTAGGCTGATATAAATTGAGGCTTCATTCCTGCCGCATTAGTTCAGCTGTAGAAAGGAAAGTAGGTATAGTAATGTATTTTATGAACCATGCTCCTTTCCCCGATCTTTCCAGTTGAACCTCCCAACACTGGGACTAAGCACTTTTCTGGTTTCTCATTCCATGACTTTATGAAGATTCCAACCTCACTTTGATCATTTCTGAGCAAAATTCTGGCTTTATCCTTCAGTTGCATTATTTAGAGTAGTGAATTCCCAAACTTTTTAAATCCACTGACATTTCAGATGAATATAAAAGCCTTCTGAATATTGTATCTAATAAGCTCAAGAGCAGACACCATATACCTCATTAAGAATCACTACTATCTGTATTATCTTAAAACCACAAAAAAATTAATCTGGGTTTTCTGTATTTTGCATTGTGAAAAACAATAAAAATATTAAAGATAAAATATTATTATTAAATGCAATTAGAGTATATATTTGAAACCATATTGACTTCAGAGAGTTTGACCCTGTTGTGAGTAGCTAGTTAAGGGATATCCAGTTATGCAGGTACAAAACAGATCAGCCAACCAGTAGATGGGATTTCGGTTCTAGCCACTTTTGTTTTTTCCTATTATAGTTAGACACTTAATCCATCTAGAATTCAACTTTCTCATTAGTAATTTGAAAACTTTTATTTAATGGTATGAAAAACTTTCAGCAGAGAAAAAAAAAAACCATCATGGAACACTTAATGACTTCTTATATGTTAGGAAGAATTTTTGATCTTTAGCCATTCTGAGTGAAGGAAAACAAAACCTTTTTCTTCAATTCAGAGGTCTCTGAACCATTCTTCTGTTCTCCTCTCTGTTGATTTATACACTGAAAACAACTGAGGACCAGTAACCTGACCTCTCTTTCTTTCGTTTGCCAACTTATTCATATCTAATATTTTAATCTACTTCTCTATCTTCTCTAAATTTCTTTTTGTTTATCTTTGCCCTTATGTTTTAGGGCCAAGTGACTTCCAGGAATTTTACATAGTATCCCAGACATAGCCATACCCAAGCTGTATAAACTAGAACTTCTGCTTCCCACCTGTGTGCAACCCGACTCTTTTCAAGGCAAACTGCATTGCAAAATTGTGTCTAGACTGTCCCTTTCTATGGCTATCAGATGCCTGTATTAAATGACAAGAAAGGAAGTCTGTTCTGCTGGTGGCTAGATGTTTTTTTTTTCCCAATTATACATCGCATAATTCCAAGAAACGTTTATTTCAAATTACTGTAACTTATCACACTAATAATTCTTTATTAATATATGGGAAGTTAGGTATGTTAAGGACCTGTCTATTTGAATATGTTAACATATGTCACTCTGCATCTACTAGACTCAATGCTATTAATTCAACAATAAAAGGAATTCCTCAGGAAAACTGAGGGCCTGCAGGCTGCCTGCGTCTTGAGTAAGGAAGGAACAATCCAGGGATCTGCCAATGCCTCACAAGTGTGCAAATCAGCAAATATTCTGAGACTATACGCTGTATTGAAAAAGAGGATCGTCAGCTTAATACCATTAGAGTACTGTGCTTTTGTTCTGTACAGCACCAAAATGCAGTTTTCATTCAGGATTAATTTATTTTTTCAAACTATATATGTACTTTTCTGTTTACTTGTAATTCTAGGAGAGCAGCTATATTATCTGCATTGTTGTTATATTCCCAAAACCCAGAAAACAGATGTTCAATAAATGATTTTCAAATGATTGGTGGAATGAAATACAATAAGGAAGGAAGAGTACCTTAGTCTTTTCAGGCTGCTATAACAAACTACCATCCCCTGGGTGCCTTATAAACAACACAAATGTATACATGAATTTTATTTATGAAGCTGAGAAGTACTAGATCAAAATACCAACAAATTCAGTATCTGAATCTGGTAAGGGCCCACTCCCTGGTTCATATTGGGGGTTCTGATATAAACATATCAATTTTGCTGGGACATAAATATTTTAGTCTGCAGGAAGAAGTAAAATAGTATATATTCACATATATCTTAGATTACCAAAATTGCAAATATGCTGCCTAAAAATAATAGGAACTTTGCTAATTTACATTCCCACCAATAGTTTACAAAGGATCTCTTTTCTCCATAACCTCACCAATATGTGTTATCTTTTCTGATAACAGCCAATGTAACAGTTGTGAGGTGACATCCCATTGTGGTTTTAATTTCCATTTCCCTGATGAATAGTGATACTGAGCATTTTTTTTTTCATATATGTGTAGGCCATTTGTATGTCTTCTATTGAGAAATGTCTGTTCAGATCTTGTGCCCATTTTCTAACGGTTGTTTTATCGTTACTATGTTGCTAAATTCCTTCCATGTTTTATATATTAATCTCTTATCCCATATATGGTTTGTAAATATTTTCTCCCAATCAGTGGATTGTCTCTTTACTCTGTTGTTTCCTTTGCCACACAGAAGCTTTTTTATTTGATGCCATCCCATTTGTCTATTTCTGCTTTTGTTCCCTGTACTTTTGATGATATCTAAGAAATCATTGACCACACCAATGTTATAGAGCTTTTCTCCTATGTTTTCTTCCAAGAGTTTTCAGCTCCAGATTTTAAATCTTTACTCCCTTTTGAGTTGATTTAGTACATGACATGTGGTAAGGGTTCAATTTCATTACTTTGCATGTCAGTATCCAGTTTTCCCAACACCATTTATTGAAAAGACTGCCCTAACCCCATTGTGTCTTCTTGGAAGCTTTGTTGAAAATTAATTGACAAATTTTGTGGGTTTATGTTTTGGCTATGTTATTCTATTGATCAATCTGTCTGTTTTTATGCTACTTCCATGCTTATTTGACTACTATGGTCTGGTGAGGTATTTTGAAATCAGATAGTGTGGTATCCAGGTTTGTTCTTCTTTCCTACTTGGGGTTGTTCATGAACTTATAAACAGTCTCCTAGGGTATATAATACAGTTTGTCATCCTAGTTTTACAGTGTCTATAACATGATATTTCCTCAAAAATTATAAGCATCTAAGTATTAACAATTTACTGTCTACTATAAATTTAGCTTTTTGATGAAAAATTATGTTTGATTATATAATTTATGACAATTCACCACTGTGCAGGTTTTGTCCATTTTTCTTTTAAAATTTTTCTACAGCAAGTATATCAACTTAAAAGATTTTATATAACACAAAGGAATAAAATTTCAAGAAAATGTTTTGTTTTTTTTACTGAACCAAAAATGTAATTCCAGCTTTCAAAGTGAGATGTTTTGTATATTTAAGTTCAGGAGGAATCATTTTTGACTTGTGATATGTTGTCAGTGGAGTGAAAAATAAAAACTGATTTGATTTCTTTTCATTCATGTTTCAAATACTCGTGTTGTATCTTCTCAAAATGTGGCCAGGCCTAAAGTTATCACTCATTCAGCTTCACTTGGGATATAAAAAACTGCTTTATGAGTTGCAAATCATTAAAACATACGTATTTCTTCAAGAGTATTCGGTAAGTCAGAGAAATGCTTACCCAAAGTAAACCCAAAGTAAAAATGACAGTGAGCGGCAGCCTATGAACATACACACACAGGAAAATAAAAAATATTATATATCATGCTAGCATGGTTACTGTAGGAAAAACTACAACAGAACTCAAATAAATGGAAACCTACACATCTCATCATTTGTCTCCTCATCAGTAAAAATCGTGTTGAGGCGGCCTTGTTGTCTGGGGTGACACCCGAGGTTCTTGGTCTCACAGGCACAGAGATCAAGAACATGGACACACACAAAGGGTGAGGTACAGAGCAGAAATTTAACAGGCAAAAGAAAGAGAACAGCTCTCTGCTACAGAGAGGGGTCCCAGAAAAATGAGTTACCAATCTGTGGTGAAATGCAGGGGTTTTTATAGATGACCTAGTGGGAAGACAGTGTCTGATTTACATAGGACAGGAAAACAGGTGTTAGGACCTGTTGTGCCATCTGCATAGGGTGTGACTCTCTGGCAGCCCCCACCCCAGTCTTTTATTATGCATGTGGGTTCCCTGCCTGAGCTTCTCCATGTTGTCCATTTGTTACGGTACACATGCTAACAACAAAGGGAAGGTCGAGCCCCATGGTGGACATGTGTGGCTCCCAGGGAGCCCTGTTCTATTGGTGTAGCTGCCGGCATCCCCCCATGCACGCTTCCAGCTTCCTTATTTATGTTTGCAGCTCAATCTTTTAGGCTGCTCTTTGTTAGAAAATAAATGATTTCTTGGGCTGATTTTTGTTAGAAGGGAAGTTCTGCCAAAGGACTCTTGCTCTCATTATCTGCCTAAATAATGTTTGTCTCCTCCATCAGTTTTATTGACAAAAAAATTCCTTTTCATTCTATAAAAACATTGTTAGCAATTGTGATAAATGATGCACATGCATCCTATTAAATCTTTCTCTTTTCCCTTCAATCTGAAATTTGCAATTTTTTCCACTAGTTTCGCAGACATGGAATTCTTACAATACCTTTCTAAAATATTTCTGGTTATAATTGAGCCATGGGATTAAAAGCAGTGGCAAATGAGGCCTTTTGCTTGGCACATTTATCATATTATAAGTCTACACAGATTATATAGTCAATAGCATTTCCATGATACCTTGACAATCCTTTTAATTGATTGAATTGTGTCCATCAATAAAGGTATTTCCAAGACTTAACACCCAGTATCCGAGAATGTGACATTATTTGGAGAAAAGGATCTTTGAAGATGTAATTAACAATCTCAAAATAAAAATAACCTGAATTTAGGATGGACTCTAAATTTCTTATAAGGACAAGTGTCCCTATAAGAAAAGAGGAAGTTACAGAGATACAGAGGGCAGACACCTATGCTAAGAATTGCCAGCTTTCTCTGGAAGCTGGGAAAGAGGCATGGAGCAGATATGACCTCAGAGACTCCAAGAGAAAGCAGCCTTACCAAGTTGATTTTGGACTTCCGGTCTCTAGAACTATGAAAGAATAATTACTGTTGCCTCAAAGCTACCAAGTTTGTGGTAATTTGTTATGACATCCCTAGGAAACTAATCTATTGCCATCACTACCATAAATTATGATGTTTTTTAATCTACCAGAAGCAATATAGAGTATGGTAAAGGAAACAGCTTTGGAGATGGGCTATCTAGGTTCAGTCCCGAGTTAACCACTTACCAACTTAAAAAATTATTAAATATTGCAAAAAACTACACAAATTTTATTGGACCTATATCAGAATTACATAGAAAGTGTTCTAAAGATATTGCTCACAGTTTTGCCAGCTATTTAGAAAATACCCCAAAAATACTAACAAAAATTGTTCTCTATAGGATGCTGTTGGTCGTATCTCCGTAACTGAGGTGAAGAGAGATGCAATAGCTTAGGTTTCAAATTAAAATTTACTATTTGCTGTAATGTAAACTTTAGTAAAATGTGGCTTTTTTCATTCATTTGAAAGTGTATCTTTTTGCATATGTGTAAGTGTGTCAGCCATGGAACAGAGAGAAGGTACAGAGAGAAGGTATACCAGGACCAACCACAGAAGAGGAGAAAAGAGACAAGGAAGATAGAGAGAAGCCAGGTTGATGAGGGAGTTAAATACCATGAAGGAATTTAGGCATTGTCTTATACAATGAAGTGCCACTAACGGGAAGCAAGCTGAGAAATAACATGCCTTGGTTGTGGTTTATATCAAGTATTCTGTGTTTTATATAAAGTATTCTGACTGCAGCGTATGAGAATAAATTTAAGGAAGACAGCCCAGTGAAGAAACTTTTGCTGTGCTCTACGTGAGAGATGACAAAGACTCAATTTTATTTTATTCAAATTTTAATTATTTTATTTATTTTGAAACAGAATCTCACTCTGTCACCCAGGCTAGAGTGCAGCTGCACTATCTCGTCTCACTACAACCTCTGCCTCCAAGGTTCAAGCAATTCTCATGCCTCAGCCTCCCAAGTAGCTGGGATTACAGGCATGCACCACCATACTTGGCTATTTTTTCTATTTTTAGTAGAGAAAAGTTTTCACTACTGTGTTGGTCAGGCTGGTCTCGAACTCCTGGCTTCAAGTGATCTGCCCACCTAGGCCTCCCAAAGTGCTGAGATTATAGGCATGAACCACCACACCCGGCCTTCAAAGACTCAAATTTTTAAAAATGGTAGTTGGATAAAGAAGGGGGATGAGATCAATACTTCACATCAAAACTTCTACTCCTTTGAGAATCATTCTACCCTATCCTTTCTGTATTTTCTTTTTTTGTGAGACAGAGTCTCACTCTTTCGCCCAGGCTGGAGTGCAGTGGTGCGATCATGGCTCACTGCAAGCTCCGCCTCCCGGGTTCACGCCATTCTCCTGACTCAGCCACCAGAGTAGTTGGGACTACAGGCACCTGCCACCACGCCCGGCTAATTTTTTGTATTTTTAGTAGAGACAGGATTTCGCCGTGTTAGCCAGGACGGTCTCTATCTCCTGACCTCGTGATCTGCCCTCCTCAGCCTCCCAAAATGCTGGGATTACAGGCGTGAGCCACTGTGCCTGGCCCCTGTCTGTATTTTCTATAGCTTCCTTTGTAGAAAGGGATTTTTTGACTGAATATGAAATGTGATATGAGAAGATGAGAATAAAAATGACAAATAAGGATGCATGATTAGTAAAAAATCAAATGAAAATGTACAGAAACGAACCATATTTGGGGACAGAGAAATAAACTGAGCTCACTTTCCCCATGTTAATTTTTGTAGAACAAGCAGAATAACCATATGGAGATACACAGTACCTTAGTCTATGTCTACAGTAAAAAAAAAAAAAAAAAAAAAAAAAAGAAGTCTGACTTATTCATACAAATTTAGGAGTTGGAATATATTTGCTATTAAGATCATCAGGCTGGATGTGGTGGCTCATGTCTACCATCCCAGCACTTTGTAAGGCCAAGATGGGAGGATTGCTTGAGTCAAGGAGTTTGAGGCCAGCCGCGCAACACAGTGAGATCCCCTCTCTACAGAAAATAAACAAAATTAGCCAGGCATGGTGGCAGGTGCTAGTAGTCTCAGCTACTCAGGAGGCTGAAGTAGTAGGGCCACTTGAGCCTAGGAGGTTGAGGCTGCAGTGAGCCAAGTTTGTGCCAATGCATTCCAGCATGGGTAACATAACTGCCTAAGAAAAAAAAAAAAAGGAGAATGTGTAAGATCACCAAGGACAGTGTGTAGACTCTAAGAGTTGTTTCTAAATACAAACATGTAGAAACAGAAAGGAGAAAGAGAAGCTGTTTAAGAAGAAGGCAAAAACCAGAGGTATGACAATGACCAGAGGAGCACTGTGTCATGGCAATGAAAGGAATTAAGAAAGGGAGAATAAGCGTTCTAGCATTCAGAATTAATTCAGCAGAGAAGCAGAATACAACATAGGATTTTGAAGTATGAAGACATTTAAATTAATAATTGTGTCACAGCTTAATGGCTCCTTCTTGCTGACTACCTGGAAAAGCCAATACACTGAGAACGGCAGGGATGTTGCAGTCAAAAGTTCAATTATCACAAAGCAGCCAAGTGGGAAGACTGGAAATATTTCTCAAATCTGCTTCTCTGAAAGCTCAGAGACTAGGATTTTTAAGGATAATTTGGCAGGCATGAGGCTAGGGAATGTGTGCTACTGATTGGTTGGGTTAGGGATGAAACATTAAGAGTGTCTAACTGTCTTTGTGTACTTGAGTCAGTTTCCAGGTGGGGATCACATGATTGGTTGAGTCAGTCGCTTGGTATGTGGCATGAGTCCAGGTAGAGTCAGTAGGTCAGGAGAATGCAAAAGTCTGAAAAATAGCTCAAAGATCAATCTTAGGTTTTATAATAGTGATGATATCTATAGGCGCAAGGTGGGGGTGGTGTTTCAAATCTTGTGACCTCTGGCTACATGACTCAGGCTAGTTATCATTTAACCATGCCTTCATCTTGGCAGAATTAAGGCCCCTCCCATAATTTTAATGCTGTGGCCTTTTATTAGCCTTGCAAAGATGGTCTGGGCCCCTGAACAAGGAGGGGGTCATATTGGGAAGGAATTATTATTCTCCTTGATTAAACATCAAACTGTAAGCCAAATTTCTCCCATAGTTAGCTTTGCCTACATTCAGCAATGAGCAAGGGCAGTAAGCTTGTGAGGTTAGAAGCAAGGTGGAGTTTGTTTATGCTAGATTCCTCCCACTGTTACAATAGTTGCAAAGCGGATTTCTGTGGAGCTTTATATAATTGTTAGGCATCTTGAATGTACCATTTCCAATTTAGATCTTCTCGAATGACACTCAGTTCAAAAAGAGTTAATACCACAAAGCCATCACTATAGCTATAAGGAAAACCAGAAGATTCTGCTGCTTTCCCAAGAAATTCTCACAAATGGAATGCTGGAGAATGAGCACACAAAGGTAAAGTCATGCCAGGAATTAGAAAATCAGATGAGCATTCTGTGGCCAATGTCATTTATTGACAGCAGGACATTGAACACCCAGCAGTGGAACACAAGTGAAAGTAACCCACTCATTTCCAAATCTTGTCTACTGGAAGCACTAGCTTCAAGCCACAGATCTGGACTCCAGTTTTTCCTGATCTCTCTAGAGTGCTTCTAAAGGAGAAACAGATTTGACTTCAAAGATTATAGCTGCAAGACGGCTGGTGAAGTGATTTTAGCATTCCTGTCTTTCCGAATAATAATGTGAAGTGGGATTTCAGAAAGACAATTTGAAAAATTCTTCCACAGTCATCAAATGTAATATAATCTTTCAACAAAACAAATATTGAAAAATATCAATTGAATGTGCCAATTGAATGTATGAATTACAAGTTACTGGAGACCATAACAAAAATTGCTTTGGTATCATGGGGAAAACAAAAAAACCATATTAGAGGGATTTAGGAAGGTATATGAAACACAAAGAATGATGAGGACTGTTATTGATTAATCTCCATAGGAAGAAGAGAAAAAATATTAAGAGATATTAGTATAAGAAACAGGAAGGTTATTCATTATTGAAAGTAGGGTATAAAAATAATTTTTAAAAAAAGATAAGAAAGAAAGGGGTTTGTTGATATTGTTTGTTTAGCAAAAGGCTATTTAAGCCTATCTAGGCACTGAGGGAATGTTTCCCAGGAAGATAAAGGAGATTAAAGGTACAATGGGGGAAAAAAAGAGCTTATTCGGTCAGCAAGTTCTCTCAAGGGAGCAAAAAAAAGAAACATATAGAAATATTTTCTCAAAAAGAACATAAAAACTCATATTTACATCTTATAGAGAAAAGAATAGGAAATATGGAATAGATATGTTTGTAGGTGAATATAGAAGTCAGATTGCAACTAATGGTCACAGGATCTATTTCTTGTTTTGTTTGCTTTATTTCTTCTCAGTAAGAATAAGGTTGTCCAGTGAGAATCAGGTTAATAGAAACTGAGGAAGGAGACATAGGAAAGTCATAAAAGTTTAGAATAATCATTGTGAGGAATCAAAGATAGAGCTACCCAAGATCAGTAAAGGTATTAATGAAATGTTTTGAAGGCACAATCAAAGTTACTTATCAGGATATTTTCACCTGTGTATTTTTTGTCTCCACAGCACTTATTCAATGAAGTAAATGAAAAGATAATGTAGATCATAGCAGTGATTCTGGGTTCACTTTGAAAGGATAAATATGACAAAATGGCAGGTGCTGAGAAATCTGGGCTACTGAAAAAGTTGTTCAGACTTTTGACATGAAATTCACGAAAGCCAGTGAAGGAAGGGAGATCAGGAAGTATCTGATACATTCTAAAACATAAGTAAGATAATAAGGTCTTGGAATCTTTGGTGAAATAAAATGAAGGAAATAATGAAGTAAAAGAGTTAGAAAAACAGCAAATCATGGTCAGAGAACAGGCAAGTTATATTATAAAGTTCTGAGCTTGACCAGACCAGATTAGGAAAACTTGGAGAATTTGACCCTGCAGGGAAGATGTTTGCTGTAAATGTAAATGGCTATTGAAGCTGCAAAAGCCCGGGGAATTAGACACAAAGCTATTGTTTGGAGTTTTATAGGTGATGGTTAAAGACCATTCAAATAATCCGAAGATGTGTCAATCTGGCAACTATGATCCGGGTACCAAAGTCTGAAATAGATGTAGAACCTACAAAGGAAGCTGTAGAAAATGCAGAAAGGATAGGATAATATGATTCTCAAAGGAGTGGAAGTTTTGATACGATGTAGAATACTTGTGTGAAAGTGCTGTTGCGAATCTAGAGAATGAAAACCATATTTTCTCACTTCAACTATTTGGATTTGAAAATATAATCAGTTGTACTTACATTTTAATGTGATAATTTCAATGAGCAATGAATGTCAGAAGCAGGGAGAAATAGAAGCAAACACTGGGTAGAATTTAATAACTAGGCTTATTTTAAATATTATTAACTAGAAAAGCCTAAAAGTTTTGAATAATCACTGATACTACCAATGTATAATAATGCCACTAAATCAAATAACTTTTTCTTTGTCCTCCAAAATTATTAAAACAAAGATTTCAAGTGACAAATGAAAGTGCCTTTGCAAAAATGATGACAGTGAGATAAATCTGGCATCGTTGACTCCATCTTGCTTCTAACCTCACAAAGAGACTATGAAAAATATGTAGCACTACTAAACCAAATTACTATCATAAGAAATAGAGCATAACCATACTTTTCCTGGAAGAGCATTATGTGTGTTTTCCATAAACTGCCATAGAAATAAACATTTTAATTTATATTTTTCGAAACTGGGAAATGAAAATATGCCACCCCAAAATATGCGTCTTTGGCACAACTAACCCAGAATATGCTTCTTTGGTATATTTTGGGTTAGTTGTGATGAGAAAGGGCAGATAAAATGAGCTCTGAGAAGCTATCTTTTTGTAAAAGAAATGTACCCCTATCCGCTTTAATAAAACAAACAGAGGTTGCAGGCAGAGGCTTTTTCTGAGGTAGCCTTTTTGGGATCTAGGAAAGATTAACTCACAGGAAAAAGAGACTAAAGGTCTGACACTTATCAAGGTTTGACAGACAAACTTACTAAAGGCTACACCATCTCTCTGAGGACTGCTCCTCGGGAGACTTCATCTGCGTAACCAGACCGCCTTTGCTCATTATTTAGTTCTTTTCCTCGGCCTCCAATAACCTGTTACCACTTCCCTCCAAGAGCTAAAAAACCCTACTCACTTCTGTACAGTATAAAATCTTCAGTCATCTGGCTCATCCTGGAGTCTCACATTTTGTGTGGCTGCTGTGTATTTGCATACAAATTGACTCGTATGCCTTTTCTCCTACTAATCTGTCTGTTGTCAGTTTGTTTTATAGACTAAAATTAAAAAATCTTCAAGAAAGGGAGGAGAAGTTCCTTCATTCCTGGAAAACAAAACTCTTGTTAAACACCAGACATCAGGAGCTGTTTTCACATTTCCTTTGCCAACACAAGAAACAGTTTTACGGTATATGTGATTTTTAAGATTACTCAAACTATATCATTTTCACAATATTTAGAATGATTAATTTACGTATGGTGTTTGAGAAAGAATCAATTGACAGTTTATTGTAATAAAAAATGAAATTGTTTTTATAAATAGGCTCTTAGAAATGCAAAACTTTTTGCTGTTAATGATTTCATGTACAACTACCTCCAGTTATTCAAAATTTGAATCTCTGAGCTCCTAATCCTGTGATATTGTGTTTCACTGATACAACAAATATAGTGTGCACATTTTCATTTCCTTTTACAGAGCCTACTGTTGATTCATTAAGAGTGTAAAAAATCTGCAGAGAATTATCTTTAAAGTCCCTGGATAAAAAGTTTGGCAAATAACAGCTGATATAACCTATGAATAAGTCTGTCAGTTTGAAAGCCTATAAAGCTTAAATGTCAAAAGGAAGGTTTCCTTGTAAATAGAAAGAAAAAAATAGAAGCTATTTTGAAAGTCTATTTACATTACAGGCCAATGGGTTCTTCCTGCGTACTGCATAGCAAAACCAATGCACTGAGAGCAACCAGTTTTGCAGCCAAGGAAGAGTTTTGTAATTACAGGGCCAACCAAGTAGAAGGACAGAAGATAATTCTCAAGTTCACCTCCCCAAGAATTCAGAGACTAGGAATTTTCAATGATAGTTTGGCTGTCAGTGGGTTAGAGAATGGAGAATGCTACCCATTTGGGTCAGGCATGAAAACACAGGTGGTAAAAGCAGTCTTCTTGCACTGAGACTGTTCCTGGGTAGGGGTTACAAGACATGTTATCAGTTTCTCGGTATGAGTTGCCAATCCAGGTGTTACCAGCTGATACATCATAATGCAGTGTCTGAAAAATATCTCAAGCACTAACCCTAGGTTTTATTACCGTCATATTATCTATAGGAGCAATCAGGAAGGTTACAAATCTGTGGCCTCTGGCTACATGACTCCTGAGACATAATTTTAACCTTGTGGACAATGTGTTAGTTTTACAAAGGTGGTTTCAGTCCCTAAATAAGAAGGCAATTAGTTTTGTTTAAGTGTTGTTACCACCTTTGTTTTAAAGTTAAACTAAATTCTGCCATAGGTATCTCATCCTCTGCCCAAGAATGAGCAAGAACAGCTTGCACACGTACATATTATAAGAACTGATAACTGAGTCCAGCAATGTTGCAGCATGAAAAATCAACGTACAACAGTCAACTGTATTTCTATGTATTAGCAATAAACCAAAAATTAAATTAAGAAAACAATTTCATTTAAAATAGCACCAAACAAAATAAAAATACTTGGGAATACATGTAACCAAAGGAGTATAAAATTTATGCTCTCAAAACACAAAACACTGTTAAACAAATTAAAGAAGAGCTAAATAAATGGAGAAGTATCTCGTGTTTAAAGATCAAAATACTTAAGATTGTAAAGATGGCAATATTCCTCAAACTGATCTACAGTTTCAATAAAATCCCTCAGAATCCCAGCTGGCTTCTTATAGAAATTGACAAGGGAATAAAAATAGCCAAAACATTATGAAAAGAAGGACAAAGTTGGAACACTCGCACTTCTTAATTTCAAAACTTTCAACAAAGTTAGTGTAAGTATCCGGTATTGGCATAGTTTAGACATGTCCGTCAAGAGTTTAAAACTGAAAGTCTAGAAATTTGTCCTTATGTTTATGAGGAATTTTGTTTTGACAAGGATGCCAAGACAATTAAATGGGCAAATAATGATTGAGCAAATGGTTCTGGAAAAATTAGATATCCACACACTCAAGAATGAAGTTTTATTTGGCTCCTTTCTTACAGGATACACAGAAAAATTAACTCAAAATTTAAGAGGTGAAGCCATAAACTATCTTAAAAGTAAACTTAAGAATAAATATTTGTGACCCTTAATTGGGCAAAGCCTTTTTACGTATGACACCAAAAGGACAAGCAACAAAAGAAAAAATAAATAAATTTGACTTCATCAAAAGGAAAGAAAAAATGTGTTTCAAAGGATATCACTGAGAAATTGACAAGACAAGTGACAGAACTGAACAAAATATTTACAAACCAAGTAACTGTTAAGGGACTTGTATAATAACTGTATAAAGAACCATTACAACTGAATGGTAAAAAGACAAATAAGTCAGTTTGAAAATGAACAAAATCTCTCAATCAACATTTCCGCAAAGATGATCTAAAACTAGCTAATAAACAAATGAACAAATACTCAACATTAGTTGTCATCAGAGAAATGCAAATCAAGACCAACTAAAATGAGATACAACTTCATACCCACAAGGATAGCTGTTGTCAAAAAGACACATAATAACAAGTGTTGGGGAAAATGTAAACATATTGGAACCCTCACATTTAAAGGAGACTGTAAAATGGCTCAGCTCCTATAGAAAATATTCTGGCAATTCCTAAAAAAGTGTTAAACATAAAGTATTCATGACTCAGCAATTCCATTCCTAGTAATATACCCAAGAGAACTGAAAATGTATGTCTGAACAAAAACTTAATACATAAATGTTTATACCAGTATTATTCATAATTGCCAAAAAGTGGAAATGAGACAAGTATCTATCAACTGGCAAGTGTACAAAATAAAATATGGCATATACACATAATGAAATATCAGTCATTCAAAAAGTAATTCATGCTACAATATGTTTGAACCTTGAAAAGATTATACTAAGTGAAAGAAACCAGACACAAAAGATCACTTATTGTATGATATCATCTATGTAAAATGTCTAAAGCATGAGAATCTATGCAGATAGCCTGTAGATGAAGGATTGCTTAGGGCTGGATGAGGGGTTGGGGAACAATAAGGTATGACTGGTTATGGATATAGCATTTCTTTTGGCAATGTTGAAATGTTCTAAAATTGATGGTAATGATTGAAAAACACTGAATATGCTAAAAACCGTTGAATTATTTGCTTAAATGGTAAATTATATAGTTTATAAAGTATATGCCAAAGAATCTGCTATTAGGGAAACAATTTAAGAAAATTATTTGTAACTAAATTTTAAAAATTATTTTATTGGGCCAGGCGCCATGGCTCTCGCCTGTAATCCCAGCACTTTGTGAGGCCAAGGCAGGTGGACCACGAGGTCAGGAGATCAAGACCATCCTGGCTAACACAGTGAAACCCTGTCTCTACTAAAAACAAAAAAAACAAAAATAAAAAATTAGCCTGGCGTGGTGGCGGGTGCCTGTAGTCCCAGCTACTCCGGAGGCCGAGACAAGAGAATGGTGTAAACCCAGGAGGCAGAGCTTGCGATGAGCCGAGATCACACCACTGCACTCCAGCCTGGGCGACAGAGTGAGACTCCATCTCAAGAAAAAAAAAAAAAATTATTTTATTGGTACTATATCAGCTTCAGCTCTGATGTTGTAAGTATTTCAATTATACTACCACATAGTTTGTTTCTTACTTTAGGCTATTTTAAGACAACAACTGAATTATATGAATGAGCCTAGAGGTTATTAGTTTACTAAACAAATAATTATATGACAAATTTTTATCTTTGTCATTAATTTTTACTGTATATTCTACTATTATACTGTGGCACTTTATGTATTTAATAACTGAGTATTAAAATAAAATAAATTAGAAACTGGCAATTTTCTCTTAGTTTTATGTGACTTATGACAGGTATCAACACATTTAAAATCACAGTTTGGGGTTCTGTTTTGTAAACTATACAATTATAATCATTCCATTAAGTAATTAATTAATAATGATTTGTTATACCTAAGGTCGAGAAGTGGGATCCAATAAACCTGAAAACCAATCTCAGCTTTCTAACTAACATTTGAACTCATCAAAATCATTTAAATATTGTAAAATTTACTTTTTCATTGTTAAGATTAGGGGCCTTGACTAAAATATACATAACGTACTCTTAAAGGTCTAGACTGCCAATATTAATACCATAGTAAATATATTTGTTGTCAGTTCTATAGAAATATAGCAATTTATTAAAAAGAGCACCATAGATTGGTAGAATATGTTATAAAAATAATTATAAATAATCTAAAGATTTAGAGGCAAATAAATAAGAGAAGTTGGCACTTTCCTTTAACTGTTATTGAAATTAAAATACGTGCCAGGTGCACTGGCTCACACCTATTGTCCCAGCCACTCAGAAGGCTGAAGTGGGAGGACCATGTGAGCCCTGAAGTTAGAGGCTGCAGTGAGCTATGATCTCACCACTGCACTCCAGCCTGGGTAACAGAGCAAGAAATGGTCTACTAAAAAAAAATGAAGAAGAAAATGGAAGGAAGGAAGGAAGGAAAGAAGAAAGGCAGGCAGGAAGGCAGGAAGGAAGGCAGGAAGGCAGGAAGGAAGGCAGGAAGGAAGAAAGGCAGGAAGGCAGGAAGGAAAGGAGGAAGGCAGGACGGAAGGAAGGCAGGAAGGAAGGCAGGGAGGGAGGGAGGGAATTAAAATAACCTTATTTACTTTACAGTTCAGAGTATACTGGGTCTAAACTGAAAACTTTTTATGTTCATCTAGCTCTTCAATCAGGGCTTTAAAAATGCTCTTATCAGAGACCTGAGCCTACCAGGTAGTAGGATTATCCTGCTAATCACCATCCTTCACTTGAACTTTAGACATGCCAAGCTTCTAGTTGCCACAGCTTTTCCCACATTACTACTAAGATCTGAAAGCCTTTTTTGCTTCCTTGCTTGTTTTAGTGGCTGTGAGGACAGTCACTTGCATGGGCAAACCTGCCATTCAAGTCCATTCTTTTTGTCATTTGCAACTTTAGTGATGAGCTGTGACTAAGCATAGGTGTTGTGCAGAGCAAGAAAGATGATAAGAGGCCTCAGGACGAGTTACAGAAAGAACAAAGCCATGAGTAGACCAGGAAATAGAACTTTGCTTACAGAACTCCTATGTCTGCCTTTATGAGCAGTCCTGGGAAACCTGCTAGTTTCCTTGCCTCTAGGTGAATTTCAAGAGTTACAGAGATGGGATGACTTTCCAACACTGTTGTTAAGAAAGGGCTATACTTCAAAACTTATGAGACAAGAAAACAAAGAATCTCTTTCTTGGCACCCCAACTATGAACTGACAATTTGTTAATGACACATTAACAGCCAACAGGAACAGAGTCCGCTCACCTGCTACTTATGAATTTGCTGCACATAGCCCCAATATTCTCAGAAAATGAACTAGAACCATGATGGACAAGAACAATAAAAAAGCCCTAAGAAACACAACTTCTAATTGTCTCTCAATGTCCATTTCTCAGCTTATTTTAATGAAAGATTTCCCAAAATTCACCTGTGTAATGGCTATCACTTGTATTTCCTGACCTCTTTTGAGATTAGTGTAGCCATGTGACTAATAGTATAATGGAATGTGAGCAGAAGTGATGTACAGCTTTCAGGTAACATCCTTAAAACACAGGTTCTTCCCCTAGACTGTCACAAAAACATACTAATTGAGAAAATTGTTAGGGAAAATGCAAAGATAGCCTTTGGAATCCCAAAACTGTTCCAGCTGACAAGAAAAAAAAATACTTTCTACCTCGTTTGAGCCACTTGGGTTAGGTCTCTTTGCTAATGCAGCCTAGGCTATACTCTGATTAACACAGTAGGCAAAGGAGAACGCAAGCACCTAAGATAACTAATCTATCAAATAAGGAAAAGAAACAAAACATTAAGAAGAAGTGTTCCTAGAAAACCAGTTACTGGACAACATCGCTTTCACTTACATCAAATGCACATTCATACACACTTTTTAAAGGTAAAATGTGAGGGTGTAATTTTTCTTTTTTTTTTTTAAGACGACGTCTCAATGTATTGCCCAGACTGGAGTGCAGCGGCGTTATCATGGCTCACTGCAGCCTTGACCTCCTGGGCTCAAGGGATTCTCCCTCCTCAGGCTCCTAGAGGTCTTGCTAGGTTGCCCACACTGGTCAAAAGTGTCCATTTTAAATATAGAAAATGAATTGATAATTACCACTATGACCTGAATCAGAAGGCTGCAAATCAAGAGAAAATAATAGCTCAAATGGACAAGAATATACATTCTTAATTAAAATAGAAAGAAGACACAAAATGTTTTTAAGCAATAAACCTTATCATAGATAAATCTAAATTGACAATGATGGTGTGGCTGAAACTTTCAGTGTAAGGGCTAAATAATGATTCTGAAATAAAATGGATTACAGATGGATTAAAATGTCTATACCATCAAAATTCTTAGAGTTAGTTGGGAGAAGGGGAGTTTAACGCATTCTAAAGATCTCATTTTGTATCACAATAAACAACTGGGGACTAATATCCATTGGTAAAGGGGCAACGCTGATATCTTCATTTTACTTAATTTTTTAAAAGTCTTCACACAAAGCAGAAACCATAAATTAATAGCAACAGATAAAACATCAAAAGTAAAAAAGAGAAAATGAAAACACACTGTAAAATAAACAGAAAACAAAATAAGATGGAAGGCATGGTTTAAGATATTTATGTTGACTGAGTATTGGGTTCAGTGACCCAGTTCTCCTATTGGATTAAGAATCAAGTCCCATCTATATGTTGCTTAAAATAAACTTTCAAAAAGACTTTTAGTAATTTAAATATAGAGATACAGATAAGATGGATGTTAAAGGGATAGCAAAAGATATATAATGAAAGAGTACTCATAAGAAACCTGGAGTGACTATATAAATGTCAGACATAATAAACTTTAGGATAAGATATATTACTAGAGACAAACAGGGTATTTTATCCCTCTCAAAATCCCAATTCAATTTTTGTAGGAAGTACCATGCTTATTCCCAAAGTTACATGGAAGCAAAAGAGACATATAATAGTCAAAACAAATTTTAAGTAGAGGACCAAAGAACATTCTCATGACTTAAAGTTCCACTATAAAGCTACAGAAATAATCAAAATACTGTGGTATTCACAGAGGATAGACATATAGGTTAATGAAGCAGACTGAAAAAGTTAAGAAGTAGACCAAAAAATATAACATAAATTGGTTTTTAACAGAGATACCAAAGTGATTCATGGGTAATAGTATTCTTTTAGCAAAAGCTGCTGCAACAAATGAATATCAATGTTGGGGGGTAGGGGGAAGAGGGTACTTATTTTACAGAATAGGCAAGCATTTAAAAATGAATCATGGTCCTAAATGTAAAAGTAAAAACTAGATGCCATAGAATTTTGTTTTATATTTTCATTTAGTTTAAAATATTTTCTAATTGTTCTTGTTAATTTTTTCTTTGATTCTCGGGTTATTTAGAAAAGTGTTGTTAATTGCCAAATATTTACTATTATCGAAGACATCTTTCTGCATTAATTTCTAACTTAATTCTGCTTTAATCAGAAACTATATCCTGTATTATCTCTTTTGTTTAAAATTTCTGAGGCTTGGTTTATGGCCCAGAAATTGGTTCTTTTTGTTAATGTTCCCTGGACACTTCAATAGTATTATATCGTTTTTATTGTGTAGCTTGTACTACAATTCTTGATTAAAGCAATTGGATTTTTAGATTTGTTCAAGACTTCTATAGTCTTACTAATTTTTTTCGGGTCTACTCAAATAATTATGGAGAAATGAGACAGAAAGGAGGGGAAAGTATGTATACCATGCAAACATTAATCATAAGAAAACTTGTCAAATGGGGTATGTTTTTTCATCCCTTTGCTTCTAACCAGTCCATGTCTTTAACTGAAGTCTATTTCTTGTAATTACCATAAAGTAGAATGTTGCTTTTTATTTAGTCTGAAAGGTCTCCCATTTATTTGCATATATGGCCTTTTACATTTAATGAAATTATTGATGTAGTTGGGGTTAAATACACCACCTTGCTATTTATTCCTTCTTCTTTGTGATTCTTTTTTAAATTTTCCTTTCTTTTGGATTAACATAGTATTTTTACTATTAAATTTCATTTCCACTCATTAACTATACTTCCTTCTGAAAAACACGTATTCTTATTGTTTGCTATAAAGTTTACCATATGCCTCCTTAACTTACCACAATCTAACTTTAACCAATATTATACATCATGAAAAATGTATACATAATAGTATATGTATAATAGTACACATCCATTTTCTTCCCTTTCCTCCATTCTGCTGCTGTTATTCATTTTACTTGCACATATATTATAAAATACAACTTATTGTATTTTTGCTTTCAAAAATATATATTAAATTACAGAAACAAAAAAATCGGAAAAAATCTTTCATGTTTACTCACATACTAACTATTCCTGGCACTCTCCAGTCCTTCGTGTAAATACACTTTTTTATCTGATATCATTTTCCTTCTTTCTAAAGAACTACAAATCTCTCAGTATTAATTATTCTGAAGAATTTTTTTCCACCTTTATTTTTGAGTACTTTTCCCATTGGATATAGGTTGTTTTTTTTTCATACTTTAAAGATGTAATCCTATTTTTTTTTTTTTTTTTTTTTTTTTGTGGCTTTCATCCTTTGTGTTGAGAAGTCTGAGAAAAAAAATTTCTTACCTTTGTTGCCATGAGATGCATACTATTTTTTCTTTGGCTGCTTAAAAATGTTTTTTTCTTGTTGCTAGTATTCAGTAACTTAGTTACAGTGCGTATTGTGTGACTTTACAGTTATCTTGCCTAAGATACTCTTAGATCTTTTATATTTTTTCTAAATTTGGAAAAGATACCTACTTTTCTCAAACATTTTCTCTTTCAGTTATGAACACTCTTTAAACTTCCACTATTGTCTTAGATTTTACTTTTTAAAGTATTTTTCATTTTGTAATCCAGTTTGGATCGTCTTTATTGCTATGTGTTTGAGTTCAATGATTGCTTCTGCAGGGCTCAATCTGTTTTTTAATCCCGTCTAGGAAATTTTTTAACACCTGTATTTTTTAAGCTCTGAAAGTTTTGTTTCCAGTTTATACGTTTCTTTTCTCCCTTCTTCATGTTCATGTTTTTCTTTAAATTCCTGAACATACTCATAATTAACGTTTTAATTCCTTGTCTGTTCTAATTATATCATCTTTGTCATTTCCAGGTCTATTTCTATTGATTTTTTTTTCTTTTACTTATGGTTTACGTCTTCCTGAGTCTTCTGGTGTCTAATACATTTTGATTGGATGGTGGAATCTGAATTCTGCATTGTTGAGTTCTAAATATTGCCTTGCTTTAATAAGCATTGAACTTCATTCCAGAAAGCAGCTAAATTATTTACAGATGCATTTTATGTCAAGTGATTTTTTTAAAAAACCAGCTCTGTTTAGATTATATCTACAGTAGTTTTACTTTAGGACTAGTTTAGTTCTACTAGTAAGGTGCGACATTTCTGTAGTATATACCCCATGCCTTGTGAATTCAGTGAGGACTCTCCCCGCTAGGGGTTGAAACTCAAATACCTCTCAGCCCTGTGCGAGCTGTGGAAATTGGTCAGCCTACAGCCTCGTAACATACTTTTCCATGTCTTGTGAAATTTTACCCTAATATATGCACAGCTTCATATTCAACAAGAGACTCAAATGCCCCAATCATATCTATGAACCCCTTCATCTATCTAGCAGCCTCTACTCCAGTATAGCCCCTAGGTTCTCTGATTTCTGTCTCTCCAACTTGGTAAGACTGTCGTGCTTTGCAAAGGTTTACTCTTCCTGCACTAAATTACAGAAATTCTTCCAGGCAGAAATCTGGAGTGAACACAAAACTCATCTTATTTCCCTTGCTTCAAGGATCACAGTTCCATATTGCCTATTGTTCACTTTCTAAAATTTTCCCCATTTTTCTATTTAAGCCTGGGGGGTGGTATGTCTGGTCCCATTTACTCTATGTCTAAAATAAAATTTCTAGAATAAAATTTTTAAGTTGCATCATGGGTATGAGACAGTCTGAGGTTAGGGTGACTGTCCTTCAAGATGCCTTATATACCACAAAAAGCTATTAAATGATCCTGCATTCTTAAATAGGTAGAATGCATGTGTGTTGGAAATAAAAAGTAGGAAAAAAAAAAGAGCATTCCAATTTCTCTACTAGATATCCTTTTGTAGAATTTGGTCTCTCTGTCCCTGAAGTATAATATCCTGCAGGAACCGATGTCTGGTTTCCAGAGCTGTACTGTGCTCTTATTAAGACAACACAGTAAGAGTTACACTAAACCTAAAACCATGGATGCTTCGTGGTCATCTGGAAGACTTTATTCCAATAAACAGACCTAACAAGGACTTCTATTCTACCATCAACATGAGTATCACAAGGCTTCTTACTCCACAACGGGTACAACGTCAACTATCTGAAACCAAGGAGAAGCCCCAGGGGCGTGTATACTTGCGTCCATGCTTGGTGATAACCAGGAATGTGCAACTGAAGAAACTACTTCTTAGCAAGGGCAGAGCACAATATTCAAGGTCTCAGATCCCTCAGAGATAAAGGCATTCTTTCTCCACTGGGTGAGCAACTACCATGAGAAGTTGTGCTCTTTTATGGGGAAGAGAATCTAGGATATGTATGAAAATATACAAATAATATCAATTATGGCTGTGAGAACAACTCCAGCAGTGGGACTATATCTTGTCCTATTAGTCTTCCTGTTGTAAATCATTTTTAGAAATTGTGACTGGTCATAACCTTGAAGAATGAGTGTTAGGAAATAGTGGAATAATTATGGGCCATAGGTGGCTCTGAGAAGAGCAAGGAATACCCTGAAAGACACTCTCAGTGTGATCCCATTCACCTCTACACACTGAAGGCAATTACGGTGAACTCCTGTGACTCTCTGCCTAGAAAATTTTTTTTCCTTGGCTATTAAAATATGCCTTGACCATGTTCAAGACAAGTTAAAAGGGCAGGGAGTCAGTTTGCCTGAAAACAGACCTCAATCAATGTTAGAGGAGTGAGCAGTTAAACGTGCCAGCTTTCTCCCACCTGGTCTGGGATGCCTCTGAGGCCAGTTCTTTATTGTCTCCCTGAGTTCTTAGTGAAACTGGTCCCAATTACCCACAGGCATGATTGGCTAGATTAAGTATCTTTTAGTTGCTTTACTTCCCTTCCTTGGTTTACATCCTTGTTTCCTTACCTCCTCCCTGACCCCTAACAATCACTTTCCAAATGAGCTACTTGCACCCAAAACCTCAGGCCAAAATCGTTCTTAGGGAATACAATCCATTATACTATTTATTAATTGATCCCAATATATGGTGCAATTGGCATTGCAGAAAAGTAAAGCAAGGATAGAATTTTACAGTATCTATGCTAGGACAATTGAGCATCATCTGAAAAACCAAAAAGAAAGATACCTGTTTCTGAATAATTCCATTCCAAATGGACCAAGAATTTAACTGAGTAGAAAACCTTAAACATTTTAAAGAGAGAATGTAGGACAATATCTTTATTGCATTTTCAAGGAAAGTGGGGGGAATATATTTCATAGACATGTCCCAAATTTTGAAAATCAAAAGGAAAAGACTCACAGTGGGAGAAGACATTTACAACACAGGATCAATAGCCAGAACACATTAATAATTCCAGTGACTCAACAAGAAAGTAGAAAAAAAATCCAAACAAAAAATGGGCAAAAAAAACCCTATTATTTTGGAAACTTGAGTGGCAAGCACCAATAAAAAAGTCTCCTAATCCAAATCTTGTGGCCTCACAGTATACATGCAGTGTTTTAAATCTATTGCTGTAATGGTTTAAATCACTTGCTTTCTTCACTTTTTGCTGAAAACTTCAGAAGTAAATGACGTTCCACTACGCAGACTTGCTTTATAGAAATTATATAGTGGGAAAAATTCCTATTTTTAAAATAAAAATGTGTCCTGAAGCTTTTAATAGAGACATTTTCAAATTGTTGAACAACATGGCCAGTTCTAAGTAAAAAAAAGAAATCTCCCAAATGTAATACATATTCTGATATAAGAGAAAATGGTACTAATAAACTGAGTGATAGAAACATATGTTGCCACCATCATAAGTTAAATAGAGTATTGAGTTGTCGGAATCTTTTTTTGTTACAAATGTTAACAGCCCTTCATCCTGTTATAATATCTTTAGAAGTATATTTTCATCTTTCATTGTATTATGAAGCATTTCGTATCTTAGCTTTCCTTTGATAGCTAATAACTACCTTGAGTTAATAATACACTTGCTCATCTTCCAGAGATTATACCTTTCTAGCTCAGATAAAGTCTTACACTGAGATTCAATAATTCCAAATAAAAGAAATACTACTACAAGGCTTAAGAAACTTCAGTAACTTCTTAATTCCTAAAAAACAAATCACAAAAAGCTTTTTTCTAGCACAACAGATATTTGTATTATGCATTCCAAAACCACCTTCTTAGAAAAAACATTGCAGCACATTTGTTTCATTTATCTTTCTACAAAGAGAGAAATGATATTATTTCTCAGCTTCAACAGAAGATGATTTTAAGTACAATAGAAAGGTGGCTGTGGTGAAACAGCAAGTCTGCAAGGAAGCTAAAACATGCCCCTTACTCTATGACTTTTAACATCAGGCTCTTGTCAAGGAAGTTTTATTTGTTTGGGGAGGCTGTTGTGGTGGTAGTCTACTTCTAGTTCGAGAATCCTTGACTTGAAGTTGTCAGGCCTCTGAGCCCAAGCCATCATATCCCCTGTGAGCCACATGTATACATCCAGATGGCCTAACTGAAGGATCACAAAAGAAGTGAAAATGGCCTGCTCCTGCCTTAACTGATGACATTTACTTGTGAAATTCCTTCTGGCTCATCCTGGCTCAAAAGCTCCCAAACTGAGCATCTTGTGTCCCTGACCCCTGCCGGCCAGAGAAAAATCCCCTTTGACTGTAATTTTCCACTACCTACCCAAATCCTATTAAACGGCTCCACCCCAAACTCCCTTTGCTGACTCTCTTTTCTGACTCAGCCCACCTGTACCCAGGTGATTAAAAAGCTTTATTGTCACCCAAAGCCTGTTTGGTGGTCTCTTCACACAGACACGAGTGAAAGAAGTTTTACACATTATCTTGCTGTCTCTAAACCAAAACTGTGTATAGCAATTTCATCTGTCCTAGTTTATAGAAATACACCATAAAGTCATTTTAAGAAATGTTTCATGCATAACAGGCTATAGGTGCTATGGTTTAGAAATGGTTTGTTCCAACCAAAACTCATGTTAAAACTTAATGGCCAGTGTAACAGTGTTGGGAGGTAGGGCCTATAATAGGTGATTTGGGGTCCTTAAAAATGAATGAATGCCAGTCTCAGGAGACTGGATGAGGTCTCACAATACTGGTTTACTTCTCACAGGAATAGATTTATCTTCACAAACTGAGTTGTTGTAAAACAGGTCAGCCTCCTATGTCTCCTTCCTTTCTTTCTCTGCACACACCCATTTCTCTTTCCATATGTATGCCATTTATGACACAGCATGAGAACTTCACCAGAAGCCAACCAGAGGCAGCTACCTGACTTTGAACATCCCAGCCTCCAGTACCATAAGCTAAATAAACCTTTTTTTCTTTATAACTTATCCAGTCACAGGTATTTCATTGTAGTATAAAAGCAAAATACAATCTTGGGACCACAAACTCACTGTGCCCAAGGGAAAAGTTAAACTTGGAAACTGAGTCAAGCAAAAACTGCCTTCCTTTTGTTCCCAGATAGCTGTAATTTCATATGCTTACTTTATTGTATGTAAAAATGTAGATTTACTAAGCTCCAAACCAATGCATAATTCAGTACTTCCACACAACTTCTTAGATGTAAACTGTAGATTTACCGAGTACTCATCAGAGCCTCACAAGAATGTAACCACTTGCCCCATTGCTTACTCTCCCTCCTTTTTGTTTTTTCCTTTTTTCTTACCCTCTCACTTGTTCTGCCCCTTTTAAATAAGTTATCTCTTTGGAATAATAGCACAAGACACAGATCTTACTGCAACTTGTGTAGTTTTTTTCCCAGGCATGTCCTCAACCTTGGCAAAATAAACCTCTAAATTGATTGAGATCTGCCTCAGCCACTTTTTGGTTTAGAGTAGCAACAGAAAATAAACTAAGAGAGAAAATTGGTACCTACAAGTGTGGTTGCTTCTCTAGTAATACCTTAAAATGTGAAAGTGGCTTTGGAACTAGGTAATGGGTAGAGGTTACAAGAGCTTGGAGATAAAGGCTAGAAAAATCCTAGAATGCCATAAATGTAGTGGTAGGGGTCATTCTTGTGAGGGCTTAGAAGACAAGAAGATTAGGGAAAGTGACTATTCTCAGAGACTGCTTAAGTGGTCATGACCAGAATGCTGACAGTATTGTGGACAGTAAAGGACATTCTAATGAGGTCTCAGAGGGAAATGAGAAACGTCTTAATGAGAACTAGAGTAAAGGCCATCCTTGTTACACAGTTGCAAGGAACTTGGCTCCATCGGGTCCAGGCCCCAGGGCTTTGTGGAAGGTGGAACTTCAGAGTGATGAACTAGTCTATTTTTGTGGAAGAAATTTCTAAGCAAAATATAGGAGGAGCTGCATGGTTACTTTCAACTGTGTACAGTGAAATGTGACAGAAAACAGAAGCAAAGAATAAAGATGTGAAAAATTTGCAGCCTGTCCATGTAAAGAACAAAAAAGCATGTTGAGGAGACTAAAACAAGGGTGTATCCAAGACAGCAGTTACTAAAGAGAATCATACTGATATAAGGGAGCCAGAGGCGATTGATCAAGACAGTGGGAAAAAGACCCCAAATGTACTTCAGACATCTTCTAAGTTGCTGCTCCCATCACAGGCCTAGAGACCAAGGAGAAAAAAAATAATTTTGTGTGACAGGCCCAGGGTGCCCTCCACAGCCTCACTGACCAGGGCTTCCTCAATACTCAGCTCCATGCATTCCAGCACAACACTCTTCAACTGTTACAACTTTGGGTCAAGTTCTTCTAGGTGCCTTTCTAAAGCTTACGAGCTGTAAACCTCGGCAGCACCACCCACATCATGGCTTTTAATAGGCCCAGATAGAGCTTGTGCTGCATCTCTGGAAGGTGCAAGCAGCAAGCTTTGTTGGTGTTCACAGGGTGCAGACACGCAGATTGCAAGAGCTATGCAGACATGGTTTCCTCCACTTACATTTCAAAGGATGTTGCAGAAAGCCTGTGGGCCCAGGCGGAAACACACTGCAGGCATGGGGCCTCCACAGAGAGTCTCCACTAGAATGCCCAGTGGAGTTATGGGGGCGAGGCTGCCACCCTCAGGATCCAGAACTGTACAGTCATTGGCAGTGTGCAACACAAGCCTGGAAAAACTGGAGGCACCAGTGTGCAACTGCAACCTCTGAGAACAGCCATTTAGACTGAGCCCAGCAAAGCCATGGGAGCAGGTCTTCCCAAGGCCTTGGGGGCCCAACCTTCACCCCAGTGTGTCCATGAGGTGGTACACAGAATGAAAGATTACTCTGAGATTTTAAGATTAAATGTTTGCGCTGACGACTTTTAAACTTGCTTTGAGCCAGTTACTCCTTTCTTTCTGCCTATCTCTCTGTTTTGGAATGAGAGTATTCATCCTATGCCTGTTCTGTCATTATGTTTTGGAAGTAGATAACTTGTTTTTAATTTTACAGGCTCACAACTGGAAGGAGTTTGCCTTATTTCGCAGATGAAACTTTGGACTTTGCACTTCTGAGTTGGTGCTAGAATGTGTTAAGCCCTTTGGAACTAAAGGGATAGACTGATTGTATTTTGCATGTGAGAAGGACATGAGTTTTGGGTGACCAGGGGTAGAATACTAGGGTTTGTCCCCACCACAACTCTTGTTGAAATTTAATTGCCACTGTAAAGGTGTTGTAGGGTGAGGCCTTTAAGAAGTAACTAGGTTACAAAGATGGATTAATTTATTTCTTGTGAGACTGGGCTCATTGTTGTGAAAATGGATTTGCTTTCACAAGAGTGGGTTGTTTAAAGTAGGTCAGCCTCCCTTCTCCCTTCCCTTCCTTTTCACATGTGCTTGCTTCCCCTTCCAACTTTTCTGTGATGCTGTGAAGCAACACAAGGCCCTTGCCAGACACCACCACCATGACATTGGTCATCCCAGACTCCAGAATCATCAGCCAAATAAATTCTTTTCTGTATATATTACACAATCTTAGGTATTCTGTTACAGCAACAGCAAAATGGACTAACACAAGAGATAAGAAACAATTTATGGCCAGAACAAATTGTTCTCTGTTGCTGTTATTTTCTAATTTCAGGTTCTTGATATTAGAACCTGCCATGCATAATAGGTTCAGCTAGACCACATAAACCTCCACTAAGTAGTTGTTGAAAACTAAACTGGATTTAACAGATACTACCTGTCCAGATAGTCTGTGCTGTGTTGTTGGTGCCACAAGATATTTTGGCAGGTGAAAAGGCAATTATTTTGTTAACCAAGAATTAAAGGTGTATTTTTGTCTGTATTTCAAAAGTAGTTTTAGGAGGCGGACAGCTTAATATATTTGTTTTATATTATATAAAGTATTGTTAGTACAATTGTAATTATATGTTAATATGCATATTCACTTAATAAAAAGGAAATATAGTAAGCAGTAACCAGGGCTGCATGTCAAATGTAAATAAATGACAAATTCATATACATGGATTCATTTTTTTAAGATAATTTTGTTTTAAAGGTGATATATGCTTTAAGAGCTTTAATTTGAAATATATGGTTATTCAAGTTAAAACATAAAATTCAGTACTCTAAATATTTATTTTTATACATTTTTTAAATCGGAAGACATATCTGCTTAGGTTAAGAATCCTATATTATTCTGAGTTTTGCTATTGCAATATAGCACATTCAGTCCATTTATATATGAGCATTTTTTGAGGTAAATTATACCCCCCTAAATAATATATGCTTTCAAGATTAAGCAAATATGGTTGATCAGAAAGCACATAACATTATAGCAGGAAGAATCCTCGCATTTAAAAGCTGAGAAATCAGAACCCATGGAAGTAATTTCTGATTTCCCACCTCCATATCATTCTCTTTTGACATGTATTTCATTTTAATCTCTTTCCATATAACACATATTTTTTCATATATACAGATAAATATTTATTGAAAATTATCTAGGTCTAGTCCAAGATGCTAAAAAAAAAAAAAAAAACCAGAGGAAAATAAACAGAATAGTTGCCCTATGGAGTTTCCTAGCAAAAAAAGAACATAATTATAAATACAGTCATTCTTTGGTATTCTTTGGTATCACTGGGGATTAGTTCTAGAGTTCCTGAGAGTGGATATCAAAATCTTCAGATGTTCAAATTCCTTACATAAATGGCATATATAGCATTTGCATATAACCTATGCATATTCTTCCCATGTAGTTGAAGCCATCTCTAGATGACTTAAAATGCCTAATACAATTTAAACACTGTGTAATTAAGTGTTACACAATACCACTTTATCTGAATTATTTTTATTGCTGTATTTTTTGTTGTTGTTGTTTCCTGAATATTTTTAATTCATGGATGGTTCAATTGCCAATGCAGAAACTACAGATGTGAAGGCCTGACTGTATTTGTATTTATGAACTCTGTTAAGTGTTATACACGAATATAAAGTACCATGAGACCTCATTGAGATTTGAAGTCTGAGTGAATAGAAGTCAAATAGAAAAAGAGAGGGAGAAAGGCAGAAAGAAAGCTCTAGGAAAATCCTAAAGTAGGAATAGGCATGATGAAGAAGAAGAAGAAGAAACTAAAAAAAAATGTAATGGCTGAAAATCATAGACGAATGGGAAGAGTTGTGTCACATTATGCGTAGCCTTGGTCTTTTCCTAAAAGCAATGAGAATTAAGGCAAGAAGGAATTTAACACAGTGAAACTGTGAAATCAGACTTGCATTTTATTAAATATAGCAAACAGACTTCCCTAACTGTTTCCATGCTGAACAGTTAGGGAAATAAGCAAGAATAAGCAGAGATTCATTAGAGTAGACAGACAAATAGGAAGAAAGCAGAAGTATTTGGTGAAATGTAAGTGGAATTTGTTATTTCAAAAAAGAAAAATAATTTTTGTCATATTTTCCTTAGAGTTAAAGTAATTTAGTTTGAAAACTACTCATCGAATTAAGACATGGAAGTCTAGAAAAATGTAGTGAGAGTTTTCTTACAGTTTTTCTTTAACAAAATAGAACAGAATTTGTTAAACAAAAAGCCGAATTATTGTAATTAGAACCATCTAGTACAGAAATAGACATGAAGAAATGGACAAGTAGGGTATTCAATCAATACCTTTTCTTTTTTAGAGAAAGATAGGGCGGTAAGTGGATAAACAAGTTGACTGAATAAATATCTGTTTTGTTCTTAATTTTTAACCTGTACAAGGATTCAGAATGTATAAGTGCCACTTCAAATAACCAAGTAAATGTTTAAAAAAAAAAAAAAAGACAAAGAATAAAGTAACAGTTAATAGTATCAGGTCCCTGACAGGTAAAAGTGATATCAAACATTCCACAAAATAGAGTTCTAATTATTCCTTTTCTACATATTCTTTCTTCTCGTCTCATCTCAAAATAACATATTTGTCTTAGAAGTTATTTATATGACTTATTATCTACATCAGCAGTTATCAAACATTTTTGTTTCAGGATGCCTCTAAAGTAAAAAATTATTGAGTACCCAACAAGCTTTTGCTTTTAGGGATTATAGCTATCAATATTTACCATATTAGTAACTAAGACTAAGAAATGTTAAAATATAATTTATACTTTTATATTCAAATCAATGTATCATATGTTAACATAAATACCATATTTTTATGAAGAGTCAATATGTTTCCAAACAATCATTTAGTGAGAAGAATTATATCTTTTTGCAAAACTCTGTCTGGATTAACATAGCACAGCTGTTTGCTCTTATCTGCTCCTGCATTCATGATATTAATAAATGGTTTAGGTAACAGTGTATAAAGAAACTGGCCTCACAAAGATAGACCTTTTCAGATCATTATTAATATTTTTCTTTCATACTACACCAAATCTTACACATCAAGGTGAATTTCAATGTGGAATATGAAAGCACTGTCAATGAACTTTTATTCTGTGATGTCTTAAATACCATTTGTCTATCTGCAATTTGGGACTTTTTAACTGATTCCTGATTTTGTAACATCATGCGCATTGGTCATTTGAGACTTATTGAGTCACTGAGCTATAAAATATCTAAAAATTCTCTTGTGTTAACAATGCCACTGATCTTATCAGAAAAATCTTCAAGTACTGGGAACCTACCAGGCTTATGGTGCTATATATAAGTTTTTATAAGTTCTATTTTTTACCTGAAAGCTTACATTTTATCACTGGCAATAAATACCGTAGGTTTTATTCCTTTAAGTGATAGATCCAATTTGTTCATTTTGAGAAAACACCCCCTAAATACTCAAATCTGAATTAAACTCTGTCAGACATTCTTTAAAGTTAAATGATGTTCCATTAAAACAAAATGGCTACTTTAGTTCTCAAAGAATTGCACGAGTGCTGTCCTTGGAGACCACCACTTTATGTGGTAAGGAATCAAAGTCCTGCTTTATATATACATTTTGTTACACAGAATACTTCAAAGATTTAATGAAATTTAAAACTTCTACTTCTTTATAGGGACATTCTTAAGTAACAACTGTTTTTTGTGTTTTTGTTTTGTTTTGTTTTGTTTTTGGAGACGGAGTTTTACTCTTTTCCCCCAGGCTGGGGTGCGATGGCCTGACCTCGGCTCACTGCAAACTCCGCCTTCTGGGTTCAAGGGATTCTCCTGCCTCAGCCTCCCGAGTAGCTGGGATTACAGGCGCCTGCCACCACACCTGGCTAATTTTTGTATTTTTAGTAAAGACAGGGTTTCACCATGTTGGCCAGGCTGGTCTTGAACTTCCGACCTCAGGTGATCCACCTGCCCCAGCCTTCCAAACTGCTGGGATTACAGGCATGAGCCACCGCTCCTGGCCTTTTTTTTTTTTTCCCCCTGCAAGAATAGACCTTGCTGGGTGTGGTGGCTCACACCAAAAGACCAAACAAAATAAACAACAACAACGACAACAACAACAAAATAGCTGAACTGGCAGTAAAGAATATACTGACTATTACTAGGACCCTTTGCTGTCATTGCCTTCATTTCTGCCAAGGCACCAGCACTTTCACCCATCATCACTTTGTTTCATTGGTGCAAGTATCAGCACAGTGAAAAAGGAAAACAGCATCCTGTTTTACGAAGAAAATAGTTGAGATCTCTCAATTCCTCCTGAAAACATCCCAGAATCCTAGGGACTCATGAATCCCAGAGTACACTGCTGGTATACACCATTCATTCTGCAATTGAACCTGGATGCTTTCAAAATCTTTCAAATGCTTTTTAACCACTATCCTCCACATTTTTTAAATTAAATTGATCTTTTTAATATGAATCTATGTTGTTTCATAAGACTAGCCTGTTTCTTTTAAAATACTTCAGTTCTTTCTATTACTATTCTTAGTTGTGACATGCTTTTACTCAAAGTGTTCAAGAAACTGTCAACTGGACATATTTAAATTATTTTAGAAACTTTCTGCATTCCAAAGTGAGTCTGCATGACTCTGCAAATTATTCAAAGCCCTATGTGCTGAATAGGTACCACTTACGTAAGAAATATTTGCTTCATTTAATTCCCTTCTGTCAACTTGCTTCTTTTCATATAGACAGTTCATTTCCATTTATCTCTGTGAGAGCTCAATTGTCTTTGATGACTCAACATTTAAAAAAATCAGAAGAGAAAATACGTGTCATTCATTTCGGCAAATTATAAGAAATAAAATGTATGAGATGAAAATGAAGGCCATTTCCTGGTGAGACACTTTCCAAGAGCAAAGTTTAAAATAGAAAACTACTACTCTTGTACTGGAGAAACAGAGATCCTAATTGCTGTCTATAGGGGGAGAGAATAGCTTTTTTTCCAAAGATTAAATGAATAAGGATATGATTCTTAGGAAATCTAGAATGAGCAGTGGCTCCATCTTCTCTTCTGCTTACAACTCACATCTGTCATTTTCCTCCCAGTAAGTACTGGAAATGGACATAAACTTGCCTGCATTACAAATAAAGTAATTAAGTAAGGAAATCCGTGTCTTCATTTAAAATGTTCTGTTCAAACTAAAGCAGTCTCTGCAAATTTACTGAGAGTTTCCTGGGCTGCTTTAAAATGTCCTTTTGTATCCATTTATTTCCTGCAACTAATGTAGATTCAATATCAAACACTAACAGAGATACTCTAGGGATATAAAACTGAATATAACTTTGCCCCTCTCTGTAATAGATTTATAAATTAGTGGAAAAAATAAGATATATTCACATGTTGCTAAATTACTAAAAAGCAACTCATGATACATTCCCTAAAGGTTAGAGAAATAAAGCTAAAAACGAATATAAAATGAGTGAAGGTGACATTTTTAACTGGACTCTCAAAGAGGAAAAGATTTTAACAGGTTGTGAAAATTACAAATGCACTCCAGGTATAAATGAAATACGAGGTATAAAAGACACAAAAGAAAAATAATATGTAATAGTCAAAGTGTGCTTGAGAGTTGGCAATGAACTCAGTTAATTGGATCCAACTTACCGGGACTTAATAGAGTAGAAAGAAACTGAATTAACATCAGAGAGCTGTGCCTCAATTTAGGTTATACCACTTGTGGTTACGTGAATTGGACACATCACTTTATCTTTTTATGTCTCACTTTTTCGTCTGAAGAATTAGTATTATGAGCCCTGCCTTTCCTACACTGCTACAATCAAATAATACATTCACAAATGCATAAGAGCTACGAAATAATATATTTCTTGGGTTTTAAATTTTTTTTAATTTTTTTAAGACGGAGTCTTGCTCTCTTGCCCAAGCTGGAGTGCAGTGGTGTGATCTCAGCTCACTACAACCTTCACTTCTTGGATTCAAGTGATCCTCCTGCCTCAGCCTCCCGATAGCTGCAACTACAGACATGCGCCACCATGTCCAGCTAATTTTTGCATTTTTAGCAGAGAGGGAGTTTCGTCATGTTGGCCAGACTAGTCTTGAACTCCTGACCTCAGGTGATCCCCACACCTCGGCCTCCCAGAGTCTTGGGATTACAAGTGTGAGCCACCACAGCTGGCCACCATTTGTTTTATTCTAATTTTTAAACATTTATTTTTTATTTAGATATTTATCATAATACCTGGCTGAAATATATACATCAAAATTTAGTATTTGTCAAAGCTGAAAATGGAAACTAGGAGAACAAACTAGAATATGCATTACATAGTTTAGAGCAGCACTAATAAAAAATTCTGGAATGTTGGAAATATTCTAGATCTATGTTGACCAATACAGTGGCTACTTGCCACATTCATCTATCCAGCAATTTGAAATATGGTTACTGCAACTGAAGAACTAAATGTTTACTTGTTCTTAATTTTAATCAACATAAACTAGAGTTAAGTGCTACATGTGGCAACTGGATGTTGTATTAGTGCAAGTTTCAAAAATGGTACCTATAAAAATAAAATAAAATAAAACCAACGACTGAACTTATTACTAACATTTCTACTGAGTCTAAGATTTCAAAGTAAAAATGCTAATCACAAATCTCCTAGAGGCAAATGAAGTCATTATTTTAAATAGCCACTGACTATGGAATATCACTTAAAATGTAGTGTTTTTTTAATTCACAGAGAAAAGCGATGATGGAATTATCTTACTTTTGCATGCAAGAAACAAATTTCTGAATGAAAAATGTAGATTACATATTATTAACAAAAACGCCAAAGACTGGAAAAGTATTTCCAATACATGGGACAAATACAATGCTAATTGCCTAAAAGTATATAATTTCATCATTCGACAAGTAAATTATAACCTAATAATAATGAGATGTAGGACATGAATAGGAAAAGAAATATAACTAGGAAGTAGACATTGAATATGTGATCAGTATGACTTATTTTACTTTTTAGATAGAGATTTAACATTTTGGGGAGTGAATGCTGAAGATGTGTACTAACTAGGCCACTCCATACATTGATAAAAGGCATGTAAATTTATGTAGCGTTTTAAGCAAACAATTTTGCAAAAGAAATTAAATTAGAAAATATATTTTTTAATTAAACAAGAAACTATAATTCTCAAGGTTCATTTAAAAATATATTTGCACCGACAGAGACACAAATAGGAATGAGATATTCATTTAAGATTGCTTACAACAGTAAAACTGAAAATGAAAATATACATACAAATATCAACATATAGCCAAGATATATTAAGTTCAAATTGCTGAATAGTTTGCTCATACTAGAGATATGCCAAACGCATGTTTGTTCAGACACTGAATTGCTAACATTAAAATTACTATTCACCCAAAGCTGAAGCCAAGTAACACCGGCCTTCTGAGATGACAATATGAACTTTTATCACAAATTATTACCATAACTCTAATTTCAAACTTTAGTTGTCAATTTTTTTAAGTTTGACAGAGTACAGGCATAATTATTTCAGTCTGCTGCTAACTTGACCCTATGTACTGTAATTTTCCTCATTTTTAAATGAGATCAGTAAAGGAGGAAAGTTTTGAATCGTTAATTTATTCTTCTCTAAGACTATCTTCTCATCTTTATCTTTATGATCTTTTCTTCTGATCAAAAGTAATTTATCATATTGTACATGGTTTTAGAAAGCTTACCCCTCACTGAATCTGAAAGGAGAATGTTGACATTATACTCTTAATTTGTCCCTCCAATTGGTAAAGAATCCTAAAACAATTGTTTTATTAAAAGATTCATGGCCTATACAAAAATTAAATTTAGTTTTTACAAGTTTATTTTGTTTAATGTGATGAATGAAAGAATATTCAATAATTCTACACAAGTTTGAATGGTGATATGATCTAAGCTTTATTATTGCTATCTATATTTTCATTTAACCTTATAAACCTTGACTCAAAAAGGAAATTATATTCCTAAATTTTCTGCCTAATCCCACCTCTCTTTTTCTCTCTATTGTTTTTCTGGTTTACTTATTATTAGTTAAGTAAATGTATCTTTTAGTTTACCTATCTACTTGAAATTTAATCACTGTTTTTGTACCTAAAATTATCAGCTTCCTCAATCACCATTAATTCTTGTATCATTTTGCAATAATAACATCTTGCAGCAATAAATATTTAACTGATAGAATTCCAAGCCCAAAGCATCTAAGAATATTTAACTCCTAATTTCATCTAGGAAGTTTAGAAAAATTCAAAGTGAACATCTGTAGATTAGCAATAAGTCTGAATGTTATGAATCATTCCTCTTTAATTAGGCATGTTAATCAGTGTTCATTGATCACTGATAAGATACAAGTTCAAGGATGTCAAAAACGACACTGAAGTAGTTATTCAAACACTGGCTTTCCAAAGCCAAGAATGATTCAAAGCTTAACAGAAGATTTTTGTTAAGCACAAAACTGAAGCCAGATCTTGGTGCCTGATAGAGAGATATGTAGAGAAATAGATGTCAGATAAATACATGATAGCAAGCTGGATAGATATATGATATTGTATGATTAGAAAAATGCTGAGTAAGCATATAGAAGTATTTTAGCATGACTACAGTTAACTATGAGGCAGAATTGAGTGTATGGGAGCAAAGGGGTGCTGCTAATTTTTTGCTCATATCTTTCTGTACTATTTTAACAATAAAAATACTTTATAGGCCAGGTGCGGTGGCTCACGCCTATAATCCCAGCACTTTGGGGAGTCCAGGCAGGCGGATCACCTGAGCTGAGCTCAGGAGTTCGAGACCAGCCTGGCCATCATGGCAAAACCCACATCTGTACTGAAAATACAAAAAAATTAGCTGGGTGTGGTGTCACGTGTCTGTAATCCCAGGTACCTCAGAGGCTGAGGCACAAGAATTGCTTGAACCTGGGCAGCAGAGGTTGGCAGTGAACTGAGATTGTGGCGCTGCACTCCAGCCTGGGTGACACAGGAAGACTCCATCTCAGTAAAACAAACAAAAATTATATACGAAAATATGGAAATATGCTACCTGATAACTTACATTTGGTAATTTTTGTTAAGAAAGCATTGTTAATTTTATTAATATATATTTAATAATACTTAGTGACAACAGAGAAAGCCAATACACATTAAGCTAAATTCTAGAGAGATAAGACTATATTCAGTTACAATATAATAAGCTACAATCTGTGTCTGTGTTTAGAATAAGACTAGCCAAGAAGACACTAGAACACTGGAAGCTTAGGGAGACAGTGATGGTGGTTAATTTTATCTTCACTGCTAGATTATAACTTGAAGACAATTTTGAGTCAAAGTCTTCCCTTTCTTAGTATCTTTCTCTGCTTCCTAAGAGAGGTTTTACTGGGTGTATGATATTATTGACGAAATACTTATAAGTGATTGTCTTCTGTCATGGTCAGACAGAGAAATGAAAGGTACCTTTTTCATTTATTTACAGAACCCATGGAAATTCTTTTCCTGGAAATGGGCATTCTACTTTAGAATGTGACTTCACAATATTCAGACTAATGAGTCAACCTTTTTGGAACCATAATTAAACTAGAAAAGTCAATATATAGTTTGGAGGAAATTTCACAGTGTTGGCACATAATAAGGGCTCAAAAATATTTGTTGAATAATACCTAAGAATTCAGTACCACTGACACTGTTTTGTATTTAAGCATTTTATTACATTATCTCAATTCACAAATCAATTGTAAATCAATGAACTAATTTACAAAAATTGATTTCATGTTGTTTTCTACATGACTTATAATTATTTTATAGAAGAGCTTAAAGTAGTATAGAGGCAAAAGATGCATAACAAAAAAGCATTCAGTGTGTTCAGTAGCCTCTGATTCCTACCTTCCCTGTGATGTGTTTGACAGTTTGTTTATTATTTTGTTTAATTCAAGGTCAAAATATAAGAGGCAATCCTAATCCAGCTAAAGAGGGTATCACTACTTTCACTCCTGCCACTTAAACTATAAGAAGAGTCAAACTCTGAACAACAACAAGAGTCAAAGTCAAATTATACAATCTCTTAGTAGGAAAAAAAAGATAAAAAGTTATTGAATCCAGCACTATATCCATTGGTAGAATCTTTTAATATTAGAACTAATTATTTTAGGTAGATGGAAGGAATGATTACTATTTCTAGAGTTGTAATGTAGATACTAATAAATATTGTAGGGTTGAAATATTGTAGGGTTGCAGGGCAGAATTCTTCTTCAGAAGGCAGAAAGGTGGAAATAAATATTTCCTACTCCAATAACACAAGACAGCTGAAGAACTAAAAATATTTTAACTTTTCTGGAGCCCCTCAGAGGGCTACAGTTTCAAGGCAAATGAGTAGTGTAAACTCTATGGAAAAGCAGGACCCACTAAGGGGATGACGCATGCGCATTGGTTCACCTGAGAAGAACACAGAAGGAAGGGAAGCCAGGTAGTGTAACCACATAAGAAGAATTCGTTAACAATGTTTGATGGGTTGCTATAGAAGCAGTGTTTAGAGGAATGGCATGAGAAGTTAGAACCTCTTGAGAGATACACACAAAACGACGTTCACTCACTCATGGGCTGCTCTCCACAGACGAACTCCGAGTGGGTGTAAGAAAGTGTAGGCCGGGCGCGGTGGCTCACGCCTGCAATCCCAGCATTTTGGGAGGCTGACGCGGGCGGATCACGAGGTCAGGAGATCGCGACCATCCGGCCAACATAGTGAAACCACGTCTCTACTAAATATATGAAAATTAGCCGGGCGTGGTGACCGGCACCTCTAGTCCCAGCTACTCAGGAGGCTGAGGCAGGAGAATGGCGTGAACCCGGGAGGCGGAGCTTGCAGTGAGCTGAGATCGCGCCTCTGCACTCCAGCCTGCGCAACAGACCGAGACTCCGTCTCAAAATCAGGACAGCCTGTGAGATCAGAGTCACCCTCTCATGGTGTAAGCCTGGAGGAGGGCAGCAGGGACTCCTGTGGGAAAGGTGACCTGTGATTCTTCTCTAAGGACTAGAGGGACCATAAGCCCTGTTGCACAGATGAAGGCCCATTGCATCTGGGGGAAGTAAAAAAGAAACAAAATAGTTACTCCTGGACACAAAACAGAAAACTGTGTTGTGGTCTCCAATCAGTGTAGATGGGCCAGGAATTTCTGTCCCATACAAAGTCCACCAAATAAGCAAGGCATACTGTAGCTACCATTGAGAACAGATTTGCTGAGATTCATTGAGGGCAGATTCACTAAGAAAACCCTGATAATGAGATGCCAAGGATTGGGGACCTTCCTAAGACAGGACAGTAGAAAACTCCTTGCTTTCTAACAGGCCAGCAAGCATCAAGTTAGCAGCAAGATAGGGTACCCCTGGAGAAGGGGCAAGAAAGACAGAGAGAGAGCCAGTCTGACATGTACATACACAGAAAAGCCAAAACTAAGGGTAGTGAAGGAAAATTCTGACTCCATTTATGTGATATTTGGGGAAAAGCAAAACCATAGTTAGAGAAAATAAATCAGCATTAGCCAGGGGCTTCAGATCAAGGGATTGGTTTACTACAGAGTATCCCCGGGGCACATTTTGTGATGATGGGAACATCCTGTATCTTCACTGTTTTCGTGGCTACATGACTGTGTATTTGCTATAACTCATAGTACTGTACATTAAAAAGGGTTATTGTATGAATGTATGTTACATGTTATAATCTATGTTATGTATGTTACACAATATACTTTATACTTATATATGTAAATTATCTCATTAACTCTGACTTTAAAAAATTCTGAGTCAACATAACATTGTTAAATATCTTCAGTCTGGGCACAGCGGCTCATACCTGTAATCCCAGAACTTTCAGAGGCCGAGGTAGGATGATCTCTTGAGCCCAGGAGTTCAAGACCAGACTGGCAATGTGGTGAAACCCCATCTTTTCCAAAAATACAAAAATTAGTCGAGTGTGGTGGCACCTGCCTGTGGTCACAGCTACTTGGGAGGCTGAGGTGGGAGGATCACTTGAGCCCAGGGAGGTTGAGGCTGCAGTCAGCCATGATCAGAGGAGGAGAAGTTTAAATGTAAATAAGTTCCATATTTCAAAAACTATGATGAAATAATTAGATCGAGACCTCAAAATCGATGGGGATGTTTATCTTACAAATGAAAACTATCATTTGTAAATGTCAGTTGGAACACTGACCTACCTGCCTGGTTCTTTCAATGAAATGAAGTCCTCCTGAAAGAAAAGCATTGGGAGATTTTAATAAACATTAAGAATATCTCATCCCCTGAAGAAGAAATATTAAGGGTAAAGATAATATGCTGATATTAATTCTCTTTAAATTATTTCATCTTTCTAGCGAGAAAGATACTATTTGATAATTATCAATAAATTGCTTTACTCTGCCCATTTCAGGCAGTCTCAGAGAAATAAAATATCTACAAATGAGACACATGATTGTCTGATAAACGATGTAACAATTTATCATTGCTCCTGGTGAAAGTCTAGAGGCGATATTTTTCTGTTTTTATTTACTGGTCTTATCAGTGCATGAATGCTATTTGAAAGCTAATTGTTATTGAGAGACTCTATTTTATTACTTAAGAAAAGCAAACGTAACCTGAGATTTCAGCGTGATATGTTAGTTGTATTTCATTTTATTCCTCGGTACTCAAGTCATCATACTTCTGAACTAGTCCCCCCTAGGGTTTAGTTTACTTAGTATCATTGATCCTCTCTTGCTCCTACTAATCAATTTACATCTACGGGAATGAAGTGGTTTCAAATTTTGGGCTCCGCATAGCCCTACACTTAGCTTCCTTATTGAAGTTGCCAGGTAAGCAAAACATGTTAGCTCGAACACGCAAGTAAGACAAATGCTACATTCATCTCGATGTTTCAGACATATACATACTTTTTCGTCTAGTACTGTTCAATAAACCTCAAATACTTGCTCTGGGACCCTTTAACCAAATTTCGTCAATGTGTGCTTAAATGTTTCCAAAGGCATTAGTTGAAATTGCAACCAAATTTGACCTCTGTCATGTTGACTATTGGCACTGTTCAGTATAAGCCTATGCACTTGAAAATTGTGGCATTTTTCTCTCTTCCATTCCAGAGTAGCATTTTTCCATTTTCTTTTTTTTTCACCATTTTTTAAAGACTAGTACGATGTCACAGTGAACTCAAACAAATTTACAAGAAAAAAACAAACAACCCCATCAAAAAGTGGGCAAAGGACATGAACAGACACTTCTCAGAAGAAGACATTTATGCAGCCAAAAAACACATGAAAAAATGCTCATCATCACTGGTCATCAGAGAAATGCAAATCAAAACCACAATGAGATACCATCTCACACCAGTTAGAATAGCAATCATTAAAAAGTCAGGAAACAACAGGTGCTGGAGAGGATGTGGAGAAATAGGAACACTTTTACACTGTTGGTGGGACTGTAAACTAGTTCAACCATTGTGGAAGTCAGTGTGGTGATTCCTCAGGGATCTAGAGCTAGAAATACCATTTGACCCAGCCATCCCATTACTGGGTATATACCCAAATGACTATAAATCATGCTGCTATAAAGACACATGCACACGTATGTTTATTGCGGCATTATTCACAATAGCAAAGACTTGGAACCAACCCAAATATCCAACAATGATAGACTGGATTAAGAAAATGTGGCACATATACACCATGGAATACTATGCAGCCATAAAAAATGATGAGTTCATGTCCTTTGTAGGGACATGGATGAAATTGGAAAACATCATTCTCAGTAAACAATCGCAAGAACAAAAAACCAAACACCGCATATTCTCACTCATAGGTGGGAATTGAACAATGAGATCACATGGACACAGGAAGGGGAATATCACACTCTGGGGACTGTGGTGGGGAGGGGGGAGGGGGGCAGGATAGCACTGGGAGATATACCTAATGCTAGATGACGAGTTAGTGGGTGCAGCGCACCAGCATGGCACGTGTATACATAAGTAACTAACCTGCACAACGTACACATGTACCCTAAAACTTAAAGTATAATTAAAAAAAAAAAAGAAAAAATAAATAAATAAAAATAAATAAATAAATAATTATAAATCCAAAAAAAAAAAAGACTAGTACGATGTCTATAATTTAAAAATCTCAGCTGTGTGTCTGCAACTGAGATTTTAAATTATAGAATTTTAGAACTAGAAATCATCAAAAGTTATGGAAATCCAGCATACATGCCTGCAACTGAAGTCTGTTTTTTTTAGTTTAGGCTTTATTAGAATAACATGAGAACTTTAAGGTTTTTTTAATAGTAGTTATACATGGTCATGCCATTGAAACCTATGCCAGATATGGCCTTGAAAAAATAAGTAAGAAAATCATTTGGAGTGTGTGCATTCAGGTTACAGTTAACTTTTGCAGTGAGTAACACAGGTGTATTGGCTCTGCCTCTAGTGAACAGCAACTAGGGCATATCTAGGGGCCTTAGACCACCTAGAATTCTGTTTGCCCTCTTGCATCACTGAAGGGTAACTATAAATCTTTTGTGCTAAAATTCCTCACAAGAAATATTCATTCTTTCCTAAGCAGAGATATAAATATTTATCCTTCCCTCAGCAGCTATTTTTTAAAAAAATGTATTTTCAAATTAAAACTTGTTGTCTTACTAAACACCAAAAGAAGGGAAGAAGCAAAGGAGAGAGGGAGGAAGCAAATGAGGGAGGGAGGAAGCAAAGGAGGGAGGGAGGAAGCCAAGGAGGGAGGGAGGAAGCAAAGGAGGGATGGAGGAAGCAAGGAAGGGAGGAAGCAAAGGAGGGAGGGAGGAAGCAAAGGAGGGAGGGAGGAAGCAAAGGAAGGAGGGAGGGAGGAAGCAAAGGAGGGAGGGAGGGAGGGAGCAAAGGAGATAGGGAGGGAGGAAGCAAAGGAGGGAGGGAGGAAGAAAGAGAGGGAGACATGGGAGTGAGATATGAGTTGGAAATCCTGGGATGTCACTTTACTGGCTGTATAACTTAGTTCATCTTGTTTTTGTGACCAGAAATACCTTTCAGGGTGTTATCCAATGTAAAATAGTAACTGTTATGCAATGTCTTCCTTTTCTACTCTGTATTTACTTAGATATACGATACTTCCTTTATTTTCTTTTTTATTATTATTACACTTTAATTTCTGGGATACATGTGCAGAACATGCAGGTTTGTTAACAGGTATGCACATGCCATGGTGGTTTGCTGCACCTATCAATCCGTCATCTACATTAGGTATTTCTCCTAATACTCTCCCTCCCATAGCCCCCACCGCCTGACAGTCCCCAGTGTATGATGTTCCCCTCCCTGTGTCCATGTGTTCTCATTGTCCAACTCCCACTTATGAGTCAGAACATGCTGTGTTTGGTTTTCTGTTCTTTTGTTCGTTTGCTGAGAATGATGGTTTTCAGCTTCATCCATGTCCCTGCAAAGGACATTTTTAGAATTTTTTTTTTAGAGACAGGCTCTCAGTGTGTCACTCATGCTCGAGTGCAGTGACACAATCATAGTTCACTACAGCCTCCAACTCCTGGGTTCAAGGGATTCTCTTGCCTCAGTCTCCTGAGTAGCTAGTTCTAGAATCACATGCCAACACAATGGTTTATTACTATTATTATTATTATTATTATTATTATTATTATATTTTGTAGAGAAGGGGTATCACTATGTTGCCCAGGCTAGTCTAGAACCCCGAGCCCCAAGCGATCCTCCCACCTTACTTAGCCTCCCAAAGTGCTGGGATTCCAGGTGTGAGCCACCACACCTACCCTGTTATTTCTTTTTTGTTTTGTTTTGTTTTGAGATGGAGTCTCGCTCTGTCACCCAGGCTGGAGTGCAGTGGTGCGATCTCGGCTCACTGCGAGCTCCACCTCCCGGGTTCATGCAATTCTCCTGCCTCAGCCTCCTTAGTAGCTGGGACTATAGGCACCCACCACCACGCCCAGCTAATTTTTTTTCGTATTTTTAGTGGAGATGGGGTTTCACTGTGTTAGCCAGGATGGTCTCGATCTCCTGACCTCGTGATCCACCCGTTTCGGCCTCCCAAAGTGCTGGGATTACAGGCGTGAGCCACCACGCCCGGCCCCTACCCTGTTATTTCTTAAGCAACACTTGGTGGCAACGAAGATAAATGTAGTAGGGAGAGAACAGGAGGACAGAGGGACAGATGGACAAACAAGCCTTCTAACCTTCTAAAACCATTTGTCATAGAGTGGCAGAGCAGAAACCATTGCGGGGAATTTTGGAGGGGAGAGAAAATGCGCTGCACATTTGGTTCAACACAAATGGAAGCCTAATGATGACACGGCTCCACGCGAGGAACACACATCCTGTCTTCTTCACTCGATTCTCACAGGGGAAGGCTAGGCTGGCAAAGCTCATGGAATTAAGAAAGAAAGAAAATATACAGGTTCTTTCCCAAACATGGCTACATTTTGTTTTATTTTGCTAAAGAATGTACTGTAATCCATATAAGATTTGCAGTTTTCTCCTCTAAAAAAACTGTTTGGAAAAAAAAAATTAATGCTTCTCAATAAGTGCTTTAGATATAAGGGATCATTATTTATTTTTTCTCTTTTTAAATAAGCATCTGCCCAGCTACTATCATTGAAAAGCTGTTTTCCACCTCAATTCTTTTGAGAACCCCAATTATAAAATATGAAAATAAAATTTAGACTGTTGTGAACTGAAAGCGATGTTGGCTTAGGAAGCACTGTGGGAGTCAGCCACTCTCCTTCTGCGAAATTGATCCCAGCTTCCTGGGAAGTGGTAGCCCTTCAATCCTCTTTTTTTTTCTTTCTTTTTTTTTCTTTTTTTTCTTTTTCTTTTTTATTTTATTTTATTTTTTTTTTTGCTTTTTTGAACTCTAAGTTTTTTTCCTCTGCACCCAAACTCTACCTTCCCTTTTTGTAACAACTGAGAACACCTTCCTTCATGTGTCACTGTTTCATTTTCTACTGTCAGACTCCAGGTACTTAAACATGAAACTGCTTGTTTAAAAAGTCACAATTACACTTCTTCCCCACCTCCAAATCTTTTTCTCCTCCTGAACTGTGCAGGATTAATCATGTCCAAGTCTTACCTTCCTAAATATTTTCAAATACTTAACAATTCATTTATTATCTGCATTCCCCTTTCAGTATCCAGTCTAGCTTAATAAGTGTAAAAAAAGACAGAGATAAAGTGGAGAAAAGACATCTGAAAGTCATGTATCTTCTCCCTCCATCCATGCTACATGCCAGAAATGTCTTCTCTTCTGAGTCTGTTGAGTAAGAATTCTAGCTTCCTACTGAAACTGCCTTTGCAAAATTTTAACTGAAGAAATTATGACAGTGAAAGAAATCAGACCTAACCGACACCATCTTGCTTCTAACCTTTAAGCTGCCTTGTTCATTCCTGGGCATAGGCTGACACAACTTTGAGAAGGAATTCAGTTCATAGTTTGACTCTGAAACAAACTTTATGACACCCCTTTCCCGAAAAGTCCCCCTTCTCACCTGGGAACCAGTCTGCCTTTGCAGGACTCACAAATTAGCTACAAGATTAGAAACTACAGTTTAGGGGTCCCGCAGCTTCTGGCTCCAAGAATCTGAACATCCCAAAATTGGTCCTGGGGAAAACATCACTACTGTAAAACCTAACATCAGTGCTTGAGATATTTTGCAGTCCCTGCACTCCAGGAATCAGCTGACACTACTCAGACCAGTAGTCTGGCTCAACCAGTTCTGCCATCCCACTCAGGAACAGAACACACCAAGAAAAACTCACTTCAACCCCCTATGATTCCATCTCCAACCTGCCCCATCATCACTCCCTAGTTCCCAAGCCCTTACCAGCCAAATTATCTTTAAAAATTCTGATCCTCCAATGCTTGGGGAGACTGATTTGAGTAATAATAAAATTCCAGTCCCCTGCACAGCTGGCTCTGTGTGAATTACTCTTTCTCCATTGCAGTTCTCCTGTCTTGATAAATCGGTTCTGTCTAGGCAGTGGCCAAGGTGAACCCATTGGGTGGTTACACTACAAGACTCTTCCTAATTAGTATTCTTTTGAATACCACCAGCTTCTATCCTATTTCTGTGTCTGTGTATGCGTATGTGTGTGAGAGAGAAACGGAGACAGAGACACAGAGAGAGAGAGAGAGCAAAAGGGAAAAAGGCAGGGAGAAGAGAAAGAGAAGAAGAACTGGGGGATGGAAAGAGAGAGAAACATCGAGAGAGGAACAGAGAGAGAGTGAGAGAAGGAATCAGAGAGAGAGAGACACCAAGAGAGAAAGACAGAGACACACAGAGAGAGGGAGAGAGGGACAAAGAAAAGCAAGAGGAGGAGGAGGTGAAGAAAAGAAACAATATGAGGATAAGTGAACCTCACCAATCACACGATTCTCTCACTATGGCCAATAGTTGAAACAAAGTGATGAGAACATAAGGCTCAAGGAGAATACCTTTCTCTTTGCCTCAGTCACTTGCAATTTTAGCCAAAACACTAACGTTACCATGTTCAGCTGCAAGGAGAGAGGTCCCTGAGTGATTAGTTTTATGACAGGATTTACACACATCCTGTAGGCAAAGGGGGATTATGACATTCCAAACAAGAAATAAGGTAGAAAGATTTAGTACTGATACCATGTATCTTTTCTAGCTACAAACTTAATTATCTCTTAGCAGCCAAATTCTATTTTATTTTAGGATGGGTAGATACAGGAAGGGCTAGAAGCACACAAACAAAATTTTCTTCCTTTCTCATCTATAAAACTTCCTAACTAACTCTATCTGGAAACCTCTATCAGCCATATGCTGATAGAGGTCATGTGTATCTCCTCAGTAATAGCTTTTCTTGCCCTAACAAATGACCTAGAAGAAAGAAAACTGGATTGCTTTACTGCAACATTTAAAATCCCCTGGTTGTTCAATTATGTTGAGCTACAACACTGACAAGCTTATTTTTGTTTTGCCTCTAATATTCATGATACAAACTCCAACAAATGTTACTAAAATAATTTTGTTCTTTAAGAATTAACAATTATTTCCATCAGTCAGCAGGTATTGGATGCTGGTGAATCAATAATGCTACACCTGGGAATTTGGATATTTTGATGAATTTGATTATTGATGAAATGCAACCCTTGCCTTTTAAAAGGTACTATCTACTTATGAATTCATTGTGCTACATTCCAATAACAGGCATGTTCTAGGACTACTAGTATATATATACACACACACACACACAGATATATCTATATAAATATATAGAGAGAGATATATATGTATATCTCTCTATATATATCTTAATAGTGTATATATATATATCTTAGTGTATATAATCTTATTATAGCTTATATATGTGAATACATATTAACTATATTAAATATTAAATATATATATTATTAAATAGTATATGTGTGTATACATATATAGTATGTGTATATATACACTAAATATGTGTATATGTGTATACTGTATGTACACACATGTGTACACATGTGTAAATATATACTATATATGTGTATATGTGTACACTATACACGCATATATAGTATACATATATACTAGTATATATGTATACAAACATACTATGTATATACTATATATGTATATATACACCTATATAAGTGTGTGTATATATATATTATATTATATATTGTATTAGAAAAGCTAATACAATATATATATTTTCTAATACAATATATATACATATGTTGTATATATGTATACATATATATGTATACATATATATGCATATATATTGTATTAGAAAAGCTGCTTTTTTTTCAGTTTTTCTTATTATTTATATAAGAAGGTGGGAATAAGTCACAGAGCCATTTCCTCTGTTTTTTCCTCTGACCTTTGGAATTATTCTTGAGATACTAAACTATCAGTAAAATGCCAGCAGACAGAGGTGAACTTAGCACTTGTGTGTCCTTTCTTTCTTTCAGTAGTCAAGTACAGTTCTTTCTGAAATTGCAGAAGCCTCTCAAGCATGTAATTTGTGGCTTCCAATGAGTTTGAACTTCATGCTTGAAGTGACACACAAGTAAGTGATTTAATTCATGCACCTGTATCTGGATTTTTTCCAGACGTAATGAAATGGGTAACTACTTCAGAATTTTCCTAATAAGTATTGAAGCAAGACATCAGAAAGGCACTGATTGGCATATTTGGGCAGGAAAAGCAACAACATGCTTAAGGTTGAGCCGTGACAGGCATCTGGGTTCAGCCCTTGAGACAAAAAGTGAGCATTTCTTACTCCCAAGACCAGGCCCTCTGACTTCAATGATGTACAATTTTCTCATTACAAAAACTATTGTACCCAAAGGAATTCCTGTCAGCTTTCTAATTATTTTCTCAGTTTGAAATAAGACCGTGTCTTTAATAAGAAAGAGGTTTTGTCCTGTGATTGTTTTTGGCATCAACACAACAGTACAGAGAATGAGCACACAGGGGAAACACCACAAGGACTCACCAGAGGAGAAAGGCATTTGTGATAATAAATGTAAATTCTTCCCCCCAGGTGATTATCAAAATATGAGTATTTGTGTAGCAGTCAATTACCATAGTCGTCAACTATAGAAATTTAATAAGTAAAAACAAATCATTGCCTTAGCGCTCTGTTTTCAATGGTACTATTTCCATAATTACTGTTGATGAGGTTACATAATCCCTGATCCACATGCTTTGTGTTTTAGATCCATGGTCAGTGTATCCATATAACCCAGTGTCCATATAACCTGCAGTCTCCATAGCTGTATTCCACATGGGGACTCGACAAAGGCAGAACAGATAATTGCTCTAACTTTAGATGTTGTTTCTTTTTTCTTTTTCTCTTTTTTTTTTTTTGAGATAGAGTCTCGCTTTGTTGCCCAGCCTGGAGTGCAGTGGCAGCATCTCGGCTCACTGCAGCCTCTGCCTCCTGGGTTCACACCATTCTGCTGCCTCAGCCACGTGAGTAGCTGGGATTACAGGTGCCCGCCACTATGCCTGGCTAGTTTTTGTATTTTTGGTAGAGACGGGGTTCCACCACATGGGCGAAGCTGGTCTTGAACTCCTGACCTCAAGCGATCCACCTGCCTCAGCCTCCCAAAGTGCTGGGATTACAGGCATGAGCCACCACACCTGGCCAAATGTTGTTTCTTTAGTATGTTTTGTGACCAGTATTTTAACAGTGATCCAAGTGGGCTTAACAAACTGCATTTGCTGGTTTTGCATTCTGGTATAATAAAGATTTTATTTTCTTCATATTTCTTCTCTCAAGCAAAAATTATCAATGGAGTTTAGTAATACTTGAAATGGACCCAAATTGAAAATAAGATGCCAACAAACAGTTGTGTAGAGGTCATGACATCATCATCAAAAATATTTAGTTTAACCTAAGGATTTATTGGGCAAGTGAACACAAAGACAGAAAGCAGAGAGCCCTGGAGAGTCTGGCAGTGGAACAAGAACTCCTACTAGCGTCTTTGTTTCTTTCATTATGTCATTTCAGAAGTCACCAGACTTCAAGACTGCAGTTCCATCCTCAGGGGCAGAAAAAGGTCATTACATGGCTCTATCAAGTAGTAGCATACGGCCACAGGGAAATCAGTTGACTGATTTAGAAAATGAAGGCTATAACCTGGTAAATCTCTAAGGTAACTTTCAGTTATGCTTTCACTCAAAGATACACTTGGTATTTGCCATTGTGGCCAGATATTTAACATATTGTTGAGTAAGTTAAAAGGAAATTATACGAAAGATATTTAGGGATATGTTGGCAGAGCTTAGAGAGCTTAGAACAAGACCCAATCTAACCAGGGAAGTAGTCAGGAAAGGCCTCCTTGAGAAACTTGTCATTTAAGTTGAGACTTGAAGGGTTAGTGGGAGGTAGGTAAGGTGAGGGCTGCTAATATTTCAGACAGGGCAACAGACTATGTGAAGGCCTGAAGCTTAAAATGAATATGGCCTTGGGAGAAACTGCAAGAAGGTGAGCAAGGTAAGTGTGGACCGTCCTTGAAGGCAATGCTAAGGTTTTCAGTTTTATTTTAAGAGCCACGGGAATCCGTTGAAAGGTCTTAAAGGACAGATATGATCAAATCGATTGTTAAAAAATAACTTCGGATAAAATATGGAGAAAGATTGGAAGAGATTGATAGTAGAACCTGAAAATTACGGGTAATTGCAATGATTTTAAGATTGGCATGACTTAGTTATGGCTTCAGTGTGGGCATAAGGACAAGGTAAACACCAGTTTTTTTGTCATCTAACTGAATGCATGATGGTGATCCTGATGGACCTAGGAAAGACTAAACAATAAGAAGATTGATTGATTGATTATTTGTATGTTTATGGGAGAGGGTAAAAAAAATCAATGTTCAGGTTTAAACATGTTTGCTTAAACATGTTTGTTTAAAACAGGAGAGTCTAGGCAAAAGAAAAATGGATTTGAGACTTCTCAGCATACAAATGGAAATTAAATACAAGGGATTAGAACCCAAGAAAGTACCAACTGAGTATAGAGAAGGAGAAATGTCAAAGGAGCCTGAAAAATTGCTGAGAGATAGAAAAAAGTTCATATAGGTATGGTGTCAAGGAAGTGAAGAAAAAGATATATTTTTAAAAGCAGTGAGTAGCCAGTAATGCTGAGCCCTGATAACAGATCAAATAATCAAAAAACGCCCCTTGCATAGCAACATGAAGAACAGGGTGACTTAGGCTAGAAGAGTTTCTATGCAACAGCACTGCCCAATAGAACATTTTCAGATGACAGATGTTTTATATTTGCACTATTCAATATGATAGCCACATGTGGCTATTGAGCACTTGAAATGTGGCTAGCAATGCTAAAAAACTTAATTTTAAATTTTACTTAGTTAATATAAATTGCACATGTCACTAGTAGCTGTATATTGGAGATCACAGATGGATTATGGGGAAAATGTCAGATTTCAGGAGACTGAAGAGTGAAACTGATCATTATAGATAACTTTTTCATGAAGTTGCTTCTAAAGTAGACTGGTGAAATGATTAGAACCCGGTAGGGAATATGAGGTTCAGAAAGGGTGAAGTTAGATCTATTGATTGACTGATTGATTGGAGATGGAGTCTGGGTCTGTCGCCCAGGCTGGAGTGCAGTGGCGCAATCTCGGCTCACTGCCACCTCTGCCTCCTGGGTTCAAGTGATTCTCCTGCCGCAGCCTCCCGAGTAGCCGGGACTACAGGCACAAGCCACCACACCCAGTTTGTTTGTTTGTTTGTTTTTTGTATTTTTAGTAGAGACAAGGTTTCGCCATGTTGGCTAGGCAGGTCTCCAACTCATGATCTCAAGTAATCCACCCGCCTTGGCCTCCAAAATTGCTGAGATTACAGGTGTGAACCACTGCGCCCAGCCTAGATCAACTTTAGAATGTTCAAATGACAAGGAGCCAGGGGGAGGGAGAATTTGAGACACAGCATAGTGGGAAGGTCTAAGGGACTGATTTTATGTAAAATGAGAACAGCTGTTTGATTATCCTCAAATGAGAAAACAAACATGAATCAGTAGAGGTCAGTTCATAGATTTGGTGACAGCAATTACAGCAATTGCTATTTAGAGTCTTCCATTTACTTTGCATAGTACGAAGAAAGGTCATCTTCTGAGAGAGTGGAGGAAGGTGATGGAGCCAAGGGAGAATGTTCTCTCTGCCTAGCTGGCTCACCTGAGTTCCCCCAGGCTGGCTCACACATTTGCCCCACAGGTATCTGACTGGAAAGCATGCTGTAAAGAGCAATGAAAGACCTGTCTGCCTACAAAGATCCCCCTGAGGGACCTTGATCTCCCCTGTATTTCCTGCCATTTGAGTCAATCCCTGTGATCCTTTTGAGAAAACATTTATTTCAGTTAGGGTAAGACATGAAATGAAGGACAAGCATTTATTTGCCTCACATTAAGAACAATTACTTTATCTAATTAACCAACAGATATTGCCACAAAATACCAACCAGGGAAGAAGAAAGAAAAGTTTCTGGTCTTGCAGGCTTCTGGAACCCACCAAGTTCTAGGCACGTGGCTGGTCAGGACACAACCCGGATCTTGAAAAGCATAAACTAGAATACTTCCAAAAGAGACAGACAGAAAAAGTACTGATGCTAAAACTTGGCTCATCTTTCTTGAGATGGAGTCTTGCTCTGTTGCCCAGGCTGGAGTGCAGTAGCGCGAGCTCGGCTCACTGCAAGCTCCGCCTCCCTGGTTCACGCGATTCTCCTGCCTCAGCCTCCCGAGTAGCTGGGACTGCAGGCACCCGCCACCACGCCTGACTAATTTTTTGTATATGTAGTAGACACAGGATTCCACTGTGTTAGCCAGGATGGTCTCGATCTCCTGACCTCGTGATCCACCCGCCTCGGCCTCCCAATGTGCTGGGGTTACAGGCGTGAGCCACCGCACCCGGCCCATAACTATTCTTAAAGATAATCTTACGTTACATGTGGCACATTCTACCTATCCATTATCTACTCTTCTTAAAGCTCCTTCCAAGGTGACAGTTGTTGTGGAACTAAATTCACAGATAACAGATGTGGCAGGGTTGGGAGGAAATTACATAGAGCTGTTGAAGTGGCTTATAACAGCTGCCATGGAAGAATATCAAACTGATGCAATAAACTTTTACTATGGTTAAATGCAAGGGTAAAGACCAACAGTGCAAAAGGAGTATGAAATGTGACTCCAGTAAAAAGCCCAGGTGGGAAGAGTGAGGGCAACACAAGGACTTAAAGGACAGATTCTGAAAACCTTGTAAACAGGAGCTACAATTCAAGTTGAAATGTCACAAGAAGGGCAGAAGAGGGGTAAGCCCAGAACCCCAACAGGATCCTACTCTATAGTTCAACTCAATTCCAGTTGCCATTTATTGGCACTCACTCACAGCATGGCACAATCCTTCCCATAGTTCCAAAGGGAACTATGGCACCAGGAAAAGGAAAAGACCAGTGAACAACCAGGATAAAGAAAAGTTAATACCCATGCTGTTCAAGTGCAATAAGCACATGTAACTTTCCTTTGGACCTAGAATTAACAATTGCAAATTGAAATGTGAAAACAGCACTTCGCCCCCACAAACTCAAGCAATAAAATGTGATGCTAATAAAACATTATTTTAATTTCTATTTAGTTAAGATTTTATAAGGAGGTAGTTAGAATTTTTATCAGATTATCCTGGTTCAAGAATGTAGTTAAAATTATTTAACAGAATTAACCGAAGCTTAGTGCAAGCTTCCCCTTCACTTTACAACTGCCCTGGCTCTAATTTTTCTTTCCTTTTTTTTTTTTTTTTTTTTTTTGGTAATTTGTTATTTATTCCAGAAATTTAAGACAGTTGCACCCTAAAGCTTTGCTTTGAAAAAATCATCACTGAAGATTAGTAACAAACCCATGCACTACACATTCTAGAAGATTAAAAGAAAAAAAAGAGATACTTTCCTCTTATACTCACTGAAAACCAAAATATTCATGTCCACTACCAACGGCCATGATATATGTTTTCAAGCATACTCCTAAAGAGTAAGCCACAAAACTGTTTATTGTTTTTTGTCTTTTTAAGTTATATGTTTTCAACCTGATCAATGATGATGAGCATGCTAATAAAATCTAGTCTGAAGAAATATGGTAATAAATTTGTAAACTTCATTGTCAATAAGTTTGTAACTCAACGGCTTCAGCTCAGCTTCTATAGGTCACAATCCTACAGGCCCATGAAAAAAGTTTTCTCTTTAAGAACTTTGCTGAGTATGACATTTTGAGCTCAGGGCAAAACTGGTGCACAAGTAATCATGTTAATTTGATATGGTTACGTAGGCAACATTTATAATGTCTATGAAGCCTTCATTGAGAAGAAATGCCTTCACTAATCATAAACATTTATGGAACCATGTCCACAATTAATTTTTGTACTTAATTATAAACTATTACTATTTGTAAATTTCTTTATAAATACCACAATACCACATTCGCAGTGCTCTTGTTCCATAATATTTCTCAGTTGGTGATTCTGGCAAATTATCTCAAAGACTTCCCAGGAAAATTCCTGCTTTACTACATCACTAATATTTAATGCATAAATGTTTCTTTCACTCTATGGAAATTCTCTCCTTCTATAATGATTTGCCTATATATGACATTACCTCAATGTAATGGTCTACAAATCTGTTACTTACTTGCAGCGTTACAAAACTTAGCTAACAGAAGTATTGCATGGAACATACTTATAGTGGAAATTTATTGCTTATCTAAAATTTAAGTTAAAATAGGCATCCTGTATTTTGTCTGTCAACCCTAATTATTTTTTTATGAATACTGTGCATAGACTTTCATCTTATGAGTTCTTAGTGGTTTTCGTCTAACAGATTACCAACGTATAAACTCTTGCGCCCTTAACTTTTAGGAACTACCCCTAAAAGAGTTATGCCAGACAGATTTTATATATAGAAATCTAAGCAGAAATATCCCTCTATTCTTCAAGTGGGACACATCACATCGTTTCCTCTAACTTCTCTCTTCAAGAAACTTCTGTTTCTCAAAGATTTGATGGCTTACATTTCCCCCATTTTTAACAGGAAAATCACGTATTTCCCCAACACCTGTGATGGTATCCTTGAAGATTCCTTATTAAGCTGTCACTCAAATATCTTAAGGACATTAGATTTATATAATTCTACACATCATTTTTTTCAGACTACGTTTGAGATCATTCAGTCATTTTCTATTCTCCCGGAGTAGGTGGGACAGAATAATCTATGAATGTATCTACCAAAAAGAGAAAAATAGAGAGAGAAAGGGAAAGAAACAATGTAAAATCAACTCTCATAGCCTTAACTTTTCAGAGCATATTTGAAAATATAGCAATAAGGGGGCAAAAGCATGTGAACAAATGTGGCTGACTATATTAGTCTATTCTCACACTGCTATGAAGAACTGCCAGAGACTGGGTAATTTATAAAGCAAAGAGGTTTAATAGACTCACAGTTCTGCATTGCTGGGGAGGCATCAGGAAACTTACAATCATGGCGGAAGGCACCACTCCACAGGTTGGCAGGAGAGAGAATGAGTGCCAGCAGGGGAAATGCCAGATGCTTATAAAACTATCAGATCTCGTGAGAACTCACTATCAGGAGAACAGCATGGGGGAAACCACCCCCGTAATTCAATTACCTCCCAGTGGATGTCTCCACACATGCTGATTATGGGAATTACAATTCAAGATGAGATTTGCATGGGAACACAGCCAAGCCATGTCACTGACCTAGTAATAATTTACGTAACTGTACTTAAGCAGTGAATCTTATTGGCTATATATTCATTGGTACATAACATATATATCCATATAATATCATATATAGCCAGAGCTGCAGTGTGTGTGTGTGTGTGTGTGTGTGTGTATGTGTGTACTTATCAAACCTGCCTGTGGTATATAAATGCTGCCCAAAGAGGCTGTATAAATGAATAAATGCAAACACACATACATGCATACATACATAGCATCTTTAAAATCCCTAAAACAATTATTTGTGCCATGCAATTTAACAATTATTTATACATTATTAATACTTTGTAAATTGGTTTATAGAAGTCAGTTTGAATCCTTCACTTCAAACTAGTTTGACATTGCAAGAATCACAAGAAAGAATGAGACCACTAAGACCATCAAGCTGAAGGCGAGAGCAACAAAATCAGGGGCCAGCTAGGGATTGGACAGCAAAAGAGACTTGGCAAGGTAGGAAAATCAGCTTCATGTGGTATGTGTCAATCCTGGCAGTAAGATCCATATACAAGAATAATGGAAAAGTACTTACTTAATGCACATAGTCGTGAGAAGTAGATTGAAAGTTCATGGACAAATGTGATATAAAGACCAGCCAGAACTACAAAATAAGGCAGTGCTACTGTTGGAAAGTAATTGAGAGACGCTGACTCATATGAATGGTCATTAGTCATCATGGAGAAAATTAGAAGGTCTAGTGTCCTGCTTCTGGGCACATTTTCATCAGTTTTAAAGACACACTCTTTGCACACAATTTAGTTCTTTAGATTCCACCACATCCAACATGTTAGTGCATTAAGTAAATGTTGGCTATAGATAGATTAATGTTCATGTTTGGATTCTCACTATATGCTACTTCTGTTTTCAGTGAGTTCTGCAATTTATATTGCAACAATAACTCACATGGCAACTTTAATGTATAACCTTTGGGTGTTTTCTGCAATATAAAGTCTTGCTGAAAAGTAAGTAGATAAAAATATATAAATCAAGCACATATCCATCCCTAAAAATAATTACATATAACACATTTTCTTGTCTAGTTTAATGTATCTCTACATGTTGCCGTGGTAATTGCTGACATTAAATGGGGGAAAATACAATCCTTTATAATATGTTAAGATGCTCGATGAAAATATGTTTTACCTAAGCACAATTAATGTGCATTAAGTAGTTCAGCTGTGTCATAGATCTAGGAAAAAAAGATGACGTACATAAATATTCAAGAAAACTGAGATAAACATTGAGGTGATGCTGTCCAGCCTGGAATGTACTTCAGTTTGACGATAATGTTCTTGCTGTTTCTAGTTTGTCAGTTTTTAGTTATTGGTTGCATTTCAAACTATAAAAATCTTGAAATCAGAAGAACTTTGAGGCACTAAGAATTGGTTATTTGACATCCAGATGAAACCTGTCTTAATTTGGCAGCAGAATGCCATCAACTGCGTAATAAATGATGATGGCCCCCACACATCCCATAGAGCACTAACTGTTATAAGAGGAAGCATCTGCTCACTTTAGCCATCAGGAAAGTTTTGGAGCTTTTCCATGTACCTATTTATATTATTTAGCTATGTTTGTAAATATATTTATACTCCCTAATGGGACCAGTTTGGTTACATGGACCATTTGGGAGGTAAAGAAAGTTTAAACTGATCGTAAAAGTTTCCTTCCAGATAAAGGGATATGTCACTCTTTACAAGAGCCAGAGATTGAATAATTTTAGATTCTAACCCATAATAATCAAATCACACTGTCATTTTCTATTTGATAACAGTGCTGTTTAATAGTGTTGTGGTAAAAATCAAAGTTTAAGGTCAGGGCAGAAATGGTGATCAACGACATTGTACAACAAAAATAATCCTTGGAGAATGAATACAAATAACGCTACTGACCATTATGTAGAGCTCACCACATGTCAGATACTGAGCTTTCTACTTCACAGAAGTGAGTTTACTTAAACTTCAAAACAACCCACAAAATGGGTATTGAGAGCGTTATTGTGCACGTGGGAAAAGTGAGTTTTAAAGATATTAGCTGGTTGGCTTTCTGTCATATGCTGGTAAGTAGAAAAGCCCAGACCAAACCCAGGGTAGAGACTCCATAAGCCAGTATTTTTGAGCATCTATTGGTTGCCATATCATCACATTGGCTGTGGATCATGTGGCTGTGTTATCACTTCATTTTATTTCTTTTCTCCACTTACCCAGTATGCCAATTTTCACAAGCAACCTAAAAAGTGTTCAAAGACAAAATCATTTCATCCTCTTCTGGATGGAATGAGGAAACTAGAAGGATCCATTTGTCATTCATACAGTTTTTCTCTAAAACCACTTGTGACGCTGGGTAATAGTCCCCAGATGGAAGTCATTAAAGTTTAATTTGTATGCATATGTGACATCTTGCTTTTCAAAATCTTTTTGACTTTACTCTATTACTGAAACTAATTGATATGTATGAAAGATAACTAATTAAAATGAGTATAAAGCAGTTTTCTCCAATATAAAGCATGCTATAAAATGCTAATAGAACTATAAATATATATGCAAAAATCTGTCAATTATAAAACTAACTTCAGATGGGGAAACAAATATCATTTATCCTTTACAATGTCCAAATAAATGACTTACTTGGCATCTAAAATTCCTTTTTGTTTAACGTTAATAAAATCTCAAGAATAATAATTGTCTTTCTTTTTATAATGCTAACCAGAATAAAATTTTGAAAATGATCATAGTAGTTCTAAATCAAATTTCTAAAAAAAAAGTGTAAATAGCTAGTGGCTGCGAACATATCTTTCTTATGATTAAATAAATTTAAATCGCTGCCTGGCAAATCGTTATCAGAAAGAAAGTTTGTTTCTTGCCCTCATGAGCAACTTATGGTTGGATGATGGGGACAAAAGGATGCTGTGTGGAGGAGCTACCCCTTTACCAGTGGAAGCAGCTACAGTGAGTAAACCTGGGCAGGACTGATGCTGTCAGATGTCCTTGGCTATAAAGAATCAGAGGAGGTAGGCTGAGGGAGGCCACACTCATAACTGGGAAGACACAAAGGCTCTTCTCATATTCATTGGGTAGACACAAAAGAATAAAGAAATTGTTTGCTTTGTTTCTGTACATCCCTTGAAGGAAAGATTAGAAAAGGCAGCCCTCAAAGGTAACAGTGTTTTAAACATACTTAAATTGAACTATTCACTGTATTTCTGAATGTCCTCATAATTTTATTATATTTTAAAATTGGGGTCATATTTCAAATACATGTTCATCTAGGTAGAATTCATTTATTTACTAATTGTATTCATTCTTCCAAAAAAAAAATCTATTGAATGTATACAATATGTCAAACAAATAATATTACCCTTTGACGACAAACTAGCCTCTTTATGGTACCTGCTGTCATGGAGTTCACCATCAAATGGGGAACACAGGTATTTTACATATAATTACACGTGTTCCTTGACTTACAATGGGGTTAGGTCCCAATAAACCCTTCATAAGTTGAAAATATTGTAAGTTGAAAATACATTTAATACACCTAACCTATGAAAAAATTATAGCTTAGCCTAACGACCTTAAACATGTTCAGAGCACTTATATTAAACTATAGTTAGGCAAAATCATCTGGCACCATAGTCCACTGTAGAGTACTGGTGGTTCACACTCATGATTGTATGGCTGACTGTGGGCTGAGGCTCAGTGCCACTGTCCAGCATACTGAGAGAGTATCATACCCCATGTCGTTAACCTGAGTAAAGATCAAAATTCAAAATTGGAAGTATGGTTTCAACCAAATGTGTATTGTTTTTGCACCATGGTAAAGTGAAAAACTTGTAAGTCAAACCACCATAAATTGAGGACCATCTGTACCTAATAATTTGAATTTAATTTTGATGACTTCAAGAACAGGGTGCAGCACAATTCTAAAATGGAAACCCTGACCAGTCCTGAAAATCACCATTCATTAATTGCAATGCAAAATTCAGATGGAAGGAAGGCTGTTGTATCCTGCAGGATGGGGGCAGCCAGAGGAGAATTTAAGAAAGGAAAATTTTTAAGTGACCCTAAAGACGTAGGAGAATTAAGTGTGACAACAGGTTCTTCTAGCTTCATTGTTCACCATGTAAAAATTTCTAGCTAGAAAAAAATAAGATCTGATAAAAAAATTTTTATTCATATCTATTAGGAAAACAGGATAAACTAACACTGTTGGGGAAGAGTAACTCTTTTTTGTTTGTGTGTTTTGAGACGGAGTCTCACTCTGTCATCCAGGCTAGAGTGCAGAGGTACGATATTGGCTCACTGCAACCCTCACCTCTGGGGTTCACGCCATTCTCCTGCCTCAGCCTCCTAGGTAGCTGGGACTACAGAGGCACACCACCACGCCTGGCTAATTTTTTTTTTTATTTTTAGTAGAGACGGAGTTTCACGATGTTAGCCAGGATTGTCTCGATCTCCCAACCTCATAATCCGCCCCCCTCGGCCTTCCAAAGTGCTGGGATTACAGCCGTGAACCACCGTGCCCAGACAGAATAACGTATTTGTTCTAGCTCTGGGATTATGGGTCCCTAGATTTTCTTTGAGAAAGGGCTACACATTTTTCTATAGCTTCTCAACACTTCTGACGAGCATATTGTGGCAAACTATGACAGTAATGTTCAAGAGACAATGGGACAGAAAAAAAGAAAACTTTTTTTTAGTAGAACCTGATCAGGAACATCAGAGCCAGTAATGACTGTGCTTCCCTCTTCACTGAGAAGGCCAGGAAATCAGGAGAAGGATGTGGCTCAAACAGAGGCATCCTGAGGTAATTATCACAGCGTTTTAAAATATGGTGCCTGCATCTACAAGCTACCAACTGAAATTCTTCCGGAGAGAATTTTATTAATATTGAGATCAGCAGCCAGGTTTCTTTAATATTACTATGTAAAATCACAATACCCATTTGGTTTTCATATACTGATTAAATCTGGGATTATGCCATGAAATTCTAAATCCTGAAATTACTTCCTCAAAATGGCTGGTTTCCTATTTTATGAGCACATAGACATTATGCATTTACGGTAAGCCCAAACAGTGCTAAATAATCTTCACCAACTTTTTGTTGGGAACTAGTGAATTGGGACAACTGGGAGACCTGGGATATATGAACATATAAATATTTCAAAGATAAAAGTTCAGTGTCATCTAGCTATCCTTGTGATCCTTTAGCATCATGACTGAAAATGATTTGACATTTGTTCTCTCACGTCAGCAGATAAAGAAGAAAACATATACATTACACGTGTGTGTGTGTATATATATATATATATATGGAGAGAGAAAACCTTGACAACATATACAGAATTTTGAAGACAGAACATATATAGAATCAGAATATATATATATATATAGAATCTTAATGATAGAACATCTGTATACAACACAGTAAACTAAATATTTTAAGCCCATTGTTGAAACCTACTACTCAGATAAAAAGATTAGTTTCAAAATCATGCTGTTTATTGACAATGCCCCTGGTCACCCAAGAGCCTTATGGAGATGTATAAAGAAATTAGACGTTTTCATGCCTGTTAACACAGTATCCATTGTGCAGTCCATCGATAAAGGAGTAATTTTTACTTTCAAGTCTTATTAGTTAATAAATATGTTTCATAAAGCTAAGTAGCCATAAGTAGTGAGTTCTCAGATAGATTGGATAAAGTCAACTGAAATCCTTCTGAAAAAGATTCACCATTCTAGACGCCCTTAAAGAACATTCATGTTTCATAGGAGAAGGTCACAGTAGCAACATGAATAGGGTTTGAACAAAGTTGATTTTAATCCTCATGGATGACTTTGAGGGTTTTAAGGCTTCAGTGTGGGAAGAAACTGCAAGTGAAGTGGAAATAGCAAGAGAACTAGTAGCAGAGCCTAAAGATAGGACTGAATTGCTGCAATCTCATGCTAAAACTTGAAGGGATGAGGAGCTGCTTATTATGGATGAGCAAAGAAAGTGCTTTCTTCAGATGGAATCTCCTCCTGGTGAAGACGCTGTCAACACTGTTGAAATGAGAACAAAGAATTTAGAATACTGCATAAGCTTAGTTGGTAAAGCAGCATCAGGATTCAAGAGGATTGGCTGCAATTCTGAATGCTCTACTGCAGGTAAAAAGCTATCAAAGAGTATCACATGTTACAGAGAAGTCTTTCATGAAAGGAAAAATCAATCAATAGCACAAACTTCATGGTTGTCTTATTTTAGGAAATTACCACAGCCAACCCAACCTTGAGCAACCACCATCCTTATCAGTCATGAGCCACAGCACAGACAAGACCCTCTACCAGAAAAAAGATTACAACTCTCTGAAGACTCAGATGGTTGTTAAAAAGCTTTAACAATAAACCACTTTTAAATTAAGATTTTTTAAGATATAATACTATTGCACACTTATAGTATAGTTTACCATATTTTTATGTGCACAGGGAAAGCAAAACATTCCTGTGACTTGATTTTTTGTGATATTCCCTTTACTAAGGTAGTCTGAAATCTCTGAGGCATGTCTGTATAGAAAGTATAAATAGCAGTGTTAGATTTTAGTTCTCTGCTTTTTTTAGTATGTTTTATTTTGAGGCCATGATAGCTAATATTTAATGACTCCTTACTATGCGCAGGCAATGCCTAAATGCTTTCACACAAGTTATCACATTTGTATGTTAAAACAATGAGACACTATTGTTAGACCCATTTCACAGGTGTGAAAACTGAGGCTTTGAAAGGCTACATCATCACACAAATGGTTAGGAAAGGTGACTCACTCTGTAACTCACTTTGTGATATTTGTTTTATTGTGGGGGTCTGGAACCAAACCCACGACATCTCCCTAGTAGGCCAATATGAGAGCTTCTCAGCTCTAGAGCTGGAACCAAACCCACAACATCTCCCTAGTAGGCCAATAGGAGAGCTTCTCAGCTGTGAGAACCCAAAGCTCATTTTGCTCACATCCCATAGCAGCTGTCTTCAGCAATAACTTTCCAAGTGCTTTCTACTTTGGTAGCTCCCCAACTCAATTCAGCAGCACAGATGAAGTGCTTTTAAAATAGTCAGATCCATTCTAGTTATTTTCTTCTAAGAACAAGAAAAATGTCCTAAAAGGAATCTGGCTTGAGCCCCAAAAAGCTATCATAGAATTTATGTTTTAGTGCCTTTTTTTCCTACCTCAAAAGGACTACACATTCTTATCATGACTCAGACTTAAGTAGCTATCTGGGGTTGTTTTTTTAAGGATCTAATCCAAGTTCTGATTCTCATTTCCTCCTCTTTGGCTGACATTCTCTGTGTGATAGTTAATTTTATGTCAACCTAACTAGGCCAAGGGTTGCCCAGATAGCTGGTAAATCATTATTTCTGTTGTTTCTGGGAAGGCGTTTGTGGGAAAGATTAGCATTTAAATGGGTAGACTAAGATCACTCTGACCAATGTGGGTGAGCATCATCCAATCTGTGGAGGTCCCAAACAGAACAAATAGGTGAAGGAAAGGTGAATTTGCTAACTCAGCTTGAGTGGAGGCATCCCTCTTCTCCTTCCTGCAACATTGGCGCTTCTGGTTTTCCAGTCTTCAGATTTAGCCACGCTTGCTGCCTTCTCAGGCCTTTGGACTCAGACTGGGTGTTACACTACCAGCTTGCAGACAGCAAGTCATGAGACTTTTCAGCTTCTGTAAATAGCATAAGCCAATTCCTATAATACAGTATGGGTTAAGGGAAAAGAGTTTTTATAAGCAAAACTTGTCTCTGTGTCATTGAAGTAAAAGTCATAAACAGCAACCCTTCCCCCAAATCCTAATTTCTCTTCTATAAAACATTTATTATCGACTAGCTAAATAAGAGGCTTTGTACAAATAAAAGTTAATAATACACTCTCAAATAATTTACATTATAATGACAGTAAAAGTATTTCTTGAGTGTATATCAGTGAAGTTGTTATTTTATGTTCCTTATTGTGAGAGGGAGTTAGAGAAATAAGGAAAGGTATTATGTTTCAACACATTTAAGATGCTATAAACTTTAGGTTGTACCATTAATTTTATGCATCAATAAGGGGGAAAACATCCACAGTTAAACCATGAAATATTGTTCATTATCTCATAAATTCTAATTAAAAATGCAATAAAATTTGAAAAATGTTTGTCTTACTATCAATGAAACAAAGTAACTTGTTCAATGTCAAATATCTAGGGGGACTAAGGCTGTAGAAGCCCCGAGTGGAAACTTTCGCTGTATGTGACACTTGAAGGAGTAAGCTAGAGATGTTGGGCTGCCTTCCAAAACAGTTGCCCAGAAAGGGCATTTATCTTTCAGATTCTCCCACAGTTTTAAGTCTGCCGTCTGCATAACAACTGAACATTTTTATTTTATTGATGTCCCAGAGTTGATTGTCAAGTAGATGCTAATTTGTATAACAAAAGCTTGCACAATACTTGCTAGAAGGTCAACTTATTAATTTGTCAAGATAATTATATCATCCAATACTTGCTAACTGAATGAACCTGTTCAATTTATTTCTCCTCAGAAGCAAGTTTTATAGGAAGACACATTTTTCAGGAAGTTCCCGAGTTATCAAGTGTTATTCACAGAATTGTGTCCCCTCAAATTTCATGTTGAAGCTGTAACCCTCAGTACCTCAGAATGTGACTGCATTTGAAGATAGGACCTTTAAAATTCAGATTAAGTTCCTTATAAATTCTGGATGTTAGTCTTTTGCTGAATGCAAAGTTTGCAAATTGTTTTAGTCAGGGTTCTCTAGAGCGACAAGACTAATAGGATAAATGTAAGATGTACGTATGAAAGGCAGGTTATTAAGAACTATTAACTCACATGATCATGAGATGAAGTCCCATAATAGGCCATAAGCAAGTTGAGGAGAAAGGAAGCCAGTCCAAGTACCGAAATCTCAAAAGTAGGGAAGCAGAGAGCACAACCTTAAGTCTACGGCTAAAGGCCTGAGAGCACCTATAAATCACTGGTGTAGGTCCAAGAGTCCCAAAGCTGAAGAACTTAGCGTCCCATGTTTGAGGGCAGGAAGCATGGGAGAAAGATGGAGGCCAGAAGACTCAACCAGTCTAGTCCTTCCCTGTTCCTCTGGCTGCTTTTATGCTAGCCATACTGACAGCTGATTAGATGGCGCCCACCCAGATTGAGGGTCTATCTGCCTCTCCCAGTCCATTGACTAAAATGTTAATCTCCTTTGGCAACACCCTCACAAACACACCCAGGAAAAATACTTTGCATCCTTCAACCCAATCAAGTTGACATTCAGTATTAACCATCAGACAAATATTTTCTCCCATTCTGTAAGTTATATGTGTACTCTGTTGATGGCTTCTTTTGCTACTGAGAAGCTCTTTAGTTTAATTAGGTCCTAGTGTGAATTTTGTGTGTGTGTGCATGTGTGTTTGCTTTTGAGATCGTATCATAAATTATTTACCTAGGTCAATGTCCAGAAGAGTATTTCCTAGGTTTGCTTCTAGGATTTTTATAGTTTGAGGCCTTGCATTTAAGTCTGTAATCCATCTTCAGTTAATTTTTGTATATGGTGAGAGTTAGGGGTCCAGTTTTATTCTTAAATCAACAAGATAAAAACAAATAACCTCATTAAAAAGTGGGCAAAGGACATGCACAGACACTTCTCAAAAGAAGACATACAAGCAGCCAACTAACAGAAAGTACTCAACATCACTAATAATCAGAGAAATGCAAATAAAAATGACAATGAGATACCATCTTAATCAGAATGGCTATTAGCAAAAACTCAAAAAATAAGAGATGTTTGCAAGGATGTAGAAAAAAGGGAATGCATATACACTGTTGGTGGGAATGTAAATTAGTTGAGCTTCTGTGGAAAGCAGTTTGGATAGTGCTCAAAGAATTAAATCAGAACTACCATTGGACTCAGCAATCCCATTACTGGGTATACACCCAAGGATAATGAAATCATTCTACCAAAAAGACACATGCATTTATATGTCCACTGCACCATTATTCACAATAGAAAAGACATACAATCAACCTAGGTACCCATCAATGGTAGATTGGATAGACTGGATAAAGAAAATGTGGTACGTATATACCATGGAATACTACACAGCCACAAAAAAAGCATGTCCTTTGCAGGGACATGGATGGAGCAGGAGGCCATTATCCTAAGAAAATTAGCATACACACAGAAAATCAAATACCACATGTTCTTACTTACAAGTGGGAGGTACATGTGGACATAAAAACCGAACAAAATAGATACTGGGGACTCTAAAAATGGGGAAGGATGGAGGAGGGCAAGGGTTGAAAAGCTACGTATTTAGTACTAGGTTCACAAGAATATAAACCCAAACCTCAGCTTAAAGGTATATATCCATTTAAAAAACCTGTAAATGTACTTTCAGAATATATTTCTTTTAAGATTTAAAAAAAATAGGCTTCATAAAGGTGATGAAGTTTAAATTAGTCTTTTAGGGTGGGTTGTAACCCAATCTGTCTAGTGTCCTTTCAAGAGGAGGATATTTGGTCACAAAGAGACACTAGAGATGCCTATCTACACAAAAAAAGACTACATGGGGACACAGCCAAAAGGCAGGCATCTACAAAGCAAGGAGAGAAATTTCAGATGAACTGAACCTCTCACCACATTCATCTCGGACTTCTAGTTTCTCGGACTCTAAGAAAAACATATTTTTGTTGTTAAAGTTACTCATTCTATGGTGCTTTGTTATGACAGCCCTAGAAAACTAACACAACAAAGAAAAAGGAAAATGTAAATAGATATATGAAACAAAATTTTAATAGACCTAAGCTCTTTGAGTTGAGTCATCTATTTCTCCAAGTAGTCATATACTTGACTCTGAGACAAAAAATAGTATAAAAGTAATTGAAAGGGCTGATGGTATTTCAATGGGACTTCAAGTAGAATTTCTTTTGTAAAAAAGACATCAAAAATTGCGTTTGCAGAAAGCTAAGCCATGTACACTGCAGCTACATTCATTCCACTTTGTGAAAACCCTTAGAAAATCCGGTTAAGGGATTTTTGTACATTTCTAAATAATCCACTATGTCTTCATTTCCAGTATTTGCTCTTAGTTATCATTTTTAATTTTACAATTTATCTCATACAATCTTTGCCCAATCTACAAAGCATGCATAGCTATAAACCAACATAAGATAAACAACATAAACTCAAAGTGCTGTATCAAGCTTTGAGAGAGACAAAACTATTCAAGAGAATGATAAAAATAATCAAGAAAATGGTGATGAAGAATGGCCAAGATTTTAACAGGTGGCAATTTAGAGGTAAGTAATTTTAAACTTGAAGAAACCTCATAAATAAAAGGAAAAGGAAAGTATTGATTATAATCACATAACTAAATACATTGTTCCTGAACTAAATTTTAAAAATAAGAGAGTAGAAGCAGCTAGGCCTGAGGTAGAGGACATATTTTAAGGCCCGTGAACAGAAGGGAAAAAATTAATGTATTTTGGAAGACAAAACAGCAAATAGTGATACGTCCATGCAGTGAAATATCACTCAGCACTAAAAAAAAAAAGAAACCACTAATACATGTGACAATTGGATGAATCTCAAAGACATTTCTCTCAGTCAAAGAAGCTGGTCTCAAACAATTACATGCTGTATGATTTCATTTACATGGCATTCAAAAAAAGACAAAACTATAGGGACAGAGAACAGACCACTAATTCTCAGCGTTTAGAAACAGGGAAAATGTAACTACTAATAAAGAGAGCATAAAGGAGTTTTTGGGGTGATGAAACTGTTCTGAATCCACCACTTACGACAGTTTATATAAATATCTGCCTGCACTAATATGTGTAGAATCATACAAGAAAATGAAAAAAAGTTTACTGTATAACAATATTTTAACAAAAAATTATTTAAAAATATGTATTACAATACTTTCATCAAGGAATAGAAAATGGATGTGTAGACATTTAAAATTTAAAGAGAATTTACTAGATTAAGCTCCTAGTTTAAGAGAAGCTAAGAGACAGAGAGAAAGAAACGAAAGATGTTCAAAGGTTTAACCCTGGGCAGGTGGATAAGTATTTCTTGTGACAGTAACACACACACAAAAAAGTGAACTAAGAGAGAAGATTTCAAGAGTACAAGAAAAAGGAAAATTTGGATTTAACATTTTTGCCTATTGGAAAATGCTCTGGAGATCAGAGGGTTTGGAAATACGGATCTGGGATGTAAAAGAGAATTTAAAAAGAGAAAACAAATTAAAGACATAGATTTTTGAGTCCACCTGCTTAGAAGAGCTAATTGAAGTATAATCTTGGAAAAGGTCACTCAGCAGGGACCGTAAATGAACAGGATAATGAAATCCTGAAGGTGTCAATTTTACAGGAGAGAAGAGTCTCTGTTGAATTCTATTCTGAAAACACCAGCCTAGCATGTGCTCTTCTCAAATATCTTACAATATTCTTTTGGCATTATGTATCAGTTTCATATTTTTAAAACCAATATATTATCACCTTAAAAAACTATAAACAATTCTGAGTATTTACTCAATATGTATACATAGGACACCTACAATGTACAAGGCAATGCTAGATGATATAATGTTACTATTTATTCCTTAGAGACAAGCTTGGGCTCTTATTACACTCCAGGTGTCTAAATGGAAAATATTATCCAGGTTTTCCAGCTACTTGCTCATTCTTGCAATGAACAGAGGTGATAGATTGAAGTACTGAGTGTGGCTGTGAAAGATGCAGAGTGTAATGTCTCATAGATTGGATTTTAGACAGATGAAACTGCAGGCTCCTTTACTATAATACAATGTTTTTCTCAGAAAATGTGCCCTAAACTTCACTGTCTCATCACTTTTGTTATAAATAAACTCTAAAAGCTTCTCTATTCTCATAATATGATTCTTTCCCAGAAGCCTGCATCTTATTTTCTTATTTTTCCATTGTTGTATTGCATTAATGTAAGTCACGCCAGCCTCCAAGTCAGACTGAACGACCCATTAAGATCCATGCAACTTTCAAGAATGGATGCGTGTGATAAACAACCTAAACATTTTTAAAAGTGTTGATTTTTCATATTGATGCCTTTTCGTGTAGGACTCCTTAGAGACAATTGAGGAAAAGCTAATAGGGATGGGAGTTGTGATTACAACCTCAGAAATTGTATGTTGGAGATAATTTTAAGACTAAGCTACAGAAAAGAAGTTTAGAGTTACACCTTTGTGTTCCTGCTTACAAAACCACAATAAACTTTATGAAATGGGGCTTTGGTTATCTACAAGTGTTCCAAAATAGAGAAAAAAATTAACTGATGGAAGTTTCATTAATGCTAATATACATATGGTATCTATATTAGTACTAATAAAATATATATTTTAATATATAGTATAGAATATAAAGTATATATAGTACTATATATAGTATATATTAAATACTATAGAGTTATATATAGTACTATATATAGTATATATTGAATACTATAGAGTTATATATAGTACTATATATAGTATATATTAAATACTATAGAGTTATATATAGTACTATATATAGTATATATTAAATACTATAGAGTTATATATAGTACTATATATAGTATATATTAAATACTATAGAGTAATATATAGTATATGATAGATATATAGTAATATATAATACATATCAACATATTCTAATATGTATAGGATGATAGAAATGAGATGTACAGATTGTCATAGCAATGGTCCTTTCTCTTTTTGTGAAAGAACTACTGGATGCTATAGATTAGTTTTACTCAACCTGCATTTCACCTTTCTTTCAAGTGTGGAATTTTAAAATCAAAACAAAACAGAAAGAACACGTTTTCCAGATTCCTTTGAAGCGACGGTTCTAGAGGCAAATTAGATCTGCCAATCATATGCACGGGCATGAAATTTGGAAAGCAAAAGTGAGGTAGAAGCCATCGTCCTGTCACATTTTGTCTGCTTCTGCTTGGAAGCCTGTGGTGGAAACCACAATTTCTCTTCAGCAATTACTCTTCAACAGCCTCTTTTCCTAGCTCTGTGCTGCCTCAGTATGGAGTCACTAGCGTCATGTGGCCACGGAGCATATGCAATGTGGCTGGGCCAAATGGAGATGTTCTGTAAGTGTAAAACACACAGTGGGCTTTCATGTCTTACTATTCCCCAAAACATAAATAAGTAAAAATCAAGTAATCAATTTTCATAAGCATTGTGTATTGAAATATTTTATACATAATTATATAAGTATAATCATATTAATTTTTGTTAAAAATTTTTAAATTAATTTTACCTATTTTACTCCCTTGTTTAATGAGGGCACAAGAAAATTTTAAATTACAAATATGTTTCACATTATATTACTATTAGTCAGCACTGCTCCAGCTTACTTGTGTAGAGAGAATGGGGGAAGCCATTACGTGGCTTCTCTATCCATCATGTGAGTTCCTGGATGGCAGCCATGGATATTGATTCTCTTGTTTCTTGGTGGTTCTGTGGCCATGGAAGTGGGCTCCTGATTTTGGCTTAGCTTCTTTGGTGACCTCAGTAGTAGTAGTGGCTCTCCTGATAGTTCTAGGAGTCATCTTTATGGGTCCTATTGAGAGCCCCCTCCTTCAGTCTTTCTCCCTATTTTGTAAACATCCACTTTTCTGTGTTTATTCCTTCTTGTTTAAAATCTTAATGTGTTTTCTGTTCCTTGCATTGAATCTTTATTTAAAAAACAGAGACATCTTAAATAATAGGATCAGTTTTCAGAACGGAACTCTTTTGATTTAGGTTTGTATTTTTAAGTTCCTAAGGAAAAAATCTGTTTTTTTAATAACAAACCTTCTGAAGCTATGGGAATATCCCTAGTATGTGACATTGTTGGGGGGAGGGGACTCATTCTTTTTGCCTGAATACAGCACTTATAACACCTGTATTTCCATATTCCAAACAAAAGACAATCCTGGGAAACCTCTCAAATGATTTTTTAAAAGGTACCTCTGCAAGTAATACTATTCATTAAAACAGAAGTTTAAATAGAAGACTGCAGTAAAGGAAGAAGAAATGAGATGGCTCCAATCTGATATGAACCATTCCCTGGTCAAATCTGATTTCCATGATAAGAGCCTACAAAATTACTTGCCATTTTTCTCATTTTCAGCATATCTTGAGGGCATCCAAATGGTGACCTCCGTTCATGTGTTCCTTTGTTCCTGTTGTAAAAGCGATTTATGAATCTGCCTGGTTATCAATGGCATCGTTATATTTTATATAGAGGTTGTTTCCTATTTCCCATACAGGATGCTTTATCCAGTACTACTGGGCATTCAGTGATGATATCACAGCACCTGAAAATTGCCACCCTAACTAGCGTAGCTCCCCAGGTTTCTTTTACAATCATAGAAAATACATGTCTCATCCCCAGCCATGCAAGATTTTAGATGTAAATTAATAAAGTGCTAGCCTCTATCTGCCATGGTGGGGAAGTTCATGAGTTGCTTAAAGCCAAAGCCAGTACAATAATTATTTACGTGTGCATGCGCATGCACACACACACACACACACACACACACACACACAGTGGATTCCTTTAAGACAAGTTCACTTTTCACCTACCCTATCATGTGTTTGACAGTGCATTAAAGATCATTTAAACAAAATGCACAGTGCACTAAAAGATCATTTGCTAGGAAAGGAAAAAATCTAATTGCTGAATTAGATTTTTGTTTTGCTTTTTTCTCAGTCTCACATTTCAGATTTCATTAACCTAGTCTTAGCTATTTACATTTCTTAGCAAGATGTTAAATATAGTAATGTTGGGTAACAGATAACAGACTATGTAAGCACAGACAAAAAGTAGACAAGTATAATAATCTTAAGGATCATGGAATTGCAGGCGGCTGTGACTTTCAGGCCTGAGCTCAGCCTGTATTTATGCTGGGAAGATCTCAAGTTATCTGATGGGCCTACAGATGTACAGATTTTGCATTTGATATTGTATGAAAATCCAATATATATCTGAAGTAATGCCATAGATTTACTTACAATATGGAAGAAAGTGGAAAAGAGGAAAGAAGATAGAGGAAGAGAGAAAGAAGAAAAATGCAAAGTAAATAAATGATGAAGTGATTCAAAGAAAGGAAGCAATGCCCTATAGAGGAAATCAGAAGGAAAACATTAAAAAAAAAAAGAGCAGAAATAATAGAATGGAGAACAAAGACATAATGGCAGGAAATTAGTGAAGAATTCATATTTATCAAACAATTCAAATTCTGTGTTCTTTTCCTCTGTTACTACCCATGTGCACCATAAAAAGAAGGACACACAATTCTTGAAGTCAATCACTTCCATATGAGGCATAGAATATTCACAAGGAAGTGTGGAGGAATGGAATTCATTTCAAATTAACCTGCTCCACACACCTTACTCTGGACTAGAAAGAATCTGTGCATTAGTAGGAAGAAAACTGGAAAAAACTGAATTGTAAGGAGGATTCCTCTATGGCCCACTACCCAGGAGTAGAGGATAAACCTGGGAGGAGGAGGGAACACAATGAAAATCTTCGAAATTTCAAGACTCAAGAGTAGAGTCGATTTTATTCCATGCCCTGGAAGAAAGATTTTGGAAAGCTGCAGTCATACTGCTTCTCTTCCAACAATTGGACACTGAGAGAATGATTAAAAACAGAATGAAAACAAAAAATATAAAGCAACGGAATGCATATAGACCTGAGAGGACCCAAATCCTCAATGTCTTGCATGCGCTTGCTCCTGCAAATCTGTAGCATAGAATACATTTATGAGTTATGAGAATCCCAAGCTATGAATTAACAGAATTAATGGGGTAAGAGAGTGAATGTACTTAGCAGGTTTAATCCTGCAACGTGAAGGGATTTGCCTCAAGAGAGACTTGTGGAGGAGTCACAAAGATGGAGGATGATGAGGTTGCATCATGGTTCTTCACTAAAATCAAGAATAGGAAAGGACACAACACTTTTTTTTTTTTTGAAAATTTATGTAGCCTCACATCTGTCACAATAGTTGTGCAATGTAAAGTATCATCCCCTCAGTTTTCTGGTGAAGACGCCTAGATTTATCAAACAAAACTCAGTTGGTGTCTGTTAAAACTGGAATTCAAGTACAGAAATACCCAATTATATATTGTATGCCCTTCATAATACTATAGACAGACCCAGGCTTTGTTAATATTTGCTACGTGTTTACTCAAAAGTATTTATTGAGTTCCTACCATCTGTCAATAACATATTTGCTACATGAGAAGAAAAACAGTTTTTGAAAACTTGGAGCCTGTTATCTAAAGAGGAAGACAGATATTAAATAAGTATCAGTACTGCATAGTAGGAGGACATTTAAGAAGTGAAACCGAAACTAGTCTGAATTAGACAGGAGGTAACATTGCAGCTGAAATTTGAAAGACAAGGAATTAGGTAAGGCAAGGGGTAAGGTTGTCATATGAAATACAAACAGCCCAAATATTGAATGGAACTTACTTATATTGAAAATTATGTGCTGTTTATCTGAGGTTCAAATTTAACTAGGCGCATACAATCCCACAAAAGAGTAGAGGGTATGTCCTAAGAACAGAGAAGAACGTGCATGAAAATTTTGAGTACTAACACATACACATGACAATTATGGGGGAGGAGGATGATACTGCTTTTTAGTTTTTGTTTCTTATTATTGTTTGTATTTTTCTCTATTTCTTGTGAACAGTCAGGGTTCAGAAACAGTGATCTATGATTATAGGGTAACCCTCAAATTTGTGTCCCACTTCAAATTTCTCTACATTCCAGATGTTCCTTTTCCATCGCACCCTATTTGCAATCCATCAGCAATTGCATTTAATTCCTCCACAAAAATACATCTCAGATATGTGTTTAATACTTCTGCCCCTACTACTTCTGATCATGGAAGAGCATAGGCATTTCTTGTTTCAAGTGATGATAACGCCTTCTAATTGCTGTATTCCTTCTGGCTGTGCCCTCCTTCTCCCTTGCATTAAAATACAGAGTAATCTTCTCAAGATCTATGTCAGGTCATATCATTTTCTTCCTTTGAAGCTTCCAGTGAATTACCCCTGTATTGAGAATGACATCTAAGCTTCTTTTCCATGCCCTCTAAGTCCATTCATAAATCTCCTTCCCATATATTTAAGCTCATCCATACCATTCTATGCCCAGCTTATAACATTTCAGCTCTTTGATTGTGGAAACTCTTATTTGGTAAATGTTCTCTGAGCTCTTCTAAATGCTGATAAGAGTGAAATTAGAGATTTAGAAGAGAGAGGGTGACAACTCATGATCTTAAAAAGGTAAGATGTGCTGGGTCCCAGAATGAGTAAGAAAGAATTGGGCCTGGATAAAACAGAAAACTTCTTTTGAACATGAAAAGGTACATACATGTAGCCATAGCTGGTTATGCTGATATGGTAGTCAACTGCTGGGAGCAAGCCCCCCAAAATCTGGCCATAAACTGACCCCAAGACTGGCCATAAACAAAATCTCTGCAGCACTGTAACATCTTCATAATGGCCCTAACACCCACGCTGGAAGGTTGTGGGTTTACGGGAATGAGGGCAAGGAACACCTCGCCTGCCCAGGGCAGAAAACAGCTTAAAGGCATTCTTAAGCCACAAACAATAGCATGAGCAATCTGTGTCTTAAGGGCATGTTCCTGCTGCAGTTAACTAGCCCAACCTATCCCTTTAATTCGGCCCATCCCTTCGTTTCCCATAAGGGATACTTTTAGTTAATTTAACATCCATAGAAACAATGCTAATAATGACTGGTTTGCTGTTAATAAATACATGGGTAAATTTCTGTTCAGGGCTCTCAGCTCTGAAGGCTGTGAGACCTCTGATTTCCCACTTCACACGTCTATACTTCTGTGTGTATGTCTTTAATTCCTGTAGCGCCGCTGGGTTAGGGTCTCCCCGACCGACCTGGTCTTGGCAGTTAACAAAATAATGGCATCTATTAATTTTTTCTGTTCCATAAGAAGTAGGATCATTGGATGAGAGTAAGAGGGAGTTAAGGGCCTCCAATAATTATTTTTAAATAATCATTGTTAAATATGAAATTGAACTAACTAGAGAAATACCTCCATCGTGACTGGAAGTGTTACACATCAGGTTGAGGGTGATAATCATGATTTATAATGGAACCAACCATCCATGCATGCAGCAAGATTTTCTATAGCTGTTCAGCTTTCAAGGACAAGTACTGAGACTACAGATAACTAAGGCTCATTAAGGTCTTTGTTAATCATCAAAGAGCTGTAGCTTTTCCTGAGCACAACCTGGCTCTCTCTGAGGCAGGTCTTTGCTTACCTAAGACAGAGTATCTTTTTCAAGCCTTACAAGCTTTATACCAATTATTAAACTTTCTGTCCTATTACATCTCTTTTCCTTCTGAAACAGCCATATGTGAATCTTCGCTTGCTTAATAGCGTCTCATAATAAGTCCTGTAGACTGTCTGCAGTCTTTTTCATTCTTTTCCTCTGAGTCATTTCAAAAGATCTGTTTTCAAGTTTACAGACTATTCTGATTGACCTCGTCTGCTGTTGAAGCTCTCAGTTGTATTTTTTCATTTCATTGATGAATCTTCAGCTCCAACATTTCTTTTTAAATATCTCTTCATTGAATCTCTTATTGAAATCATAAACTGTTTTTCTGATTATATTGAATTTTATATTTTCATTCTTTTGTGTCTTGCTCAATTTCCTTAAAATCAGTACTTTAAATGCCTTTTTAAGAAATTTATAATTTTCCATTTCCTTCCAGTCATTTACTACAAAATTATTGTGTTCCCTTGGTGGTGTCATATTTTCTTGCTTTTTTCATGTTTCTAGTGTCCCTACATTGTTATCACCTGTTACAAATTCTACAGAGTGGTTTTTCTTAGAATATTATCACTTGTATATACAATTTAGGATGCTGTATACATAGGGTGCAGTGATTCTGATTATTTGTGGGGACAGTGGTGTAGTCTCCATGTAGCTTATTCACTTGTGATCAACATGAGCAATGACTGAGATTGCCTCATGTCATCTCAGTCATCATATGCAAGTGTTTATGGCAGTGAGGGTGGCTACATAGGTTTTTAGGGCAAGGGCTTTAGGGATCTTCCTGTTATCATTCTCACAATGGGGGATTTTAGCTGAGAGGATCTCTTGATATCAGATCTGGCATGGCCCACAATCAGCCATAATGGCACTGGGATCCAGGGCACAGGTGCTCACAACAGCTATGCAGCTGTGTTCCTGGGCTCGGAGTCTTATGAAACTACTGTAGCACTGGGACCAAAGACACAGGCTCACTTTCCAAGGCATGAATAGATGTAGTTCTTCCACTATGATGGAGTGTATTGCTGAGGCACATCCCAGGGTGCTGGGATGTAGCCATGGTTCTGATTGTGGAGGGCAGGATGTAGTCCTGGCATGGCTCTGAGGAAGAAGGGGTGCTCTGGAGGACTAGGTTTCAAGGACCAAGGCACAGCTGCAATTCAGGACCTGGAACCAACAGGGCACAGTGGCAGATCAGGGTAAAGGGGATGAAGTACTACACAGTAATGAGTACTGACCCTGGGAGTCGAGGACATAGCAGCAGTCCAGGCTCTGTGAGGCCAGTTGCTGCAGCAATGTGGAGCCAGGAATGGCAAGATGCTGCCACAGCTTGGGCCCTAAGAGAGAGAAGCAGCACAGTAATGAACATCTCAGATTGCTGAGAGCTAGTCCAATTCTAGGTAGGCAGGACACTGTGTCTGTTCCACCCGCAGGGCAGGGTGGCACAGCTCAGCCAATACTCTGATTCTCAGGAACAGGAGGTACTGCTTCTCCTCAGCTTCAGAAAGTATAGGTACGTGAGTATGCAGAGCTTCCAGGTCCCTGTGGGGTTACGTACTACATCAGCTAAGGTACAGTGGGGGCAAGATTGCTCCAGTTTGCCAGAAACCTGAAGTCTCCCTGAAGTGAGATGCCACTTCAGCTCAGCTGCAAGGGATAAGTGTAGCAGCAACTAGAATGGGAGATGGAGGAGCTCCAGGATAGCTTGGTTCTGTGGATTAGGGTATAGCAGCATCTTGGTTTCAAGGTGGCATGTTACTGGGAGGACATGATTTTGTGACAGCAAAACCTCTAGGATAGAGATGTGATGGCTCCTTGCCCCTGGAGCAAGATGAACTTTAAGCAGTGGCTCTGGTTCCAAGATGGCACAGCACAGTAGCAGCAGGGGCCACAGCAGTGCCAGGCACAGTACAGACTCCTCCTTTAGGGGTAGCTCAGCATGTGGACTCTGTAGAGTTCCCTAAGCAGGGCTCAGAGCCTGTGAAGACTGCAGGCCTCAGCAGCGAAGACTGCAGGTGTTCATGGTGGTGATCAGGGCTGCTGGGATCTTCTTGCTTACCTTTTTATTTTAGGAAGGAGTCAGTACTAGTTCCCAGTACATCTGATCATCGGGGATGGGGGGGGGATGGGGAGGGATGGGGAGGGGTGGGGAGGGGTGGGGAGGGGTGGGGAGGGGGTGACAGAAGCAAGATGTTTCCTTCCCTTCTTTATGCAGCCATCCAGTAGTTCTGTGCTTTATAGGATTTCTGCTGCTTCTTTGCTATTTGCTGGAACTTTCCTTTTGTCATTTTGATTGTAATGTAGTTGTTTACTTGTGTGATTTTTTTGTGGGGGTGTGGAGAATTTCTGGTGAGCCATTTTACTGACATCCACAACTATACTTTTGAACATTCTTTCTTGTTAAAAGCTGAGGTAGGGGGAAATTTGTGTGTATTTTCCAGAATGAAATAGATGATGCTGCTCCAACACATTGACTGCAAAATCTTAGAAGTTTAAAACCACAAAGGCTTATTCTCATTCTATGACACATTAGTTATATACTGGTTGATAGAAGTAGGGGTTGAGGGATCAATCTCTGCTTTGTTTAATCACTTAGAAGACGTAGACTGACAGAACTTTGACCATTTGTGATGCTGACAATACAATATGAGGTTTCCGTGGCTACCATAATATGAGAGCAGAATGCCCAGAAGGCTCACATATACTTTTAACTGCCCCAATTGGAAGTAGTGTGTTTTTTCATTCACAGTCCAAGACTCAGAAATGACAGCCCCAACCTAACTCTATGTAAATCATGGGAATTGACAATGTATTTAAATGTACTTAAATTTGAAATACTGCTAATTAATAAACTAGGCATGTAACTGAACAAAATAAAGGGAAAAAACAGACTAATACCATCCTCTCTCCCCTACAAAAATAGAAAAAATAAAGGTAAGACATTATTGAAATGTAAAAACAAATAGAGACTATAAAAAAATTAAAAGTTGGCTCTCAGAAAAGTCTAAACAAATTAATACACCTACTTCAAGTCTAATCAAGAGGAAAAAAGGAAACAATATTTAGAATGAAAACTATGCCATACCTAAACCCAGAGAAGAAAGTTTAAAAGTTATAGGCTGTATTAGAATAGCCCTTAATCCAATAATTTTAAACATCTGGATGTATCAAAGAAACAATGTTTCATATTCTCTATAAATCAGAAGCAAAATGAAGCGGTTTTTTCTAAAACACTGACAGCTGCTGGGGGAAAGTTATTTGTGTCTACACAGAGTCAATATTTAGGAAGGTTAAATTATCAGAACAGTGTATTGATGATGACATTTTCAATATATATATACAAATAATGTATGCATATATTTTATTCAAACTTCTTAAATGATGTGTGTTTACAGTTTCCAAAGTATTTTCTTTAGCCTACAAGGGAAACGATCATATTGTAGTAGACTTCCATCTTCAGCCATAATAAACAATGTCTAAAATAACCCTCCCACTGTAAACAACCAGAAAAATTGACAATATGTACTTCATCAAGTGATTTCCAAAGATTAGACAATATAGAAGTGTGATTTATCAGAAAAGGAAAATAAACAAGATGACAAAAGTATGACGGACTGCCGTGATCTTCGGCCTGTAGACAATTTCTGGAGTGTGATACAAGGACTTAAAACTCAAACAGAGCCCAGTAATCTCACCTTAAAGTAAACAAAATATCAAATATGAAAAGACGAAGACAGTTGAGAATATGCAGGAATAATGCAAGAGAAAAGGGAGCTAAACAAAAGAGTTTCAGACGTCAGTATAGGGTCCCCTAGAGTTTTTGCCTGAATCCTGATCTTCACATGCATGGATGTAATGCCTATGACACAAAGCAAAAACAGTTTCTGGTGAAAGAACAGTTATGGGGGGGCTATAAATTGAATAATTCCTGGAAATGACAGAAGACTAGAAAACACTCAAGTCCACACTGAGGAGAATGGAGAAAACTCCGTAAATCATAGGCTGTTCACTAGTAACGTTTTAGTAATGTAACTAAATTAACCTGAGGGTACAAGCAATTCTAGATGCACTTCTCAAAGAGCTTAAAAACAAGCCTCAGAAAGATCACAGTAACATGTAACTTAACTGCCAACCAGACAAAATCCAATGCTTTTTAAAAGAAAAACAACAACAACAAAAAAATCACTAACTCAATTAGAGTAAATTGCGAAGTCTGACTTTCATTCAAATATCTCTGGAGTGGCAAAAAAAAACAGAAAATCTGATTCACAGCCAGAAGAAAAATCAGTCAGTAGAAATGGATCCAGAAATGACAGAGATGATAAATGATAGAACTTAAAACAGCTATCATAAATATGCTGAATGTGCTCAAAGATTTAAACAAAAACATGAATATAGTAAGAGAAGTAGGCTGGGCGCGGAGGCTCACTCCTGTAATCCCAGCACTTTGGGAGGCCGAGGCGGGTGGGTCACCTGAGGTTAGAAGTTTGAGACCAGCCTGACCAACATGGAGAAACCCTCTCTCTACTAAAAATACAAAATAAGCTGGGAATGGTGGCGCATGCCTGTAACCCCAGCTGCTCGGGAGGATGAGGCAGGAGAATTGCTTGAACCCGGGAGGCACAGGTTGTGCTGAGCCAAGATCATGCCATTGCACTCTAGCCTGGGCAACAAGAGCAAAACTCCGTCTCAAAAAAAAAAAAAAGGAGGAGATATAAAAGAGGAAACTTAAATGAAACTTCTACAGATCAAAAATATAATTTCTAAAATGAAGATTTCACTGAACAAGATTACCAAGAGATAAAACATTACATAAGAAACGATCAATGAACTTGAAGATAAAGTAGTAGAAAATATCCAAAATGAAGAAAGAAAATTTGAATGTATGAAAAATAAAACTGAACAGCGACCTGTCAAAGTTCAAAATTTGATGAAAATTGAAAGTCTACAGATCAAAGATGCTAAATGAATCCCAAACAAATTGCCACAAACAAAGAAACCCCAGAAATATAACGCTTTAAAAAAAAAAAAAAAGAAAAAGAAAAAAGGAGGCAGAAGCATATTCTGCATCCAGGAAAAAGTAAAATGGCAGACTTCTCTTTGGAAAATTTGCAAGTGAGAATAATATCTCACGAAAAAGCTGAAAAGGAAACAAAACTGTCAAACTCAAATTCTATAATTGGTTTAAAACATATTTCAAAAATTAACACAATAAAGATTATTACAGGCAAATGAATAAACTCAAAAACCTCTGAGGTCAGTTTAACTTGCAAATCTACAAAACATTTTATAGGGCGTTCTACAGGAAGAAGGAAAACAAAGCCCAAAGGGAACTTGCATATGCACAAAGGAATCAGGAATGCCAGAAATGATCAATACACAGGTAAGCTAAAGCATTTTTAAATTATATTATCTTCTCACGTTTTTAATTTCTTTAAAAATTGACTATTTAAAGCTGAAACAATGTGGTATATATATCACAATATACCATATTGTGATATATGTAACATACTCTATTTTAAAAGGTATGACAGCAACAGCAAAAAGGACAGAAAAGGTGTAATGTTAAAAGGTTCCTGCATTACAACTAAAGAAACAATATTATTTAAAGACAACTAAGTTAGTAAGTTGAAATCTTTGAGCAATCTCTAAAAACTAAATAAAAGGGCAACAGTGAAGTAAAGTTGGAGTATATAAATAGTCCCAAAAAATGGGAAAAGAGGAAAAAGGGGTAAGCAGACTGGACAAACCCAAAACAAATAACATGACTGGAGATTGAAACTCAATTATATCTAAGTGTTCCAAATGTATGTTGTCTAAACAATCCAATTTAAAGTCATTCTTTAGTTAGACGGTAAAATATTTATATATTCTACAACAAAGTCACTTAAAATAATCACATAATTCATTTCAGAGTAATTAAAATGACTGAACTGCAGCCAAACATATCAACATGGATAAGTCTTAGAAGATGTCAAATGATGTTTAGAAAATAAGTTTCAGAAGAGTATGATACCACTTCAATAGATAAAATAGTGTTTTATTTAAAGATATATTAACATAGGGGAAAGTATAAACTCAAGCAAAATCATGTCCCCAAAATTCAGCCTCTGGGGAGGAAGGGGTAAATCAGCCTTGTTAGAAGCCAGAAGGAACATCAGCTGTAGCTGATAAGGCTCAGTGGCAGTTTCAAAAATGTTAATTTCATTGTTCTGCTTCAATGTGTATTATATTAATTTATGTAAATGAATAACCTGTATACCTATTATATATATCATTACTATCACATTATGAAAGATATATTATAGAAAGCCAAAAAAAACCGCAAAAAAGATTACTTTGTAGATGCTTGAGACAGCCTTATTAAAATAAATGAGTCTTCATTATTTTTTCTGAAAGGACTCACGAAAACTTTACACTTGTGTAATAAAGCAGAGATTAGATTTAATCTTAGGAATTTATTTCAAATTGATTAATCAACTCAGCAAACTCCTTTGTTTAACCACAGATTTCTTAATGGCTCAAACTAAGACTTTTCAGGGTTTATCTGCTGTAAAATATTTGGACTCACGAAAAAAATGTATTCTTATGCTACAGAACTTTTGTTTGCTCTTCTAATGGTAGTTGAGGAGAATTTGACAGAAACAGTTTATTTAATTTTAATGTATCCTCGTCTTAACAAAAGGAAGACATACTCTCCGGTTCCACAGTCCTTCTTGGGTGATTTTTCAACACCACCCTTCTTCAGCATGTAATCTTTAAAAGGTAATTTCATTTTACTTTGATCCGCTTTTCAACTATCTTTCCAAGTACATGTTACAGGCTACTTGTCCAGACTCTTAGTGAGATAAGCCTCCTTGTATTTTATTAATGATGTAGCTTAAGCTGCATCTTATCAGCATTACAGCCACTTATGTGCTGGTGTGCTCTCAAGCCATCATTATAGCTCCAATCCATGATCATATGTATTTCAGAATTTTTAATTTTAATAACCACATCTTTGTTAGATTTTAAATTATCTGGAATGTATGTGTAACATTTTTTCCAATGTACATGCAGCATTTTTCCCATGAGAACATTTTATTCCCTATCTAGAATAAAATCGGGAATCAATTAGTTCTGTAAAACCATAGTTCTCTTACTTTACACTAAAATGTGTAGCAGAGTATTGATTGTATTAATATTGACTTTAAAACGTTAGCCAAATAGCTAATTTCTAAAATTAATTGGGTCATTTTTTATATTAGAAAAGTTATAGTCATAAAGCGATCAAACACAACTCTGCCAAGCTGGTTGTGTTCTATTTCATTAGGAACTACCAAGGAGAAATACAGGTATCCTGGAGATCTCTAAGGCTTTCAATTACATCAGAGTAAGCACCATTTAGAAACATTTAAATGATCTGGATTCTCTCCTATGGAAACAGATTTCTAAGACAGAGATTTCATGCAGGAACTTTATTGGAAGTGCACTCAGGAACAGCTGTAAGGCAGTAAAGAAAACAAGACTGAGCAAAGGGAAAAGTTGAACTATGATACAATTGCAAGATATTCATTAGCTGGGAATGACTGCCTTAATCCTTAAAGGAAAATTAGAGTGTCCTACCACAGAATATGTTCACATGAAGGACACTCACATTTTCAAAGGGCATATTTTCCAGCTTCGGGAGTGAGCTCATATATCTACCCAAAGCCTCCAATATATTTGCCACATCTTTCTCATTTAAGACTAATGGATTTCGGCCAGGCACTGTGACTCACACCTGTAATCCCAGCACTTTGGGAGGCCGAGGCGGGCAGATCATGAGGTCAGGAGTTAGACACCAGCCTGGCCAACATGGTGAAACTCCGTCTCTACTCAAAGTATAAAAATTAACCAGGTGAGGTGGCAGGTGCTTGTAATCCCAGCTACTCAGGAGGCTGCGGCAGGAGAACTGCTTTAACCTGGGAGGTGAAAGTTGCAGTGAGCCGAGATTATGCCATTGCACTCCAGCCTGGACAACAGAGTGAGATTCTGTCTCAAAATAAATAATAAAAAAAAAAATGGATGTCAGTGGTAAACTGGACTCATGATGTTACACAGGATGTGTTGATGGAGCAGGTCTTTTCTGACTATATTATGACAGAGAAGAAGAATCAATGTAGTACCCAGCAAGACTTTGAATGTGTAATGTCACTGTGGTATGAAAATCTCTCTTAATTTCCTTCCTGATAGTACTGGAAGAAATTATGCCAGATCATTGGTCACATATTATGTACTCGAGGCTTCGTTAGCAAGTGTGGCAACAATACTACATTTATCACTGTAGCTACAAATGAGGCTTCTCCTTGTTTAGATTTATATTAGTCCACTGTTATCACCCAGAACCCATGAGCCAGATAGTGCAAATTACACGAGGACGTAACAAGTGGACCATCATCCCTGCATGATTTAGGTCATTACACTAGTATCTGCCATTCTGCCTGTGATACAACACAGATTTTATTCGTTTGGCCAGACTTACCATAACACTACAATAGTCTTACCCTATAGGCCAAAAAACAGCTATATTTCACCAAGGATACAATATGTTCACTCCAATTACACACATAGATCAGAGAAACAGCCACTTCATTCACACAGAGAACCCACAAATCCACTGTGAACCAGACTTTGACCAAGATTCCATGTATTATCTGGTCTCCATAATCCCTCTTTAATGTAGGGGAAGGGTAGGACAATGCTTTGGTTTCCCTGGATAATGTACTCATACACTGTATCCAGAAGTCTTTGAAATGTTTGGGTGCTCTCCTTTTCCCAGTATATAGTTGCTTAAGTTAATGTTGTATTTCCTTTGGGGATGACTTGAGGAAATCACTTCAGTGTACATTTGCTATGGTGTGTCAAGGTTCTTCCTGAGAGCAATGGTTCTGGGTCTGAGAACTGGTTCAGGCCCAGAAACTAAGCAAAGGATTCTGACTTTTTATTGGTGCAATGACCTAAAGCTTCCTGAACTTGATTTATTTTTCATCCTTGATGCTTTTTGTTGTTGTTGTTCAGATTAAGAAACTCAATGTTTGCCCATCTCTCTTACTCCTAGAAGCACCATAACCTGAAACCTATCTCGAGCTTTCTGCATGTCCAGCCTTTGGACGGCTGGGGCCAGTGTTGCCAGTCGTAAAAGAATTTACCAAAGCAGTCTTAGGTAAAGAAAGGCAAATTTATAAGAGAAAGCATGAAAATATGTTACAAGAGTGCAATGGGCTGCCCAGCAGAGAAGGGGCTGTCTGTAAAAAGTCAGGGGCTGGAGGGAAGTTTCATAGGATTGTGCTTGAGGGACTAAGTGTGGACGAAGTTTGAACGGCTGGGGCTACATGCCTAAGGAGGTATTTGGGAACAGGATGTTGTGCCAGCAGGAGGTCTGTGTTTAGTCGTCCCTCAGAACAATTGTTCTCCCTGACCCGGAGCCCCTTATCTTACCAGGACTTTACAGCCTCCTAGATTATGACTTTCACATTTATATGGTGTTTGTATTCATTTCATTATTTACAGGCAAAAATCACTGTCTAGCCTAATGACAGATTTTATGTTCTATTACCAGCTAGATTTTATTATTTTCAGATTCCATCATCTTTTAAGTTTCCGCAAACTGGTCTCCTACTTTCAGTTCTAGTCTAAAGATAATAGTTAGCCACCACTGAGCTTCTTCACAATGTTGGTACAACTCTCACCAGAAAATAATTTAAAACTATGACAACTGTGGTACTGGTCAGTTTTCCTGGGTCTTTATGTAGAATATAGTTGACTGGTAGATTTCCCAGTCTTCTGTAGTGTGCCCATTTCTAGTCTGCCTATTTCTCTGGAGTTTTTGATGTCTTATTCAACATTCTATTGCATTATGTGCCATTGGTTTTTTTAATAGTGTTTTTATGTACAAACTCTTCCTCATCCAATTTTATTATTGAAGCCTGCTTAATCCGATGTCGTCATGTTCTAATGCCATGCATCCTCTTCCAATTCCTGCTGATACATATTGCCTAGGGCCTACTACTCTTTTAGTACGTAATTCCTTTCTTTCCTTAGCCAGTCCAGCACTTCTTCATCTGGATTATGCTGTGACTTAAACTTAATTATCTTGCTGGTGGCCAGGAGGAAAGATAGGGGCAGAGTCTGGGGGTGGGAACAAAATGGTTCTCAAGACAGAGGCTTGTGCATCATTTTCAAGCAAGCAGAGAGAAGTATTAGCCATTGATATGACAAAGGTTCTCAAGTGCATTGACCTAGATGTCTCAGTCCCACATTTCAGTTTTCTGATTCTAAATTAGGGCTTTGGATTGCTGGGGTTAAGAACTGAATCTTCCCCAGAGATCAACTACTTTAAAAAATCAAGCCCTGGGCCGGGCACGGTGGCTCACGCCTGTAATCCCAGCACTTTGGGAGGCCGAGGCGGGCGGATCACGAGGTCAGGAGATCGAGACCATCCTGGCTAACACGGTGAAACCCCGTCTCTACTAAAAATACAAAATATTAGCCGGGCGTGGTAGCGGGCGCCTGTAGTCCCAGCTACTCGGGAGGCTGAGGCAGGAGAATGGCGTGAACCCGGGAGGCGGAGCTTGCAGTGAGCCGAGATCACGCCACTGCACTCCAGCCTGGGCGACAGAGCGAGACTCCGTCTCAAAAAAAAAAAAAAAAAAAAAAAAAAAAAATCAAGCCCTGGGCCTGATATTCAGCTTTGTCTTCAAAAGATGAAGATTTATTTATTATTTATTTATTTTTGTATACTACCAAGGGTCCTCTGATTTTCACACTTTGCCTTAAACTGGTGATTATCATATCTAGTTTTTTATTGTCTTTTTTGAATGCATAGATTTTATTCAACAACTGTCATCTGTTTCCTTAGTCCTTAAAATTATTTCTTATCCTATAATTCTCAAACAACTGAAAGCAATTGCATTCCATTTCAGTGCCGTCCAGTCTAGTGTTAGTATTAACTACTTCACACTACAGCATGGCAGAGGAAGACCAAGCCATAAGGGTGTTATTGCCATCCAACCAGTGGGTGATCCAATTTACCAAATTTTATTATTATGTCTGCTTCCAGGACAATGTCTGCTACCACCTATCTTAGATAAGGTTTCCTGGAAAGAGATTCTAATATGAGATTTGTCACCAAGAGGTTAATTGAGAAGTGCATTTAGGACGACCATATGTGAGGAAGCAATAATAGTTGAATGAGCAAAAGGTAGGATTTGAACCATGTTACAGTTACAACCGAGACCACAGAAGACTCAGTGGGGAAATCTGAGTCTGGGATGGCCCTTTGGATAATGGCAAAGTTTTTGTCCCTCTGCATCTACTAGTCATTGGATGTGAACTGTATTGGGAAAAAGGATGCAGACTTGGTTGAAACAGCTTTCTCTTGCTGAGGGCAACTCCTGATGGAAAAGGGCATCTGTATTAGTCCGTTCTTATGCTGCTATGAAGACATACCTGAGACAGGGTAATTTATAAAAAGAGGTTTAATTCACAGTTCTGCATGGCTAAAGTGGCCTCAGGAAACTTCCCGTCATGGTGGAAGGGGATCCAAACACATCTTTCTTCACATGGCAGCAAGATAGAGAAGTGCAGAGTGAAGGGAGGAAAAGCCCCTTATAAAACCATCAGATCTTGTGAGAGTTCACTATCACAAGAATAGCATGGGGGTAACAGCACCTGAGATCTAATCACTTCCCAGGAGGTCCCTCCCACATAACATGGGGATGACAATTTGGATTACAATTCAAGTTGAATTTTTTGGGTGGGGACACAGCCACACCATATCAGCATCTATCAGCCATAAGCATTCTGTAAAGCTCAAATGGTAACATTCACTTGATACAGCAACATAAAAATCAGATTCATATGATTTTAGGGGGTATGAATGAACTAAAGATTTTAATAGTAACTAAAATGAGTACATCATATTTCCTAGGAACGATCTTAATTAGTTTATTTTGACAAGCCCTTCCCTCCTTATGAAAGTCATTGGATAGCACACGATTGCAAAGGGTGAGAACAGAAATAATGAAGTGTGACTGGATGTTTCTTCACTCTGTGCCAGAGAATTTAGCCACTAATGCTGGGCATTTATTTTCATGGACTGAAGACCTCAGCCTTACTATTTGGTAGTTTATTTTATTCTGAATAAGTTAATTCTTTGCACTATTATCCTGTCTCTGCTATAGTTATTACCAGCACAATTGCAAAGTATTCACAAAGACCAGTGTACCTAGCACAGAAAGAGTAAGAGAAACTAGTGGGAAATGAAATAAGAGGTAATGGAGTGTGCACACATCATGAAAACAAGTTTAAATATGCCAGCACCAGTGGATATCCCTTGGCAATATGGCTTCTTGGTTTACCTACAGCTCTGAGGTTTCATTTTCCCTTCAATTTCATCTAATAAGTTTATTTAAGCTTGTGAAATCTTCGTTTCTTTAAAAGAGGCATTTGAAATGTATTTTATCCTAAGATTTTGTTGTTTTCAGCAAGACATTTGATCAGCATAACTTATTTGTCCACTCTTAAAAATGAAAGTAGCCTGCGCCCAGTGGCTCATGCCTGTAATCCCAACACTTTTGGAGGCTGAGATGGGAAAACTGCTTGAGTCCAGGATTTTGAGACCGGCCTGGATAACACAGTGAGATCTTGTCTCTACATAAGATTTAAACAATAACCAAGCATATCAGCATGAGCCTGCAGTCCCAGCTACTCAGGAGGTTGAGGTGAGGAATCCCATTAACCCAGGAGGTGGAGGCTTCAGTGAGCCATGATCATGCCACAGCACTCCAGCCTGGGCAACAAAAGACCTTGTCTCTCAAAAAAAAAAAAAAGGAAGTCACAACAGTTAATTTTTAAAAATTACCAGGTGATATGGTTTGGTGTGTACCCACACAAATGTCATCTTGAATTGTAGCTCCCACAATTCCCACATATCATGGAAGGAACCCAGTTGGAGGCAATTGTATCATGGGGGTGGGTCTTTCCCATGCTGTTCTCATGATAGTGAATAAGTTTCACAAGATCTGATGGTTTTCAAAATGGCAGTTTCCCTACAGAAGCTCTCCCTTTGCCTGCCGCCATCCATGTAAGATGTGACTTGCTCCTCCTTGCCTTCCACCATGACTGTGAGGCCTCCCCAACCACTTGGAACTGTAATTTCATTAAACTTCTTTTTCTTCCCAGTCTGTGGTATGTCTTTATCAGAAGCTTGAAAATTGATTAATAGAGTAAATTGGTACCAATAGAGTGGGGTGTTGCTGAAAAGATACCCGAAAATATGGAAGCAATTTTGGAACTGGGTAACAGGCAGAGGTTGGAATAGTTTGAAGGGCTCGAAGAAGACAGGAAAATGTGGGAAAGTTTGAAACTTCCTAGAGATTTGTTGAATGGCTTTGACAAAAATGCTGATATTGATATTAACAATAAGTTCCAGGCTGAGGTGGTCTCAGATGGAGATGAAGGAGAGGAATTGGAACAAAGGTGACTATTGTTAGGTTTTAGTAAAGAGACTGGCAGCACTTCACCCCTGCCCTAGAGATTTGTGGAACTTTGAACTTGAAAGAGATGATTTAGGGTATCTTATGGAAGAATTATTTAAGGAGCAAAGCATTCAAGAAATGCCTTGGGTGCTGTTTAAGGCATTCAGTTTTATAAGGGAAGCAGAGCATAAAAGTTTGGAAAATTTGCAGCCTGACAATGAGATAGAAAACAAAATCCCATTTTCTGAGGCAAAATTCAAGCCAGCTGCAGAAATTTGCTTAAGTTGCAAGGATCCTAATGTTAATGCCCAAGACCATGGGGAAAATGTCTTCAGGGCCTATCAGAGACCTTTGTGGCAGACCCATCCATCACAGGCCTGGAGGTTTAGGAGGAAAAAATGGTTTCGTGGGTCAGGCCCAGGGTCCCCATGCTGTGTGCAGCCTACGGACCAGGTGCCCTGCATCCAAGCTACTCTAGCCATGGCTGAAAGGGGCCCACCATAGAGCTCTGGCCGTGGATTTAGAGGGTGCAAGCCCCAAGCCTTGGCAGCTTCCACATGGTGTTGAGTCTGCCAGTGCACAGATGTCAAGGACTGGTGTTTGGAAACCTCTGCCTAGACTTCAGAGGATGTATGGAAAGGCCTGGATGCCCAGGCAGAAATTTGCTGCAGGGGCTGGGCCCTCATGGAGAACCTCTAATAGGGCAGAGTGGAAGGGAAATGTGGGGTCAGAACCCCCACAGAGATCGCCTACTGGGGCACTGCCTAGTGGAACTGTGAGAAGAGGGCTACTGTCCTCCAGACCCAGAATGGTAGATCCACCAACAGCTTGCACTGTGTGCCTAGAAAAGCCAGATACACTCAATGCCAGCCTGTGAAAGCAGCTGGAGGAAGACTGTATCCTGCATAGCCACAGTTCCCATGCCCAAGACCATGGGAACCCACCTTTTACATCAGCATGACTTGGATGTGAGACATAGAGTCAAAGGAGGTCATTTTGGAACTTAAAGAGTTGACTACCCCACTGGATTCTGTACTTGCATGGGGCCTGTAGCCCCTTTGTTTAGGCCAATTTCTACTATTTGGAATGGGGGGTACTTATCCAATGCCTGAACCCCCATTTTATCTAGGAAGTAACTAATATGCTTTTGATTTTATAGGCTCATAGGTAGAAGGGACTTGCCTTGTCTCAGATGAGACTGCAATGAGTTAAGACTTTGGGAGAGTGTTGAAAAGCATGATTGGTAGTAAAATGTGAGGACATGAGATTTGGGAGGGGCCAGGGATGAAATGATACCGTTTGGCTGTGTCCCCACCCAAATCTCATTTTGAATTGTAACTCCCACAATTCCCATGTGTCATCAGAGGAACCCAGTGGGAGGTAATTGAAGCATGGGGGCGGGTCTTTCCCATGCTATTCTCATGATAGTGAATAAGTCTCTCGAGATCTGATGGTTTTAAAAATGGGAGTTTCCCTACACAAGCTCTTTGCCATCCATGTAAGACGTGACTTGCTCCTCCTTGCCTTCCACCATGATTATGAGGCCTCCCCAGCCATGTGGAATTGTAAGTCCATTAAGCCTCTTTCTCTTCCCAGCCTCAGGTATGTCTTTATCAGCAGCATAAAAACAGACTAATATGCCATGTCATTCCAGCATCCCAGCAGATTCTGAATGAGGTAGGTAGTGAAAGTGTAGTCATGTCTTCTGGATAAAGCCAAGGCATTTATCTACAAAATCCAATCACGGTGGAGAGTGACCTGCCTTTTTTTTCCTTGAAAGACTGCCTGCATTATGAGCTTGCCCAGTTGTGCTGGTAATACTACTGAGCCACTTTGGAAAATTGGAAGCATACAAATTATATTTCACTATTTCTGTCACCTCCCCTTTTTGCTCTTCTGTGCCATCTTTCGGCTTCTATGAGTTTAGAGGAGACTATCCTTAGGTGACCTCACACTACCTTTTAGGAGGTCCAAAAAGTAATTTAGTATGAAAAGTTCCTTACATTCTCAGAGAAACCCTTTGAGCATGTGGCCTGATCTTCCAGGGGAAAGATCTTATGATCAAGATACTTGTTCTAGAATGATAGTCCTATTTCAAGTAAAAGAGGCTTAACAAATGATGCGTGTCTCAGGAGCTGTGAATAACAATAGCTATCCATGCCCAGGATTATGTGCATGTTTGAACTTGGAATTAGCTTGTGATTTTACTTTGAAAGATGAAGGCTATTTTGTGCCTTAAGGAGCAAATTTGGAATTTTTAAAACGTAGTTTTACTTTAGATTCTTTATGACTCTTTTATGCCAGATTTTTAAAAATTAAATGAAGGCATCGTGTTTACAATCCTTTTCTGAAAGAAGGATAATGGAAGATTAACTGATATGCATAAGGACAGAATAACTAAAATCACACAATACCATCCACATCCCTTTGAGAATTTGAGATAATAAAAAACATTCCACTTGGCCTTGTAATGCAAGTAGCCTGGAAGCTTTATATGAAAAAAATAAAACAAAAATTTGCTAGCAGGGTGAGATGGGAAAGATTAAAAGATAGAGCGTAAATCTATAATTGTAAAATACTTAACAGCAGGCGGGATGCATAAAAAATATAGCATCTAGATCAGGGACAAATGGAAAAGAAGGCGATATTACTGCATTAGGTTCCCAGAGGTGCTATACAAACAGAAACATGTTTTCTAAATGGTGAAACAGGTATTGAAATGACTCTTTATCAGAACTATGAGTCTTTTTCGCAAGAGAAATTGGATTTACTAGTTGAATGTTTTTCTCTTCCTCTGGCCACAAAGGATATTGGGGCAACTTGACAGAGGAATCAATAATGTATAGTCTGATGGACACTCAATGATCAGCCTCATAATCTGACTACATAAGCACAATAAAACAAAGTCAGAGTGTCTTGCAAGCTGTCATAGGGGCACTAAGCTGAGAGAAGGACCTTAGTTAAGGCAGCTAGCACTGAGAAGTTTTGTTCAAGCATTCTATCTTTCTATATTCCATTTCACGTCTACTAAATGGTGTCCAAAGTTGCAAAGGTGGTTCTACCCTAACAAGGTAATGGCGAGAAACTATTCTGTATATTGCATGATGATCAGAATAAAACCCAAAGAAATATTTGTAAGGTAAAGGACAAAATGTGTGTGTCATTAAAAACTTTATGATACAAAGACTAGGGAATTTTTGATTTCTAAGAGTGGAATTGCTTACACCTATGTGGGTGATTGATTTGGGTGCTTTTAGTATGCAAGAATATAAAACTAGCTTGTTGTAACAACAAGGATAGAGCCAAGATGAAATTTCAGGATTAGCATATCTAGGATATCCACAAGAAGTGGGAGTTTAATCTGGGCATTTGCCTGTCAGAAGTTTGGGCCGGTAGTTAATTCTGAATATGAGGTCAATATGAGGACTTCTTTCAATGATCTTCCTCACAGTAAGGGTCCCAGCACTAAGCCTTTAACGAAAACCTCATCCAGTCTTATTATACCCTGGCTTCTTTACCAACCCTGGTGATTTCCTCCTAACTTTTCTGTGGTCTCAAAGTATTCAGCTTATAAAGCCACGCATTTAGTTTTATTACTTTCTGTTTCTTATCATGGCAATCCATGCAATTTAGGGTCAGTTACAGAATTAGCTTCAATTAATAGGTTTGCTTGCCAACTGATGTAGACAGACTTTTTTTTTTTTTTTTTACAAAAAGACTTTTTGTTACAAGGCATACTTTTAGAATGAACTGAAATAAAAATCATTACATTTTAGCATCAAGAAATAGAATTTTTTTTAGCTGACCTTAAAGATTTTCAAATTTGGTTTTGAGTTGTATTTAGTTACCTAAATGTAAATTCCATAGCCTGATGTATGGCACATAACAAAAACAAATTTAAATTTGGAATGGACTTATGATCATCATTGCATAGTGAATGCTGATGATAAACTAATAAAGCTGGGAAATCAAAAAAAAATCATCTGATCTATCATGACCTGGAAATCCTAATTTAATAAAATACAGATGCTACCTGGAAGAAATTCCCCACTTCCATAGTAGCCTCATTCAAGAAGCTCTAATATAATAGGGTCTGATGAGATTATCTGCCTTGAACGAAGATTTTATTATTTAGAATAACTGGAATATTTGACATTGGGGCACTAGGAGATTCATTTTGCAACAGTTTGCCTTTTTGTTCATTTTATCCCCGTTTTAGATTTACACACTATTAGGTAAAAGGAAGTCTTTACACATCTTCCTTTTAATAATGGACAAGTAGAAAACATCTGAGAGGGTATTTTAAAAAGTATTTATTAAGTTAAAATCTTCCTTAGGAAAATAACTTATCACCAATGAAAACAATGCGTGAATGTGTTTCTTATTGTGTTCTTGTTGTGCGAATTTTTGTGTAAATACTTCCTTTTACATATAATAATTACTATTCAGACCAGACTCATCACTAATGAATAAAAAAACAGGAGTATAGCTTATTTTGGAATTACCTCTCCTAACAGAATAAAATGCATGAATTCTCAGCCTGATTCTTAGCTGATTTTTTGAACCAATTATTTTAGGACTGTACTTAGATAACTCACATTAATGTCTAAAGGACCTTGCTATGAATCATCAAGCAATGTCCTAAAATATACAAATAGAAATATCCCAGTGTGCTTTTACCATTATGCACATTGAAGAATTTGCAATTCAGTGTTTTCCTTCAACTAACTACAAAGCCTGTAAAGGTCTTAGATGCCTTTCATCTCTCCCCAGAGTTACCGATCTTTTTTTTTGTTTTATTGACACTGCTGCCCTTTAAATGTAACTAATTTGTACTACAAAAGTGGTTCGTGGGAGGTTCTATGAAGAGCTTATTAGTAAAGCACTGTGGTTTTTTTGTTTTGTTTTTTAATTTTCAATGCTGGCAGCCCATTCATTGAACTCCAACCTAATTAATCATCTAGAAATCAGTTACAATCTTTAATTGATAGCATTGTGGTAAGTTAACGTATAAGTTTCTAAATCATATCACAAACCAAAGAGCAGCTGTTCCTTAAACCATGTTCAACTAGAAGGGAGAGGACGTAATCTGATTACACATGAGAAGAAAACCCCATTTGTAGAAAATACTTTAAATTGATAATTATTGTAAACCAGCCCCCCTCCCCACACACTCTTTAATAATGGGTTAACTTTTCCCTTTCTGTATGGCCATCGCTGGTTTTCTGACTAGTTGCCTAAACATGTTTCTTATATAAGCAAAACTGAACATGCTGCTGCTATTAATCATTAAACTTTTTAAAATGTGGTTTTCTGGAAAACTGGTACTTTGGGAGTTTTATAATAACCCTTTTAAAGTCTAAGCCACCACATCTCTGTAGTTCATTCTAGAAAATGTGTTTTGTCCTTATCTTTAGTAATCCGAGACCACTGTAAAATTAAGGCCATCAGGGAAATAGCAAACTGATGTGTTTTCATAGTGCTTTTTTCACACTACTGCTTGACTGACAGATCTTTCTGAAACATTTTTATCAGTCAAGATGAGCCTCAAGTGCTTCTGCATTACAGTAGGTGGTCAGGCATTTGCCACATGTTAATCTTTTCACTAATTTCCTATACATGTTATCTTGATCAGGACAGGTATCAGTCAGAAATTTTGCATGTTTGGGCCTACTAAGATACCGTTCGTGAAGGTAACTGGTTTTGTTAAAATTAAGCCATACGAAGTATGTTCATTTGTCAGATTTGGTTTGGAAGGTGCCTGAGATACTGGTAAGGTATTGTGTTCTTGTGGTATAACACTAGGTAAAATGGAACCATTTTCTGTCCTGATTCTGTTTATATCAATTTTCAAAGCAGGATCTGATAAAACTAAAGGTGTTTGCTCTGTTTCACTGTGTCCATTAACTAAATCATGACTACTACAATTATTTTCAGAATTTGGCTCTATGTCAGCCATCTTTTGGTCTAACAAGCTTATATTTGAAACAGTGTCATCAGAACGTTCATTTCCATTCTGAACTAAACTGCTTTCTTTTCCATACTTCCTATACATGTCTTTGGTTCTGTAGAATCTTTCCTTGATTTGCTAGGAGAAACTGACAGACTAATGGTTTCTCATTACTAGATGAATCCTTTTCCTGATGATCAGGATTGGAGTCTGTATGAACATCCCGAAGAATTGTCTCACTGGGTTGTGCAGATGATTCTGGTGTTTTAAATAGTGCTGAGCTTCATGTTCATATAGCAGAGGAAGATCTTCCAAAAGCTCATGGAATTCTGGAAAACTACACATCTTGAAACATCCTGTGACTTTTTGTATGCTGGGCAAGCTGGAATGGCAGCTTAAATGACTCATTGCAATTAAAATGCAAACAAAAATACACATTTGGATAGCTATGTCTATTAAGGTGGTCTATAAAATGTTGAGAATCTTCAAATCGGCTTTGACGAAATTTGCATTTTCCTTTGCTCCACTTCATTACTGTTTGTTGCACGTTTAAATCACCAGCTAATGTAGATGGATTTTAATTGTTCTCAAGGCTTAAGTTGTAACTAGTATTCTAAATAGTTACTGCTGTTTCAAAAATAACTTCAGAAGCATTATCAATGCCTAATTATTTCCATTCTGAATTAATCCTTGTTTTGTCTTTTCTTATTATTATGAAATCAGGCCTTCTAGGCCATTTTTGTTCTATACAATCTCTTAAGGCACTTTGACCGAAATGGTTCTGTGATATTGAAAGTGATATTAAAATACAGCATTTCCAGGTACTGGGAAATAAATAATAGAAATCTGTTTCCAAGAGTCCATGGAGCATGGAAGACGCACATTCTGACCCAGGCCACGGGGTTCTCTGCTCTTATGAGGGTGGTGTCTAGGGTACTGGTGATTGCTTTTGACTTAAATGGTTTATGTCCGTGAAAACCATGGCTGGGTGGTTAAACCAAAAGTTCCATGATGTATATTTGTGTGTGTGTGTGTGTGTGTGTGTGTTTCAAGCGTGGTAGTGCTAATGCATGCAGCAGAAGGCAATCAGGCAATAAAGCCTAGCAGGCAGCGTATATAGGAGCATTATGATTGCAAGGTTTTACGATTTTTTCAAACGACAAAATAAAAAAACACCCCCTTTACCCTCCTGTCTCCTGTTCTAATTAATGAAATGTAGTCACTATGAGATGAAATCTGTAGGGACAGAGACTGTCGGGAGAAAAAAATATCCATTTGGTATTTTAAGGTCTGACTTCACATTTTTTTACCTGGAAGTCTGTGAGATTCTTCATTCACTACTTGTGTGTATATTTCAGAAGTTCTCTGTCACAAACTGAAGCAAACCACTGAGCCACAGCATTTTCTTGTCCATGGAATCGGTTATACTCCTGAGGTTCTCCATTTAGTTTTTCAATACTTCATTCTGTTTAGCTACATATTTTTGAGTGACCAACTTATTTTTAAGGAATTTTTAAAATGCTGTGATCTTAATTAATTTACAGTATGCAAGGGTTCATATCAGTGAAGTAGGTACTGGCTAGATTTTCTCTAGAGCTCAATTAAAACTAAATCAAATTAAAAAAATAGCACCCATGAATATATACTTCTTAAACTTAAATAACTTCAACATAGGAACAATTATACCTATTTAACAGAATGCCTGGAGTCATGAAGTAGAATAAATCCAAGTTACATTATTTTAAAGTCAATTATCTTTTGAAGAAATTTGAATAATAAGAAAAAAATCTGTGTGTCTTGGTATGGGTTGAATTGTATTCCTCCAAATGATATGTTGAAGTCTTAACTGCAAGAGATATAGGATCACTACAGATGTCATGTTAAGAAGTTACCATCCTAAAGTAGCATGGATATCCAATCAAATGTGGGCCCCACATTGCAGCTTAGCCATGGGGGCTTAGCCCAGGAGGGTTCTTTGCTTCCCCAAGGAAGAATTCGAGGGTGAACCAGTGGTGGAAGAAAACAGCTTTATTGAAGCGGCCGTGTTCCAGCTCTGGTAGTGTTACAGCTCCATGACTGTTTCTGCAGAGCAGGACTACCCCCTTGGCAGAGAGTAGCAGCTCAGCAGTTCTGCAGTCATATTTATACCTACTTTTAATCGCATGCAGATTAAGGGGAAGTTTATGCAGAAATTTCTAAAAGAAAAACAAAACAAAACACGGTTGTAACTTTGGAGTTGTTGGATAATTGCCAAGGAAAAGGGTGGTAACTCCCAGGTCTTGCCATGGCAATGGTAAACTGACATGGCACACTGGTGGGCATGTTTTATGAACAGCTGCTTCCACCTCATCTCTATTTTAACTAGTCCTCAGTTTGCTCCAGTGTCCAAGCCCCACCTCTGGAGTTGTATCCCGCCTCCTACCTCAATTGTAGTAACACAACTGCAAGCTGAGGAAGACGAGAATTGCCAGCAAACACCAGAAGCTACAAAGAAGCAAGGCATAATTCTTCCCTAAATGTTTTGTAGAAAATATAGCCCTGTCAACACCTCAGTTTTGAACTTTTAGCCCCTAGAACTGTGAGACAATAAACTTCTGTGGTTTAAGACACCCACTTTGAAGTGCTTTGTTACAGCAGTCCTAGAAAACTAATACAAGCCTTTACTCACATCATTGCCATTTTCTGTGGCATCATTCTTTTGTATAGATTTGTATTTCAATTTTGCTATTATTTTCCTTCTTCTTGAAGGATTTTCTTTAACGGGTCTCAGGGTGGAACTCTGCCAGTGAGGAACTGTTTCACCTTTCATGTTTCTGAAAAAGTCATCACTTTGCCTTCGTTTTGTGAGATATTTTCACTGGAAATAAAATTCTAGGTTGGTAAGTTTTTAAATTTTTTAAACTTATTTTAGTATTCTAAGATGTTCAACTCTTCTCACTGCTTTGTTCCTGACCACCCCCCCAATAAAAAAAACTGACATATTTTTACATTTGTTATTTTGCATAAAATGTGTCATTTTTCTGTTTGCTTTTAAGATTAAGATTTATCTTCATTATTGCTTTTAGAGAATTCAATTATATGTTTCAGTATCATTTTCTTCATGTTTCTTTTGCTGGGATTTTGCTGACGTTCTTCTGTTTGTGGATTTATTATTTTTACCAAATTCAGAAAGACAATAGTCACTACTTGTTTAAATATATTTTCTGCACACACACCCTCAACTTTGAGAACTCCAGTTACATATATATTATTATGTTGATCTGTTAACTTAGCTAATCATTCTGTTTCGTCTTTGACAAATAATTGTACATATTCATAGGGATACATAGTGATGTTTCCATACATATAAGGTACAGTGATCAGATCAAGGTGATTAGCATATGCGTCCATCATTTCAAATATTTCTTTTTATTGGGAACATTCAATATCCTCCTTCCAGCAATTTGCAACTATGTAACTATTAACTAGAGTTATCTTACACTGGTATAGAACAGTAGGACTTACTCTTCCTATCTAGCTGTAATAATTCTGTTTCATTTTAGATAGTTTCCATTAAAATACATTAGTTTCCATTATAATACAGTGAAGATCGCTAAATCTTCACTGTATTATAAAAAAAAGGTATTTTTATCTCACCTTTTCTCATTCAGTCATTTTTAATTGATTGTTTTCTTCCTCTTTATGGTTTATATCTTCCTATTCTGTATGCCTGGGTCATTTTTTATTGAATGCCAGATAATGTGAACATCAACTTGTAGGTGGTACAAGTTTGTATTTCTACAAATGTTCTTGAGTTTTGTTTGGGGTTGCAGTTAATTGGAAAGTGTATCATGAGTTTGGGTTATGTTTTTAAGATTTGTTAGATGTGATTGAGCAGTAGTCAGCCTAGTTAATTATTCTTCCTACTGAGCCAAGAAACTTACATGTATTTTACCCAAATGTTTGTCTTCCAGTCAGTCTCCTGAAAAAGGGTATGCCTCTTGACCCTATGTGAAAGCCAGGCACTGTTACTCCTAATCCTTTCTGATGGCTCCTTCTCAAGGCTTGGGTAGTGCACTGTCTGTCACTCAGCTGAATTCCCTAAGGAGACGTCTAAAGGTCTCTGGAGTTGTCTGTATACTTCTCTCTTCTCTGGTATTTTGTCCCGTCGATGCTAGCAACCTTGATCTCCCAAGAGTCTTAATTCCATCTCCTCAACTCAGGCTTTGCCTGGGATTTCCCTGCTTGTTCTGTGGCCTGGAAACTGTCAATACTGGGAAAATCATTATTTCCTCCTTTGTTTTTATATCTCAGAGATCACTGTTATCCGTTACCTTCTGTTCAGTGTCTTTGAAGCCATTGATTTATATATTTTTCTGTTGGTAATTGTTTTGTTTATTGCTTCAAGTGTTTGATATGTAGAATAATGGCCACCCAAAGACTTCAACATCCTACTTCCCAGTAGCTGTGGACAATTGACCCTTTAACAACATAGGTTTTAACTGTGAGTCCACTTATACGTGGATTTTCTTCCACCTCTGCCACTCCTGAGACAGCAAGACCAACACCTCCTCTTCCTCAACTACTCAGTATGAAGACAATGAGGATGAAGACCTTTATTATGATCCACTTAATGAATATTAAATATTCCCTCTTTTTTATGATTTTCTTAGTGACATCTTTTCTCTTGCTTACTTTAAGAATACAGCATGCAGTACATAGAACAGGCAGAAAGTGTGTTAGTTGGCTGTTGATGTTATTGGTACAGCTTCCAGACAACAATGGGCTATTAGTAACTAAGTTTTTGGAGAGTCAAAGTCATATGTGAATTTTTGGCTGCACAGAAGTCTGTGACCCTAACCCCTGCATTGTTCAAGGGTCAGCTGTAATCCTTTTTCCTCTCATTGCAATACCCATGGCTAACACCCCTATAATAAAAGGCAAATTAACAAGGAAAAATCATTAAAATATATTTAACTAAAATTTTATGTGAAACTGGAGCCTTCAGAAATGAAGTCCTAAAGATCCAGAGAAAACTATTTTTATAGGTGATCATGCAGGAGTGTGATGGGAGGACTAAAGGGTATACCCTAATGGTACTAATTTAGCAAGGCCTGTTTATCCAGATCCTTCATGGCTTCCAGGTATAGGGCTGGATCCCTCTGGAATGAGGGTCTTAGAACCTACTTTCAAACCAGGTAGATCAGAAAATTCTTCTACGACCATGCTTTACTGGAGGTAAAAGGTCAGAGAAAGAGAGAAGGTCAGACAGTGACCATCTTGCTTCTGTTGTCCTCTCAATTTCAGCTTAAAATACTTAGTATGCCAAGGTATCGTATATTGGGGTATTGTGTTCTGAGCCCCGACAAAAGTGCAGGGAAGGGTAATTGCAGGAGCTAAATTGTTAAGTATGGCTCCAATGCACAAAAGGAGGGCTAAGATTTAATAAATTTTAATGATTTTTTGTTTTACTTTGTGCATGGAAAACATTTAAATTAGAATGAAATTTAAACTTCAAAATATAAAAAGATGTTCAAGTAAGAAAAACTGAAGGATTTCATTAGAAAAGGAAGACTAATTGAAAATAAAGAGATGAAACTAGAGAATGAGATGGCCTATTGAAATAATATGGTTCGTAGATATGAGTATTTGGATTTCATAAGATTAGTAATAAGGAGCTAGTGTCAATTATCACTACTTTAAAAGCATTACTTTTCAATATTCTCCTAGGTTATGTTTTTCCAATTAAAAATTGTGCAAACTCAGGTTTATGAAAACACCTGAGGCAAAGCTTTTGCAAACACAATCAATTTAAGACTACGTTTTGATGCCTTTCCTCATTGGTCTAAATTTATATCTTTTAAAAGATAGCAACATCAGCATTACAGGCTAACAATTTTAGCTCTATGGGATATATGTGTGGTAAATTAAGATAATCAGTCTACTTGTGCATTTAGGTTATTAACCTATCAATATGTGATTAATTAAGAAAGCTCCATCCTCAATTAACTTTTAGATGCAACCTAACGTAAAGGCAGAAACATTGCCTATGTAATTAGAAATCCAGTTGTGCTTGTGGTCCCTTGTTATTCAATAAGCTTCTAAAAAGAAATTTGAACACATACATAGACACTGTAGATGGTTTATTCAAAATTTGCAATAGATTCAAAATCTAAAATAACAACAGTTATTTTAGACTGTTAACAGGTTAATGATCTACACATCTTAGTGTTTCTTTTACATTTATTTATTTTCATTTACTTGAGATGGAGTCTCACTCTGTCACCTAGGCTGGAGTGCAGTGGTGCAATCTTGGCTCACTGCAACCTCCACTTCCCTGATTCAAGTGATTCTCCTGCCTCAGCCTCCTGAGTAGCTGGGATTACAGGCGGCCACCACCACACCCAGCTAATTTTTGTATTTTTAGTAGAGACGGGGTTGTGCCATGTTGGCCAGGCTGCTCTCCAACTCCTGACCTTGTGATCCACCCATCTCGACCTCTCAAAGTGCTGGGATTAAAGGCGTGAGCCATCTTTTACATTTAAAAAGCCTAGTTTAATTTCTTCCTTTAAAAATCTATTTATATAGTGTTTTATAAAACAATTATTAAAGGTTTAGAGGGGGCAGATTAATAGATACATATGTGACCTGGTTTTTAATTTGTTCCATAACATATTAAAACATGTATTTCTAGGATAAACTATGGTGCTTCTAAAGAAAACGTATGCTACAGAAGTGAACTAATAATACTTTTCTCAAGGGTATCCAACACGTTTATTTGAAAGAAGGAAATATTTTTCCCATCTGTAATGCGTAGATCACTTTAGGCACTGCAAGGGACCTATGAATTCATGTGAGCACCAAATATTGTCAATAAACTGATCCACTGGTAGATTTTGATTAATAACATTTTTAGAGTCCAACTGCCATCAAGTGGAGTGTCATTTTTAGACATGTTATAAAGGAGACTGCAACCACTGTGAAACATATAATCTCAAGGGTGCATGATTGTAATTCTGAGCCGTGGCATTGTCTTCTCCTGTAGGTATTGACCATTTTAGTAAACTGTTTACCCTCTTCCATGACCAAATGGGCACCAGTTCCAAATGTGTCTCAACTTCATATCCTTCGTTCCATTTTTTATTGGCTCTGCCCTAACAGAGACCCTCTGTGTATGGATTATACAGAGTCTGACTTATGGATTCTACTTACTTTGGTTTCCTCCGATGTAACAGACTCATATAATCAGTTTGGACTTACAGTTCCAAGCATTCCTAGATGAATATAACATAGTATTTGTCTATAGTCAGTAGAAAAATCAAATGCAACAATATTTAATATTTGGTATGATTATCGTTTGTCTTATTAGTTGGGAAAAATCAAATTTTATGCTGTTTATAGGATTTTTTCAGTAAGCTTTACTCTCTTTACAAATATCTGATTATTCTTTTAAATGGCATCTCTTTTAGTGACTGAGTGGTTTTCTGTATTATTTCCAGCCTATATTGACTCATTTATTGAATATGCATTTATCTTTTAAATAGCTTACATATTTCAGGAGTGATCTGGGTACTAGGAATACAAAATTAATAAGATAGTTTCTAGTCTCATAGACAAACACATAATTTTATTCTAGTATAAGATTATATTAAATAGTTTTTTTCTCAAATACTTAGAACATAGGACACTTTAATCCAAAACATAAAGAAGAGGTATGTTTACGAATCGATTATTGTTAGTCTTGGAGCAGAAAGTTGGGAGAGAACATTCCAGGTCACAAAAAGCTATGCCAAGGCATGGAGGCAGAAGAGCAAATTACAAGTCTTTTGGGATCACTGGAATGGTGCAAGGATGACAGTAAAGCTGGAAAAATTGGCAAGGGCCAGAACATAGGAATCCTTGGAGACCACTATGAAAATTGGATGTCTTACTGATGGCTTTTGGGGGAAACCATTAAATAAGTTTAAGTTGGTGACTAACAGTTAAATTTTCTTTCTTCTCTTTTGCTTTTTCAGGATTATTCTGCTTGTATTTTGAAATGAAGCTTTGAAGCCTGTGAGGAGGTCACTATGGTAAACACATGAACAACAAGAGAGTTACAATAAGACAGAGGTAGAGGGGAGGGTGCTCACAAAACTAGGCGTTCAACTGGAGGTAGGAGAATTTACTGATGTGGGAAAAATAAATTGGGGAGCAGATTTTAGAGCCTTTGATGAGTCAAGAAAATCTGGGGTTCAGAGGTAGATGTAAATTTGAAATGTCTAAGATATACAATAGAAAGGCATAATTGGAAATCGAATGGACAGGTCTATGACTCAGAATAGGGAAGATTCATCAACTCAACCCAGATATGTCTTGGTCCACACCTAACCTAGGGTCACTGAGTGGAGAAACAGATGGAGTAAGGATTTCTGTTCTGGCCAAGTCTCCAATTTCAAGGGGTAGGCATTCCAATAACGTCTCAATGTTTCCATTTCTTATTCAGTATAAATTTCTCTGTCTTAAATCATTAGGCAAACTAATCTCTAGGGCTGATTCTTCCATTGCAGCATGAATCTTTCAGTTTTGGCAGCCACAGGAGTGTTTTTTTCCTGACCACAACTGACAAAGGACAAAAATTTTGACCATGTTTTGAACACCCCGATTTTCAAATGAAGAAGCCTGTTCATGGTGGAGGACTTGTTTGACAGGATACAGAATCAATCACAGTGAGGGCACTGGATTTGAAAAGTCTGAAATGTCTGATACCCTTGATGAAAGATTGAGCTAGAATCCCTTCAGTGGTGCTTTAGGAACGTGATAAGCATTTGATGTAGCCAGAGCATGATTTAATGCATTGCTAATGTATTTAGCCCTAGTGAAACTGATCCCACTTCTTCGACATAACTTTTCTATCCCCCAGTAACCCATTACTAGGAAAACCTTGCCAAGATGGGATATTTTTCTCTGAAGAGATTTGATATGATAACAAGATAGTTTGATGAGTACTGAGTTGGTCATTTTAGCACATTTATCCATATCACATATCTTTGGCTCACACATTTCTCTAAATACCTAAACTATCTGATCATAATAATGTCCCTTGTATATTTTAGATGCTGACTCCATGAAACCCAGCTTCCCCGATGAGTTAAATCTTTTCACAACCTGGCCCCACTCAGAGGCAGAATTGCTACGAAGTTTTTGAAGGTTAATACTCAGAGCACCTCACTTGCATAGGTTTCCTCCAAGACACTGGAAATGGTCCTAGCACTGTGCTCACACATCATATATAAAATTGGCAAAAAATCATGTTTTTTTTTTTTCTTTTTCAACATAGTTATGATCGCTGGGCTTTCTACCCCTACTTCCTCTTTTTCACACTTAACTCTCACATCAGGTGGTGTTGAAATGACTGCAGGGGCTTTGGGGATTCCAGTTCAAGGAAAGGCGAACTGACAGGATATTCAGTTTGTGCTTAGTGGGGGTACGCTTGTGCAGTTGACAGTCACTATCATACGTAGTTAAGTTATTGCCAGCCACTGAGCATAGGAATGGCTCCCAGGAATACGTCTACCACCCACTGTGCTGACTCTCCTGATGTCACGACAGGAGTGCAGGACCAGATGACATGTAGATGTCCTACATTACTGCCAATCAAAATATAAACATACTGGGGAAGAAACAAGGTTTGAAAACCAAGAAACATTCTGTCTCATTGATCTAATGTTGACATTGGGGTGTTAAAGTCTCCCATTATTATTGTGTGGGAGTCTAAGTCTCTTTGTAGGTCTCTAAGGACTTCCTTTATGAATCTGTGTGCTCCTGTGTTGGGTGCACATATATTTAGGATAGTTAGCTCTTCTTGTTGAATTGATCCCTTTACCATCATGTAATGGCGTACTTTGTCTCTTTTGACCTTTGTTGGTTTAAAGTCTGTTTTATCAGAGACTAGGATTGCAACCCCTGCCTTTTTTTGTTTTCCATTTGCTTGGTAGATCTTCCTCCATCCTTTTATTTTGAGCCTATGTGTGTCTCTGCACGTGAGATGGGTTTCCTGAATACAGCACACTGATGGGTCTTGACTCTTTATCCAATTTGCCAGTCTATGTCTTTTAATTGGAGCATTTAGTCCATTTACATTTAAAGTTAACATTGTTATGTGTGAATTTGATCCTGTCATTATGATGTTAGCTGGTTATTTTGCTGGTTAGTTGATGCAGTTTCTTCCTAGCCTCGATGGTCTTTACAATTTGGCGTGATTTTGCAGTGGCTGGTTCCAGTTGTTCCTTTCCATGTTTAGTGCTTCCTTCGGGAGCTCTATTAGGGCAGGCCTGGTGGTGACAAAATCTCTCAGCATTTGCTTGTCTGTAAAGTATTTTACTTCTCCTTCATTTATGAAGCTTAGTTTGGCTGGATATGAAATTCTGGGCTGAAAATTCTTTTCTTTAAGAATATTGAATATTGGTCCCCACTCTCTTCTGGCTTGCGGAGTTTCTGCAGAGAGATCCACTGTTAGTCTGATGGGCTTCCCTTTGTGGGTAACCCGACCTTTCTCTCTGGCTGCCCTTAACATTTTTTCCTTCATTTCCACTTTGGTGAATCTGACAATTATGTGTCTTGGAGTTGCTCTTCTCGAGGAGTATCTTTGTGGCGTTCTCTGTATTTCCTGAATCTGAATGTTGGCCTGCCTTGCTAGATTGGGGAAGTTCTCCTGGATAATATCCTGCAGAGTGTTTTCCAACTTGGTTCCATTCTCCTCGTCACTTTCAGGTACACCAATCAGACGTAGATTTGGTCTTTTCATATAGACCCATATTTCCTGGAGGCTTTGTTCGTTTCTTTTTATTCTTTTTTCTCTAAACTTCCCTTCTCACTTCATTTCATTCATTTCATCTTCCATCACTGATACCCTTTCTTCCAGTTGATCGCATCGGCTCCTGAGGCTTCTGCATTCTTCATGTAGTTCTTGAGCCTTGGCTTTCAGCTCCATCAGCTCCTTCAAGCACTTCTCTGTATTGGTTATTCTGGTTATACATTCGTCTAAATTTTTTTCAAAGTTTTCAACTTCTTTGCCTTTGGTTTGAATTTCCTCCTGCAGCCCGGCATTGCCAAGTCAATCCTAAGCCAAAAGAACAAAGCTGGAGGCATCACGCTACCTGACTTCAAACTATTCTACAAGGCTACAGTAACCAAAACAGCATGGTACTGGTACCAAAACAGAGATACAGATCAAAGAAACAGAACAGAGCTCTCAGAAATAATGCCACATATCTACAACTATCTGATCTTTGACAAACCTGAGAAAAACAAGCAATGGGGAAAGGATTCCCTGTTTAATAAATGGTGCTGGGAAAACTGGCTAGCCATATGTAGAAAGCTGAAACTGGATCCCCTCCTTACACCTTACACAAAAATTAATTCAAGATGGATTAAAGACTTAAACGTTAGACCTAAAACCATAAAAACCCTAGAAGACTACCTAGGCATTACCACGCAGGACATAGGCATGGGCAAGGACTTCATGTCTAAAACACCAAAAGCAATGGCAACAAAAGCCTAAATTGACAAATGGGATCTAATTAAACTAAAGAGCTTCTGTACAGCAAAAGAAACTACCATCAGAGTGAACAGGCAACCTGCAAAATGGGAGAAAATTTTCACAACCTACTCATCTGACAAAGGGCTAATATCCAGAATCTACAATGAATTCAAACAAATTTACAAGAAAAAACAAACAACCCCATCAAAAAGTGGGTGAAGGACATGAACAGACACTTCTCAAGAAGACGTTTATGCAGCCAAAAAACACATGAAAAAATGCTCACCATCACTGGCCATCAGAGAAATGCAAATCAAAACCACAATGAGATACCATCTCACACCAGTTAGAATGGCAGTCATTCAAAAGTCAGGAAACAACAGGTGCTGGAGAGGATGTGGAGAAATAGGAACACTTTTACACTGTTGGTGGGACTGTAAACTAGTTCAACCATTGTGGAAGTCAGTGTGGCGATTCCTCAGCGATCTAGAACTGGAAATACCATTTGACCCAGCCATCCCATTACTGGGTATATACCCAAAAGACTATAAATCATGCTGCTATAAAGACACATGCACACGTATGTTTATTGCAGCACTACTCACAATAGCAAAGACTTGGAACCAAGCCAAATATCCAACAATGATAGACTGGATTAAGAAAATGTGGCACATAGACACCATGGAATACTAAATAGCCATAAAAAATGATGAGTTCATGTCCTTTGTAGGGACATGGATGAAACTGGAAATCATCATTCTCAGTAAACTATCTCAAGAACAAAAAACCAAACACCGCATATTCTCACTCATAGGTCGGAATTGAACAATGAGAACACATGGACACAGGAAGGGGAACATCACACTCTGGGGACTGTTGTGGGGTGGGGGAAGGGGGGAGGGATAGCTTTAGGAGATATACCTAATGTTAAATGACGAGTTAATGGGTGCAGCACACCAGCATGGCATGTGTATACATATGTAACTAACCTGTACATTGTGCACATGTACCCTAAAACTTAAAGTATAATAAAATAAAATAAAAAAGGAGAATATAAAAAATAAAAAAGAAAAAGAAAACCAAGAAACATTTTGTGAACAATTTTTAGTCCTCAGAAATGTAAAACTCTAAGCAAAATGTTATTTCCTATGGGCCCCTAGTCTAAATGATCAACAACAAAAACACGAAAAATATGCTACAGAGAAGGCAGAACTATCTTTCTACTCTTCCTGTACAAATGATCCTTCAAGATTATCATGTCAAGAGCAATTACAGAGAATGCAGAGAAAACATGCAGGGAAACAAAAAAGTGTCATAGAGATGTGTCTGGTATCAATTAACGAAAGTATTGTACCGTTTTTCTTGATTTTCATTAGATTTTCAGATTTGGAAGGTGTTGTGATTATCTTTTGCTGGAAGTTCATGTTACCCCAATATTTATATGATGAAATCCTAACCTCCAAGGAGATGATGTTAGGAGGTGGGTCATTTAGCAAGTGATTAGGTCTTGAGGGTGGAGCCCTCACGAATGAGATTAGTGCCCTCATAATAGAGGTCCCAGGGAGCTGCCTAGACCATTTCACCACATTAGGACACAGCTAGAAGGCACTGACTGTGAGAAAGTGGGCCCTCACGAAACAGCAAATCTGCTGAGGCCTTTATCTTGGTTTCCAGCGTCTACAATTATGAGAAATACTTTTCTTTTCTTTTAAAACTACTTTGTTTATGACAGAAAAGACTAAGACACTTTTTTAGAAAAGGAATATCTTTTCTTTCATAACTGAGGTAACATACAATCGCACAGTCACGTCAGACTTCTACAATTCTGATACCTTACTTCACTAATAATTTCAGTATGTAAGAAGTTATGAGACAGAGATGAAGCAAGGGGACTACCAGGACCTTCCATTAAGTTGCCTAGGGACTTTCTCCTTACATTTGGGTCCAAATTAACATAGGACACTTCTAAGCAAAGTGTACAATCCCATCACCTGCAGAGGGAGCCACTTCAGTTCTGACACATTCCATTATATACAGAGTTAATGTGTATGTGACATTAATGTGTGCATATGACATTTTTCAGTAAATCCATAACTTCAGGTATATTTACGACCAGGGCTGCATAAAGCCAACCTCCTTCTATATGTGACCAATGCCTCCTGAACTTTCCCCCTTACCACACTTCTGAATATGCTTCCACTTAATTGAATTTTGCTGGCTTCTCCATCCCTATTCAAATTGCTCTGAGATCACCCAAGACTTGGTTGATATTTCTCACCTCAGACTTCTCTCGTGAGGGTAATTTTCACCACTGCCTGGTAACAAGCTAACAATTGCTTTCTAACAGCCTTAATGAACAGATGCTTCAGACAGCTTAGAAACTCAAAACCCAAGATGACTTGGCCTTATTTGAGTTCTGCCAAAGGCTTTGATCTACATTATGTTCAGCCGTGGATTATAAGGACAAAGTGGGGCTTCCTGCACCACCATCCTCTGTAAACCGCTGCATGTTTATTTCTGCTCATGACCCTCTACCTATTTAATTTTTTTCTACTTCCTTTGTCTTGAGGGGCCATCAGGATTCCCAGAAAAGGAAGATAATTGTTATCAATGCTTGAATAGCCCTGCTAGTGTCCAGGTATCTTTTTTCTCAGCAGAGCCTGTGAAAATTTGTCAGTTAGGGGGATGGCCTTGGTTGTCTTAGTCCTTACAATTTCCAGGAATTTCAGACATTTCAATTTTAACTGGAAATGTCAGCCAGCCTCCATTTGTCTTCCAGCGCTTCTTCCTCTAAGTGATAATCATGCCCTCAGGGCAGTGCTGTGCTCTCACTTGCTCTAATGGTTTTCAAATTCAAGTCCTACCTTATTAGATTGCAGCCATATGCCTGAGAATTTGAACGTCTCTATGTTGAAACAGTGCATATAGGCCAATGTGCATTCCACAAGATTGCAAATTGTATCTGGCTGGACTCCAAATCTGATATGGAAAAAAAATGTGTCTGCCAAAAGGTAACATCATACCAGTCCTTGTTGGCCTATTGCACTTCCTGTATAGTTGTCCACTGTATCCAGTATGGCTGAAGCAATCAGAGGAATCACCTTGTCTAACCCACGATAGTCTAGTATTCACCTCTAAACACTGCCGTCTCTAAGTACTGGCCACACTGGACAAGTATAAGGGAAATAAAGCAATCAAAATTCCCATCTTAACCATTTCTTAATAAGAGCAACAATTTCTTGTTTCCCTCCCAGAATTATCTATTGTTTCATGTTTATTACTAAGGAAATCTTGGTTCTAAAGATTCTTGTTTAGCACAGCCAATTAAAACTACATGAGAAAGATTTAGCAGATATCCTCCTTGTAAAGGGTAACATTCCCTATTTGCACAAAGTACCCCTCCCAAGCTCACATTCATAAAAAGGCAGGGGACCATGCTTATACAATCACACTTTCCAATTCATAACTCTACCCTTACCGTGGTTGCCTGAGCAGCACCGGGAACCCTCTCAGGTTCACCTCCATGCTCTTCAGAGCAAAATTACCCTCCTTACTACTTTACACTGGGCGAACAATCCTAAGCTATATTACTGAGAAAAATGACTTTCCTATCTACTTTACACTGGGCTAAAATTCCATAGCTAACAATCCTAAGAAAGTTCTGTTTACACCCCATACCCCACATCTTAACCTTATCATTGCCTAAAGTCTAAGATCTCTTGCAGAGATGAAGCACAGAGATCTTGACCTCTCAGTTCATCTTTTCTTTTTTCAGGGCTTAGCCTTTAATTAAGGGAGTAAATTTCTTCAGAGCATATAGATCAAGCAAAAGTACCACTGCCCTTTAAGAGTTAAGAGAGAGACTGGGGAACCTCCCATGGCTTTATTCACTGCAGCTTATCAGATGTCAGACCATCCAGAGGCCTCTGCTCATAAGTAGTTGCAGCCACTTGGGGATTAGTCATTAGCATAAATAATCACTTCCATTCAGCAATACACATCATCATCAGCATATTCCCCTGATTGCTATTTCTGCAGTAACATGTCAATAATTGTTCCCCAGGCTTTTCTGACATTTTGCTTTTCAGTGTCCTAATGCTTGAACAGAAAGCATCCTTTTCAGAGTGCATCGTTACCTGCACCTGGTCTTTAGCTGTGTTTATAATTTTGTGAGTAACCAGTGGCATCACTGAGTTATTTTGCTAGTGAAAGTAATATATTTCCTAGCTGTCAAAGAGGCATGATAAACTATTCAGAACTAGAAAATGTGGTCTCACTGAGTTTATTTTTCCCACCTGTCACCTCCTCCTCTCAGAAGTCTCGCTTTTATAAGGGCTTTTAACAATGGCCAGGGAATAGAATTTTTATTTAATTTGCCATTTTTCCTGTGACTCCTTGTCTATCCACTTACCCATTTCCCCCAGATATATCGATTTCCTACAAATTCCACTGATAAGACTCATTCCAGTAACTATGCCTTGGATTTTCACCTTTCCATACAAAGGCTGATAGGCAGCAAACACGGCATCAAACCTGCATAGTTGCCCCCATTTCTTCTTTTCCTTGCAAAAATAATAACAATGAATATCTGAGCTATTGTGACTTATGGATCTAAAATACAACCCTACTCAATGCACCAATCAGAGATAACATAAAAGATCATGTTGTCAAATCAGACACACGAATCAGAGATCTTACCCAGTATCAAATACAAGAGCTCAGGAAATTTTACCCCAAAATTAGTCCCCTGGTATGCTGGTTATTTTAAATTAAAGGCTCTTGAAATTCAGCAAAGACTAGAAGAGGCTCCATTTTGATACTCTGTTATCTACCATAGGACTAGACCTGCCAAAGAGAAAACAATTGCCTTCCATCCCCTCTCTGAAATCCCATTCATTATCAGGTTAATTTCTGTCTCTGAGGTCCAATTATTCTCCCTAATAATCATTTACTTACCCTCAAAAGAATTACCTACATTCCTCACTCCCCCACCCCATGAGGAAGAGCATATAAGCATCTGTACTTCGCTGAGTTACTGTTTAATCACTTTCCTTTATTCCCCCATGCTTATACACATCAATACAATTGTACACCTTTTTTCCTATTAATCTGTTAATTGCCAATTCATTTCAACAGACTTAGACTTGATCCTTCAGAGAGAAGCTTTGAATTTCCCCATATGAGCTTTACTAATAATTTAAGGAATCCAAGTAATCACAAGTCTCAGAAAAGCAGGGAAAGTATTAGGGCCTCCAATGTAGTTTTCCAGATGTGTTCTGGTACTTTATCAACAGATGTGCTCTCCCAGTGACACATGCAGTCACTTTCCTTACACTGCACAGAAGGAGGCACTCTGGTTATTACATTTTTTATATTCAGATAGTTACATAGATAACGAGAAATTTTCTCTGGAGTCATGCCTCATGAAAGTGTAACTGGTCAGGTGTGGTGGTGGCTCATGCCTGTAATCCCAGCACTTTGGGAGGCCGAGGCAGGTGGATCACGAAGTCAGGAGATTGAGACCATCCTGGTTAACAAGGTGAAACCCTGTCCCTACTAAAAATACAAAAATTAGCTGGGCATGGTGGCAGGGGCCTGTAGTCCCAGCTACTCAGGAGGCTGAGGCAGAATGGTGTGAAGCCGGGAGGCAGAGCTTGCATGTTTTCTGACCTCATGAAATCCTAGAGAATGAGGTTTGTGCTTGGGAAAAACAGAAGACAGTCACTCTCCTGCTTGCAAATACCATTGGTTTGTTTGCCAAGAGATCTGTCATTAGTGAGTTTACAATAAAAAGTGATGATGTCATTTGCTTTCTTTCCTGGGATCATATTGTTGTCCTGGAAAAGGGATTCAATGGATTACATACCTCCTATTTACCATTTCCTTACCTGCCTCAATTTGTATTTGTAATCCTGGATTCTTTTTCCAAAAAGTCATCCCTAAATTATATCTCCAAGTTTTCCCAAAATGGGATCAATCCCTAGCTCTGCTGTATACAGGCAATGAGAGAAGAGTGACGATACACTTCCATCCTTCTCTAACATTTATCTTTTCTGCTGCACATTATTTGATCCTACCCATGCCCCATTTATCCTATGTACACTTCAACCTGTTCTCCTACATGTCTGTTTAACTCCGCCTGAAATCAACTGTTTCCCCTTTGGGAAAAATCTTTTATTGATTTCTAATTTTGGTGTTCTTCCAATTACCTGTACAAGATTTTCTCTAATTTTGCTACCTCTTATAATTGTATCCTTTCTTTGAAATGTCATTACTTATGTAAACATCTTCAAATTATGACTAATAATAGCTACCTCATTTGGGTGCCTACTATTTGCCATGAACTTTTCTAGGCAACTTACATGATTAATAACTATATCAATCCTACAAAATAGTCATCATTGTGCATATTATACTCTTTTGCCCAACATCATATAATTAGCAGAGTCAAAATTCATTATCTCACTTTGTGTCTGACTGCCTTCAAAATGCACCATATGATGTATTGACTCTACTCTGCTTCATAGTTTTCTCTAAAACTGTTTTTATGTTTTACCTTTCCTACTAAATGATAAGCACTTCCATGGGAAGTAGCATGCATTGCTAATTTTATTATCTTTCTTCACACTAAATATCATCCATCCATATTGTAGCAATTTTGTAATATTCATAGAATATACACATGAATGAATGAACTACATAATAAAAGTAAAGGCCACATTTTCTGCTTATATTGTAATCCCTGGGGTAGGAATATAATATCAATATATCTAGAAATTATTGCTGATTATATGTTCAGCTTGTTATATTTGTTGGGCTAAATGATAGACTAGTTCAATGAAGACCCAGAGATGCATGGTCTTAAAGAATATAGAAATTTAAGTTGAGATGGGAGGATTGCTTGAGCACAGGGGTTAGAGAACTGACTAGGCAACGTAGTGAGACTCCTTCTCTACGATTTTTTTTTTCCAGTTAGGCAGACTTGGTGCTCTGTGCCTTTAGTCTCAACTACTCTGCAGGCTGAGGCAGAATTGCTTCAGTCCAGAAGGTCAGGTTTGCAGTGAGCCATGATCGCACCACTACACTCCAGCCTGGGTAACAGAGCAAGGCCCTGTCCTTAAAAAAAAAAAAAAAGTTATATATTTCTCATATAAAGCACTGAGCTAGTAGGCTGCCTTGGATCAATCAAATCACTCATGCACCAAAGTTGTGGGTCGCCATCCTCAACATGAAGCTTTCAGGGTTACTACGGACATTGCCATTTCCAGCCAGCATTGTGAAGAAAGCACAAGCCCAGAAGAATAGATATCCTTGCAAACAAGTCATATGGAAGTTGCATACATAAAATCCTTTTTCATTCTGTTGGCCACAACAGTCATAGGGTTGTAAGAGTCGACTGGAAAATGTAGCCCCTGGCTCTCTAGGTGGCAATGTGCCAGGCAAAATCTCAATTACAAATGGTACCTGACTTAACGATGACGTGATGTAGGATTTTTTTTAACCTTACAGTGGTGCAAAAGTCATACACACTCAGTCTAAACTGTATCTGTTTTACACATTCTGTTTTACACTTCCATTATAATATTGAATAAATTACATGAGATATTCAACACTTTATTATAAAACAGGCTTTGTATTATATGACTTTACCCAACTGTACGCTTAGGTAAATGTGTTGAGCACATGTAAGGTAGGCTGGGCTTAACTATGATGTTTCAAAGTGAGGTATATTAAACGCATTTTAGACGTATGACTTTTTCAACTTATGATTGGTTTATCAGAACATAACCCCATTTTAAGTCAGGGAGCATCTGTATCATATGTAGGTTAGGACAGGCCCATGTGATAACAGCCAATTCCCAACTCCTAGTGGCTTAAAATAATATTTTATTGTTTATCCATTCTCCATGTCCATCATAGGTCAGCGGAGAGCTATGCTCAATATTTTCTCATTGCTCTTACTCTGAGATCCTGGTTACCACCTGGATCTATGCCTGATGCTAAGACAGGAGGAAAAAATATATAACTCCTATGAGTCTGACGCTGACATTTATATGGTCTAGCCCAGTTGTGACACGTATCACTTCCATTAAAAGTACCTGGTCAAAAAAAAATTATTGGGCAGAACTAGTCATGAGAAAGGTCTCAACCAACCACAGCTGGCTATGAATTACAAGCCTTATTTGTACCTAGATATTAGACACATGCCAGTATACAGTGAGCAGCAACGACATTTATCACATTCTAGAAAAGGTGAAAGATGAATCTGGTTTATAACAAACAATACTCAATATTGGCCTACCAGCCTGAAGATATTTCACTGGGGAACAAATTTCTCCTGTGCTAAGCTATATGGTTTGGATGCAATTGACTTCATGCTCCAATCCAATAATGGGCATTTACTGACCTAAATCAATCAGCATAATCTTACACACCTGCTCTTAGCTGATTTGGAAATTGGCATGTAGCATAAATTAGTCAGCATAAGATTAACAGTGTTAATGTTAAACCTGAGGGAGACACATACTCTTTAAGTACAGACAAGAAATATGTAGCCTTGGCAAATGTCAGCACCCACCATTTTAAGAGGGATCACTCATATGAAAAAGTATCATTTTTTGACATTGGTGAGCTACTCGATTAAATCAACCTTGCAGTTTTATTATAAATGAACCGCATATGCAGTTCATTCTGCATATCCTGTTACTGACAAAATAAAGACTTAAGTGATCAACTTGGCCCATAAAGCTTAAGAAAACTTGCATTAGTATAATTACGGAAAAGCAATGGCTTATGAGTTGAAATGTAGAAATGTTACTTACAAATAGTGACACCAGAATTTCTCCTAGAAACCATATTGAAAATGGCTTGATGAAATGAGCCAATTTTGTACTTTAAAACTGTGGCTCTGCTGGGTTTTGCCAAGTTTTCCTGTGGGAGAACTAAATGACCCTGAAAATTACAGAGAAAAGCTTTCAGAATTCTTGAGATCATCTGAGATATACACAATAAAAGAAGTGGAACATGGTTTAAAAAAAAAAACTGGAGGGCAAAAATTGCAAAATCCTGCAAGCTATGCAATTAACCCCTTACTTTAAGTAGTCCCCTCACCAAAAAAAAAAAAAAAAAAAATCCAGTAAAGTCTATCACCCTGATGAATGTTTGGCAACAGATTTATTTTTGTAAATGAGTGTCAGGTTGGGGTTTTGTAGAAGCAAAGCTCCACCTCGAGAAGCCAGAGCTCAGGAGGCAGAGAAGGCCAGGAGAACATAATTGCACTTCAACCCTAAATAAACATCAGCCAAAATTGGGGGGAGGATTTTGGACTTGAAGGTATGAGGAAATTTGGAAAGGGAGAAGCTTGGATATTCCAAGAAATGAAGCTTAAACCTCAAGAAAATATTTTGATAACTTTAAAAGTTCAAGGTAGGTGAGCAGAGCGATTTTTCTTTCTCCACAGTCTGTTGATCCAGAATCAATGTAAGGGCGAAAAAGTTTTTCCTTCTCCCACTGAGGGGCATTAAAATTGGCAGTGATTGTTAGTAAAGCTAAACATATTCAACAGTGTATCCACACCAATGAAAAGAACTGGTCTGCAAGCTATGCTTTAAATAGCCAGGTCAGGAGTGAAGTCCTAAATCTTGCTCGCAATCTGTCACTAATCAGGAATGGGAACCTTATTGGGACTTGTACTAATATAAGTCCCAGCAAGTATCATGTGGAATAACATTAGTATAAAATTCCCTTTGACTCTATAAATCTATAAAAAGCAATAGTAATTTGAATATATAAGCAATTCATTTAACACTTATGCCTAATATCTGTACTAGTTCCTCTACTAGCCTGTGAAAATACTATGACACTATTTGTAAATGCCATTTAAACTTTCAAATTCTTTTCCCATATACCTGATATTTTCTTTGTAAAAATACTGTGGAAGAGGATTGGTAGTTAATATTATGCCTATTTCACTGATGAGGAAACTGAGGTAGAGGTAGAGTGAGGGCAAGGAATTTGCCCAATGTCGGACAACACATAAATTATTTAACTAGAATCCAGATTTTTTACCTTTTAACTTAAGGATTTTGAACCAAAAAAGAATATAATACATTTTACATATATATATCTCCAATACTGTACTTTATATTTTATTCACTATACTTTATATTTACTATACTTTGTTATATATATCAATACTATATTACTGTACTACCATATATTACCAATAAATAGTATTATATTTTTATATGTACTATAATATATAGTATTGGATATATATTTTACACATTATATACAGTACTATATATGCATATATATAGAGCTATATATATAATATATATGCAATAAATAGTATCATATATGATGTTCTTTCTTGTATTATATCTGATACTATTTATTGCCCTAGGATAAATAATGAACAATAGAAATAATAAATGCCCTGAGGTGCTGTAGACCAAAATGGAGTCAACATGGAAAAGCAACAGATGCTTAAGAGAAAAATAATTTTGTTCAGACAGACAACTTTGCAGCACATATATGCTGGCATTTTTAGGAAGGACTACTATCTCATATCTAACTGAAGTAAACCAGTCATAAATTACAGTACCTGAACTTCAGTGAGTTTTCAAAAATACATCACCCACCAAAGATTCATCTCCAAGATCAACAAGCACTATTTGCAACATAGGAGAGTGAGTCCACTGACAAATGGCTCGGAGAAAGGAAGCATTTGAAGGTGAAGATCAGTGACAAGTGAGGCTCCATGGGGATTAAAATATGAAGACCATTTTGATTCACTATTTTTTGTATTTCCAGCACTGGAATGGAAGCAACCAGTAAAAATGATGGAGGTTGCAAATGTGAAAAAACAAAACACATCACATACTGGGAGGATGGGGACAAATTTAGGGAACAGAACTTAATTCAAAATAACTTTGACAAAATTGGAGTCCAGGGAAATAATTTACTGAGTCATGTACCTCAGCATGTGTAAATAAATATGAAATAACAAGACTAGAGTTACAAATAGTATAACAAGCAAGACACAGCCATGATGAGCAGAATCTACATACTCTGTGGACTTTGAAGTATCCAGGGGTAGAGCATTATGCAAAACAATTCGGGCACCGAATCACTTCCTGACAGTAGTAGCACTGATGCATCAATCTTTAATCTTTGGGATGCATAATAATAAAAAAAAAGGTGATGATTTTGTAACTTGTTGCATATTCCACAAGTTCCTTCTTCCATTTTTGCCAGATTTTATTTTCTGCCTGCTCTCCCAAATTTAGGTATTCCTATTTTCCTGTTTTTTCTTAATCGTATCTCATTTTTATGTTTTTTTCATCATCTTTCCCATGTTTTCTTTTTTAATTTACAAAAATCCCAGATACACTAGTACCACCTTATTGATGGTTTTGCTTTTTACAGTTTCAGTTACCCAAGGTCAATCACAGTCCAAAAATATTAAATGAAAAATTCCAGAAATAAATGATTCAAATGTTTTAAGTTGCATGCCACTGTGATTAGTGTGATGAAATGTCACCTTGTAAAAATAAGGGCTACTTGAAACAAGCACTTTGATACCATGACAATCAATCAGTTAACCAAGATGGCTACTAACTATAATAAACCCTAGTTTATACTTGTATTATTAAGTAGAATTAACATTTCAACCTAATTAGAAAGGTTAGTTTTAATTCCTTCCCCAGGATTTAACTACTTTCTGTAACTCCAAAATTCCCTTACAATTTATCATGGGACTCATCACCATTCTTTGTCTAATCCCATTTCTGTGCCAAAGACATTTCTGCTAAGAAAAATAATAAAGTCACATTTTATCTCTTTCAATGAAGTAGAGGACAACAAGCATTGGAGGTGACTCTAGCAGTAGCAGGAATCCAAAAACACTGAAAGGACACAGGCCCTGGCTTTCCCCTGTGGTAGCAGCATGCCCCAAAGGAGGCATGTTGGATGAAAGAGTGATGGGAGTAGAAGCTCTGGAGAGAAGTTCAGAGAAGAATGGACAGGAAGATGCATTGGGGCGCTGCTGGACATCTCAGTAAAGAGCTGGCCCAGCTACTAAGATTGCTTGCCCTCAACTATCTCCTCCCTCTTCCAACTCGTCTTAGTCCATTGTATGTTACTATAATAGAATACCATAGACCAGGTCATTTTTAAAGAACAATGATTTATCTCTTACAGCTCTGGAGGCTGCGAAGTCCAAGGTCATGTGGCCTGCATCTGGTGAAGGTCTACTTGCTGCATCACCCCATAGCAAAGGCAAGAGAGTAAGAGGGGGCCACACTAACTTTTATAAGAACACCACTCTTGAGAAAACTACTCCTGATAATGACATTAATCCATTCATGAGGGCACACCATCCATGACCTAATCCCCTCTTATTAGGGCCCCACCTCCCAATACTGTTGCAATGTGGATTAAGTTGCCAACACATGATCACTGAGGGACATGTTCAAACCACAGCACAACTCTATTGAGATTCCATCAAGTGGCGCTCCACCTGGCTTGATGTAGAGCACTCAAAAGCAAAAAGGGACCAATATTAGTGAACTGAGCCAGAAAACCTGTGCCCCTTCTAAGAGAACAGTCACTACTCAGCACATGTCAAATGGGGACCCTACATGGCCAAACATCAACATTTGTTATTTAAAGAAAAGATGCAACTATAAATTTCATGTATAACATTTAATTTTTTAAACCTTGACAACTGATTGCATTTTATTTTTAAAATATTGTCCTGGCTAAACAAAATGTATCTTCAAGACATCTGTGGCTCATGGCAGCCAATGGACAATTTGTGTCTTGGTTTAAATTCTAATCTGTAATACAAAATTACATCGATTCCGAGCCAGAATGTGTTAAGATAATTTGCTTCCTTTTTAAATTGATCTTATGAGGATGCTTGAGGAGCCTTAAACTCTGTGGGGTTTGGGTAAACTGTTATGTAAAACATAATGATAATAAAAGCAAGTTGGATTTTTATAATTCATTGGAATTTGTTGTAAGAGTGACATGAGGTTTTTAAGTATCTATACCACCTGACACCTAATTTCAATCTTTGTTTCCACTAAAATTTTGAAAAGTTATATTTAGATCTTTAAGTAAAATGAGCACCCTACTGAAAGTAACCATAAGGTATTTTAAGTGCTTTCAATCTCCAAACAAAACATTGACAATTATAAATTATGAAAGTCAAATAGAATCAAATTATGATCTAGGTGACCTAAATTCACAATGATATACTTATTCCATTTCCAATATTAGACTTCATAACCTAATAGCCAAAGAGAGGGAAAGCATTTAAGTTAATAATATTACCAGCCAAAAAGGATGGACACTGAGTGGAACAAAATTTCCTTGGCTAAAATGAAGAAGGTTACATAAAGATAGCATTTTAGATTTTAGTTGGAATTACTCATTTCTGGCTCCAAAATATTGCTTTATTAATTAACATAAATTAGAATCAATTCTGTAAGAGGTATTTTTTTGTTTTACTTTTTAAACATCTTCATCTCTAACATGCTAAGTCAGACTGAAATACTTAGGTGTATAACATTTGTGCATCTCTTCAGAAACTAGAGTATGAAAGTAAAGTTTAAAGAATAAGAAAAATAGAGAATAAATTGTCAGTGTCTAATTTAAATGCTACCACTGAAATTAGTATCCTTATTCCAGGTATTGCATTTACATGATACTATAAGCTTAGAGACCAAATAAAACTAGTATGGATTTAAAAAAATCAGCTTTTAAGTGAGCCAAGATCACGCCACTGCATTCCAGCCTGAGGGATAGAGCAAGACTCTGTCTCAAGAAGAAAGAAAAGAATAAAGGCAAATCAGCTTTCAAAGGTAAATAGTGTAAAGAAAATATACAAATCAACTTGCACTACAGATTTAGTTTTTCTAGCTACCGCTTGCTCCTACTGTTAGTTTTCATGGCAATAAGTAAAAAAGTAGGAAATAGCTATGTTTCATCCAATATCTATTTCCTCCTTTTCATTACAAAAATTGCTTTGTATCTCAGTGATTTTCACTCAGAATAAAAACTACATTTTCCAAACTACCTTGCAGCTAGGTGTGAACATATGGCTGATTTCTGGTCAAGGAGGTGTGACCATGAGTGATTTGTGCAACCTTTGAACCATGTCATTTAAAGGAAGAGTTCTCCTCTCTTTTTGTTTCAGACCAGGTCACTGGCTGGAATAGAAAAGTTATGGGCCATCCTTCACTACGTGGTAAAAGTCAGCATCTTAGAGGGGCTGCAGGAATGTTGTAAAATGAACCTGGGCCCCTGGCACAAGGTCATCTTCATACTACTTCTGGCCAGACCATATAGGAGAGAAATAACGCATATTTATTTTACTAGGTCAATGTAAGTTTTGGTCTCTTTATAGTACCTACATATGATAACAAATAAAAAATTTGGTCAGAACAAGATCAAGAATAGCTAGCCATCACTTAGAAGTCAGTTGCAAAAACACAGAAAGTGCCCACAGGCAAACTAGTGTCCCTTATTACGCTGTGGGAAAGCATTTTGGGGTGTTATACAAAATCCTCATAGGGAAACCCGTGTGCCTCGGAGCTTGTAACTCTAAGAGAAACTATGGAGAAAAACTGACACAATTGGTATGTATTGGGTGTTTCTTGGCACTTTCAGCAAAATTCAATTTGAGTGACTAAGATCAATGCTATAAATGTGTATGCTGAAATTGAAAAGAACTCAGTTTTTAGACATATTTTTCTCAGCCTACGATCAGAAACCCAAGGTGACTAGGATCTGGAAACTTGGGGCCTTGGAATATTGATAAAGACAACTTAAGTAACTTTTTACAATGATTCTGAAAAGGTAGTTTGGGGAAGAGATAAATCTGTGCCCCAAAAGCCTTCACCTATAAAGGCCAGATAATAGGATTCCATTGAACAACTGAAAATCAGATTAAAATTACTGCCTTATTCCCTCAGCCTATTCTCAGATGGCTCCAAGGAAATCACCATTGTATCAGGAGAAAGGGGAAGAGAAAAAGCAGAAGAGACAAGTAAATAAATGTTTTTAGGCTTAAAAACCTATCCAAGTGTTATCTTTGCTATGACCGTTAACATATGAAATTAATCAGAAACCATTAGCAACGTTTTTGACTAGATTATATAATTAAAGAAACTACAAACCAGTCCCAAAAATTCCTAGGCAGCCAGTAAAACTAAAATTGGAGTTCCAAACATACACAAGAAGAAAACTGAGAAAAGCTGGTCCTCTCCAAGAAAATACCACATGCTCACTTCAATTATGACTTGCGCAGATGAACAGGCAAGGAAGGATCTTTCAGACAGCACCATTTGAGGTCACAGAGGACAATGGATAAGAAAGATAACTTCCAGAGCAACCAGGAGATGGCCTTAGCAAGAATCCTACTCAGCTACAGTTCAGAACACCTCTCTAGTCCAGCCCAGTATTGTAGGATATTTTATATGAATCCTCCTGGGGTTTCTCATTTTTGCCTTTTCCAAATACTCGTTAGTAGTATGGTTTTACGATTCCATAACCATTGTGCATTGGGTGTGTCCCAGGAAGGTGACATGTCATTTAATTTAAAGGTGATTCAAATCACCTTTTAATTTGAGGAGGAGCACATCTCTCAAATTTCTAGGGCTTGTAATTGAAGTCGAGCCCGGTTCAGAAATTTGGATGGTCTTTCTTGGGGAAGAGCAACCATGTTCTATACTTGAGAAGAAGAGAGTGCATTGACATTTCTGTGACCAAAAAGATATATTATGATGAAAATTCTTTGCTCCCAAATGCCCATTCTTCCCTTGTCCAAGAGTAACAAATACTTAGATATTTTAATCGATATTTAACTGACAACACACTTGTCAGAATATAGACTTTATTCTCAAGTTTGTCACTCTTCCCAGGCTAACGATATGACAACACCTTGGCCAGTGATCTAGAAGAAATAGGTAATATAAACATTTCAGAAAGTTAAACGTAAGGTTATCATATGACCCAGAAATTCTATTCCTACCCAAGGGAATTAAAAAAATAAGCCCATCCCAAAACTTGTATATCATCGCTCACAGTAACATTATTCTTAATAGCCAAAAAGTGGAAGCAGTCTAAATGTCCATCAAATGAATCGATAAACAAAATGTGGGCACATCCATACAATGGAATATTATTTTGCAATTAAAAGGAATAAAGTACTGATACATGTTACAACAGAGATGAGCCTTGGAAACACGCTAAAGTAAAGACAGTCACAAAAGGTAATACACTGTATGACTCCATTTATATGAAATACTCAAAATAGTCCAATCCATAGAAAATAAATGTAGATTAGTGGTTGCCCAGGATGGAGGAGAGGGGAAATTGGGAGTGATTGCCAACAGGTAGAAAAGAAGGCAGGAGGTTTCCTTTTGTGGTGGTGAAAGTTTTCTGGAATTAGTAGTGATGGCCGCACAACTCTGTGAATATACTAAAAACCAATGAATGGTGCACTCTGAAATTTTTTTTGAGACTGAGTTTCACCCTTGTTGCCCAGGCTGGAATGCAATGGCATGATCTTGGCTCACTGCAACCTCCGCCTCCCAGATTCAAGTGATTCTCCTGCCTCAGCCTCCGCAGTAGCTGAGAGTACAGACATGCGCCACCACACCCGGCTAATTTTGTATTTTTAGTAGAGATAGGGTTTCTCCATGTTAGTCAGGCTGGTCTCGAACTCCCGACCTCAGGTGATCCACCTGCCTCGACCTCCCAAAGTGCTGGGATTACAGGCGTGAGCCACCACACCGGGCTGTGAAATTTCTTAATGTGAATTTTACATTGTGTAAATTTTACCTCTTTTTTTCAAAATAATATCAGTGTCAGTCCATTTAGGATACTATAACAAAATAGCTTATTCTACGTAGCTTATAAGCAACAGAAATTCATTTCTCAAAGTTGTGGAGGCTAAGTCCAAGATCAAGGCACCAGCAGATTTGGTATCTGCTCAGGGCTCATTTCCTAGTTATAGATGGTACCTTCTCACTGTGTCCTCACACACTGGTAGGGTCGAGTAGCTCCCTGCTGCCTCTTTTATAAGGGCACTAATCCCAATCAGAAGGGTTCAGCTCTCATGGCCTAATGACCTCACCTTATAATACCTCACCCTGAGGGGTTAAACGTTTCATCATATGAACTGGAGGTGGCAGGGAGACACAAACATTCACACCATAGCAACCAGCAATGTCCACATCTTATAAAGAAGAAGTGTGTTCTCTCATTCTCTTTCCTTCAGCTCCCTGGCAAGAATGTGGACATGATTGTAGTTAATTGTCTTGGATATGTAGATAAAAGCAAATCACTAAGGAGGAAGAAGATTGAAAAAGTCTTGTGTCCTGGTACTAGAGAGTTAACCACGAAGTCCTGGACAACATTCTCCTAGAGAATCAGGTGAAAGATAATTTAAATGATTAAGTTCAATTTAGTTTAAGCCTTTGTTACCTTGAGCCTCTGTTACAACAGCCAGATCTTTGCTGTAATTCAAGTAATACAAGAATTCAAGAACTTTCAAAATTGCTGGTAATTAATTTTTATTACCTTTTAATTTCTGTCCAGCCATCCCTATAGAGGTTGACATTGCAACTACAAAGTATTTCAAGAGAGGTGATGTGGTGCTGTGTCTGAGTGAATGAGGTTTATTGTTAGACAACCCTAGAACTGAACGTATTCAATCTACAACTGAGTTTTGTAAACTCACTCCCCATATATTACTTTGACTAATTTAACACCTCCACTCTAGCCACACTTTTCCCACTTGTAAAATAAAAATAATAGGAGTCTTAAGCCTAATATATAGCAAGGACCCAATAAATTTGTAGATTTTTAGAAAGGGTACTCACACTTGGAATATTGCTTGAGATTTTAGTTTTACTTGTTATATGCAAGGTTTTCTCCAAGTAAATTGTTACTTTTATCTCTTTGTCTATGCCTTTTAAATGCCCTATAGCTTTGCAGTTGTCAACCATACAATGAAACATCACTTCTGATTAATGTTCAATATTACTGATTATGAAATGAATAAGATAAGTCAACAGCTATGATTTGCTATGGCTAATAGTATCAGTAACTAAAGGATCAGGTAGAACAAATTAGAAATCTTTGTGATAAGCTATTTTTTAAAGCAAGTCATATTAGATAATCTTTTGTAGACACCCTCTGGGGATAACAGTGTTCTTAAAAAGCTGTTATTCATGCCGATGGGACATGCAGAAACTAAATTGCAGTCTCTAGAAACCTGTGTCACTCAGTCTGATGCATGATGTCAAGTTGCAGTTGACAGACAGTGGGGAAAAAAAGTTAAATTACTGTCTGACAGTTTTAAATGAACTTTAAATGAACAATTCATCTCTCAAGCTCAATATGCTGTAGGCACTTACAAAATGAAACCTAAGAAAGTATTCTATCATCAGAATTTCCTTAGTGTTTAATACCCTCAGATAATAAACACCTCAAATATTGCAATAAAATTTAAGGTTGGCATTATATGAGACACAAATTTTTCAGACTGAATACTTATTACAATTTTGTTAAACCAATGTATTTATCTGCAAATTCTGAATTTAAAATTGGAATATCTATAGATTATTTTTGCAGAAATATTACAAATTACAATAACTGCTACACTGAGTAAGGACAGAAAACAAATGCAGAAGGGTTCTCCATTTTCTCACTTCGTGAATAAAAACAAGGGTAGGTCCATGACTCTTCAGGTCATTCTCAGGTAATAAAAGTTCTTCCTGTCACTTTTGTCTCAAAACAATCAGTTCAGTAATTAGAATATTCAATCCAATGTAATAACTAAACAATTCTAGGTTCATTTAAACATATTTTTTTTTCATGAAGCCGAAAAAGAGGGCATGTTCAGCTTACTTCTCCTCGCCACTTCTTTCTCAGCTTTTAATAATTTTGGCTCGTCACTCTTCAGGGAAGGAGAGGTAAGGAGGAACAGACAGAAGCAAGAAAAATGGTAGCCATAACTTACTTAGCGCTAATCTACACTGATGCTCTCCAGGCCTGGAGGTCTTCCAAGTGGACACTCCCCTCATGCTAGATCCCTCATTTGAAGTTTCCTTGATCCAGGCACTTGCCTTGCTATTCCAGCTGCCACATTGCACATACCTGGACACTGGGTGTGGCACTTCTAATTCTTTTTCTGCTGAGTTTTTTTTTTTTTTTGAAATGGAGTTTCACTCTTGTTGCCCAGGCTGGAGTGCAGTGGTGCAATCTCAGTTCACAGCAACCTCTACCTCCCAGATTCAAGCGATTCTCCTGCCTCGGCCTCCCAAGTACCTGGGATTACAGGCATGCACCACTAAGCCTGGCTAATTTTGTTATTTTTAGTAGAGATGGGGTTTCTCCATGTTGGTCAGGCTGGTCTCGAACTCCCGACTTCAGGTGATCCACCCACGTTGGCGCCCCAAAGTGCTGCCATTACAGGCATGAGCCACCGCGCTCGCCCAGAGGTTCTTTTGCTTCTCAAGATAGCCCTCTTAAAGAGAAATTAAGACAAGCCCACTCCATGCATTTCACATTTATCACATCTATTATCAAATACATAGGAAAGACCAAAGCATCCTCTGTTCTGACAAGCTCTACAGTAACAGGAAATTATTTTCCCTCTGTCGTCAGACAGACAAATCCAGATGCTTAGATTTCGGAAGCATCAGTCAGACATCAGTTTACTGCACCTAGATCCAGAGGACACACATCAAACTCTGAGTGGCCTTTATTCCTTCCCTAGGCTTTAGGTGAAGGAATCTGAACTCAGCATATTGACATAGCTCCCCAAAACCTTCTGTAAATCCCTTTTCTTTTCTCAAAACTGTGTTACAGGCTATAAATCAATGACTGGCTATAACACAGCCAGTTTGGAAGACTCCTTTGCAAATTCTGCAGAGGGCATCTGTACTTCGTTTTTAAATGCAGCAGTAATTGCCAAGAGACCTCAGCTGAAATCGAGAGTAAACGGCTGTGGTTCAAGATTTTTTTATGTAAATAATTTCTCTTTTTGCTTTTTTTTTTATTATTCCATCAATCCAATTTGTTTTCTTGCTTAGACTTTGAAGACTGAGAAATGTACACCTTGTTGGGTAGTTAGACAGCAGGACAATATTGAGAAGTAGGACATGTATCAGTGGAAGGAGGCTTGACATCATTTTTGCTTTTTATGGAGACTATATCTAAATAGCTATCATAATCTTGATTAGTAACTGATCTTGATTAGTCTATTTAGAACACTATCACTTTAAAAAATTATCACCCAAAAAACCACCTTGAACTGGATGTGCTATATTTATTTTCCTTTGCACAGCCATTATCTTACGTTCCTCGTAATCTTTACAAAATAAAGCAGGTTTATTTTTCCAACTTTAACTTTCTACACTAACTCAGAAAGAATTAGCTGGCTTAATTTTCTGATAACCTTTTCAAGCAGACAGCTTCAAAACATCTAATAAACCAAATTCTATGCTGACACTTCTCTCCTTCCTGCAAAAGAAACAACTAAAATCTTGTTTTAAAGATATTTGGCTTTTATTAACTTCACTAAGCCTCAGTTTCACTCTCATATGGGTATAATAATAGTTCCATCTTAAAGATGTATTGTGAGGCTTAAAAGAAGCTATTATATATGGAAAGTGTTAGTCCCAGTAACCAGCCCATGAAGGAGTACTCAGTAAATATTAGTTCTTATTTTTATTATCAATATCCCATGTTTGACCATAATTTTGCCTTAATATTTCCATTTACAATTACTGAATAATATAAAATATTTAAAATCAGTTTGAAATGCAAGCCATGCAGAAGCTATACAATAGAAAAATATTGGAGACCCGGAACCTTAAGCTATTAATTCCCGTTGACGGTATATTTACTGCCCTCTAGTGGCTACTGACCTAATAACAGAACACGCACTAAAGGAAATGTGTACAATTTTTTAAATTATAGTCTTCTAAAACATATTATCAAACAACCTGTATTAACAATCAAAGGTGCCATAGTAACTAAACAGAATTATATTCTCCCATTTAATTCTGAAAAACTAAATACCTCTACATTATAAAATGACAGTCATTAAAAATTTTATGCTTATAAAAACATTTGGGGTATTTTAAAATTAAAGATTCAGGAGATTTTTTTCAAGACTGTGTAGTTTTTGCTATCATGTAAAGACTTTCCCAAATGATTTTTAAAAAATAAGTAGCATTAGATCTGTGACTTAAGAAAGCAGATTTCTTTACACATCTGCCCAGGTTACAGGGCTTCTTTGCAGAATCCATGACAATTTCACTTTTTGTCATCATCACCATCTTTTCTGTGGTGCATATCAAACCTAGGAAGTTCAGCACTGTGTTAAGTCACAGTGTTTCATTAAGATTTTAAGATTGATTTCAATATCCCGGCTAACTGCAGGTGTTTTAGGGTAAATCCATCAGATCAGGTAATTTTTAGTAAGAAACATTACAGGGAAATATGCAATACAGTGTATTTAAGAACTATTAACTTATTTTTAATAGAAAGCATCCTTAAAAACGATTGAAGTTGAATAGCAAGAACAACTCAAGTTATTATAGAGAACTTTTTCTCATTAATCTAAATAAATCTCTATCATGAAATTTCTGATCACATCATTTCTATTATGGGTTTTAAATATTAATGCATAGTGTTTACTATTTATATCAATGGAGATTTTATTGCAGTGGAGATGTTTTTTAAATGCTTTTATTCTGTTGGCATGGTTTAAATAAACACCTCCTTAAAGTTAGAAAACATTTATTACATAGCCTAGCTAAAATTTTATGACCTAATAACTTTTTACTTTTTTCCTTGTGCATAAAGAAGGCAGTTGTCATTCTTTCTTAATGATATTTTCACACAGGTACCAGTGTTTGCTTTAATGACTCATCTCTCTTGTATTCAGGTTAAGTATACGTAATCCTCAAATCTTTTTTTTTTTTTCTTCTTCTTCTTCTTCTGAGACAAGGTCTCGTTTTGTCACCCAGGCTGGAGTGCAATGGCATGATCACAGCTCACTGCAGCCTCAACCTCCTGGGCTCAAGCAATCCTCCCACCTCGGCCTCCTGAGTAGCTGAGACTACAGGCATGGACCAGCATGCCTGGTTTGTTTGTTTATTGGTAGAGAGAAGGTCTCACTTTGTTGCCCAGACTGGGTCCCTCAACTCTTTAATGACAAATTTAAAGTGTATAGACATAAACCTGATAAGTTTAAGGTCTTACACATTTATAAAACTTAAAATGATAAACAAAAATTGACACAACCCACATAACTGACTCACATTAACGAAATTTCACAGTGGTCACTAAATTGCTCGTTGTAACTCAAACATGACTGTTCTAGGGCAGGTTTCTTTGGAAGGCAGCTGGTCTACCCCACGTTGGTTGAATAAGGAGTCAATTCTTCCACCTTTCTTATTTTATTCAAAGGTCTGTGAAACTCTGTTTCATGTTTAAAACTCAACAACCCTCAGAACTGTGTTCACAGATAGATCCGATCATTTATCCATATTCAGGGTGTCTTATCTTCTTCTTTGAACTATTTTCTGACTTGCAGCATTCCCATCTATAAGAATCTGATCAATGACGAATTAACTGGAAAGTTACCTCCGTGTATTCCAACCTGGATATCTATGCTGCAATGCCATGTTTATCTTCTTACTCAAATCCCAATATTGATAATGCAAGTTAACCATGTGTTATGACCATTTCCTGATATACATTTTGCCTGTGGCAGTTTTAAAATGTATCCATTTTTTTTTTGTCATCTCATCCCACTAACAGGTGGTGTTGCCATATCCTTCTGATCTTTGAATCTGAACTGGCCTTGGTGGCTCAGTAGTAATCAACAGACATAAAGCAACAGAAGTGACACTGTGTGCCTTCAGAAGCTGGATCATTAAAAATGGCACTACTTTTGCTCTGCCCACTGGAGCACTCAGGCTTGGACCCATGAGCCACCATAGTAGAACCACTCTGATATTGATATGCTGTGAAGAAACTCAGTCCACTGAAGAAACCACAGGTAGGGGCTCTAGTTGAAAGGTCCAGTTGCTAAATTAACTCGCATTACCTCTTGTCCCTCAAAGCTGCCTTAAGGCTTATTTTGGAGTCACATTGCTGAGCCTTGGGTTTTTATGTCCTTAATTTGTTAATCAATGTATTTTCTGAGATTTACCAGGAAGTGCAGTTGACAGCACAGTTCCAATAATTATTGGAAGAACAAGGTCAGAAGTGCAAAAAGAAAAGTAAAGAAAAAGATAAAAAGAAAACAGAAAAGAAAAGAAAAAGAAGAAAAGAAAAAAGGAAATCTGGTACAAAACACGGGCCAAGGGTCTTCAACATTCCCATAGGGAAACTTGGACAGAAATTCAAACAAAAAAGCTTTTAAAAAGCTGACACTGTATTGTATACTTAGTTTAACGCTAAATATGTATCTTTATCTAGCAAGAATTAAAGACTGAAGGAACATTTTTTGTTTGGTACTTTTTGATATGCATTATTAGTCATTCACACCTCTATGTATTTAGCCACTCACCAAGGAAAGCTTCTTGTGAGAAGTGAACAGCTATAAATTGGCTGAATTTTTAAAAAATGGAAATGGAAGATAGCCATCCCACCTTCTCTTAGCAGTCTGAAACTGGATAAAGCATTATGCTATAAGTTTTATTTCATACTTAATAATAAAGTTGGAATGTGCAAATTATTGCTACCCTACAATTGTGATATAAAATATTCCGAACCACGTTTGACAGTCCAAGCTTTCTAAACTTCAAAAATTAACATTATAGGCACACTGACTTTCTTTTAGAGTCCAAAATTCCAAAAGGCAAGAATAACGTACAAATGCTTTTGAAGTCAGATAAATGCTGGTCAGTTATGATTAAAAACATTTTGCCTTTGTTTAATCAATTATTTTATTTTTATATCATCCAAACATGCAAGCAAATCTTTAAGATATGTGATTGTTTGTTGCATTTATAAATTTGTGTTTGGCTCTAATCTGAAGGCGTTTGTAACAAATGTGTCTCCTAATAGAGTGGCTTTTCTTGTGGGGTGGATACAGTTCTCCAGTGGCACCAGAGACTTCAAGCACACTGCTGACAGACAAGAGGCTGTCAGTTTAACAGAGTCCTATCACATAGTAAATCAATACATTAACCCACAGGCAACCCCTTAGCATGCAGGTGTGCAGGCTAGAACTTTCCAGCTTCTCTGGGTGTGTGTTAGTATGTTTAAGCATTAGTGTAGTATGTTGAATTCTCTTTTCAATGTTTCTGCTTACTGTGATCATGATATCAGCATCAAAATTTCTAATATTTTGCTCTTAAGTATACAAACAAGTAAAACAAGCCAGCAAATCAACTCTTACTTACTTTTTGTTACCTGCATCCTACACCAATACTGGGTTAAGTACTTTCAATAAAGCTCAATCGATCATGAAAACCCCTGTTTTGCAGAAGAGGCTCACAGGGATCAAGTGATTTGTCCTTGATTATGTAACAATTATGTGAAGCAACAAAAAGAAGGATTTGAATCTACCTCTTCTGACCTCCTTGTCAGATTAAACCATAAAATAATTTTAACATTCAGTAATGGACACAGTTTAATCTGTTTCAAGCACCAAAAATGTAACATAAAATTTACAAAGAATGTTTTATCAATAATGTATCTTATTTAAACATGAAACCCCCCTGGGTCCATGAACCCCAGGTTTATTTTTCTCTATAAAAATTCAGCAACTGAATTGTGGGCTGTATACCAGAAGTGGTCAATGATCTTAAGCAGCTTGCACCGTGTCAGGTCCCAAAGCTCTAAAACTGCATACTTAAATATATATACTATGTACACGTTATTTGTGTACCTCTCACCCCATGTGAAAGAAACTCTGAAAATTAAAAAGGCTTTTTGCCCTAAGGGAGATGGAACACAGTGTGCCAAACCCCTCCTTGGGACAAAGGAAACGGGGGCGTGGCACTAATCACTGAAGGGGGCAGCACTGACGGCCACGTACAATCACAGAGAGGGTGTCATCTCATCCCATCCTCCCCCGTCCCACCGTTACAGACGCAGCAGTAGTTCTTACCACTGGGGGATGGCGCATACGCGCTTGGAAAAAGTGTTTTTCCTGCTTTCCACAGTGGCTCCACCCCCACTGAAAGTGAGCCCACGCTGCTTGCGCTTGCATGAGGGACAGGGCTCAGCATCTCCTCTCTACACAGAGCAGCTGTATCCTGGCATCGAAGACAGACAAGACACAGAGTTCTCTGCTCTGAACTGGAGGAGACCCTGCATTCAGTCCGTTTGATGGAAGCCACCAAAGGGGCAAATCTGTGGACCACCATACCACTGTGGCTGGAAACCATAGGACCAAGTTTATATGAACTGAAAGTTGTGAACCCTGCAACAAGGACATAATAAGGAAGTGGATCATGTTCCAGCCTGCACAGGAGAGGAGCTCCTTCCCCTCCTCTTACCCAAAGACCTCAGTACATCCCAACAGAATCTCTTCCCATCACTCCTTGATCAAAGCAAGTGCTTCTTTGGGCAAAGAATACGAACTCACACTCCTCAAAAGAAATCCTACAACCAACCAACGAACATGAAAAAATGTGCAATGTCACAAATCCAATAAATGCAAATTAAAACCATGAGATACCATCTCACACTAATTAGAATGGCTATTAAGAAGTCAGAACAGATAGTGGCAAGGATGCAGAGAAAAGGGAGCACTTATATGCTGCTAGTGGGAATATAATTAGTAAAACCCCTATGGGCAACAGTATGGAAATTTATCAAAGATCCAAACATAGAACTACCATTCAACCCAGCAATCCCACTACTGGATATCTATCCAAAGGAAAAAAAATCATTTTATCATAAACTAACCTACAATAGCCTGTTTACTGTTGCGCTATTCACACTAGCAAAGTCACGGAATCAACCTACATGTCCATCAATCATGGGTTGGAAAAAGAAAATTTGGCATATATACACCATAGAATACTATGCAGCCATAAAAAAGAATGAAATCATGTCCTTTGCAGCAACATGGATGCAGCTGGAAGCCATTATCCTAAGTGAAATAACACAAAAACGTAAAATCAAATACCACATGTTCCCACTTATAAGTGGGAGCTAAACAATGAGTACAGATGGACATAAAGATAGAAACAATATATACTGAGGACTGTCAAGCGGGGTATGGTGAGTGTTAAAAACTACTTATTGGATACAGTATTCACTATTTGGGTGACGCATTCACTAGAAGTAAACCCCAACATTAGTAAACATACCCATGTAACTAACCTGCCCATCTACCCCCGAATCTGTGATAAAACAAAATATGTGTTTTTAATCAACTATGAGTGATGATAGATTAACAAATCTGATATGTTACTTAAATGTATTAAATGTATATATTCATTTTTAAATATGAATATGCAAGGAAAATCTATTTTGAAGTCATTGACAAGTTCTCCAAAGTTCATTCCTGAAAACAGAAATTGTAACGTCATTATTCATTATTATGACATATCAATATACAGGTATAAATTTTCAACATTTAAAGAAATGATTCATGTCTTTAAAAAGTATCAATCTATAGCTTTTTCCTTTTTGTATTGCAATATGTATTTTTAAATTTTCATTTTTTAAAAATTTTACTGGAATGGTCATATATTCAAAATACAAGAAAACAAAGTTTTTTCCCATCCAAGTACTAACCATGCCCAAACCTGCTTAGCTTCTGAGTGGAAGACAGTGTGGTGATTCCTCAAGGATCTAGAACCAGAAATACCATTTGACCCAGCAATCCCATTACTGGGTATATAACAAAAGGATTATAAATCAATCTACTATAAAGACACATGCACAACTATGTTTATTGCAGCACTACTTACAATAGCAAAGAGTTGGAACCAAACCAAATGCCCATCAATGATAGACTCGATAAAGAAAATGTGGCACATATACACCATGGAATACTATGCAGCCATAAAGAAGAATGAGTTCATGTCCTTTGCAGGAACATGGATGAAGCTAGAAACCATCATTCTCAGCAAACTAACACAGAAACAGAAAACCAAACACTGCATGTTCTCACTTATAAGTGGGAGCTGAACGATGAGAACACATGAACACAGGGATGGAAACATCACACACTGGGGCCTGTTGGGGGGTGGGGGTCAAGGGGAGGGCGAGCATTAGGACAAATATGTAATGTATGTGCGGCTTAAAACCTAGATGACAGGTTGATAGGTGCAGCAAACCATCATGGCACACGTATACCTATGTAACAAACCTGCACGTTCTGCACATGTATCCCAGAACTTAAAGTAAAACAAAACACAAAAAACAGTTTTCACTGTATGCATTTTTCAGGCCAAAATTACTATTTCATTATTCTTATTGAAAATAATTGCGTCATTCCAGAGAAAATATCAATACACCACTGCTCACACTACTGCTGTGAGGGATCTAAAGTGCATTTAACAGATTTTCCATTTAATGAAAATAATATTTAATATTAAATTTTCTATTTAATGTAGTCAGAATAAATTTTGTTATTTGCAACTAAGAACCCTGATCTATTTGAAAGGATAATCAAAGGGAGTGGTTTAAAAGATATTTCAAAGGCATAAAAGATACTCTACAGATGACTGCTCTAACAGAAGGAAATAAATGACAAGATCTTAAAACTTACAATATTATGCCTCTAAAAATCAAAGTAAATACAACATCTCCTTAATATGTATTTTTAAATGATAGCAAATACTTCAGGGCTTACCTCTTATAAATTTCTCTTTATATGGGATCCCTAGCCAACCAAATATTGATAATAGCGTTAAGCGTTTTGAGCTTCACATATATAGTATTTTAAAGACGATATTGAGTTTAGAAATAGGAATAAAGAATACTTTTTCTTTAACGGGTTTACTATGCTATTTGGGTAGAAAGACATATGCATTAGAAAGGCAAGTGAAAATGAAAACTCAATAGGTCAAAGGCCAGTGTGCAAGGATAATAGTATTGCTCTCATTATAAGAAAATACTGAAGATTTTTAACATTATTATTAACTTTCCCATTGTTCAACATTCAGTGATACCATCAGGCAAAAGGTTCTATGAATTGTTTCATGTACAAATAATCACAATAACAACAACATCTAACATGAATCAACTGCTTCTATGTATGAGACACCCTTTTGAGCACTGTATGTGCTTTAACTTATGAAATTCTTATTAACTTAGGACTGGCTTTAAAGTCTAAAATATGAAAATCAATTAATGATTAAATACTGCCCCCAAACCATGACAGCATAATTTTTCAAGGGTAAATAATTTTTTCTAGTGCTTTTTAATATTGATAAAACATAAATCTATTTTTAAACAATGTGCTTTAAATGTATATCTCTTTAAGTTCATGTTTCCTGAGCACATTCCACATTTTCCCCTTTTGTGGCGTCATCAAAGCCTTCTGCAACAGACCTGGTATTATGAACGGGCGCCACCACACACATAATCCTACATACCTGTGCAACATGGCATGCTTCCCTATGTATCTGGGTTATTCCCATTACTAGTGAAATTTTATGAACTATCATAAAATACACAAGATATGCACACCTTATCAACTACCTTATGTAGGAATGATCTGAAGTGCCATCTGCATTCACAAAATTCAAGGCATTCTGAAAATAATTTTCATCAGGTGGAAGGTAAGAGCTTGTTTACATAATTAATTTGACTTAATAGTTCATTTTTTCTCCAATATCAAGTATTCAATTAAGCAACCCGTCAACTTTAAATAGATGAATAAATGCATTGAACATCTTCTCAAAGAAATGCTTTTTTTAAGACAATGCCTTTTGCACTCAATATTATTAACTTACTAACTTTTATAATAGCTTTGTTCATTATGAATTTATTTAGTGTTAATATACGTGTCAGGTTTTCTGCAGGGCAATGACAATAAGCAATAACAAAATGGCAAAATATATTTTTGAAGACACAAGCAAATTATAGCTTTAATAAAAACAATGTATCCATTTAATAGCCAACTAAAAGTGGAGATAATAAATGCTACAAGGCACAGAAGGCCATTTAGTCATTTGGAAATAACCAGAGAGAGAGCATGCAGTCCTTGAGTGTCTCTGCTCATTCCCAGAAGTCTGAGTTTAAAAGTAAAGTTGTATTATAGCTAAATATGTTCTTTAGCAATTCCTATGCCTCCTTCTGTAGCATTCCTCCTTTTTCCACACAAGTGCCAATTACCTTTGAACTCTGCTCTTCCTCCCAAAGCCTTGCACCACAAAAACAGCAGAGTGAATATGTATTCCTCTTCCATATAGAGTGCATTTTTTTTTTTTTGAGACAGAGTCTCGCTCTCTTGCCAAGGCTGGAGTGCAGTGGTGCAGTCTCAGCTCACTGCCACCTCTGCCTCCCAGGTTCAAGCGATTCTCCTGCCTCAGCCACCCAAGTAGCTGGAACTACAGGCATGCACCACCACGCCCAGCTAATTTTTGTATTTTTACTAGAGACAAGGTTTCACCATGTTGGGCAGGGTGGTCTCAATCTCTTGACCTCCTGATCCGCCTGCCTCGGCCTCCCAAAGTGCTGGGATTACAAGTGTGAGCCACCACACCCAGTCTAAAGTGCATTTTTAAGTTATAAACATATATCCATTGAGATTGTTCCAAACCTAAAATTGTAACTCTTCAGACAAGGAGGAAATTTCTAAGAAAATTCTAAAAATTCTAAGATTGACATTTCAGGCAATAACAGTTAGGTTCCTACTTCTGCAGGTATCACCTTCACTTTGTAGATTTAACCAGCATCTGACTCCCACCATGGAAATACTAATTGCCTTGGAGTTTTCCTTCCCCACACACAACAGGAAGACGGCTACTTCCAAAGAATCCTTCCTCCCCCAACCCAAGCTCAATGCTTATTACTTTTAGACTCATATTACTCATATAACATCCTCTATCCTCCCTTGAACTATGGTCCATTCATTGAAAACTAATGTCTTTCTCTTTAGCTCATTTCCAGCAGCATCATCAGTGACTTCCATATACAAATTAACGACCAATATCTATTTCTGACTTCGTAGTCCTGTTACTTCACTGCCTATTATTTTCAACTGTACTCCACTCAGTGATTTACTCACATAGTCACCCACTAGTTTTATCTTTCAAGTAACTCTACCTCTGAGATCTAGACCTGGGCCACTGTGACCACAATTTACGTTTTTCCCAGTATTCTTTTATTTTTTTATTTTTTGAGACAGAGTCTTGCTGTGTCACCCAGGCTAAAGTGCAGTGTTGGGGTCTTGGCTCACTGCAAACCTCCGCCTCCCAGGTTCAATTGATTCTTCTGCCTCAGCCTCCCAAGTAGCTGGGATTACAGGCGCCCAGCACCACATCCCACTATTTTTTTTGTATTCTTAGTGGAGACGGGGTTTCACCATATTGGCCAGGCTGGTTTTAAACTCCTGAGCTCAAGTGATCTGCCTGCTTCAGCCTCCCAAAGTGCTAGAATTACAGGCTTGAGCTACCAGTATTCTTAATCAGTTATTCCCATGTTATGGTATTTTATTTACCTAACAACCTCTTTTAGTCTACCTACTTCCTCTACCTTTAGCAGCCTTTATGTATCTTTACCTCTTTCCCTATACAACAGATTTAACACCCATCTCTTTAAGCTCTCTCTGATCAATTTCCTCTGCTTCTTTGCCCCACTGGACACCTGGCATTCCATTCCGCAGAGGCCAATGCTGTTGAAATTTAGCTGCCTGTTTTCTGTCTACTTCAGCAATCTAAGAGCAACTAGAGAAAATTTTACTACCAGATGGACTTGTGCCTCTATAAGTTTATAGCCATTGACCTCACAAAAGGAACACTTCCCAGCAACTCTTATTTCCTATTTAGAATCTTTTTTAAAGTTCCAATCTTCATCACCTTCTCTTAGTCTCAAATTTTACATTATGCTGAAAAATAGGCAAAATATCATAGAATAAATTCTTTCAGTTCTTGCAACAAATATACAAACCCATCGGCATCTGCATTTTTCTCTTCCTGTCTCCCCACTGTTAGAAGACCTTACCTTTTTGTTTCCAAGCCTTTCATTTTGTGCTTGTGATCCTATTTCCATCAATTCCCCCTATACATAATCAATCACTCCTTAAAGGTTATTTTTCAACTATTCCTTCTCCTCTCTACCGGTACTTATCATTAGCATTTAAATATATTCAGTTCTTCCTCCAACTCAAAACATAAAAGCAACCACGCACTCCCCATCTCTTTCCTCTTTTCATAATCAAAGTCCCCTAATGGTTTTCTTATGCTTTGTTTTTAATTCCTCACTGGTGATGCCTCTTTCTCCTAAATTCCCTAGTTCTATAATGGAAACAGCTTGCACTGATTCAAGAGAGCCAAGTGTGTGAGCCTCTTCCCAAATGCACTATGATGTAACACCGGCAGCTCAAAAATAAGTCATGATAGGAATGTTTATCTCATACAAACTAGCAAATGTTACACATCCACGAATCAGCTTTGTTTATGAGCACACTGCTCTTTATCTTCTTCCACCCATCCTGTAAATGTCATTTGACAGCATTCTAGATGTTAATACACACAGGCTAACTTTTCATTTTCTGAAATTCAACCATCATCTATGTACTAAGAATTCTCACATCTATATCACAAGCCTAAAACTCACTCCCTATAGGTCTAAACCCAAGTTTCCAATGTTTCCCTCCATTTAAATGTCTCTAGCACATGTTGAATATTACATTTCCAAAACTGAACTTTTCTTTCACAAAACTCATCCTTTTTTTGTGCAATGTTTCAGTAAGTGACACATTTAGTTGCTCAAGCAAGAAACCTTTGTATTATACTTGACTCTCTCATCTTCCTTCACTTGCCAGCATAGTCCACATTTCTCAAATCCACAAACTTTTATCCTTACCATTGCTGTCCTACAACCTTAAGGTAAAATCTAAATTACGTCCATAGCCTTCTAACTTGTGTCTTTGCCTCCAGTACTATTCCAGGTCAATTCATTATCCACACTACAGCAAGACTAGTATTTTAAAAATCATGTAACTCTCATGTTTAAGATGTTGCTAATTCAAAACCCTTTTGTAGTTCATAAAGCATCTTTTAATCTAGGTCCTGATTATTTTCCCAGGGTCCTCACTCTTTTCTAGCTCTAATTTATGCTACAGCTATTTCAATGCATTCTGTTCGATTTTGAGATGCTTCTGCTCTCTGTGCGGTCTTTATTTGTATCACTACTCTTCACCTCCGAAAGCCCTCTACTTCCCCTTGTGTCATTTGTCATTGCCCCCGATTTTTAATTCACTCATTATTATTAATATTAAAGATAGGGTCTCACTATGTTGCCCAGGCTGGACTCAAACTCCTGGACTCAACTGCTCTTCCCGCCTCCGCCTCCCAAAGCACTAGGATTACAAGCATGAGCCACCACACCAGCCTATTTTTGCTTTCCAGAAAGGAAATCCCTTCAAAAAGTTTAAATTTTGAATTCCTTTCAAAATTAAGAGTGTGGATTTCTTTCAGATTTTGTATCAGATTTGTATTTTCCTATAACAAATTTCCACAAACTTAGTTCCTTAAAACAACACAAATTTGTTACCTTAGAGAGATGGAGGTCAGTAGCCTGATGAGGTCTCACTGGCCTAAAGTCAGTATCTACAGTGCTGTGTTTCCTTCTATAGTCTCTAAGAGAGAACCCATTTCTTGGCCTTTTATAGATTCTAGAAGCCAGCCACGTTCTTTGACTTGGGTTCCCCCTTCCTCCATTTTCAAAGCTAGCAGAAACAGATAGTAGCCTTCTCACCTATCACGTGACCTTGCTTCTGCCGTCACATCTCCTTCTCAGACTCTGACTTTTATGCACCTATCTTTCACTTTTAATGAGCTTGAGATTACACTGAATCACCTGAATAATCCAGGATAATCTCTCATTTTAAGCCTTTTCCTTAAAATACCTATAAGGTAACATATTTACATGTTCTCAGGATTACACTGTGCACATTTTCAGAGCCATTACCGTGCCTACTAGAGATCCTCAACTCTTCTCTTACCAAAGTTCTGGGTGTTCAGTGTACATTCATGAATATTCAATGATGTGTTTTCCCACATCACTCAAGATAAAACCCTGCAAACAGCTCTACATGTTTTTTAAGTACCTAGGGATATTAGCAGAGACTCAAAGTACCGCAATTCATCATTTTAAAGAGAAATATTTCTTAAGCAAACTTCTGTTTATGGCTTTATCTTTTATACTAAGATATATGGGCCCAATTATTCTTGAGCAACCTTACATTTTGTATTTCAAATGTTCAGTGTCATGATACTAACTGTACTTACTATTTGAAATTATGATCAATGAATTTAGGCCAAAAAGTTTTAACTCCCAAATTTAAATATGTTAATTAGGATGCTGGAATTTTTTTTCAAGGGCATAGTAGACCCACCTTCTCTAGCAAACCATAAATGATATGAAGAAATTGAATATCATTATGAAAACAAACTTCTTTTGTATTATACTTTGTTAGTTACTAGTATATTATAATGTGAAGACCAAAAATATCTTTAGACATAATACAAAAATACATCCAGGTCCTCAATAAAAGTTAGCTTAATCTGAAAACATGCTAAGTACATAAAGTTCTGAATTTATAGGAAAATGTGATGCAAATAAATAACATTTTTGCTGCTGGTAATGTTTCATGATACAAATGTATTTAACTTAGAAAAGAAATGCCCAAGAGATATCAACAATGGCATTCTTATATCTACCCATAGTATCTCACTGTCTGAAAATGATATAGGCTGTTATGGTTATAACTAGATTCAAACCTGAGTCCTCAATGGGACAATTTCTATCACTAGAAAAATAAAATACATAAACATTTAGAGACAAAAATTTATCACTGATAAGGGAATATGCAAAGAAAACAGTTCTCCTCTTCTTGGTTTCATAACCCATAATCTTCTAAAATGGATTTTGCAAACTACTGTCATGTGTGAGGTTTTGTATAATCCATATAGGGCCTGAGCAGGATGGCTGCTAGACAAAGTTCTGCCCTCAAAATATGTTTTCCTTTGGTCAGCTGACCAATGCCAGTTCTCTTCCACTTTAATTAGTCATTTATTTTTTGAAATATAGAATTTCTAGGCCGGGCGCAGCGGCTCACACCTGTAGTCTCAGCACTTTGGGAGGCCGAGACAGGCGGATCACCTGAGGTCAGCAGTTTGAGGACAGCTTGGCCAACATGGTGAAACCCCTTCTCCACAAAAATACAAAAATTAGCCACGCATGGTGGCGGACACCTGTAATCCCAGCTACTCAGGAAGCTGAGGCAGGAGAATCACTTGAACCTGGCAGGCAGAGACTGCAGTGAGCCGAGATCACACCACTGCACTCCAGCCTGGGCAACAGGAGTGATACTCTGTCTCAAAAAAAAAAAAAAAAAAAAAAGAAATACAGAATTCCTAAATGCCTTCTTTATCAAAATGGAGTAACACAATAACCACTCTTGCCTTGATTTATTAATTTTCCTGTTAATACTCAGCTCTCTAGGAAGGCATGCAAGGGGCAATGAGATTTTCTAAGAATGAAAAGTTGGAGAGGGCAGTGAAGGGAGAGCTGGGCGATGAGGCTACCAAGTGAGGTCCTGGATACTTCAAGGGCACAGAAATTTCAGAAAGGAAGGTGAAGAGACCTTGCCTACTTTGCAGTTTTACCTAGAGCTAGCCATGCCAGAGACCATTGTATTTGCTTTTCTTTATTAACACGGGGTATTAAAAACAGAGAATCTGGCCTAAACAGATCTCTTTAGATCAGGTTCCTTCCAATGGGACCCAGTACAGGTAGAGCAGCCACACCCATAGTAAGTCAGAATGATGTTCCACAGGGTGGAGTCTGCTCAGGGCTGCCCCATCTATGCTTGCCCAGATTGGCCAGAGAACTCAAGAAATTTCCTCTGATCATCTTTTACAATTGACAAATGTTAATCTGCTTACTGTGACTCAATAATGAAGCTACTGACCTTATAATTCTAATATTTCAATGGTACTTTCTAGACAACATTAAAAAATTAATATAAGATTACATTTTAGTGATATTTCAAAATCAGGATCCAAATGTTCATGCATAAGATTCTTACGTTCGTGCTGTCATCTATATTAGAAACTTCTAAATTTGATTAAAGAGCAGTTATAGGCAGCTATATTTTAATAGAAATGTGTAGTAAAATGCTCTAGTGACTTCAATGTGTATGGAATTCTAAAAATGCTTTTATGTTTTCTTCTCCTAGAAGGAAGTACTTCAACAGTTACTCTTGAATGTCACTAAAATGTCTTTAAAGTTTATTTCAACACTCCTCAGCCTCAAAAAAAAAAAGACTTTTAAAACAGCTCGGAAAAAATATATAGTTTGGAAAAAGCTGTATGATACTGAAATGAAGAACAGTAGCTATGAAATATTTACAAACTTGATGCATGCTTTTTTTCAAATCGCCTCAAGGCAGACGTGGTGCTTCAAACAAATAGAGTCTGGAGGTAATCTGAGTGGGGTGACTGAGTTATTGTCCTTGTTAAGAAAAGTGAATAAATTTACATCACTGTAAAATATTCAGCTTTATTCCAATGACTATCTTTCATATTCCCTTATCAATGATAAATTTTATTTCTAAGTGTTTGTATTGTCTATATATTTTTCTTTTCCGGCGATAGAAACTGTCCCAATGAGAACTCAACTTTGAATCTAGCTGTAACTATGACAGCCTACATCAGCTACAGACAGTGAAATACAACAGGTAGATATAAGAATGCCAGTGTTGATATCTCTTGGGCAGGCGTTTCTTTTTCTTAAGTTAAATATATTTGTATTATAAAATATTATAAAATAAATGTTATACAATGGACACCCATATACACACGTTCAAAAGGTTACTAAATCTCATGCATTGCTGTAATTATTTCACACTTTTATTTAAGTTATATAATGGAGGAAGAGAGTAGAATAGTGGTTAGCAAGGCTGGCAAGGATAGTAGGATGGTTGGATGGAGAGAGGTTGGTTAATAAGCACAAAAATACAGTTAGATAGGAGTAATAAATTACAGTGTTTGATAGGATAGTCTGATGAACATAGTTAACAATTTTTTCTGCTTTTTATCTTTAAAGGTTCAAATTTTAGGATAAATTACCTAAATAAAGGCATCACCTCTGTACTTAAAACTGGACTGCATAATATTCACTTAAATAGTCACATAGCTGAGAAATCTGTAGTATTATCAAGAAGATGTGTTTCAAGATTCAGGAAATTATAAAGTAAAAATGCAAATCTAAAGTTACAAGAAAATATTATGGACTGTAAAAATGTGCAGTGTTAACACTTTCACTTCATTGTTTCAATCCATCTGTAAAATGGCAATATTAAATTTTGGTAAATTTAGTATTTAACAAAATTGTCTTATAGAAACAAGAAAGCTCCACAATTTTTGACTCCATTTGATGAGAATAGCTTGAGGGCTTTATTTTTTTACTGAATCTTGCAGTTCCTAGTTGGTGATTTTTCCTCATGTTATAAAACACCAATGATTTTTACAAGCACTATCTCAAAAACTATAAAGTTCTCTATTATTTAAAAAGCTTAAGTGTCTGAATTTCCAATTACATAGCTATCTCAGTTATTACATGAGATGTTTCTAAGTAAAATCATGATGGAAACAAGTTGAGAATTAACCGTATGATTCCAGCATGGCCTGATGGCAACATCTGATACAAAGTGTTGAGAGCAAAGTATTTCAATGGATAGCATTCTTTAAGTCTCCCCATGTAGAATTATATCCCCTTGTTTCTAAAATAATGTTTGGAATTAATGAGGTGTAAGTGTGTACATATCTTCCAGAAATTGAAAAGGATGCTTAATGGCACACTTTCAAATAAAGAAATCTTTATTTTGCATATTTCTGCCTTCGTGAAGTGTGCAGACCAATTGGAAACATAATACCTGAAATATCAAGATACAGATAGTAGGATATAATCTGGAGTTGCAAAATTGGAGTTAGAGGGAAGATAGAGCAAGATGGACAGATAGAAGCCTACACCTGCAGGAACACCAAATTGAACAACTATCCACACGCACACCAAAAAAATGTTAGTAAGAACCAAAAATCAGGTGAGCAATCACAGTACCTAGTTTTGCGATTCATATCACTAAAAGAGGCAGTGAAGAGGGTAAGAAATACAGTCTTGAATTGCTGATGCCATCCCTCCCCAACACCATGGAGGTAGCAACCACGCGCCATGGAGAAGGAATCTGTACAATTGGTGGAGAGAGAGAGCAGTGATGATGGGAATTTTCACTGGAACTCAGTGCTGTCCTGCCATAGCAGAAAGCAACACCAGGCAGTACTTAGGCGATGCCCATGGAGGGAGCATTTAGACCAGCACTAGCCAGCGGCAAATTGGGAATCCAAATAGTTGGAACCTGAGTTCCATTAAATCTTACCACTCTGAGCTAAAGGGCTCTGGGGTCCTAAAAAACTTGAAAGGCAGTCTAGGCCTGCAATTCCTGGGTTAAGTCCTGGTGTTGTGATGAGCTTGGAGCCAGTGGAGTTGGAGGCACATGACCCAGTGGGAAACCAGCTGGGTGAGCCAAGGGAGTATGTGCCTCCCTTCTCCCAACCCCAGGCAGCACAGCCTGTAGCACCCGGAGAGACCCCTTCCCTCTGTTGAGGAGAGGAGATGGAAAAGTAAAGAGAATTTTATCTTGCAACTTGGATACCAGCTCAGCCACAGCAGGATATGGCACCAGGCAGAGTCCTGAGGTCCCCAGTTCAGACCTTTGCTCCTGGATGACATTTCTAGACAGACCCTGTGCCAGAAGGGAATGCTTGAGGGGAAGGATCCAGCCCTGAAAGGATTCATCCTCTGCTGACTAAAGAGCCCATGGGCCCTGAATAATCATCAGTACCCAGGCAGTGCTCACAATGGGCTCTGGATGAGACTCAGTGATATGCTGGCTCCAGATGAAACTCAGCACATTCCCAGCTGTGGTGACTACAGGGAGGGACTTTTCTGTTTGAGAAGAGGGAAGAGTAAAGGGGACTTTGCCTTGCAGTTTTAGTACTAGCTTGGCCACAGTGCAGTAGGGCACCAAGTAGGCCCTTGGGGCCCTAATTCCAGGCCTTGGCTCTTGGACAGCATTCCTGGACCTGACCTGGGCAATAAGGGAGCTCGCTGCACTAAAGCGTAAGTACCAGGTCTGGCAACGTTCACCTTAAGATGACTGAAGAGCCCTTTGGCCTTGGGTGACCATAGGCAGTAGTCAGGCCATACTTGCCATGAGCCTGGGGTAGTGGTGTCCATGGAGAAAGACTCCTCTGCTTATGGAAAGGAGATAGCAGAGTGGCAAGGACTTTGTCTTATGGCTTGGGTGCCAGCTCAGCTGCAGTGAATAGAGCACCAGATAGATCCCTAAGGTTTCTTACTCCAGGTCCTGGCTCCTAGACAGTACCTATGGACCTACCTGAGACTGAGGGAAACTCACCACCCTGAAAGGAAGGATACAAGCCTAGCTGGCTTCACTCCCTGCTGATTGTAGAGCCCTAGGGCCACAAGTGATAATAAGCAGTATCCAGTCAGTGATTACAGTAGTCCTTGGGTGAGACCCATAGCTGTGATGACCTCAAGTCTGGCCCAGGATAGTGCCAGTGGTGGTGGCCACAGGTGTGGTTTTGTCACCACTCCCTCAGTTCCAGGCAGCTCAGCACAGAAAGTGAGTCCGTTTGTTTGAGGGAAAATAAATGAAGGGAAAGGGTCTTTGGTAATCTAGAGAATTCTTCCAGATCTCATCCAAGACCACCAAGTGGCACCTCCCTAAGTCTGCAAGAGCCACAGGGTTATTGGGCTTGGGATGTTCCCTAATGTAGATAGATATGGCTGCACTAACAAAAACCAGGTTACACTACCCATGTCCCTTCAAATACCTGGAAAGCCCTAGAAAGTCTTCGCAAGAAGAATGCATACAAACAAGCCCAGATTAGGAAGATTATAATAAATACCTAATTCTTCAATGCCCAGACACAAACACACATCCACAATCATCAAGCCCATCCAAGAAAATATGACCTCACCAAATGAATTAAGTAAGGTACCAAGGACCAATCATAGAGATACAGAGATATGTAACCTTTCATACAGATAATTCAAACAGCTATCTTGAAAATACTCAGTGAAATTCAAGATAAAACAGAGTAGGGATTTGGAATCCTATCATATAAATTTAATGAAAAGATTGAAATAATTTAAAACAACCAATAAGAAATTCTCGAGTTGAAAATACAATTGACACACTGAAGGATGCACCAGTCTCTTAACAGCAAAACTGATCAAGCAGAAGAATTAGTGAGCTTTAACGTAAGCTATTTGAAAGTACACAGTGAAAACAGAAAAAAGAAAAATAACACAAAAGAATGAAACACATTTACAAGAGCTAGAAAATAGCCTTAAATGGACAAATCTAAGAATAATTAGTCTAAAAGAGGAAGTAGAGAAAGAAATAGGTGTAAAAAGTTCATTCAAAAGAATTACAACAGAGAACTTACCAAACCTAGAGAACAATATCAATATTCAAATACAATTAGGTTATAGAAGAGTTAGCCAATTTATCCTAAGAGTAAGACTACTTTAAAACATTTAATAATCAAACTTTCAAGGGTCAAGGATAAAGAAAAGATCCTAAAAGCAGCAAGAGAAAAGAAACAAATAACATACAGTGTAGCTCCAATGCCTGGCAGTAGACTTTACAGCGGAAATCTTACAGGCCAGGAGAGAGTGTCATGACATACTTAAAGTGTTGAAGGAAAAAATAATTTATCCTATCCTAATATATCCAGTGAGACTATCCTTCAAACATGAAGGAGAAATAAAGCCTTTCCCAGACAAACAAAAGCCAATGAATTTCATCAACAGTATACATGTCCTAAAAGAAATGCTAAAGGGAATTCTTCAGTCCGAAAGAAAAAGACATTAATGAGCAACAAGAAATCATCTGCAGGTACAAGCCTCACTGGCACAGCAAATACACTGAAAAGCACAGAATACTATAACACTGTGATTGTGGTATGTAAATGGCTCATACCTTGAGTAGAAAGACTAAAAGATGAACATACCAGAAATAACTATGACAACTTTTCAAGGCATAAACAGTAAAAAAAGATATTAATAAACAACAGAAAGTTAAACATGGGAACAAAGTTAAAGGGTAGATAAAGGGTCAATTCAGTGAGAGGATATAACAATTATAAATATATATGCTCCCACAGTGGAGCACTCATATATACAAAGCAAATATTGTTAGAGCTAGAGAGATAGACTCCAATACCATAACAACAGGTGACTCCAACACCCTAATTTCAGAATTGGACACATCATGAAGACAGAAAATCAGCAAAATAACACTGGACTGAATCTGCACTATAGACCAAATGGACCTCATTCATATTTACAGAACATTTCATCCCATGGCTGCAGACTACACATTCTTGTCCAGACCACATGTTTCATTCTCAAGGATAGACTATATGTTACGCCACAAATCAAGTCTTTAAAAAAGTCAAAATTATTGAAATTATATCAAATGCCTTCTCTAACCACAATGGAATAAAACTATAAATAACAAGAAGAATTTTGGAAACTAAAACACATGGAAATTAAAAAATATGCTCCTGAACATCCACTGGGTCAATGAAGAAATTAAGGAATGTTAAAAATTTATTGAAACAAATGCTGATGGAAACACAACTTACTAAACCCTATGGAATACAATGAAAGCAGTACTAAGAGGAAAGCTTACAGCTATAAGCATCTATATCAAGAAAATAGAAAAACCTCAAATAACCTACCAATGAATTTTTAAAAACTAGAAAAACAAGACCAAACGAAATCCTAAATTAGCAGAAGAAAGGAAATAAAAGATCAGAGCAGAAATAGATGAAATTGAAATAAAGAAATAAGAAAGATCAATGAAACTAAAAGTAGGTTTTTCAAAAAGATTTATGTAAGCAACAAACATTTAGCCAGACTGAGAAAAAAGAGAGAAGATCCAAATGAATAAAATCAGAGATGAAAAAGGAAACATTACAACTCATACTGCAGAAATTCAAAGGATCATTAGAGGCTATCATGACGAACAATAAAGTGGAAAACCCAGGCGAAATCCATAAATTCCTAGAAACACGTAACATACCAAGATTGAATCATGAAGAAATCTAAATCCTGAATAGAACAATAACAAGTAATGACATTGAAGACTTATTGAAAAGTATTTCAGCAAATAAAAGCCCAGGATCTGATGGCTTCTATGCTACATTTTACCCAACATTTAAAGAAGAACTAATATCATTTCTATTCAAACTATTTTGAAATATGGAGTAGGAGGGAATACTTCCAGATTTATCCTACAGGGCCAGTATTACCCTGATACCAAAACCAAGCAAAGACACATCAAAATAAATAAATAAGAAAACTACGCATTGATATCCCTGATGAAAACTGATGCAGAACTTAAAATATTAGCAAAACAAATTTCAACAACACACTGAAAACATCATTCATCATGACCAAGTGAGATTTATGCCAGGAATGCAAGGATGGTTCAAGAGACACAATCAATGTGACACATCATATCAACAGAAAGAAGGACAAAAAACATGATCATTTCAATTGATGTTGAAAAGCATTTGAAAAAATACCACACTTTTTTGTGATTAAAAACCCTAAAAGACATGGGTATATAAAAAACATACCACATCACAATAAAAGCCATATATAACAGACCCACAACTAACATCATACTGAATGGGAAAAAACTGAAAGTCTTTCCTCTAAGGTCTGGAACACGAAAGAATGTCCACTTTCACCACTGTTATTCAACATTTTACCTGAAATCCTAGCTAAAGCAATCAGATAAGAGAAAGACATAAAGGGCATGTAGGTTAGAAAGGAAGAAGTCAAATTATCTTTCTTTCCAAGTGAAATAATCTTATATTTAGAAAAACTTAAGACACTACCAAAAAGGCTCTTAGAACTTAAATTCAGAGAAGTTATAAAGCTTCTGCACAGCAAAGAAAACAATCGACAAAGTTAACAGGCAACCCACAGAATGGGAGAAAATATTTGCAAACTACCAATCTGACAAACGATGAATAACCAGGATATATAAGGAGCTCAAACAATTCTATAGGAAAATATCTAATAAGCCAATTTAAAATGGACAAAAATCTGAATAGACATTTCTTTAAAGACATGTAAATAGCAAAAAGGAATATGAAAATGTCCTCAATATCATTGATAATCAGAGTAATGCTAATTGAAAACATAATGAGATATCATTTCACCCCGGTTATAATGGCTTTTATTCAAAAGACAAGCAATGCTGGTGAGGATGTGGAGAAAAGGGAACCCCATACACTGCTGGCAGATAATGCAAAATTTAATGAAAAAAAGTGAGTACAAAGTAAATGAAGAAGAACAAAAACAAATAAATGAATGAAGGAGTAAATGAATTAACAAGTGAAGCAATTTTAGAAAAGCATGTTAACATAACAGATTAGCAAGCGACACTTCCCTCAGGCCTCTTATCCAGTAATATGAGCCCCACTTAACAGGGAGCCCACATACATACATACATAAACATATATGCAGTATGTATGCACATTTATAAAACCCACCTAGACCAGATTACCCATAACTAAGGAGACCATATATTCCGGTTTGCCTGAGACAGTTCTGGTTTATGCCTGTCGACCTAGTGTAATTAGTAACAGCATCCCTTTCTCAATACTCCCAGTTTAGCCAATAAAACATACGGTGATATTTCTACCCCAAACCAACATGGATTATGAAAGACATGATGGTAAATGCCCACATGAGCCTATAAGACAACCCTAATAATGCCAACAAACAATGACAAAGGAAAATAAAAGGGTAAATGAGATCCTACAGACAGGGTCACATTCCATGAAGGGTATCTTGTTAAACAAAGGCAAGTTTTAAGCTCACCTTGTACACCAAGGATTAATTTGTCCTCAGCTAAAGATGACAAAATTCCAAACACAAACAGCAGGGGAAGAGGTGAGGCTTGCTAGAGCTAATGGGACCTGGGAAGGCAGCTCAGACCCTAGAAAATACAAGTCTGTGAAGCCTCTCCAAAGACGCTGGGAAGGCTTAAGCCCACAGGCAGGCAAGCAATCACAATTATGGCCTTCCAGTATGTCTGGGGTGCAACCCACAGGCTGCAGTGGACAAGTGGCAAATATACCCACTGCAGAGTCCCAGACTGGCCCCTAAACCAGGATTTCTTATTTCTTGTACAGCCAGTAAACCTGCTGGGTCATCATGGATCATATTCAGAAACACATTAGCTGAAAGAGGCCATATTAAAGGTCATACTTTGACCCAACTGAATACACTTTCAGACATGCCCTGGAGATGAGCCACCTGCAGCCTGTATTTGCCTTAGACATGCCAGTTTTCCTTTGTAGATACCCACATGGAAGCATCAGTTTTCAGATGTAATCAGAGTTGGACTTTTTGTGAAGTTAAGGAAGCTTAATCTTCAGGGCCATTTCCAAGACCCTATACCTAGTTTTATATTCAAATTCTTTTTATTAAAACATCTTTCTAAACAGTTGAGGCTTCCACCCACAAAATCTGGATCCACCCCTGGTCATGGCGTAAACACTTGGATAATTGTCACTAGAATCTGCCCTACTCCTGGTATGTGGAGGACCTCACATGTAAAGACTGAGTTTTCCTGGCTGTGCCTCAGTGGACACAAACAGCTTACCCAGCTGCCTCTCCCTGAGCAGAACATCATCTCAGGGAGGTAGAAGGAAGCCAGGACTCGGTGCTGGAAATGAATAAAGCCAGCCAGGAAGAAAGGGGGAAGTGGTAATGGGAAGGAAGAAAGGAGACATGAAGAGCAAGCTATTTAGCAATAAATTAACACAGCTTCCTAATGCTATTAGGCAGTATGCTAGACTGCAAGCCCCTTGAGGGGAGTGCGGTGCATTACTTTGGGTAGTTCCAAGGCCCAGCATAGTGCTTCATCAACATTAAACGATACCCTTCCTTTCATCTGGTCATTTTTAATCCCCCATTTTACCAGGTAATATTCTCAATGTTCACATTCTCAGAGGCTTGTAAACCAACAGAAGCATAGAAGAATCAATGCTGCTAGTGCTTCCTTAAATGTTCCCCTTTAGAGTGCAGCTGAAGGAGAAAAGCTCCTTTGCTGCTCATTTTTTCTTAAATCATCCGTACACATCAGACACATTCATCTCTTCACCCTGTGACCCAGCCAGGAAAGCAGCAGCAAGGACTTTGCGGTAACAACCTTTTCCACACTGAGCACTCTTTCCATTCGGAATATGCAGGGTTGGCTTGGAAGTCTTTGTTTTTTTTTGTTTGTTTGTTTTGTTTTATTTTTTTCTTTTTTCCTATTCCCCTGGATAGAGTCTCACTCTGACACCCAGGCTGGAGTGCAGTGGCGCAGTCTCAGCTCACTACAATCTCCACCTCCCAGGTTCAAGCAATTCTTGTGCCTCCATCTCCTGAGGAGCTGGGATTACAGGCATGCACCACCACACCCAACCAATTTTTGCATTGCTGTTAGAGAGGGAGTTTCGCCATGTTGGCAAGGCTGGTCTAGAACCCCTGGCCTCAAGTGATCTGCCTGCCTTAGCCTCCCAAAGTGCCAGGATTACAGGCGTGAGCCACCGCGCCCAGCCTGCTTGGGATACCATCTTAATTGGAGTCAAGCACTTAACAAAGACACATGGAATTGGTCCCTTTTTACAGGTAGCACCTCTGGGGCACAGACTGCTTCAGGGCTGCTATTCTATTTACATTCATAGTAAAAACAGTAGACATGGGTTTGTTCATGTTCTACTTCCATCAGTAAAGAAATGTAAAATGCACACGCCTGTGTTCCCAGCTCCTTAGGTGAATGAGATGGGAGGATCCTTTGAGCCCAGGAGGTGGAGGCTGCAGTGAGCCATCATCCCACCACTGTACTCCAGCTTGGGCATATAGTGAGATCTTATCTAAAGAAAAAAAAATCCAAACACTGTCATTATGGGAAGTTTATACCCACCTCTCACTCTCTATTATAGGGATGCTTTACACATTAGAAAAGTTTAGTGATTTTTTTTACTTTTTAAAAATCAGTGAATATGTGTTACTTATGAAAATAATAGGACAGGATATTATTTCTCTTTACACTGATGCCTAAATAAAAATTTAGATGTGTTTCAGAGTTTAAAGCTGTTATTAAAATTGAGCTCTAGGTAGGTTTGGGAAATTAAAATGAGTAACTATGAACACATTTTGCAGCAAGTCCACCAGACCAGCAGCTGCACCTATGGCACCACATGAGCTGCTGTGGCCACACTGGGGAGTTAGGCTCAGTATCAAGGGCTGGGGTCTTTGCTAGACTCACACCTAACTCCTCCATGAAGCAGGAGTGACACTGTAAATGGGAGAACAAACACTGGTTCTGAAGAAGAAACCTCATCAGTTTTGCATTCCAGCATTTATGGCTTTTATGTGTTTGCATAGAGGGGGGTGACCCGCCAGGCCCAGGGAAACCTGGACCTGGGGTGGGGTAGAGGAAAGCAAGGCTGTTAAACACTGGAATCTGTACCAGCTCCCAGTCTGTCCTCACACCGTGTTATGAGAGAAGAGTCACAAGGTGTAACTCAAGCAACTGAACACATGAAAGTCTAAAGTCCACTCCTGACATGTAAGTGCGCATCTGTTGATTCTTGTCCTTGCCTTCCACAGGGGCTGCTGCAAGGTGAAATTGCAAAGCCTGCGACTGCAATGCCTCTAACGCGGTCTTCAGTCAGCTGAAAGCATTGGTCTCCTCCTCCAGTTCCTAGTGGTTTTCCACCACCTTGCACTTCTCCCTCCTGGTGGACCCGCTTCGGGTGCTCAAACTCCTGGTGGAACTCCCTTTCCTTCTCTTTCAGCTCCAGCTCTGTGGGGAGGAGTGGTGTCGGGGAAGGGGGTGTTCAAAAAGGATAAAAAGCCAATAAATAAATAATGAAAGTGAGAATTTTCATTATTCTGAAAAAGAAAGAAATTCCATCAGTTTTGCATTCCAGCATTCATGGCTTTTACGTGTTTGCATGGAGAGATGTGGCCCACCAGGCCCGGGGAAGCCTGGACCTGGGGTGGGGTGGGGGAAAGCAAGGCTGTTAAACACCGGAGTCTGTACCAGCTCCCAGTTTGTGAATTTTCATCAAAATAAATATTGAAAATGAGAATTTTCATTATTTATTTGACCACAAATCATAGACAGCAAGAATGTCCAGAAAAGAAGTGGCTATTAGGTACCCACGTAGAAAGATGGAAACAAAAACAGAGCAATAGTGAGATATCCATATTACACGGATGGCAGGCAATCAGCAAATGACCTCCAGGAGAGATCTTGTTCAGGGACTATGCTGTCCCACAGGAATAGAGACAGGGCTCATGAAATACCCAAACATTATACAAGTGAGCTCCTTCCTGTGGCTCATGGAACAAATAATTCTCTTTATTATTATCTACAAAAGAGAGTAATTTAGCAGCAGCCAGCACTGCACAGCATTCAGCCAGTAACAGTGACACCCATAAGTGTTTCAAAATGCTGCATGCTTCTCATCTGAATTTCCTCCTGTGGGCACCTTTCCTCTCCAAGATTAAGGATTATTGTAAGCCAAGAAGAGTCACAGTGGTACACTTAAGACCTAGTTGGCAGGTGGTCAGACTACAGAAACAAATTGAACCAGCTTGAGACTGTGTTGAGACTCTTTAACAATATACCCATTACATAACCACCATGGGAATGTATACCTCCAGGTAAGCATAGCTATTTATTCAGAGGTAGAACAAGTCATAGTTGAAAATCACTGCTAAACATCTATATCTTCCTGGAGCAAAAATTTTAAGAATTTTGAAGAAAATATTGAACTATTTAATAGTGATAAAACACCAAATATTACTGCAAGTGCTTTCAAGTTTGGCCTCGTCTCTCTCTTTCCCTTTGGATTTTATCTGCTTCTTCTCTGATAAAAGAATTCTTCAGTGAAAAATCTGGGCCAGGTGCTGTGGCTCACGCCTGTAATCCCAACACTTTGGGAGGCCAAAGCGGGCGGATCACAAGGTCAAGACATCAAGTCTATCCTGGTGAACATGGTAAAACCCCATCTCTAAAAAAATACAAAAATTAGCTGAGCGTGGTGGTGCGTGCCTGTAATCCCAGCTACTCGGGAGGCTGAGGCAGAGAATAGCTTGAACCTGGGAGGTGGAGGTTGCAGTGAGCTGAGATCGTGCCACTGCACTCCAGCCTGGTGACAGAGTGAGAGTATCTCAAAAAAAAAAAAAAAAAAGGAAGTCTGAAAAATGACACTACATAGTAACAAATTTTGAGTCTTTATTCTTAGTTGTCAGAAAAAATCATTTTCAAAGTAGATGATCGTGATGAGGTATACCATAAAATAAATCTTGAGACTGTAAATATTTATATACATATGAAACATTTATATAAATATGAAGCAGCATTTTATATTTTTATGTGAAAAGTTACATCCTTTACCTTCCTCATTTAGGTAAAAGCCTAATAAAATATAATCTGTATAAATGAGAGATCAGTTAAGAGACAGAAACCATACCGGTAATCCAAAGTGTAAAAACAGAATATGAGGAAATATGAATTCACAACAGGGGATTAGCCAATAAGAGCAAAGGGAATCTAAAAAATATAGCCGAGGCGGGTAGATCACCTGAGGTCAGGAGTTTGAGACCAGCCTGACCAACATGGTGAAACACCATCTCTACCACGAATATAAAAATTAGCTGGGTTTGGCGATGGGCACCTGTAATCCCAGCTACTTAGGAGGCTGAGGCAGGAGAATCACTTGAATCTGGGAGGCAGAGGTTGCAGTGAGCCGAGATTGCACCATTGCACTCCAGCCTGGGTGACAGAGCAAGACTCCATTTCAAAAAAAAAAAAAAATTATACAACTAGCAGATATAAGTGGCAGCCACTACCTCTAGGGCTAGAGAAAAGTATCCAAAAAAGAGATGATCTTAGAAGACGACCCTGGTAAAGCTGATATTTTGAACTGGTTAGAGAAGGTACAGTTGTCACCCACAGGATGTCTGAGAACTCCACTGAAATGATGCACACCAAGCCTGGAAAACAGGAACCTGCCCCCAAAAATTCCAATGACACTCACTGTGAAACCAACAGCTTCACCAGCCTCACCAGCTAGGGGACATTGAAACTTACTGGGAAGCTACTTCTGGGATGAGAAATCTCACTAGAAAGCTCCCTCTGTGGTGCTGGCAAAACTTACTAAGAAGCCACTCATTAGGGTACACACTACTGGTGACCCTCACCAATGACAGCTCAGCTGCATGTCACTGAAGCAAAAGAGAAAAGCAGGACACCAGATTCAGAAAGAGAAAAACTCTTCCAGATCCCTCTACTACAAAGCTTAGCAGTATACTAACTATTAAAGGAGAAATGTTTACAGGGTCCAGCTCCAGTACTACAAAGTAGGGCAAAAAAGGATATTTGGGCATGAGAAGCAATATAGTGATAACAAGCACAATGTGCTTCCAAACAACTTGAGTTATTCTCTAGCCATAAGGAAATACCAGCATTCGTCTAGAAACTCTGCATACCCTTCTATCATTTGTATATACGTTTCTGTGTGTGTGTGTGTGTGTGTGTGTGTGTGTGTGTGTGTGTGTGTGTAATTAACATCAGGAGTGTAACCTTCTGGTAAACTCATTTCTTGGAGGAAGCTGCATGCCAATAAATTGAAGGGGATAGTATAGGAGCTTTGATAAAAATTTATTAAAATTGAGGTAAAAGGATGATTACATGCTGTTTTTATGTGATCCTGGAGTACCTTTTAGCAAGTCCACTTAAGAGTCATCTACATCTCTAGCAAAATCATTCTATGTACTATTAATTTTATTTCATTAGAGCTCAGACTATACAATTAGACATTTAATTGAAAAAAGAATAAAAGTGATTGTTGTCTAATAGATATGAGTATGGTAAAAAAGATAAACTCAAAACTTTATGGTTTTATTATCCTGCATAAGACATTATACCAGTGTGGCATGTAACTAAGCAAACTGATTCAAGCCTATTTTATTTATCTCAATATCTCATATTAAATATTTTTATGGGAATATTTTTTAACATATTCAGAATTTCACTTTGACAGAAATAAGGCAAAATATGCTTATTTTTGATAACAGTTTTATTGAGTGTAATACAAATACTACTTTTGAATGTAATATGAATACTACTTATTGAGCGTAATACAAACACCCATTTGAGGGGTAAAATTCACAGGTGTTTAGTATATTCACTAGCTTGTGCAAACCATGAGTTAATTCCAGAACATTTCAGTTACCTCAAACAGAAACCCTGCAACATTCGGCTGTCACCTTTCAACATTCCCATTCCCTCCCCATGTCTTGGCAAACAGTAATCTACTCTGCTTCTATAGATTTGCCTATTTTGGACATTTCTTATAAATGGGATCACACAATATACAATACATGGCCTTTTATAACTGGCTTATTTCATTTAGCATATTTTCATGTATCAGTACTTCATTACTGTTATGGCTCAATAATATTCCATCGTATGGATATAAAATACTTTGCTATCCATTTGTTAGTAGATATTTGGGTTGTTTCTGCCATTTGGCTATGAGAAATAATACTGCCATCAAAAGCAATGTTCAACCTTTTAGATGAACGTATGTTTTCATTTCTTATAAGTAAATGTGCAAGAATTAAATTGATTAGTCAAATGGTAAATGGACACATTTTTGAGGAACCAGCAGACTGTTTTCCAAAGTGGCTGCACCATTTCCCATTCCCAACAGAAGTACTGTAAAAGGGTTCTGACTTCCCAGTATCTTTACCCAAACTGGTTATTATCCACCTTTTTATGGTAACCATCCTAGTGGATGTGAAGTATATCTCATTGTAATATTATTTGCATTTCTCTGATGACCAGTGACATTGAGCATCTCTCATATGCTTATGGAATATTTGTGTATCTTCTTTGGAGACATTTCTATTTCAGGTCCTGTTATATTTTTAGTTGGATTCATTGTCTACTGTTGAGCTGCAAACATTATTCATGTATTCTACATAAAAATCATTTATCAAATATATGATTTGCAAATTTTTCTCCCCACTTTGTGGTTATCTTTTCACTTTATTGATAGTGTTCTTTGAAGCACAAAGGTTTTTATATTTTGCTTAAGCCTGATTTATCCAATTTCTTTATTTTTGTGCTTTTGAGGTCATATAGAAAACATTGCCAAATCCAAAAGCATGAAAGGTTTACATATATGTCTTCTAAGAGTGTTATAATTGTAGCTCTTACATTTAGATTTTTAATCCATCTTAATCTTTATGTGTGGTGTAAGGTTGGGACAGATGATGATTCAAGAGAAAATATGCAAGTGTCTTCTACATTTGCCCTCAGATCACAAAAGGAATTACAATTTAAATGAGTTAATGAGTCATGCACAGCTAATATTTCCTGTTTTTTTAAAAAAAACTCCTGTATTCTAAAGGCCCAGTGACTTAGATATACTTAAAAGCCTAAATTAGTAAGTTCACAATGTTGTATGTTGAAAAAGCAGCAGTTGATATTGATGCAACAGAACAATATAGAATGATTGCAGACCCATGTTCCTGGCTGATTTAACAGCAAGTTTATTTGACAATGAAGAAGTGAAATAAATGCCCTTTTAATGTATCATCCCAACAAGCATTTCTGTTATTTCAATAGTCACAAACGTTGTTACTCTATTTCTCCAGTTTTATTATTTTTTACTTAGATATAAAAATCAAATACTATGTGGGAAAAAACAAAGCTTTTATGGAAAGCTAAAAATAGGTTTTATCTGAAATAACCGCCACTTCTCCTTTTACAACCATGATATCAAAAGTGATTTACACCCTGACCTTGCATTTGAAAGAATGCTGTATGTAGTGAGATAAAAAATCATTGAAGAATTTAGCAGACTTGTAGGTTCAGGCACTAGGGTCCAAAGGTAAAGATGCAAAAGCAAAAATGAAAAAAAAAAAAAAAACTACCAAGGCAGAATGACTCTTTCCCTCTGGCAAAATCATTGCCTCCCACAAATAAAATTTAACACTCCTATTCTTTCAAGTAAGACCCTCTGATTTTTTTCTTACCATAGCCCTGGGGCCATACCAAAAGTCATCCTGTTCTTAATAAGGTATCAAGGTTACAATGAATATAAGAAATACGTAAGGAACTGAAATATAAATGGGCATTCCTCTAAGCTAGAAAAGAGGGGCGAGGAGGACTAAAAAGTCAAGCTTAAAAAGACAAAGAAGGAAATGTTGTGTAACTTATAAAGACAAAATTCAATATACCAGAAAAATCAGTTTTTATTTTTGACACTTTGTAACCTAAAGCTAAAAGGAATCTGGGAACTCATGTAATCCAACCTCCTGGTCTTCCAAATAAAGAAATTGAAGCTTAGAAACGTGAGTACTTTTCCCAGTACATTATTTTAAATTCTTCTGAACCTACATTTTTAGAAAGAATAGTGAACTATCACTGCACTCCAGCCTGGGCAACAGAGCAAGACTTCATCTCAAATTAAAAAAAAAAAAGAAAAAAAAGAAAAAGAAGAAAGAATAGTGAACTAAGGAAATAAAGTTAACACAGTTGAAATGGTGGAAACAAGTTTAAGAAAAGGAAGTATAATAAAATTTAAAAGCTAAATTTAAATATATATTACTTTGTAGATATATCCTTATGTACTGAAAGAAAAAATTATTGAACTGCCATTTTTAGACATTCATGGTGGCTTATAAGAGTGGTTGTAGATTAGAAAAGATCATATATCTTTGGAAAAGACTGAGAAATGAAAAAATACTACATTTTGTTTTTTGACATGACATTTATGGATAGTACCAGAACATTTTCACTAAGAAAGGATTCATTTTGAATATCTTTTAAAAACTGAGCAAATAGTAAATGTTTATCCCTAACAGCTAAAATTGAAGAGGCTCATGAAGATTGTGAAGAAGATTGAACAATCTAAATGGTAGAAAATTGTTGCGGGAAGTCAGGGACCCCAAACGGAGGGACCGGCTGAAGCCATGGCAGAAGAACCTGGATTGTGAAGACTTCATAGACATTTCATTTATTAGTTCCCCAAATTAATACTTTTATAATTTCTTATGCCTGTCTTTACTGCAGTGTCTAAACATAAATTATGAAGATTTCATGGACACCTATCACTTCTCCAATAAACACCCTTGTGATTTCCTATGCCTGTCTTTATTTTAATCTCTTAATCTTGCCATCTCGTAAGCCGAAGACGATGTATGTTGCCTCAGGACCATGTGATAATTGCGTTAATGGCACAAATTGTAAAGCATGTGTATTTGAACAATATGAAATCTGGGCTCCTTAATGAAAGAACAGGATAACAGCAATGTTCAGGGAATAAGAAAGAGAACCTTAAACTCTGACCGCCAGTGAGCCGGGCGGAACAGAGCCATATTTCTCTTCTTTCAAAAGCAAATGGGAGAAATATTGCTGAATTCTTTTTCTCAGCAAGCAACATCCCTGAGAAAGAGAATGCGCCCCTGAGGCAGGCCTCTGAAATGGCCCCCTTGGGTGTTGTCATCTTCTATGGTCGAAACTGTAGGGATGAAATAAGCCCCAGTCTCCCATAGCGCTCACAGGCTTATTAGGACGAGGAAATTCCCACCTAATAAATTTTGGTCACACCGGTTGCTCTCAAACCCTGTCTCCTGATAAGATGTTATCAATGACAATGGTGCCCGAAACTTCATTAGCAATTTTAATTTCGCCCCAGGCCTGTGGTCCTGTGATCTCGCCCTGCCTCCATTTGCCTTGTGATATTCTATTACCTTGTGAAGCACGTTATCTCTGTGACCCACACCCTATTCATACACTCCCTCCCCTTTTGAAAATCACTAATAAAAACTTGCTGGTTTTATGACTCGGGGGGCATCACAGAACCTGCCGACATGTGATGTCTCCCCCAGACGCCCAGATTTAAAATTTCTCTCTTTTGTACTCTGTCCCTTTATTTCTCAAACCAGCCGATGCTTAGGGAAAATAGAAAAGAACCTATGTGAAATACTGGGGGTGAATTTTGCCTGATATCTGGCTGAATTTACCCCAATAGAAAATAAGATATACTAAGATGGATAAGCCTAAGAAGATTATTAATGATAAAGGAAAAACAGTCCTCAATTACATAAAAGACTTCACAGAGAGGATGAATTAGTATCTCTTTACCATCAAAAAAAAATGCAACAGAATAGTTATTTGCAAGAGAATAGAAAATACAGTTATCTGTGAAGTATTTACTAAAAGGCTTACATCCTCTACCTCATATAATTATTATGGAAATTTTAACTGAAAGAAATGAACAATTAATGCAAGTACACACACATAGCCAGGTATATTATATTTTTGCATACCCTAAAAAAAATCTTATTTTTTTAGTCTAAATCATTATTTTCCCTTGAATATATACTGAGGCTACCTCAATAGAAATCAGATTGTGGTTATATTTTCCAGAACAGATATTAAGGGCATAGAGTAATTATAATTATTTAAGTGCAGAGGAGCAAACCTCAAAAGTGTCACTTACTATACCTATAGATGGATTTTTCTACCCTCTCAGTTGTATCTTGAAAGTATGAAATTCTTTTGAAAGTCAATGGGAATTTACTTACATTTAAAAAACTTGACCTGTCACACCATCTTCTAGATAGCTATTAATTAGCACATACCAGAAGTTCAGTAATATTAAATAAAGTCTAGTGCAAAGCAGGATTATTTATTTCCTATTTTGAAGGGCTAAAAGGCCCCACTTAGCTACAAGGAATGTTGAAAATGTAACTGCACAAAATTTCTACCAAAAAATGGAGTTCAGTTAGTAAATAAAAAGACAATGAATACTACATAGGCAACTAGCATTCTTTGACACACACCTCACTGCAAAACAACAGAATAGTCAACGCAATTTTTCACCAGCATCACTGCCTAAATTGTATCATTCTTTTATATTTTTATTATTCATATGAAATTATATCTAGTTCGCTGTTATGTGAAATGTTATAATTTTTCAATTGCTGCACTATAATCCATGTCACTAAGGTAAACACCTGCATTTTATTAATTTTTCTCTAAGAACAAACTCCAACGTAATGACTCTATGTTGAACCATACTAGGTTCTTTAACTATTAAGTTATAACACTCTGTGATTTAGAAAGGTATCTCTTTATGGACCTAAAAGGAAGCATTAAGGACATAAGAAATCAGAGTCCTTTGATTTGTTTATAAATACTTATAATTAATTCATTTCTACTTTTGCAACCACCACAACCAAAAAACTTACTGTTACTCACAGAAACATACATGTTATTGTGTACGTCGCTAAATTTTCACAGAAAAACTATAGGATTAGGGTTAGATCAGCTTATATTATAGCTTTATTGGTTATTAGGCAAACAGGCACTAGATTCTCAGAGCTTTACTTCTAGTATCTCCAACAGATAAAATATTGGGGGCAATTTTTTTTTTTTTAGACGGAGTTTCACTCTTTTGGCCCAGGCTGGAGTGCAATGGTGTGATCTTGGCTAACTGCAACCTCCGCCTCCCAGGTTCACGCGATTCTCCTGCCTCAGCCTCCCCAGTAGCTGGGATTACAGGCATATGCCACCATGTCTGGCTAATTTTGTATTTTTAGTAGAGACAGGGATTCTCCATGTTGGTCAGGCCGGTCTCGAACTCCTGACCTCAGGTGATCTGCCCCCCTCAGCCTCTCAAAGTGCTGGGATTACAGACATGACCCACTGTGCCCAGCCTGGGGCAGTCTTAATTTAATATGCACTCGTATGCCCATACATGTTGTTTACAGTCCGTATTACCTCTGGTCAGTGTTCATGCCATTTATATTGCTAAATATTTTGAATTCTAATAGCTATATCAGGTTTTCTTTTGACGAACTAGGCAGATTTTTTAAAAGTTTCAATAATTTCCTTCCTTGATCTACTATCACTATGTAATATATAACATACACAAACATGAGCTTTTTAAAAGAAACTGCATATTCTTTAAGATAAAAATATTGGCTCCTTTTGATCAACATGGCTGACTAGAGGTGCCCAACACTAGTCTCCTCCACAAGGAAGAATCAAAACAACAGATAGATACCCACACATTAGATAGAGCATCTAAGGGAGAATATTGGAATTCAGCAGCAAAATGACACTCTGAGGCAGAGAAACTTGAAATGTCAGCCTACAAACAGAAATGAAGCAGCCAGCGGGATTGGCTCAGTATCAAGCGAGATTCCCCATTACAGGGAAAAAGTGAGAGACCTTCAGCACTCCACATTTCCACCCCAGGCGCCTGCAGTTCTTTCTCAGGAGAGCCCCTTATTCCTCACAGGCCATGAACATTTTGTAAGGAGCTGCCTGGAGTGCATGTGACTTCATTATTCCAGAAAGGATATTTACACTAAATCCCTGTCATTCCCCAGGACTCAAACTGATATAACCTTAATCCTATTGTTTTTTTCTGTGAAAATGCAAAAGTATACATAATACCATGTACATCTCCATGTGCAACGGTGAATTTTTTTGTTGTGATGGTAGCAACCAAAGTATAGCATAGGACCTTTCTGAGACCAGAGCCACCACAAGATTGTCGCACTCTTAAGGCCAAGTAGGCCCAGCGCATCCACATTATTGAGGCCCCACCAGCATCCCTCCACATCCACCCATAGGACTATCGCATCACGGCATCTGCTGGACATAGAGGTGCAAGTGTCCTTAGCACCCGAGCCCATATAGCACCCTACACTTCAGAGAATAGGCACTTCAGTATATCAGGAAGGCTGCCCCCAAAACATAAAGAGCTAAGGCACTCATTCACCAAAACCTGAGAGCACCCACCTAGAGTTTCAGCACCGCCAGCAATGCTGACCCTTCAGTGATGGGGCTCCCACACATCCCCCAGTGGCCCAAGGATTAGCCTGCCTGGCATTCCCCTCCACAGTAAAGCCATGGCATAGCCTCCACAAACCACAATGTCAGTTACTAAGAAACTTGCAGACACTGGTGATATGGATTACAGCCAAAGATATAGTGTGGAGACTATTATGTCCACTCAAAACCAAAGCCAAATCTACCTAATCAACACTATAGATATATCTACAGGGGAAAAAAGTATTTCCTTACGAAAGCTATTCCACAATATTGGAATAAGTGACTGTTACACCAGATGTACAGATATGAATGTATGGACACAAGAAATGGGAAAAAGCTAAAAGATGACTCCTTCAAAGGAACACAGTAATTTTCCAGTAGCAGACTCTAAACAGAAGAAAACCTATGAAATGCCTGAAAAGAAATGCAAAAAAAAAAAAAATGCCCTAAAGGAGAGTCAGTGAGATACAAGAGAGCACAAGTAGACAATTCAAAGAAACCAGGGAAGCAGTCTATGATCTGAATAAGAAATTCAGCATAGAGACAGATAACATTAAAAAAAATTAGAAATGTTGAGACTGAAGAATTCAATTAATGAAATACAAAAATACAATCAAGATCTTCAATATACTAAATCAAACAGAAAAGAAGAATTTCTGAACTTGCAGATAGGTCTTTTGAAGTAACCCAGACAAAAATAAAGAATAAAAAAGAATGAAGAAAGACTGCATAACACATGGGATGCCATTAAGTGAAAAGGTGTTCATATTTGGGGAGTTTCAGAAGGAGAAGAGATGGGAACAAGGCATAGAACACTGATTTAATAATACAATAGCTGAAAACTGTCTAAATCTTGGGAAAGATATACACATTTAGATACAGTAAGCTTGAAGATGCTCAAATAGAATCAAACCAAAGAAGTCCTTCCTGAGACATATCATAATCAAACTGTCAAAAGTCAAAGACTCTATAAGCCAGAAGAGAGTGGGGGCCAATATTCAACATTCTTAAAAAAAAGAATTTTCAACCCAGAATTTCATATCCAGCCATACTAAGCTTCATAAGTGAGGGAGAAATAAAATACTTTACAGACAAGCAAATGCTGAGAGATTTTGTCACCACCAGGCCTGCCCTACAAGAGCTCCTGAAGGAAGCACTAAACATGGAAAGGAACAACTGGTACCAGCCACTGCAAAATCATGCCAAATTGTAAAGACCATCAAGGCTAGGAAGAAACTCCATCAACTAACGAGCAAAATAACCAGCTAACATCATAATGACAGGATCAAATTCACACACAACAATATTAACTTTAAATGTAAATGGACTAAATGTTCCAATTAAAAGACACAGACTGGCAAATTGGATAAAGAGTCAAGACCCATCAGTGTGCTGTATTCAGGAAACCCATCTCATGTGCAGAGACACACATAGGCTCAAAATAAAAGGATGGAGGAAGATCTACCAAGCAAATGGAAAACAAAAAAAGGCAGGGGTTGCAATCCTAGTCTCTGATAAAACAGACTTTAAACCAACAAAGATCAAGAGACAAAGAAGGCCATTACATAATGGTAAAGGGATCAATTCAACAAGAAGAGCTAACTATCCTAAATATATATGCACCCAATACAGGAGCACCCAGATTCATAAAGCAAGTCCTGAGTGACCTACAAAGAGACTTAGACTCCCACACATTAATAATGGGAGACTTTAACACCCCAATGTCAACATTAGACAGATCAATGAGACAGAAAGTTAACAAGGATACCCAGGAATTGAAATCAGCTCTGCACCAAGCGGACCTAATAGACATCTACAGAACTCTCCACCCCAAAGCAACAGAATATACATTTTTTTCAGCACCACACCACACCTATTCCAAAACTGACCACATAGTTGGAAGTAAAGCTCTCCTCAGCAAATGTAAAAGAACAGAAATTGTAACAAACTGTCTCTCAGACCACAGTGCAATCAAACTAGAACTCAGGATTAAGAAACTCACTCAAAACCGCTCAATTACATGGAAACTGAACAACCTGCTCCTGAATGACTACTGGGTAAATAACAAAATGAAGGCAGAAATAAAGATGTTCTTTGAAACCAACGGGAAAAAAAACACAACATGATTCTAATAACAGCAAGAGAAGAGCATCAAGTCACATATAATGGAATTCTCATCAGACTAACAGATTTCTAAGCAGTAATTTTATAGGCCAGGAAAGATGGAATTATATATTCAAAGTGCTGAAACAAAAAAACTTCTGCTGAGAATACTGTACACAGCAAAGCTGTCCTTCAGAAATTAAGGATAAATAAAGCATTTCCAAGACAAACAAAAGCTGAGGGAATCTATCACCACTAGATCTGCCCTACAGGAAATGCCTAAGGGAGTTTCACATCTCAAAGCAGAAGGATGATACCTGCCATCATGAAAACATATAAAAATATAAAATTCACTGGTAAAGCAAATACATAAATGACAAACAGAAAGGAATCAAATGTTTTTACCACAAACACTAACTACCTAACTGAAAAAATAAGAGAAAGAAAGGAATAAAGGATATACAAAACAACCTAAAAATTATTAAGAAAAATGACAGAAATAAGTCCTCACCTGTCAATAACCTTGAATGTAAACAGTTTAAATTCTTCAATTAAAAGATATAAACTGACTAAATAAGTAAAAACAGAAGACCCAACTATATGCTGCCTGCAAGAAACCCACTTCATGTATAAAGACCCACATAAACTGAAAGTAAAATGCTGGAAAAAGATTCCACATAGAAAAGAAAAACATGCAGTAGAAAGAAGAACGATTTCAAATATGCAACCTAATTATGCACCTCTAGGAACTACAAAAGGAAGAACAACCAAAACCCAAATTTAGTAGAAGAAAATAAAGATTGGAACAGAATTAAAAATAGAGACAAAGGATAAAAAAGATCAACAAAGCAAAACGTTGCTTTTTAAAAAGATAAAATTGACAAACCATTACCTAGACTAAGAAAAAGAGGAAAGACCCAAATAAAATCAAAAATGAAAAAAGGAAACTTACAACTGATACCATAGGAATAACAAAAGATCATTAGAGACTATTATGAGCAACTACATACCAACCACTTGGAAAGCCTAGAGGAAGTGGATAAATTCTTAAATATGTATGAACTATAAGATTGAACCAGGAAGAAACAGAAAACTTTGACCAATAATAATTAAGGAGATTGAACCAGTAATAAAAATACTCTTGACAAAGAAAAGCCCAGGACTGTATAGATTTACTCCTAAATTCTACCGAACTTTTAAATAACACCAATTATTCTCAGACTATTCCAAAAGAAGAGGAATAAATTTTCCCTAACTTATTCTATGAGGCCAGCATCACCCTAATACCAAAGCAGACGAGGTCACAACAAAAAGAGAAAACTACAAGCCTATATCCTTGATGCGCACGGATGCAAAACTCCTATACCAAATGCTAACAAACCAATTCCAACAGCACTTCAAAAAGATAATACACCATAATTAGGTGGGATTCATTCCAGGGATGTAAGGATGGTTTAATATTAATAAATAAATATGATATGTCACATCAACAGAATGAAGAACAAAAATCATATGATCATCTCAACAGATGCTGAAAAAGCATTTGATATAATTCACCTTCCCTTCATAAGAACGCTTAACAAATTAGGTACAGAAGAACATGCATTAACACAGGAGAGGTAAAATATACAAATCCACGACTAACATCATATTGTTAATATTTCCCTAAGAAATGGAACAGGACAAGGATGCCTACTTTCACCACTGTCACTCAACATAGTACTGAAAGTCCTAGGCAGAGAAATTAAGCAAGAACAGGTAAAAACGCATTTGAATTGAAAAGAGAGAAAATAATCTGTTTGCAGATGTTAACCTAATATAAGGTGTTGCATTAAAGTGAAAATTAACTGTAGTGATTTGTAAACAGATAGGCATATTAGAAGACAGTCATACTGCTTTAAGTATCTGAAAGCAATAACCACATTCTTACTAGCATGTAAGATTTTTAAGATTAAAATTAATGTCAGTGGCTTTTCTAAAGCAACAATGTAAGTCGTTACTGCTATGAAAAGAAAAATATATAAAAATATATTTGTACTTCAAAGTTAAGTAAAATTGACTTTTTGTACTCTACATATTAAATTACTTTAAATGACTTGATAAGTCATAACAAAAACGTGACAAACGTATTTTTCTAATTCAATTGATGGAGAAGTACTAACGTATTACATATTATACTTATTTCTAACTTTCAGAAAGTTTTATATAGTACTTCTTACATAAATGAATGTGTAGAAGAAATTTAAAAACTCAGATGTGTTGGAAATAGCAGCAAAGAATTTTAAAGAGTTGTTTGTCTTTTTAAAACTCAACGTATGTTGCAAGGATAGCAACTAACTGTAACAAGCAGAAAACTTAATTTATTATTTAGAGTTTGACTGCCACCTACAGGGGCTTTTTAAGTCTTTTTTTCTACCACTTCCAGATGATCAATATGACTAAATTTTCACTAACTTGATGAAATTTTGGGAAAAAAAGGGACTTGTGAATCATTTGTTCCCATTAAAGACTGTTTTTAAGAAAATGTGGGCTGGGCACGGTGGCTCATGCCTGTAATCCCCGCAGTTTGGGAGGCTGAGACAGGTGGATCACCTGAGGTCGTGAGTTCAAGACCAGCCTAGCCAACATGGAGAAACCCCCCCCCTACCAAAAATACAAAAATTAGCTGGGTGTGTTGGCACATGCCTGTAATCCCAGCTACTTGGGAGGCTGAGGCAGGAGAAGCGTGCTTGAACCTGGGAGGTGGAGGTTGCAGTGAGGTGAGATCATGCCATTGTACTCTAGCCTGGGCAACAAGAGCAAAACTCCATCTTAAAAAGAAGAAAGAAAATGTGGATGATCACTCTTGAAATTCTATGTGTGATAGTGTACATTGATTTAGTGTACTGTGAAGATACAGACTAATCACTCTCCTGCATGGTAAAATGCTTAAAACCTCATTTTAGACCACAGTATAAACCTATATATAAAGCAACCATAATTTAATGAACTAATTCCTATGAATGTTGAAAATCTTAACTTTAATTAAATTTCAAAATGCTTTAACTAACGTTATTGCTAGGTAGTACATGAAACAAATATATGTTGTGCAAGAAAAATAGCAGTGGTTTAAAAAAGGATAATAAAATTTTTCTTTGGAAATATAACAATATTACTAAGAGCTGGAGCCTCAAATTAATTTACCATAAATCAAATCAATTATACATACATTTATCTAGGCATGGACAATCTAAGGTCACTGTGCAAACCATAAAAATATCAAACATCCTCCTGTACTGGTTAATGTGAGTGATAGCTATTTCTTTACCAATTATCACTGTAGTATTTTTCTGCTCTTCCCTTCTCCTGAATAAGATTTATTAAGATACTCAGAATAATCCCTACTTCCTGGTAGCTCCGATCCAAAGCAAAATATAGCATAAGGTGCTTTAACCTACATACTATTCATGCCACAAAATGACTTTTTTTCATGGCTTCTTAAGTTTGCAAATGTTTTAAAAAACCATTTCTTAAAAACCTATACCCTTATATTTTTTGAAATATCCCTATCACTACTAATATGGCTTACATAATTGCTATAAAAAGGAATATGGTTGCATTATCTTCTATGACATTTTCAATTAAACTCTAAGTTCGGTATAAAAGGTTACATTTATTTATATAACGAAGAAACGGGAACAATTTTTCAAAAAATCTTCATTAAAAGAAATTTGACAGACTGAAGTTTTTCTCTTTTCTACAACTAATTTTTCTCCATTAGCTACCATATAGATTTCAACTTAGTGTTCTATATACACTATAACATAAACATCACTCAACAAGTTTAAGGGGATAATTTAGCTCAGAAACACATTCTGAGCTAAATAAATTATAGCTTAGCTTAACTTGAAGTTATAAAACAACAGACTTGGAAGGAACTTCATAGTTCAGCTAGACCACACAATTTTATGAAAAGTAAAATGAAGCCAATGGTAACACCAGAGAGCTAATATCCAGGGCATCTGGTTCAATATACCATTATGTTCCACTAAACACTCTGTCCTTTCCAAAAGCAATAGGTAAGCAACGACCTAGACAAGGGTCAAATGGCTATGTAGAATGGATACAGCTTCCCAAGTTGCTCCTCAGAACTGAGGCTCATGAAGCCATCTTGTAAAACATTCCCACCTACCACTGTCACAAAAAAAATTAAAAAACAAAAAATCTGTTTAACACACAAAATCTAAATGCGCATGTTATCCTCCCAGTCTCAATTTTAATTAAGGTGCCAAGAAGACATAAAACAGCACATAAAAGAGAGGGTAAGAAAATGCAAGCATGTGCAGATTTATAAAGAAAATGGTCCTGAGAACAGGTCCATGTATCTTAGACACCTCAGTAAGATGAAGAATACAAACCCCTAATGGAGGAACACACAGAAGTTTCTGTCAGGAGAGTTTTAAAGAGATACCCTGGGAAGAACTGGGGGCCATAAATATTCCTTACACACATATACTCCTTTTCCAATCTGTCTCCTTGATCCTCTGTTAGGACAAATGAGAAAATGTTACCAAACTCCAAGCTTTAGGGGGTTAACTTTGAAGTTGAAAAATGCAGTGAACTAGTGTGTTTTGATATCTGAGAGAGTGTTAGTCCATTTTGCAATGCTATAAAGAAATATCTGAGGCTGGGTAATTTATAAAGAAAAGCGGTTTCTTTGGCTCACGGTTCTGTAGGCTGTACAAGCATGCCACCAGCATCTGCTCAGCTTCTGTTGAGGCCTCGGGAAGCTTTTACTCATGGTGGAAAGCAAAGAGAATATGTAGGTCACATGGACAGAGAGTAACCAAAAGAGAGGGAGAAGGTCCCAGACCTTTTTGACAATCAGATCATGTGATAACTCATTAACCACAGAGAGGGCAGCAAACCATTCATGAGGGATCCATCCCTGTGACCCAAACACCTCCCACCAGGCCCCACATCCAGCTTTGGGGATCACATTTCAACCTGAGATTTAGAGGGGCCACACATCCAAACTATGTCAAAGCGGAAATGGAACGATGACTGTGGACTGTCCCGACGAAGCGCTTTGGTGATGAAGCTGGAAGTGTGGTGTTGCTTCAGCATCAATCCACCCTCCCAGAAGATGCTGGTACAGGTGATGTGTGAGGGTATCAAGTTAACACTGCAGAGGTGGGAGTCTTAACGTTAGAGGTCATCTCATGTCCTGAGCAATATAGACCTGTCTGCAAGAGCAAGGACACTTTAAAATAGAGTGGTTGGATATGCACTTCCACCTGTCCATGGGATGAGAAGAGTAACAAATGTCCACCTAGATGTATCTGCCCAGGTTAAAGGCAACTTGAGGATGGTGGGTCCTAGCCAGATACACTGCCAGGTTACACCAAACTCTTTGTGAAAATATATACATTTTCTTTGTGATATATATATATATATCAAAAGACATCTCTGTGGGATGTAGCCTTACATGATTCTTAGCAATTAAATGACATTTTTTAAAGTACCTTCATTGTCTGAGTGTGTGCAACCTTCAAACCAACGAATACTGTCAAGTGAGCAGATTTGCCCTGGAATTATGTTTCAAACTGCTCTTTCTGCTTAGCTCCTTTGTCTGCTCAAAATGAATGTCAAAAGTGGGCACCCTGGGCCTGGCAGGGGATTGTAGAAGAGTACACAAAAATGGCATGCTTGTGCAAGAAAGATTTAGCTTGGAAAGAGAGGCCAGCCTTAAATTTTTATCTTCTAGGCCCAGGAAGCCGAAGCTAGCTTATGATTTCACCCCTTGACATCAAAAATGTAATCCCTCTGCCTATTACATGGATTCAGTTGTGTCTTCCCAAAATTCAGATGTTGCAGTCCTAACTCCCAGTACTTCAGAACATGACCTTCTCTGGAAACAGAGTTGTCGCACATGTAATTGGTTAAGCTAATGTCATCCTGGGGTAGAGAGGGCCCAGTATCCAATATGACTGATGTCCTTATTAAATAATGCCATGTGAAGATACAAACAGAACACAAGGAAATGTCATGAGAATATGAATGCAGAGATCTAGGTAGTACATCTACCAGACAAGGAAAATCAAAGATCGCCAGAAAATCTCTGCATGGGAAAAACTCTCCCTTGCAGGTCTTTGGAGGAATTAACCCTTCCAACACTTTGATCTTGAACTTCTAGTATCCAGAACTGTGAGATGGTAAATATTTGTTTAAGCCCCTCAGTTATGGCAATTAGTTACGGCAGCCGTAGCACACGAATACAACTGTCCTCCCAAGTTACCCCTTAGACCTGGGCAGCTAGCTAGCAGGAGAGGAGGTGAGTGTGAAGAAAGTAGACAGCAGAGGATGATGCCCCTATCCCACTACAGCCTTCATCTCCAGCTAAAGGATGACAGAAGCTTTATATTAAGTTTGGAGTTTGATTGCCTGGACATTTTAATGTCTGAATTGAGACTACATATGTTTAAAGTATCAATAGGTCTTAATCAAGAGTAAGCAGAAAAGCCATTGGATCTTCCAGAGATTTATCAAAAAGCAAGGGGAGATTAGTACCACTGGATAAAGTACAAAGAAACAGTAGGAGACAAAAATGAAGTCTCAGTGTGGTCAGAATCACACACGCTATGTCATATTTGGTCCACATCCCCCAAGACAAAATAAACACTATGCCCTAAACTCCCCATAAGTGACCAAGCTAACTCCAAATCCGAGGGTGTTTTTTTCCCTTCAATAAATTACATTATCTGGTATTTGAAAAAGTGAAATAGTCTTTTTCCTTCAGTACATCTCCTACTGTCTTATTTCCATTGCCTTTTCTCTTGATCATTTCTAATTATTATACTGTAATTGTTCTTCTGATTAATATTTCAGTGTGGTAGATTTTTGCAACAATAGCTAAAGTTATTCATCTTCCTGTATACAAGCTCCTTTGTAATGGGACTTTTCAGCTCTTCCCATTCAGAGGTAGTTTTTTTTTCTCCTTCTTACCTGTTAACTGTCAGCTGTCCTTGTGACTTGCTTTGACCAGTGGTCATGTGCCATTCTCTAGTGTAAGTGTTAAAAGATGTTGCACACTCCTGTCCTTTCTCTTGGAACCCTGCCATCGTCATGTGATCAAACTCTGGTTTACAGGAAAATCAAAGACCACAGGGGGCAGAGACAAACCAGCCGGGTAGCAACCAGCCAAACTAGCAGCTAACTGCAGACACGTAAATGAGCTCAACCCAAACCACAAGAACAAAAGCAGAGGAATTCAACCCAAAATTCCACCCCCAAACCTTTGAGATAAAGGGTTGGTTTTAAAAACTAATTTTTATGGCGTGTTACATAACAAAGTTAATCGATATACTCTGCAAATAACCAGCCTGTATTTTACCACATTTATCATTTTATTTTTGCCAAATTCATAATTTTATGTCTACTTATGTGGTAGTGTATTATTCCTAAGTTAACACAGAAGCTAATAGTAGTGAACAGGTTGTACAGTATATACTGCATGCTCATCAGCTGCCTTTGAATTAAATGATCACTATGAGAAGATAAAATGAACACACTTCCAAAGAAGAAGAATAGCTATCTGGCAAGTGTTTTGATAGCACAGGAAATAGACAATTAGTATACATGGCCACTGGCAGCAATCGACTCACTTGATTGCTTACTATTACCCCTGTTTCCTTTTGGTGAACTGCTGTGGTTTTCACTGTCTTATTTTTGGCATAGGATTTTAACTCGTCAATAGAAATAAGTGGGTTGTAAATATTAATAAGTAAAATGATACATAAATAACATGGCAACACTTCTTTTATTCTCGAATGTCTTGGTTAACCTGGAATTGTCAAGCTATATTTCAAAAATCTTTAAACTTTTGAAACATAATATTTAGATCATGATTATGACAACAACTCACACAGGCTTCTACAACCCACTGTGAAACCTAGACTGTACAAAATGTAATGCAGAAATAATAATTATTCCCTGTTCTCTGCTGAGCAGATGGAGATAATTCAGGATGGGAAATATAAAATCTAAATGTTAAAGTCTATCTGAAATAAATAAGAATTCTTGAGTTAAAAGCTAGTGATTCACTGAAATCTGTTCTTTTAGTATTACATGAATAAAAATAATGTACTTATTTTAGGAACACAGGTTTATCTATTTGAGAGAATCAACCAAATGTTCCACTCTGTTTAGGCTCTGGCTCTCTCCTCAAATATCCAACACCTCTTCTCCTATCACCACTCTCACATAATGAATGACCTTATACTCCATTACAGCTAGAAAACTGAAGCAATCAGAAGGGAACTTACACAAGGTCCCACCGTCACATGTAATATGTCCTCTAACTGTGACCAAATGCCTTCCCTTCTCTTCTATTACTATGGATGAACTCCTATTCCCAGCCAATTCTCCCAATTTCCCCTATAAACCTGTGGGCCCCTGTGAATTTCTGCTACATTTTCTTTTTTATCCAGCATGAAGTCCTCTAACGTTTATACATACATACATATATATATATATGTAAAGAGAGAGAGAAATTGGGCAAGGATACGGTTTTAGCACACTAGTTATCAAACCACAGACCAACAGCAGCAACAGCACTTAGCAACTTGATAGGAACGCAAATTCCCAAGCCTTAGACCAGGTCTATGAATCAAAACTTCTATCAGGAAGCCCAGTAATCTATATTTTAACAAGCCTTCCAGGTGATTCTGCTGCACAGTAAGGTCTGAGAAACACTGCACTAGCAATTGCCCCCCATCTGTCCAGTGACCACAATTTTTCTTTCTCAGTTAGATCTTACAATTAGCACATAATTATGTTTTATTTCCTAGCTTCATATCAAATAAAATCATTCTTGACCCTATGTGATTCTCCTTCTATACCATTATCATTGTTTTTCTTCTTCTCATAGAAGAATGTCATCCAATTTACTTATACTTGCTAGAACCAATTTTTCTTCTTTCCTTGCTACTGAATCCACTCCAGCAAGACTTCTATCAATCTTAATCCATTGAAATAACATTTGTGAAGATCTCCACTGACCACTAGGTGACCAAATCTAGTGTACAATCCTAAGTTCTCACCTTATTTGGACTACAGCAAGATTTGACCTGGTTGTATATTCCCTCCTTCTTGAAACACTTTTTCCCCACACCGGGTTCATAGGACACCTCTCCTTGTTCTTTTCATAAATCATTGTCCACTCTATCTGGTTTCTTTGCTGTTTCCACATCAACTCATCAACCATAGAATGTTCAAATGTTCCAGGGCTCAGTTCTAGAATCTCTTTTTATATATACTTACTTCCCAAGTGACTGTATTCTGTTTTAAGGCTTTAAATGTTAGCTATATTCTAACATCTCCCAAACTGTATTTCACAGACTTGAATGCTAACTTTTGAATGATAGAAAATATGATTAATTATACAATACACATTCTAGTAAAATGTTTATTTTCTCTAATTAGGAATTTTTAAAACTGTTTAATGACTTAAAATATTAAGGGGACTGACTTCTGACACAATGAATTGAGTTCAATGAAACTCCTCCCCAATAACATACTAAGTATAGTTAGTATGTTATCTAACTATAAAGCTAGATAACAGTGTCAAAACAAGTGTTTTTAACACTTCAAAAACAAACTTTTCAAAATAGTGCATTTATTCATGACAACTACTGATCCTCAGGTAAGAACAGCATTAGTCAATGAAGTGCAGACCTAGGGCTCCAAAACCTCCCGCCCCCCAGCTTTAGCCAGAGCAGTAGTTCTGTTAGGACAGGGAAGATTACAAAAACCAAAAGCTTTGCTACCTCTGCAGAGAGAGATCACTTGATTTAGAATGTCATTGTTGAAGTGGCAATCTCAGTGACCAGTGAAGAGGAAAATCTAGTTTTGAAGAAAAAACTAACCGGTGGACTAGCCTGATATTTAACAGAAATTATATTGGGGGAAGACATCCACACAAGACTTGATAAGCCCTCCGTATATTGCCAGTTGTCCAGGGGTTGTACAAGCAAGCATCATCACACACTGGAGTGGACTCAAACCTTCTGTATATCTCTACCATGTGTGTGAAAAAGAAATACCAGCATTAAGTAAAAGTCAAGGAGGACTTGAAAATGCCCTGTAGTTTGAGTTCCTCGCCAATATTGATCTATCAAAATAGCATGTAAGCCTTAGTGGTTCGAGGTGTTTAAACACAGTCTCTGACTAATCTTTGGCAGAATATTATGTTGTGCAGACAAGCGGGAAATCCCAGGAAATCGAAGCTCATAAATAAAACATTTTAAATTGAGCAAGAACATAAGTATTCACACACTGTGGTGAAGACAGACATCAGAGATTTAACCCACGCAAGTTACTAAATAAACAAGCAAACAACAACGACTCAGAAAACCTTCAGAATCTAAAGTTGCTGCAATATATTATTTAATATGTTCAGTATTCAACAAAAATAATTACAAGAGTACAAAAAAACCAGCTGGGTGTGATGGCTCACGATTGTAATCCCAGCACTTTGGGAGGCGGAAGCGGGTGGATCACTTGAGGTCAGGCGTTGGAGACCAGCCTGGCCTACATGGTGAAACTTGTCTCTACTAAAAATACAAAAATTAGCAGGGCATGGTGGTGCACACTTGTAATCCCAACTACTTGGTAGGCTGAGGCACAAGAATCATTTGAACCCAGGAGTCAGAGGCTGCAGTGAGCCAAGATCGCAACCACTGCACTCCAGCCTGAGTGACGAGGTAAGACTCTGTCTCAAAAACAAAACAAAACAAAACAAAACTGCAAAAAAACAAGTCAAACCAATATTCAGGGAAAAAAGGAGTCAATCAAAACTGTCCCTCAGTGTCCCTATATTGTTAACTTAGTTAACAAATACTGCAAAAATGCTATTACAAACATGTACATAGAGAAAATAAACTATATCTAAAGAATTATAAACTATATCTATAAATTATAAACTATATAAATTTAAACTATATCTAAAGAATTAAAGTGTCATGACAATGACTCAATAACTAGAGAATATTAATATGGAAATTCAGATTATAACCAAAAAACAAATGGAAATTATAGAATTAAAAAGCAAAATAAGTGAAATAATTCAACAAAGGACTCAAAGCAGATTTGAAATAGCAAAAAAAAATCATGAATGTATTTAAAAGGATGAACAAATTTACATTCATTGACTTTTTGAAGACATTTAGTATAGAAATAGTTTCTATAACTCCCATGGCTCTGCTGTCGAACTAACAACCTATCTTGAACAATAGTACCTACATATATGGACACATAACATAATAAGTAGGCAATATTTGGAAATGTAAGATTTTCATATGAGTATAATTGCGTTACCTTAAATCATGGCAAAACGAGAACTATTGCAGGTATGATCTAGCAATGCAATAAAACTTTTCTAAAACATTAATATATATAAATTTTAGAACTATAAAAGAGCTAAGAGATTTAGTCCACTGACTTGTAAAAAGTAAGTCTCTGAAACTTGATCTTTTGATACCCACCACCTAAATCAGCCACTAATAATCCTTTTGTATAATTTCCATTTCTTGAGTTATCTGATGCCGCAGCCATCATCGTCTTATGTTTTCTTTTGTGTCTAACAAACTAATTCAATATTCAATTTTGGAATTTTCAATCTGAGACCTGTTGACAGAGATCATCAAATGTGGTAGTAAATGAAGAAGTTGTAATGGAGAAAGAAGCCAACAAGGAGAAGATGAGTTGTGAAGAAGTCTAAATTGCCATGTCACAAGTCACTGAAATTGTGCTTGAGCCTCTAGGATTTCTTCTATACTCTGAGTCAAGACTGAGCATATTGTTCTTCCTTGAAATCAAATGCACTTTGAGAGACAGGAATACTAGATCTCAGAGACGGTCAGTGACTTTGCCAACTTTTCCAAGGAATTAGAGTCTACATTAGAACTCAACTTATCTGGCTAGCAGTTCAGACATTTTTTGCCCATCACTAATTTACTTCTAATCATTTACTTTAAAAATTATTTACTTCTAATCATCTATAGATAAAATTACTTGATACTACAAAAACTATATATCTGTTATCAAGAAGACTTCTCCTACCTTCATTTCTTAACACAGCAGCTATTTCTAGCTGTTGCCTCTATGAAGTTTATTTTACTTTTCTATGGACTTAGATTGTTCTTAAAGTTTCTTCTGCTGGCTCTCCCCTGCCCCTAATGCTGATGAAATCTCATTACCCTTTACTGGTTTTCCAAGATTGTTTTGCAGATCATAATGGTAGGTTTTTGATTTTCATTTTTTTTAACTGTGAGTTACTTAATTTTTAAGTGCAACAATAAAATCAATGACAAGTGTTCACTGTCAAGATTTTAAGGTCTCTTAAGTATGCGCTCTCCTTAAAAAAGAAAGTGACTAAGTCTTAGATTTTATTCTTCTACTTGTTATGAAGGCAGAAATGAAATGCATATAATGCTATGTTTCTGAATTCACAAAAGATAAGGATAATATTCATGTAGATTTTAGAAGACAAGCACAAGCATTCCTTAGCTCATTCATCTTCTAAATGTATTCTGTTTTTCTCCTAAAAGAGTTCTGGAGCACTTTACACCCCATCATACAACTTAATATTTATAATTCTTCATTATTAATTTAAATCACTTCAAAAGTCTGAACTTCATGGATAGGGTAAATATTGGCATTTAAAACTAAAACTGATGCATTTCTTTAAATTTTATACATAAAACACTAAATTCATTTTAACTATGCATTTGACAGAATGAGAACACCACATCAACAGCTCAAAGAGAAAAATTAAATCCCATTAAGTGTAAGTTTTCTAAAGTTCAGGCATATTATGCTAGAAATTCTATGGGATGACATTTTGTCCTATATCTATTCACAAGTGGCAGTTCTGATTTTATGAATAAAGTTTATTTTGTTGAAATAAACGGCAAAACAAGTGAAAGCCTTAGGCCATGAGTTGGTGAGGGGCTAACAATGTGCTAAATATGTTAGTTAAATATTGCAGGACACGATGGCTTATGACTATAATCCCAGCACTGTGGAAGGCTGAGGTGGGTGGATCACCTGAGGTCAGGAGTTCAAGACCAGTCTAGTCAACATGGTGAAACCCCATCTCTACTAATAATACAAAAATCGGCCGGGTGTGGTGGCAGGTGCCTATAAATCCCAGCTACTCGGGAGGCTGAGGCACAAGAATCACTTGAACCCGAGAAGCAGAGGTTGCAGTGAGCTGAGATCACACCACTACACCCCAGCCTGGCAACAGAGCGAGACTCAGTCTCAAAAATAAAAAATAAGATTATATATATATATGTATATATATTAGAATGTGTATTATCTGAAGGTTAATACAAATCTATTAAGTACATGGAAGGAGTTCATAACTACATAAATAGATTTTGTTTGAAAGCAAGCAGGAAACATACACCTAAAAAAATAAGTGGGTTTAATGTCTTCAGTAACCTATTAGAAAGATTAATAAAGAAATATTTCCAAAAATTGAATATATTTTAAGAATAAAATTGATTTACCTCTATTACTTGATTCTTCTATTTCAAGAAATAACACTAATCTGTTAATAACATGGGAATTTCCCCCCTCTCTATTTCTTGATATGATGCTGTCTACAACTAAGATACAGATTAAGACTCACTGAATGCTCCCTTATGAGAATAAAAATGCACAGTACATTTTGTAGAAGATTAGTGTTTCACATCATGACTTTACTAAATTTTAAGTGTTCCAGGATAGATATGTAGATAATGCATGGCAGCTTCCAATGAGCTTGCTTTCTGGTAGAAACAAGGAGCTTCTACTCTCTGCACTACTTCTTGGTAGTATTCTCCATTTTACTCTCATGAAACTTTTCCTCAGGAAGCCTGCATTCTTTACAGTAGTGGACAATAGAAGAGAATGGTTCATTAAATTAATATTGTTACCAAATATTGTTACCACGACTTCCACTCCACTCTACCACATACCCCAGCCAAAATATCTCATTTCGTGAACTGATAGATGAGGGATAGATGATAGACAAAATTTTGCTTTTTACTTTAAATTTTTTAATTTACTTCTAACCATTTACCATTTGACATTACAAAAACTCTACATGTGTCATCACCATAATCCTATGTAACAGGACTTTTGTAAAGCCCTGTTACGTAGGATTATAGTGATGACTTCTGTATTTCAAATTGGCCCTTTTTTCAAGCCCTACAGTTTTTTTTTTCCCCTCACAGTACTATGTTTAGTACACTATAGAGTAGTATTTTACACATTAGCTCATTTTATAGTAAAAACATCTATGTACAACTGTAGAGAAACTGCTGCACAGATAGCTCCAACTCAAATTAGAAAATACTTTCTCTGTAGAAAATAGTAAAAATTGTAACATTTACCAAGCTAGCCCAACAAGTTCATTTAAACCAAATAGTAGCTAAATACATTATACATTTATTAATACAGATTGAATTCTCAGATCCAGGAGAAACTTCAGTTTCATTTATTGAAACAGCCATGTTTTAAGTTATGCCAAGTGAAATTTCCATTAATCTTCTCTTTTACTCTTAATGTATGCCCAATCATTTTTCTTTATGCTAAATCCATAATCCACAACCAGGTTTTAGCTTTTCTCTTCTAAAGGAGAGGTAACATATCCTTTTAATCTGCTTGATAAGGTACCCAGGTCTATCCAAATAATGAAATGGTTCGATTGTTCTTAAAGCAGTCCCAGTATTTGTGCAAAACTAGATCCTAATAAATTACACTGTCACGTAATACCCATGGCTTGATGGGAAGCCATGAGGAACAAGGGTAAAGTGATAAAACCGCAAGTGGATCAAGGAATGAAAGCCAAGAGAATTCTGGGAGCAGAGGGCAAAAAACATCTAGTCATGATTGAAGGACAGAACTGAAGTTCAAAGAGAAAAAGGATGTTGCCTCAAGGATCAGGAGCTGAGCTGGCTGTCAGAGCCCTTAGTACATGTTGATCAAATAAGGGGCAGTTAGAGATAAAGACTGGATTAAGCAAGAAAAACCAGGACCTAGAAAGATTCTAGGTGTTCACAATAATTAAATGAAAACAAGACAGACCATGTGGCTTTAAATATCCTAGCACAGTATGTTCCAGGATTCCCAGTACAGAAAAAATCTCTGGAAATTAAGGCGAGAAGATAAGGCCACTCTTAAGCTCCTGTGCTATGTATAATTTTTCCCAGAAAAGTAATACCTGAGAAATCAGGCAGAGTTATCTGGCCAGGAAGTCCTACAGTTTCTTACCCTCTAGAATAATGATCCATAGTGAGAATCAGAATGGGTGAGAGACGTGTGAGAATGAAGAAAAGCATAGCCGCCCAACCACAGGTGCACTTTCAGGCAGATCAATTTAAGAAAAATACACATATCAAGTTCCAATAAGACTATCATTACAAGGTTGAGTTCTCTCAAAAACAACTTTGAGATGAAGTTTGTGGTATTAGAAGTTTATTAGCAAATGTAATCAAAATCAGTGTGGGGAAACAGGAAGACACCAGATGGGGCAGAGGGAAACACAGAGATGTGATGTCAATTAGGCAACAGCCTCAGGCGACCATGTGGGGAACACTGGAGATCAAGTTCTTGCCAGTCCTAGGAAGGGTATGGCCCCAAGTAACAGGGTCGCTTCCCAGAAGACAGGACAACAAGCCTTTCCTCAACTGCAGATGTGGATGATCACGCTATGCCTGGAGCTCTTAAGAAAGTTCTTGGTCCCTATAGAACATGCATACTACAGTTGTGAATCCTACTCATAGCTCAACCTGCTAGAGAAAGAGGTATTTCATATTTCTTCTGAGTATGAATTTAGGCTTCCTAGATTTAGTGAGTGACAAGACTAAATACATGTGGTACAAAAAGCAGGGCCAATATTGTGAAGAGGATAGGTTTGGACTGCAATTTCTTCTCTTTCTCTCTCTCCCTCCGTCTCTCCCCTCATCATCTTCAGTTTGACCACCATAAATCCGGCCTTAGAGCTAGGCAAAGACTAGAGTGGAAGACTACAGTATGGGGCCTTGAATGTAAGACAAAGGGTTAGCTTGACTTGAGAAAGAGGTGGAAGAAGAGGCATAAGTGTCAAGAATTGCTGAGGACGAGGACGTCCCCATAGGATTTTATACACAGGAGAAGAGGTAAATTTTAAAGACCTCAGGATTTATGTTCAGAATAGAGTTATTTGAAGATTTTATCCTCACTATGACCTTATATGATATTTTTAACACATCTCCCAATGGTATATAATATGGACTGAAAAAGATAAGTAAATGCTGAGAAATTATGTGGCTATCAGCCCTGGATCCAGATGAGTTGACAATAATTAGGACAGATAAGATGATGTATTCAAATCAATAAAACTCAATGACCTTTTGGAAATGAGTGGATAAATGAGATGAGAAGTCAAAAATAGATCTAAACTTGCAAACTAAATAGGAAAAAAATGTGTAAAAAAACACCCATTTTGAGGGAAATGTTATATGTCTACTTTCAGACACATTACACATTCAATGTAAGAATCAAGTCAAATGTTTACTAGGCATACAACAGGACACAGAAGAATATAGGACTGGAAAGACAGATTTCAATATAGTCATAGTAAATAATACGATATGTTTTTAAAATATTCTATTTTCAGATTATTTGATTTTACTCAGTTGATATTTTTTAAAAATAATGAACCCATAAAGATGCCATTAATACTTTTTTTTTAAATGGTTGTGCCCAACTTAATTTTACTTAGTCTTTCAATTCTTAAATTTAAGCTAATTATTTAATTCATTATTTCATATTAGAATTAGCCACATTTTATCACAATTATACCCTCATATGTCATATATCACGACACATGTAAAATACATCAACATAAATTTGGTTGTATTACAAAGGGGGAATATAAGACTTCTGATTTTTACCAAGTGATGAAAGGTTTTAATATGATTGCAACTGAGTATATTTTTTGATAGCACTATCAATTTGCTCTCACCATGCATCTTACTGCATTTTGTGTTGCTATAACAGAATACCTGAGGATGGGAATTTATAAAGAAAAGAAGTTTATTTAGCTCATGGTTCTGCAAGCTGGGAAGTTCAAAGAGCATGGTGCCAGCATCTGTTCAGCTTCTGATGAGAGCCACATACTGTGTAAAAACACAATGGAGATGGCCAAAGGGGAAGCAAACACTTGGGAAGACGCAAAACCATCAGGGGGCCTTGTTGCAGGAAGTCAGGGACCCCGAATGGAGGGACTGGCTGGAGCCGTGGCAGAGGAACATAAATTGTGAAGATTTCATGGACATTTATCAGTTCCCAAATAATACTTTTATAATTTCTTCTGCCTGTCTTTAATCTCTTACTCCTGTTATCTTCATAAGCTGAGGATGTAAGCTCAGGACCACTGTGATAATTGTGTTAACTGTACAAATTGATTGTAAAACATGTGTGTTTGAAAATATGAAATTAGTGCTCCTTGAAAAAGAACAGAATAACAGGGATTTTTAGGGAACAAGGGAAGACAACCATAAGGTCTGACTGCCTGCAGGGTCAGGCAAAAAGAGCCGTATTTTTCTTCTTGCAGAAAACCTACAAACAGACGTGTAAGTAGGAGAGATATCGCTAAATTCTTTTCCTAGCAAGGAATATTAATACCCTGGGAAAGGAATGCATTCCTGTGGGGTCTATAAATGGCCACCCTGGGAATGTCTGCCTTATGTCGTTTAGATAAGGACTGAGATATGCCCTGGTCTCCTGCAGTACTCTCAGGCTTATTAGGGTGGGGAAAAACTCCGCCCTGGTAAATTTGTGGTCAGATGGGTTCTCTGCTCTCGAACCCAATTTTCTGATGTTTAAGATGTTTATCAAGACAATACGTGCACCGCTGAACATAGACCCTTGTCAGTAGTTCTGCTTTTGCCCTTTGCCTTGTGATCTCTGTTGGACCCTTATTAGTAGTTCTGCTTTTTGACTTTTGAAGCATGTGATCTTTGTACCTACTCCCTGTTTTACACCCCCTCCCCTTTTGAAACCCTTAATAAAAAACTTGCTGGTTTGAGGCTCAGATGGGCATCATGGTCCTCCTGATATGTGATGTCACCCCTGGTGGCCCGGCTGTAAAATTCCTCTCTTTATACTGTCTCTATTTCTCAGCCAGCTGACACTTATGGAAAATAGAATCTACATTGAAATATTGGGGGTGGGTTCCCCCAATAGGGCCTGTTTATAACAACCCACTGTCTTGGGAATAATCCATTTCCAAGAGAAATAACCCATTCTGTTGCAAGCATGAACTCACTCACTACTGTGAGAAAGGCAACAAGCTATTCATGAGGGAGCCACCCCATAACCCAAACACCTACCACTAGGCCCCATCACCAATACCACTGCACTGGCAACCAAACTTCAGCATGAGTTTTCGGAGAGTAAACTATATTCAAACCCTGGTACCATGTCTTTTACCAAATAAACAATGAATGAAATGGTTTAGCTATAGCAATTTTTTTGGAATATTTGTATCAAATAATGACTAGAACCACCTATTAAAATATTCTGTATTATCAATGTAAAACAAACACTTCCTATTTTTTAAAAAAGGTATGGTTCTCTATATGTAGCTTACACATTTGATTAGACTATAAAAATATTTAGAGGTTCTAAACATTCTCACGGGTAAAATAATTTTAATCAAAAAGGTAATGTCAATAATTTGTTGTCTTATAAGTCAAATTGTTCTTGATTGAAATAACATATAATTCAGTAATGTAAAAATATATATTATTTATGGAGATGTAGAAAGTGTTTTTTGAGGGAAAAAACTAAACAGTCATCAACATCCAAAAGTGGATTTACTGAGTCCAGTATAACCTATATAGTGCAGAACTGGTATTGTTAGTCAGAACACACCTTTATGGCCTTTTCTGAAGAAAGTTGGGTTAAGGAGAGATAATTTTAGCTACTCTTCTGTCATTTTTCTCATCTCCTTTGACTCTGTAAAGCAAAGTTTTGCTAACTCTGACCAGTTAAAAAATGAGAACTACATACAAACTCATAAAATATGACTGCTATATTCTAATGCAAGGGAAATAATATAGAGATGGATGTGTAGCATCAATGAATGAGAAGCTTAAGAGGAAACTGAGACTTCTGTAATCTGTATATCCATTCGGAAAAAGATGAAACTTCCCATTAAATTATGCAGCTCATTCCAGATGACCTGTAGCTCTAAGAAAAACAATACAACTTCCAGATGATAATACAGGAAAATAAGTTCCTTGTCTTGCCATAAGGAGAGATTTTTTAAAACAAATACAAAAAGCATTAACCTTAAAGCAAAAGATAAATAACAAGAACTACATTAAAAATATTAATGTCTGTTTATCAAAATATGCTATACAAAATACCCTATGCAACACCTAACCAAGAAAAACCTCACAACCAGAATGTTTAAAAAATAATATATGAATCAATAAGAATATGTAGAGTCAACACAGGAGAAAAATGGGCAAGAGTTACGAAGAAATCAACAAGTGAAATTCTGTTCAAACTTCATTAGTCATCAGGATAATTCAAGTTAAATTTTTAACGAGATGTTACCACATAATATGCCAGCAGGGCCAAAGTGGAAAGAATGGTACACCAAGTGCTGTCAAGGACATGGACCAACAGGAACTGTTATACTCCTCGTAGGAGAGTAAGTGGGCAAAACTATTTGGAAAAAAACATTTTATTCACTACTAATTTGGACAGGTGCATGGACAAAAATCCCATAATTCTACTCCTAAATTAGCAACAGAAATGTGCATATCTATCCATCCATACACACACACCCACATAATGATTCCAATTAAATATATTTCCAAGGCAAGGAAAAATAAAATATTATGTTAGAAGTCAAGATAGTATCTACATTCAGGACTAAAGAGGGGCTTAATATTTGGGACAAGTCACAAGAGGTGCTTCTAAATGAAGTCAGCATTCTATTTTGACTGGGACATTTGCTACACCGGTGTTCAGTTTATGAGAATTTATTAAGCTGTACATTTAGATTCCTGTTCATTTTTCTATTTTTCACAATAAAAATAAAATAAAATCCTGGGGGGAAGTATTTCCAAACTCGTAAGTTTGTTTACATTTTAACAACTTTGCGTTTTAAAGAAATATGTTTTTTTCCTGTTTCCCAAATGAAGAGGATTTCTTGTTACCTGAGCAGGCAGATACTTCAGGTTTACAAAATGTAAAACTCTTTTAGTACTTTATGTGGAATATAGAAACCCATGTCACTCCATAAAACTGAGCTCTATCAACTGAATTTCATTGGTTAAAAACTAAGTATAAGTGTTACTTATCAACAAAACACTTGAAAACAATTCCATGCAGCATGGAAGTCATCTATGCCCTGGTCTATATCATATCTTCTTTATAAAAATGTGTTTAATATGAATTAAGGGTTGAATTAATATGAACTGAGGTTGACTTAAGAGAGTTCAATTTCAATGCTGCATTGTTTTAGTAATTTATACTTGGAAAATCGTTGTGTGTACCCTGTATTATATGATGGAAATTCTCTTCTGAAAAAAAAAAAAAGTCAGGTGTTAGGTGGAGTAAAGTTCCCTTGAGAAATACAAATGATTATTTTTAGAAGCCAAATTCCATTTATGTCAGAGCATAGTGCTAATAAGCATCACACAGGCAGCCTGAAAGTTTGTACTTAGCAGATGAATCCGAGTCCTCAAAAGAGCCACACACCTCTGATGCTGCTCCTGAACTGAATGCTGCTAGGATTCCAGGAAAGCAATTGGATGCACTGGGAGCTAGACTTGTCTCTAAAATAAGACCAAAGACTGAATTCTGCTCTGAGCAAAGAAAATCAATGTGAAAACAGTCTATTTTTTTTATATCCCATGGGTAAAGATAAAGTGTTGAGTGAAAGAAATGATGAAAACCTTTCTAGGTTATTAAACTACTTATATTGCCCTTGAAACACAGGGGCCAAACTCAGTTATTTCTGTTGAAAGTAAAGTAAGAGTCTGGGCTTTGAATTCTGGGCTTCATAGAGCACTGCAAAATAACAAGGTAAGTGAAGAGCCAGCCAGTCATTGAGCATGTGCCAAGAGGGTCATTGTAAGAAATCAAACCCTGTCCATAGGAAGCGATGAAACCAAATTCACTATCTGGAATGGGCCAGCATTGCAAAGAAGCAGAATCCATTGTACTTTGCAGTATAGGCCCTAACAGCAAATCAATGAGTAAATTCCATGACCTTTCTTTTTTGCCCATAAAATGTAGCCTGCTGTGGTGCAGAACGGCATAAAACAGAGAGAGAAATCGATTTCAATTGAAGAAAGCCCTGAAGTGGAGTAAGGGAACCCTTGCTGTGGTTCATAATTCCATGCTGAGTTATCACCATGTTGCCTGTTCAACGTAGGAATGGAAAGAAAGGATGTATAACTTGGAAAAGAAGCATCTCTTGGGACAGCTCCCAAATAATTTGGGAAACGCAACTCCTCAGTCTCTCAGCCCATGTGGGCTTTATAGGGTTTCACTTTCCTTTAGGGATGCTAGGATAATACAACTCTGCAAATTATAAGGTACTTGCCTGGATTCAACAAATTTCATGTGATTGTTTTTCCCCTGAATTACCACCCCACTCGTGATTGCCTTAAATTTCTACTACGGAAATACAAGCCTAGCCTATGTGCATGAACTGTTAAACACCAACTGTAGTTCTTACAATATATGAAGCTTTATTTAATACACTGCAGTAGATACCACCCAAATTATATGTCATTGCTGTTCAAGACTTAAAAATCTACTTGCAGCCTGGACAACGTAACAAGAACTGTCTCTTAAAAAACAAACAAAAAAACCCCATTTTGTTTGAAATGGGACCTAATTTATTACGTTCCCATTGCTATGTTCTATTCCTACATAAACATTTTTTTTCTCTTAAGAAAGAATCTACCCATTTAACTCTACAAATTAGATGTATCATTGTCAATTTATGTCTGATATTAGTCTAGGCTTAGCCACAGTTCTATTATTTTCTGGACTATTTGTCTTGCTTCTCAGAACTTTTTTCAAGGATTGTTTTTCCTTGACCACATTCATTAAAAATGCCTTTAGTATAGTCTGTTTAGTAATAAATTTTCTCAGTTTTTATTTGTCGGAATCTGGCTTTATTTCACTCCAATTCTTGAAATATTTTTCCCAAGTCTCCCACTCTAACTTGATACTTATTTTATCTCATTCTTTTATTCTACAATCTTCTAGCTTCCTTTGTTGTCATTAAGAAGAAACATATCTAACTGCTCTTTATTTATGTATAATCTGTTTTTTACTCAGGCAGCTTTTAAGATCTTTCCTTTTTCATTCTTTTGTTCAGTGCCTTTTATATGCAAATTGAATTTGTTTATACTGTGTAGTATTCATTTTGCTTCACATATCTGAGAATTATTCTCTCTTATGAGATCTGGGCATTTATCAGTTTTTATGTGTTTGTATTTTTACATATATTTTTCATTGTGTTTTCCCCTCATTTACTCACAGAATTCCAATTATACCCATATTAGACTGTCTCACTCTACCTTTCATTGCTCTTTATACTAATAGAAAACAAATAATTGTCATATTCAGATTAGACAAATTCAAAGAGAGGTTGCATAAATATTAAAAGCTGGACAAATCAAAGGGAACCATGAGGCTTACAGCAACCAAGTCTAGCAACAGTGAATCTGTTACCATTCCCAGGCCCTAAAGAATGAGGGGATGGAGTAGTTCCCAGAACTCAAAAGGAGAGTTATGTACTGCAGACCACAATGAGATAAGCAGTGACTTTCTATGGAAAGACAAAGCTAGACTAAGGCAATTTGCAGAGAAGTACGAAGAAGATTAACTATCCTTACTTTATTCTTTTTCCTCCCTCCAATCCTCTATCAGAGCTCTTATTAATTGCTCCCAACCAGAAGTGTACGGCATGGCATAAAGTTCATACAAGTCAGAAGCCTGGGACAGAGACATGGGTGGAGTAGAACAAAAATGCATACAAAGAGAAGAGAAAGTATCTCTCAGTACTTTCTCATTTTACATCTTTGTGTCTTTATGCTGGGTTCCACGTTATTTTTTTAGCTTATCACCCAGGTCATCAGTTCTCTCTTGAGTTGTATCTACTCTTCTTTAAACAAGTCCACTGAGATTCTGATTTCAGTTTTTATTGTTTTACTTTTGTAGTTCTATACAATTTTTAAAATCCTTTATCTTTTTTATGTTTTAACTATGTAAAATACGATTGCTTTATATACTGTTTTTGATCATTCCAATATATAAGTCTTTGTAGAATGTGATTCTGCTTTTTTTGACTCTCTTATGATTGTGATTTTTATTGCGGGCTTGTGGTTTTTAAAACACTCACTGTAGGAATTGTTGAAGCCTGTGTTTAAATTGCTTTCTTTTAGATAACGCTTGCAGTTGTTTCACTTAGGTGACAATCTTTTTGGGAGGGAGACCTACTAATCTAGCTTGAGTGTGTTTAGCCCATATAAGAGTTGTGAAATTTGATCCCCAAAATGCATATGGTTGGAAATTCTCAATGAATATATTTATTTTTTACTGCTTCATTCAGAGACTAGGCTGAGACATACAACTACTCCACGATCTTCCTCTGCAAAGCAGGTTTTCTGTAAGTTACCCACATGGTCGTGTTCCCTTTTGGGGACTCAAGCTTTATTTTCAGGTCCCTGATGTCTCCTCCCACTCCACTGTACCTCATGCTTAGTCTCCTTTGCTCTGTTCAGACCAAGGAAGTTTTAACAGATTTTCTCAGGGCTAAAGCTGTATTCCATGGTTGGTAACATCTTAAAGTTTGTAATTTCTTATTTCTGACCTATAAGGAATTCCATTACATTCCTGCCCTTCTCATCTAGGCACTTATTTATCGTTCTAATATTTGTATTCAACATTTTTAGGGACACTTAAATGTCTCTGGGCATCCAGTCTGTCCTACCAGCAGAAATGGAAGTCCATATTTAATTTTTAAAAATCTGTAAATGTATTTGTTAAAGATTAAAAGAAAGAAATGGCACAACATCCATCTCTATAATAAAAGCTATATATTATACAAAATGGCCAGAAAATCTTTTAGTGTATAATTTCAAACATTGGTCTTGTCCCATCAGGTCTGGTCTATCCTGATGAAGTATCGCGGGTAGACACAGTTCCTGCTTGTTAGCCTCTATCACACAGGTGCTGCAACTCTTATTTTCACCCAAATGGCTGTAGCTGTGGCTTTTCTAATTATCCCCCTCTCTCCGTAATGGTGGCTTCTAAAATGTGATCAGGAAATCATCTAGATCAACATAACCTGGGGACTCTCATAAAAAATGCAAATCGTAGGTTTATTTGGATTAAGTTTAAGAATTGGGTCTAGAAATCTTCAAATTAATTAGGCCTGTGATCAAGTTCACCAATTTATAAGATAAAAATTTGATACTAGAATCTTCATTCACTTTCCTAGTAGGTCCCTTGGGAAGGTCAAAGTAATCACGACTTCTTCCTATATGAAGCAGAAACTTTTAAGAGCCCTGTGATTTTACTGTTTAAAATGATTAAATATTTCAGAGCAACTCTAATTTCTTTTAACAAAACATGTAGGTATTAGCTACAGTCTAAAATTTAAAAGCTACAAAAATATCAATTATTTTGTGTGATACGCCACTTGTTCATTTTTAAAAACATACAAATCACTGTAAGGTAGAATAGTGAGAAAGATTTCAGCAGGTTATTAGTCCATTTTCACACTGCTATAAAGAAATGCCTGAGACTGGGTAATTTATAAAGGAAAAAGGCTCAACTGACTCACAGTTCCACATGGCTGGGTAGGCCTCAAGAAACTTAAAATCATGGTGGAAGGTGAAGGAGAAACAGGAACATTCTCCACAAAGCAGCAGGCGAGCGAGAGAAGAGCAAGCACATTTGAAACTACCCTTTATAAAACCATCAAATCTCGTCAGATTTACTCACTATCACGAGAACAGCATGGGAAGACCGTCCCCATGATCCAATCACCACCTCCCACCAAGTCTCTCCATCGACACCTGGGGATTACAAATCAGATTACAATTCAATATGAGATTTAGGTGGGGACACGGAGCCAAATCATTTCAAGCAGGTAGTGAAGAATAAATGATGAGAAGTGAGGATGCGTGGGAAAATATATCAAAGAAAGGATAAGACGTGTGCAGCAGAGGCAAGGATGCTTATGCAGAATCAAAAGGACCCCAGTTGGAGAAAAGAATCCCTATTATATTAAATAGAAGTATAGAAGTCAGGACTAGAAAGGTAAGTCAGGGCTAGGCTGCGGAGAGACTTCTAGACTCGCCGGACCACTTTGGAATTTCAGGGTATGGAAGATACTGCGGATCAGCTGAACCACTCCTAATCTCAACCCCCTTCTCACTTGTCTTATTTCCACTAAAGCCTATATAGAAGATAAATACTGACTATTCCAGCTTCACAGTTAGATGTGGTCAGGTGAAACACTTCTTGAAAATGAGACACAAGTGAGAATCTCTGGGAAGTTTCAAGAAAAGCTTTTGCTTTCCTATGAAGTGAGCAAATGGAAGTGTTACAGCCCCCTTTTGCTCCTTTTTCTTGTCCTGAGCTTTATACAATGTCTTTATCTGTCACGGCCCATCTTGTGGCCATAAGACTTAAAAACTCAACAGGAGAATAGAGCCAGCATGCTAAGTTGGTGGGAGACATTGCAGATCAGCTGAACCAGTGCCACCGGCTAATCTCTAACCTTGATGTCTGTCATGTGAGAAAAATACATGCTTGTTGTTTAAACTGCTGTTGGTTGAGATTCCTGCTATTTGTAGCCAGACATGTTATTAATTATACCTAATGAATCTAGATAGTGTGGCTTTTTTTTTTTTTCTTGAGACAGGGTCTCTCTTTGTCACCTAGGCTGGAGTGCAGTGACATGATCATGGCTCACTGCAGCCTCGGCCTCCCAGTAGTCAAGTGATTCTCCCACCTCAGCCTCCCAATCAGCTGGGACCACAGACATGCACCACCATGCCTGGCTTGCCATTTATTTGTTCATTATTTGTAGAGTTAGGATCTCCACTGTGTTGTCTAGGCTGGTCTCGAACCTCTGGGCTCAAGCGTTTTTCCCTCCTTGGATTCCCAAAGTGCTGGGATTACAGGTGTGAGCCATCACACCCAGCATAGATGGTGTGACTTTTAATCCATAACGTTAGTATGAAAGAAATACCATTTTTCCTTTGTTTTTCAAATGGATATAAATATTTCAATGCCTCAGACGTCTAACTGGTGGACAATTCTATTTCAGTCATGTTTGGCGGATGCCCTACTTCCACCTTTAGGATAATGCAAAACGTTTGGTGTTTCAAATAGTGACAAACATTAGAGGAAAGGAGTTCATACATGCTTTGCTTAGTAGCTGCCAATGATACACATCTGTCCATGCTTCACTATCAAACTTGGCCTTGAAATCTTTGCCATGGCTCCCACAGGTCTTACCGTTCAACCCTCTCTGACATTCTTCAACACACCATCCCGTGTGTGATCAGGAACAGCTCTGCATGGGAATAGACAGCTGAACTTAGATAGTTTCAAAATCCATAGGTGTCTTGTCCGACTTTTAGGCATGAGGTAAGACCTATAAATATTTCTAGACCCAGCTACTTCAGGTCCCCAACCAAATAACTCCTGCCTCTAAACCATTCCTTCTGAAACAATTCTCCCTAAAACCTCTCAGTATGCATAAGCTTTGAAAACTTAGATATTAGTATAGCTTGCCTGGAAAATTCACATTTGGGCTCTGTAACATAAAATCCCTTAAGGCAGGGGGCAAAAGAAACTTTAGTTACCTTCTTGGGATGAGGGAATTGGTGATAGGAAAATTATACAGAGCAAAGAGAAGAAAACACATCATATCATTTTAAAAGGTTATTGTATCCCACCCAGGTTGTAGTGAGTCATCAAAGATTTTTAAGCAAATCAGTAGAATTTTTTAAATGATTAATCAGTGGTAGTAGCGGTATGAATTAGGAAGGCTGACTCTTTTGTTTAGAGCCAAAAATAAGGTATCATTTAAAAGTGAATAATCTAAAATAATTTTGTAAATATGTTTCTTTCAGAGCAAAAAAAAGTTACCTGCATGCAAAAGACATACCAAAATACTATCACAGATGGGTGTTCTGATATACCATAGTTAAAAACTGGAAACATGTACAAGTGAATGGATGAACAAAATGTAATGTATTCACATAATGCACTGTTAGCAACAACAAGGAATCATCTATCGATACTTGCACTAACACGCATGGATTTTAAAATAAGTGTGTTGAGGCTGGGCGCAGTGGCTGACACCTGTAATCCCAGCACTTTGGGAGGCCGAGGCAGGTGGATCACCTGAGGTCAAGAGTTTGAGACCAGCCTGTCCAACATAGTAAAACCCTGTCTCTACTAAAAATACAAAAAATTAGCCAGGTGTGGTGGTGGGCGCCTGTAAACCTAGCTACTCGGGAGGCTGAGGCAGGAGAATCGCTTGAACCCGGGAGGCAGAGGTTGCAGTGAGCCGAGATCGTGCCATTGCACTCCAGCCTGGGCAGCAAGAGCGAAACTCCATCTCAAAAACAAAAATTAATAAATAAATAAATACATAATAAATAAATGTGCTGAATGAAGGCAGGCCAATAAAGCATGCATACTGTATGGTCCCATATACACACATGCATCACTTAACAACAGGGAAATATTCTGAAAAATGCGTCCCTATGCGATTTCATCACTGTGCAAACACCATAGAGTGTACTCATATACCTAGATGACTGAACTTTCTACACCTCTAGGCTGTATGGTACAGCCTGTTGTTTCTAGGTTACAGACCTGTGCAGCACATCACTGTACTGAATACCACTGTGTTACAATGGTAAGTACTTGTGTATCTAAACATATCTAGGCATAGAAAAGTTACAGTAAAAATATGGTATAAAAGGTACAAAAGTGGTTTACCTGTATAGGGCACTTACCACAAATGGAGCTTGCAGGACTAGCAGTTATTCTGGGTGAGTCAGTGAGTATCGAGTGTGTGTTAAGGAGTAGCACATTACTGCACACTACAATAAACCATAAACACTGGACACTTGGGCTGCACTAAATGTGTTAAAAAATGTTTCTTTCTTCAATAATTAACTTTCGCTTACTGTAACTTTTTTATTAAAAGTTATAATGTTAAATCTTTAAATGTTAAAATCTTTTTGACACTTTTGTAGTAAGGCTTAGCCTAAAACATAAACACGTTGTACAACTGTACAAAATATTTTCTTTCTCTATACCCTTACTCTGTAAGCTTTTTTCTTTTTTTTTGTTTACTTTTTAAACTTTTGATGTTAAAAACTAAGACAAACACACACACATTAGCCTAGGCCTACAGAGGGTTAAAATCATCAACATCACTGCCTTCCACCTTCACATTGTGTCGCAGTGGGAGGCCTTTGGAGGCAATAACATGCATGAAACTGTCATCTCCTGTGATAAAAATGCCTTCTTCCAAAACGCCTCCTGAAGGACCTGTGTGAAGCTGTTTCGCAGTTAACTTCTTCTTTTAATAATTAGGAGGATATTGTAAAACAACAATAAAAAGTATAGTAAAGACATAAACCAGTAACATACTCATTTATTATCATGATCAAATATTACGTACTGTGCATACTTATATGTGCTAGATTTTTATAAGACTAGTAGCGGCCGGGCGCGGTGGCTCACGCCTGTAATCCCAACACTTTGGGAGGCCGAGACGGGCAGATTACGAGGTCATGAGATCGAGACCATCCTGACTAACACGGTGAAACCCAGTCTCTACTAAAAATACAAAAAAAATTAGCCGGGCATTGTGGCGGGCGCCTGTAGTCGCAGCTATTCGGGAGGCTGAGGCAGGAGAATGGGGTGAACCCGGGAGGCGGAGCTTGCAGTGAGCCGAGATCGCGCCAGTGCACTCCAGCCTTGGCGACAGAGGGAAACTCCATCTTAAAAAAAAAAAAAAAAAAAAAAGACTCGCAGCACAGCAGGTTTTTCTACACCAGTGTCGCCACAAACACATGAGCAATGCATTCTGCTACAAAGTTAGGATGGCCATACGTCACTAGACAATAGGAATTTTTCAGCTCCATTGTAATCTTACGGGACCCCCATCCTATATGCAGTTCATCATTGACTAAAACGTCATTATAGGGCGCATGACTGTAAATATAAAATTCTAGACAATGCAGGCTAAGCGACAGTGACAAAAAGCATACCGGTTGATTGGGTGGGGCAATGGGAAAGTGTGAGAAGGATAAAATAACGGCACAGGGAAACCTTCAGGGGTGACAGATGTGTTCCCCATTTTGATTATGATGATTTATTAAGTGTACATTCATGTCAAAATTTATCAAATTGTATACGTTCAAAGTATACAATATATTTGGATGTATACAACTACCTCATTACAGCTGTTTAAAGGGGTATATTGTTTGTTCTTTTTCTTATAATCCGCACATAAGCTTTATAAACATTAACCATGTAAAACTTATAACAATACAAATAACAAATTTTAGAAAGTGGAGAGAGGGAGGAAGTCAGGAGGTCATGTGGCTGTACTAATTTAGCTTTCATAATAGGAAGTAAATTGATTCTGTCCAGAATTAAAACAAGTAGTAAGAAAAAAAGAGAGCCTCATAGTGACCAACGTCTTGTCTTTATTGCACTCAACATTATTTCACAGGGCCACTGTTGTCTCACCTTAATTTGTTAATACATTTCCACTTATAGCCAACCTATATATTTTAAATAAGCATTTAATACGAAGCTTTTCCTTCCTTAGTACTTTTAGGATTTGTTCCCTAATTCATAGACTAAACTGGACCCAATTCCTGCTTTATTTTCTCATGACCTCTTTTATGTCCCTTCATTTTAAGTTAATTTGATTTCTTAATGTATCAGCAGAAAGTAAAAGGGGAGTTTCAGAAAACTTTGAAAACACAAGTCATTGTTGTTAATAATTACGCACAAATGAAATGCTTCAATTCTGATCACTCTGCTAAAAGTTAGGCTGTAAAGGTGAATAAATCAGTCCCTACTGTGGACGTTATCATTTAGTTAAACCGTTACATCTAAAACTGGTGTTTAATTTTCCTCTACTTTTGGATATACTTCTCTGTTGTGTTCATAGGTGCTGAAAGTAATATACACTCCGTTGGAAGGATTATAACAATTATTTAGAAAAAATAAAACCACAAATAAAAATTTTAAAACATTGGCTGAAATATTTCGTACATAGAAAAATATCTGGGGTCCCAAATTCACATTTTGAAAAGGATCACTTTTACATCCTAGTGTGTCTTGATACTTAGAACTTGTACTTAGTTCTTGTAATTCTCTGCTAAGTCATTAAAAATTAATTCAAAAAGTGTTATTAGCATTTTGCTGGCTCTTGAGGTTATGAGGATGATTATTATATATTCCAGGCTTCAAGAGCTCTCAAACAAGTGAGTGAGGCAAATATAACCACCCTAAAAGACAGATAATAGGCCAAGCTCAGTGGCTCACACCTGGAGTCCCAACACTTTGGGCACCTAAGGCGGGAGGATCACTTGAGGCCAGGAGTTGGAGACCAGCTTGGCCAACCCGGTCTTTACTAAAAATACCAAAAAATTAGCCAGTCGTTGTGGCATGCCTGTAGTCTCAGATACTAGAGAGGCTGAGGTGGGAAGATTGCTTGAACCTAGGAGGTAGAGGATGAAGTGAGCTGAGATCTCACCACTGCACTCCAGCCTGGGAGACAAAAAAAAAAAAAAAAAAAAAAGATAGATAACATTATCTTCCTTACACAGATAAGAAACTGAGACACAGAGAAGTTAAGTAATTTTCCAGAGCTCACACAGCTAGTAGTAAAGCCTTTTACTATGAGCTACTTACTGTAATTATAAGAAAGAGACTTCACAGTATAAAATGTAGACCTGTAATTATTAGGAACCAAAGGCCAGAATATTTGAAACCAGCTTTATTCTGGAAAACTTGGGGTTTATTGATATAGTAACTGTACTAGAACCAAATTAACACAACTACTATATAAAATAGACAAAATGTTTTGTGGCATGAATAAAGCAGTTAATAATACTTTAAAAACACATTTATTAACAATTTTTAAACATAGGCAAATGTAAAGGTAAAACAAATGGCTCTAAAATCTCAGTATACAAATAATCTCAACTGACATTCAAAAATAAGGTAAAACAAATGAAAGCAATATATGTGCATGATTAGAAACTCAAACAATGTGGATAGAAATAAATTTAAAAAAAGAACCTCACCTTCACTAACTTTGTTCCAAAGTAAAACACTGTTAAGAGTTAAAATGTCACCATGTACAATGTCTTCTATGAAAAGTATGTAAATATATGCATCTACATACATATTATATTGGAATGAAAACAATAACACAATTATACACATCGTTCTGCACCCTGATTCTTAGATGTTTTAATAAATCTTGGAACTACATTTATTTCAGGACAATTTCATTGCTTTAAATACTACATAGTACTTTGTTTCATGGATATATCATAATATATGAAAGAAGTGAGTCATTATTTCAAACAAAGTTTATGGTAATTTGTACCTAAGAAGACTTAATCATGTTCAATTGCCTAAGAAGAATTTTTGCGATGCTTCTCGGTTTGCAGTGACACCCTGCTGATCGTCCAGCAGATGGCGAAATAACAACATGCCAGGAAATGCAAAGTAGCAAACAAGATGCTAAGATGTATAAAGTCAGTAAAAGGGCTGTCTCCTTTCCATAGAGAAAAAAAAAAAAAAAATCAGAAATGACCATTTTTTCATGGTTTAAATATGATTCCAGACAACATAAGTTTATATGTGCTTCAGTAGCTGAAATGTTACTTAAAAGTCTTGCAGAAAAGCAGGCACCGTAGGAAATGGGTCAGAGGAAGCACCTGGGCACTTGTAGTGAAAACAGCAGCATTTTTTTGTTTGTTTGTTTTTTGTTTTCTTGAGACGAGTCTCGCTCTGTCTCCAGGCTGGAGCGCAGTGGTGCAATCTCAGCTCACTGCAACCTCTGCCTCCCGGGTTCAAGAGATTCTCCTAGCATCCCAAGAGATCCTCAAAATGATTTTATGAGGTCAGTCTAAGTTATCGTCAGTTACAGATAAGAAAACTGAAGTGTTCATGCATTGCAAAGGCTTAATGTAGAAAGAGAACAGGTCTTCTCACTCCAAAATATTGAGTTCTCAATCCACCGATTTATTTTCTGGGTGGACTGTTGCTTTTGTTGTTGGTTTTTCTTACGTGCTCGTGCATGCAAACTATAATATGTTTAAGTTAAGAAAAGGTAATACACCAGTATTCAACCAATCCAACCCACATTAAATCTCCCCCAATTGAGACAAGAGGAAAGGAAAGAAAAAAAGGAGACATAAAGGAGAATCCAAAGGGACTACAAGGAAAGGGAATGAAGATGGAGGAGGCAGGAAAAATGGAAGGACCGAGATGCAAACACATTTGGACAGACTTTCAGTTGGGTTTAGAATCACTGCTAAATACTGATTACACACTCTACATATTGAACTTGTTATTCATAGCCCAGAAAAATATTTTACCTGCTCTAATTTTTGAATGTCTTTATGTAGGGAATATATGAGATGTGTGCCTGTGTAAAATGTTTGAAAGATACATATTACAGTATTTGAAGTTAATGTCACCCCGAAATGGCCATGTTGAACTCCATTCTTCACCAGGTTTTGAATCCTATTTCTCATCTGCGAAACTGGGAATTTGAAAATGCAACATTACTGTGAGCCTTAGATACAATTGTCACACGGGAGGTGCACAAATTGTTAATTTCATTTCAGCTGGTACCCAACGCCTGTATACCATGGAATTAAAAGCCGTGCCTGTGTGATCTGACTCGTGTATTTTCTCCAGCCTTACACTGTTTCCTATTCTTCCCTCAGCAACAGCAACACCCTTCCAAGTCTTTGTTTTTTTATTGTTTTGTTTTGTTTTGTGGGTGTGTTTTTTATTTCACTTCGCTCTTTTCCTCATTAAACCTCTTTTTATGTGATTGGATTTTTTTTTGTTACACCTCTTCTTCCTGCTAAACTGTAAACACCAAGAAGTTAGGAACGATTCTTGGTTCACCCCCATCCTTGGGTGCACAGCTCAGAGCACAGACACTAATATATTGCAGATATACAACTAAACTGTGTGATGTACATTATGTTAGGCAAATTAGTATGGCTCATTTAGTCAAGGGAATAGTTATCCAAGAGTTGAATTTTGTGTGGGAAATAAGGTGACAGCTTCAAAGTGAAAATGCTTTCTAATCCCTTTTATCACCGTCTCTTAGAGCAGAAATTTTAGGTGCAGGGTGTCATCTGCCCACTTTACTCTCAGCTTAAAGCAGGTTAAAAGATGACATCCAATCACACACTAATTTGAGGCACTAAATAGGCCAGATTTTTCTTTAGATACCCACTAAACAAAGCAGAATAATTTGCAGACAAAGAAGCTTGAAAAAAGAGATTCTTCAACTATACCAATTTCCTCCTCAACATTATTTCTTCCTGGAAATGATGTTCACACATCTTGATACGTCTTACTTAAGCATAATTGACAAGTGTCATAATTAGATCATTCCAACTCTTCCACAAGAAAAGATACCTTTTAAAGAATATCACTGGGTAGATGTCAAAGTATACATTTCTGTAAGAGGAGATGGGACTAGGCATCTCTCATAACTAATTTGGTTGAATTTTAGAAAAATCCTTGAGCTTGCTTCAATAAATGAGAAAGTCACTTTGTAATTAGATTCTTATTTCTATTCAATATGAGTGTCATGCCATGTTCCCTGACCTGGGATGGAGAACAAATGAACAAAAGAAATAAACCTCCATCTTAATTGCAATTATCTTCTGCATCTCAATCCTCTCCCTAAATTTATTCATTTTGATTCCAATGTTTTCAAACAAAAGAGAAATCATAGGGCTTCTCTGCTTTACCTTCCCATAAATTAAACCAAAAAATTAATGAACACACACTGAAGTACAGGATGGTAGATTTTTTTGCTCTAAAATATGAGGAAATTCTGGCGGGACAAGGTGGCTGATGCCTGTAATCCCAGCACTTTGGGAGGCCGAGGCGGCCGGATCACCTGATGTCGGGAGTTTGAGACCAGCCTGACCAACATGGAGAAACCTCGTCTCTACTAAATATACAAAATTAGCCAGGCATGGTGGTACATGCCTGTAATCCCAGCTAGTCGGGAGGCTGAGGCAAAAGAATCTCTTGAACCTGGGAGGTGGAGGATGAGGTGAGCAGAGATTGCACCATTGCATTCCAGCCTGGGCAACAAGAGTGAAACTCCGTCTTAAAAAAAAAGGTAATTCTTAATGGAATGGTAATTATGGTTATAATTACATTCCAAGACTTTAGTTGTTTTCTCTGTCTTTAATAGAATGTTATTATAAGTTGTATATTTACAAATTTCAAAGATATACAGTGATTAAAATGCAAATTCATTAGGACCCTTATGAAACGTTTAAAAGAAGGCTGGGTTGCACTCCGGCATAAAAAAATGCCACAAGGTGGCACTCCTTCTTAATGTTAGACTCTTTAAAAACAGATTATTCTGAATTGTGTTAGATTTCCAGACTAAGACTGACGTTTCACCATATTTTTCTAATCTCCAATAATTGCATTAGCTTGGTGTTTTGTGAGGTTAGTTGATTCATTTTAAGTGACCGAAAGCAGTTATTGTACCACAAGTTTTAATAAATGCTTTTCATGGCAATGATGCTACCAGGCATTTCTGAATATGAAGCACATTGGTTAAAGAAACATCTCAATAGACAAAGCACAGGCTCTGGAGCCAGAAGTCTCGGGTTTGGGTTTCGTCTTTTTTAATTTATTCTCTGAATAAACTGAAAACATGCTAAACTTAATGAGTCACCATTTACTCATCTAGAAAATGATTATCATTGAGCATTCCTCATCATTGCACATTTCCCTGTTCATTAAATTACATAATGTACAGAAACACTGAACGTAATAGGCTTTTTGAAAGCTGTACCCTCATGCACACATACCCTAAAATGCTGGTACTTGTGCAACTTGTCTTTATAATTTTGTATATATTATCTGAAATAAATATTTTACAATAATTTGTGTAAGGCTTTTTAACACAAAACTTCTTTGAGCTGGCTGTGGTGGTGCATGCCTGTAATCCCAGCTACTTTAGAGGCAGAGGTAGAAGGATTGCTTGAACCCAAGAATTTGAGACCAGCCTGCGTATCACAGCAAGTGCTCATCTCTAAACAACAACAACAAAAAATAATAAAAATAAAACAAAGAAAACCTTTTATTTAAATTATTAAACCAAGAAAAATATCTATATCATATTTAGGATATTATGAAAATCGACATGATATTTAGCCAAATTTTTGAGTGCCTACTATATGCCAGGCACCTGTATTCCAGGTGCTCAAGACAAACAGTGAACAGACAGCAACATCTGCCTAGCAGGAAGTAGTCAATAAATGGAAATAGAAGACGAAGTCGTGTGACAGGCAGTGAAGTAGTGTAGGATAGCCAAGAAGGCTTCCTGAGAGACGATATTTGCACCAAAATCTCAATGCTGAGAAAATGACAACCTTGCTAAAATTAAGAGAAAGAGAAATTGAAGAACAAGTTGCTGCAAAGGTCCTGGCAATGCAATTCTCTTTCACTGACAACAGGAAGAAAAGAAAGTTTGAATGTGGAAAGAGTCGTGAATCAATCAAAGAGTGGAGAGAGAAAAGCTGGAAATGTGGGTAAGAACCAGGTCATACAGGCTGTTGAAGGTCTTATGAGCAGCTTAGATTGTATTCTGAGATTAGATAGCTCTGGGGTTTTAAACTGAAGAGTGATTTAATTGTACTATTGTATGTGTATTTTGGATTCATAAACATGAACATGATATAAACAAAAAATGATGAATTGATGATGAACTGCATTGCTTAGTTATATTGCTTAATAATTCCCAAACTAAGCTTGTTCATAACTAGAAACATTTTACTTTCTGAACATTGAAGAATAAACATTTGGTCTTGTGGTATCATCATATTTTAACAGTTGCTTATAAGGGAACACACATCAGACCACACGGCACTAATGTCCATGTAGTAATATGTATTTTCTTGTGTCTCAAAGATAGTACCTAAAATGTAAAAATGTGTGCTTTCCCTTCCAGAAGGTGGAGGCCTTGACCCAGCCCATGTTGAATCCAGGTAAAGCCATGTGACAAGTACTCACAAGAGAACGTGAATGGAAGTGATGTTTGTTTCTTTTGGGTTAGGGCCTTAAAGATGCTGACAAGTTTCTTCCACTCTCTTTTTCCCCTTCTTCCACTGGAAAGGGAAGAAGGGGAAATACAATCAATTTTGTATTTGTTAAGCAATACAAGTATTTACAGGCCATTTTCAAATTATCCAGTGATTGGCTATGTTTGAGAAATTATTTTACGTAGTTTTGGAAGCAGATTTTTCTTTTGAAAGACCGCTATTCTTAGTAGAAAGTCATAGGCCAATTTACTTGTCCTAAAATTATACTGAAATACTGAATATATCTAGTGGAAAAGATAAGGAATACAATATTAATACATAGATGGTATGCAGCTATTCAAACCAGAGGGGACAGGGAAGCTACAAAATGGAATGACTCAGTTCCCTAAATTGCTGGCTAGAAGAATGCAGCTCGGCAAACTGAAGCACCCTCTTTACAGGTCCTTTTCTTCCACGAAATTCTATTCAATTCCCTCAATTGCTGGGTAGAAGAACGCAGCCCGGCGAACAGAAACACCCTCTTTACAGGTCCTTTTCTTCCATGAAGTTCTATTGAATTCCTGCCAGAAGACTACTGCCCTCAATGAGCCATGCTCAAGACCACCCTCCTCTGTCAAACCTGACTCCTGCTTTCTATCTTTCCCCACAGAGAACCCATTGCCTCCCTTTACTGCCTGGAGAATTGGGACTGAGGGATTGGAGATGGGGGAGAATGAAAATTTTAGTGATCACTTTCTCTAAGGGATTTCCCCCCCCACCCCACACTCAGTTCTTACTTATTAAACGGCTTTTGTATGTCTTAGGAATAAAAAGCCATTCTTCCTGGGTGTCTTCTTCCTGCTAGCAATGGAGCCCTAGCTGGTCTCGTCAGCAATCAAGTCATTAAATCTGACTGGCAAGTTGCAGAGGATGGCGGGGCCGAGAGACGCCAGGTCAAGTTTTCGAGGGTATGTCCTCTGAAACTCAGGCAGGAGGTCAGGTAGTAAGAATCTGAAAGCTATCAAAAACAGAAGTGGGCATTCTCCTTCTTGCTGAATGAGCTACTCGTTCAGGAAAGCCAGTGTTGAGTCAGAGATTTAACAAAGACATGGAACAAGTAGCTGAAAATTTAGGAAGATAACAAAGCCACTTCCTGAAGAAACCAAGCATTGGCAACAAACTGAGCAGGTGGAGGGAAACTGTCCAGATCTCATAAAGATGCTGGCAGTGTAGATTAGGTTAGAGCTTCCATTTTTAAAAGATTTCTCAGATTTCTGTCATATCCTCACTGAACGATTTGTATCCTAATCTCAAAGGGCCTAACATGTTCAAGGAAAAAGAGATCAGGAAGGAGCAAGGAAGACATTAAAAGGGCATTGGGCAGGGACAATATCTCACCAGGGAATAATAATACCAGGTGTAGGGTATTAATCCCTGCCACCAGGTTTAATATTAGATTTCACATAGTGTCTGGCACCTAATAGCTGCTGAAAGCATGATTGTTGTGTGAGTGTATAAATGGGTGAGTGGGTGACGATTGAATGAATTAGTAAATCAAAGTATAAATATTTAGCTTCCTGGTTATGAATTTTAGGCAGAAAAGTGAAGATGGAAGTATCCAGATTCATCTGATGATCCTCACTCAAAGACTTGTCTTCCTGCACCATCATCCTCCGTTTAAGAGTGATTATTCAAGAAGCACCTTGTGATGTTGAAAAATGAGAGTCGAACACTGACAAGCTAAAGATTACTGGAGATTAAAGAAAGTGCGTGGAGTAAGATTTCAAGTCACCTGGAGCCAAGGATATAGTGAACCAATTGAGTACCAAGACATACAGCAAGAAAAAAAATCTAATTTTATCTTCAAGGAGATGAAAGAAAGAAGAAGGAAGTTTTGGGACAAAAATAATTGAATACTAGATTTGATGTTAAATAAAAATCTCTTTGTAATTTAATGCCTACCCCACACTCACATTCTCAACCCTACTTTTTTGGTTACCATCAATGCATCATTACTGTATTCCTTTTTCTCCACGAGAAATACTCACTATTTCAAGACAATTGTGTGATAAATAAATTGGAATATGACTTCTTATTAAGAATAGCTGTGTTTCAAAGAGAACTATGTTCCCACAATCACTTAATCTCTTGGAGCATAGCAAATCACCACATAATTGAAATATGGCTGTAAAGACTTGTGTTTGCTTAATAAACACAAAATTGATTGGCCTAAATGGATTTTCTACTTATTTTAGGGAAAAACAACAAAAGACAAAAAGTGAATATTTTAAAAAGAAAGACCTATGTACAATTTTTGAAAATGTATGCAAAACCAGAGTATTTTAAAGATATTTTTCTGCTTTTGCTAATAGCAAATTTAAAGGGATATTGGAAACACATATAAGCAATTTAACTGATTTATGTTAAATACAACGGTGTTCTTAAAGTAGGTTTTTAATTTACTTAATTGTCTCGCCTAAATCTAGATCTTGTCCAGGTCAGTTCTTTTAGAAGACCTCTAGAGGGCAATGTCTCATTTAAATTATAACTGAAGGCACTCTAAGGTTTTACTGGCAGTGGACCTTAGCAAGTGAATCCTATTGAATTAAAGCTCCAGATAAGTAACCACTGCGTATATAACTTGGCTTTTAGCAGACTAAAAAAAAAAAAAATCTACCTAACCAGCAAAGTCAAAATGAAATGCTTCCTTTGAGCCTACATTGAACCCCTTTGAAGGTTTACACACCTTCAACAAATTCTCAAAGTCATTGGTTTAACCACTCTTGGACGCACCCGGCTGAGTTGGATGAAAACTTCAGTTTTGTGTTCTTTTCACTTGAAAGTTGTATGTCTATTCTCAGCATCATGAATGTTATTTTTTCTTTTTTCCATTCTTATCAGTATTCCTCATTTACAAAACAAAAACGATAATAATCAGAAATAGTCCTATAAAAATGTTAATTTTGTTTAGCCATTGACTGATCTTGCTCTAACCTTAACACTTTGTGATTATTGACTTTTGTTGCATTTAACATCCCCCAATTATCTAGCCATTTCGAATATCAACATTATCCCAGTGTAAATGATTTTTTAATACATCACTCTATGTTACTGTTTTATGCCTTCATATTACCAAAATATGAATTTCTGTTAAAAAAAAAACACCTCTGAGCATTTAAAAAATCCCTCTGCAGCAAAACACAATTTTTTTTTTTTTTTTTTTTGTAGAGACGGGGTCTCACTCTGTTGCCCAGGCTGGAGCGCAGTAGTTCGATCTCGGCTCACTGCAACATCCCTCCGCCTCCCGGGTTCAAGCAATTTTCCTGCCTCAGCCTCCTGAGTGGCTGGAACTACAGGCAAATGCCACTACGCCTGGCTAATTTTTTGTTTTTTTGTTTTTTTTCAGCAGAGACGGGGTTTCACCGTGTTGCCCAGGCTCGTCTCGAACTCCTGAGCTCAGGCAATCCAACTGCCTCGGGCTCCCAAAGTGCTAGGATTACAGGCATAAGCCTGGAGACTGGTTTTAGAACTTCTAGTAACCTCAAAACTGCATAGCTAGACTGAATGTTGTCATTGATCACAGGGAATCGACAAATATGGATTCAAATTCGTGAAACCTTAACCTAATTACTTAACCTCTCTAGGTTTGGTTTCCTCATTGTTAAAATGAGAATAACATCTAACTCAAAATAGTTGTGGTGGAAAGTAATGAGATGATGCAGTAAAGTAGTAAGCACAGTGTATGACACAGTCAAAGCTAAATGGCAGCTAATATGACATCTCTTTCTGATTTTAAGTGTGAGCCCTGACAAGTTGCCACCCAAGAACTAATCTAACGTAATACCTTGAAATACTCCTCTCTTCTCTCCTTCATTTCACCTGTTCCTTTGCAGTCTACATATATTTTTCAGGAGCCACCTAGAGGTTTTCTGTTGAAGAATTTTCCAAATTTCATGATCAATTTGAGTTGTCCATTCCCTTTGCTCCAAACTCTATTGATCCGTCTATTACAGCCTTGATGTATTTTTATGTACCTGCACATCAGCATCTTCCAATAGGCTATGAAATTTGCAAAGTCACAAACTGCATTTTATGCACTTTTGCCTTCCCAGAAGCAAAAGCATGACACATAGTCTGTACTCGGTAAAGGTTTGCATGAAGGAATGAATGAATGACCCATGACTGACCTCACCTTGACCACATTTCCAATCTCATGATTCCCACAGTCCTTTCTGAGTAGATTGCAAAATCAATCCGCTCTGCACTTTTCCCAGGGTGATGGGAGGAACTGCTTATCTAGTACCCTTTGATTTGGGGCCAGAAGGAATTGCTTTTGGGAAGATTGCCCTGCTGAAAACAGTAAACCTTTTACTCTGTTATTTTTTCTTGATTTCCTTTTTCAAACTTTCTTTGTCATAGCAGGCTAATAAGGATTTAAGCCATGTTTCTGTGCCCACTCAATGCTTCTGCCAAAGGTCAGAAAGGATATGCAAAATTGGAAATAGCCTTGCTAGATTTCTGGCATTATGGATAATTAAATTTTTATGGTGTTATTTAAATTTTACAATTAAGATACAGAAAAGAACTGCCCACGACTGAAGAAAAAAAAAGTCCTAGTACTCTATTAAACCCTATTTTTCCACTATAGCAAAAATCACCTGACCAATGTGTTTTTAAAAAAAGTCATAAAAGATAATGGCAGCTACCTGGCATTTTGAAGATTAAAGGACAGATTGATTTTTATTTTTGTTTTTGTGTTTTTACTTTTCAAATGAAAGTTGTGTGCTTTAGGTGATAAGATTCAATTATTTAGCTAAATAAAAAACATAATCTCTACACTCCTGTGTTCAAATAAAATCTGGAGTCACACTTTTTAAAGGATTGAGATAATAATTACCTCTTATACCTCGGAACCACCCTGAATGAAATTCAAATCTATTACTTGATGGAATCGGTCACATTGAAGTACGTCTTGCCCAAAATTTAATGGGGGCTCGGAGAGACTGGAGAAGTTCTACAGGAATTTCATGTGTCTAAAAGGTCTGAAAAAATAACGTATTCAAGGAAATTTCAAAAATTGGGATTATCAAGCAGAAGAGAATTTTGTAAGAGTAGGATAATAAGACATAATAGGATTCCCTCAATACATAAAGCGTCACTAATATATAAGGCTTTCTCACCAGCTGTCTTCACTACTATAGGGAGGAGCACATGCTTGCCTGCCGTCTTGGACCAGGCAGAATCCCAGGGAGCACCATCTCCTATAAGGATCGAGTAAAGTTTATTGATTGTCTCAGCGTGTGCCTGCAAATGGACACTCCATAATGAGCAATGATTTAATCTTCTATAGATTTGGTTCTAAGTTTAAAAAATAATTTTGAGTTAAGGCGCTTTGGGGGCAGCTCACCATTAACCCACACACTGCCAGCACCTTCTAACTCTAGTTTGCAATCCTAGATGTCATACATGGAAAACATCTTATGAAGAATTAGCTTCATCTTCAAATAAGGAGTAAAGTTCTTGTCACATTCTCTACAGATTTCAGAAGCTAACTGTGCTCTCAGTTGGTTTGTTTGGGCCATATTTAATAATTCAAGCAGATTATCTTCATTAGCATAGTCTTTTCTTCTCTCCTTTTCTCTTCTTTCCTTCTCTTTTACCAGTTGTCAATGTTTTCTCTTGTTTCTCTTATTAGTACCTAGTTATGTGGAAAAGGCTACAAATTCCACTATAATTGGCTCTCATTTTTATTACTCCAAATTGTGTTTCTCCATAGCACACAAAAATTGGGAATTTGATGCAACTGACCTAAAAGAAACACAAAAATGCCCTTAATAAGTGTTAGTCTAGACTAGCTTCCTAGACCACTACCTATTTTTCCCCATGCTCCAACCATCTGGTGTTTATGTGACATTCACAGATTTGGGGCCATTTACAATTATCTTCTATGTAATAAAAGTGAGTTACATTAAACATGCTAAAGCAAATTAAAAGGATCAGAATCAGAAAGTACCCTTGAGTAAACACTGGATGGTATGCATTTTGTAGTTGCCTGTTAAGAAAATTATTTGAGATTTGCATAAGTTTACCATAGAGAGAGCAAAAATGGAAATTGTGTGACCAGCCAAAAACAAGGAAGTCAAATAGAAGAAATCAAGGGGGGACTCAGGACTACATAATAGCTTACCACAGCGCGTTAACCAAAATCAATTTCAATATGTAATATCTTGATTCAAGGGCACATTTAAAATGCCTAGAAAATCAAGTCAAAATTTAACACAAATCTACCTTTTTTAATGAAAAAGTAAATATATCTACTAAGAGTCTGCATGTTCCTTCACTTGGTCCCTCAGAGATGTAGAAGTTCTTGGGTTCTTTTCAAGCTCATGTCTCTAGAGTGACATGCTGTGAAAGTTATTATTAGCCAAGCAATACAAATGTGCCAATTCATTTTGCGTAATATTAGCATTCTAGAATATAAAGATTGCCAAAAATATTAACAAATTGCTACAAATAATCTTGAATAATAAACATCATATTTCTTTGACTTTTCTACAAGTCATTTCAATGAAAATTACTCAGAGGTTAACAGATAATCTGACATTAAGAAATGACAATAATGGTATGTGATTTATCACTTAAAACCACTGAATATTCCCAAAATGAAGTGAATTGAAACCTCACAATATTGAATAATTATTTAATGTTAACAAAGAACACAGTATATTCAGATCTTGTGCAATTTATGGTGCATGTGATATTTATTAGTATTTGGCTGGCTGAGTCTATAATTCTTCCAAATTTTGTTTAACTAAAATTGTTCTGAATTGAGTTTAGCGAGCAAGATGAGTTCTCATTTTATTAACAAAGTTTCCAGCATTTAATAATAAAAATTTGTGACGTAATTTTAAAAATATCTGTATTGCCTAGCAATGAGAAAGAACATGCCACTAAGATAAATAAATATCGACTGAGGCACACTCCAGAAAATTACCACAATGTTTTCCTTTCATCAGTTCTAAATCCATTACTCTTTTTTTAATAATCAAAGGTAACAGCACTATTTCTTTTTTTTAATTTTTTTAAATTATACTTTAAGTTCTAGGGTACACGTGCACAACGTGCAGGTTTGTAACATATGTATACATGTGCCATGTTGGTATGCTGCACCCGTTAACTCATCACTTACATTAGGTATATCTCCTAATGCTATCCCTCCCCACTGCCCCCACCCTGTGACAGGCCCCAGTGCGTGATGTTCCCCACCCTGTCTCCAAGTGTTCTCATTGTTCAATTCCCACCTATGAGTGAGAACATGTGGTGTTTGGTTTTCTGTCCTTGCGATAGTTTGCTGAGAATGATGGTTTCCAGCTTCATTCATGTCCCTACAAAGGACATGAACTCATCCTTTTTTATGGCTGCATAGTATTCCATGGTGTATATGTGCCACATTTTCTTAATCCAGTCTATCATTGATGGACATTTGGATTGGTTCCAAGTCTTTGCTATTGTGAATAGTGCCACAATAAACATACGTGTGCATGTGTCTTTATAGCAGCATGATTTATAATCTTTGGGTATATACCCACAATGAGATACCATCTCACACAAGTTAGAATGGTGATCATTAAAAAGTCAGGAAACAACAGGTGCTGGAGAGGGTGTGGAGAAATAGGAACACTTTTACACTGTTGGTGGTACTGTAAACTAGTTCAACCATTGTGGAAGACAGTGTGGCGATTCCTCAAGGATCTAGAACTAGAAATACCATTTGACCCAGCCATCCCATTACTAGGTATAATAACACTATTTCTACACATTTGGATACAAGTATACTTTTCATCATGTTTATATTTTTTAATATTACTTAGCAGAAGTTAGGTGTATTAAAAATATGTGCATATTAAATCAATTCATAATAATTAAAAGTTTCCAACACATCTAATATTTAAGAAATTCTATTCCTAGTTTGTAGTATTTGATCTTTACTTTTTAGCTTTATCAACGAGATACATAAAACATATATGACTTTTAAAACTTAAATATTTCTGAAGAACATCATTACTTCTCTCCACTTCTGCTTTCAGAAGCAAAAAACATTTACCATTCTGAATTCCTCCAGTAGTCATCTCCATAATTCTGAATCATGTGTTTATATTGATTTTTATTGGCTTATTGGGTGAAGATATCACTTACTGACTTTGAGATATGATAGGAGAGAATTTACCTCACTGAAGCTACATTTTTTTGCTCTTTATTCCCAATGATTATTTCACTGTTTATGGATGCTCCCTTGGTTACCATTACAAATTTAATTAACTGACATCAACCATCTATTTTTGATTCCTTAGTGATAGTATCTCTTTTACTTTTGGCTGAAGAGTAAAAGAGATCCTATCCTTTCCTCCTTTCTCCTACATCTTCCATATATAATATGTCATCTATGGATTTACTTTTATATCATCAGATTTGGTAATATTTATATTCTGTTTTGGGTTGATTTGCAGAGACTCAAAAATTTTAAAATTATTAAATTATTGTTGATAATGTTCACTCCAGAGCCATATAGTGTGTTGATAATGCTTTCCTCCTTTACTGGCCAAATGTGAAAACTTTTGTGCTTCTTTTTTTTTTTTTAAAGTTTCAAACAAGTTTTATTTAAAAGTGTAGTGACTTACATTTATTTTTCTTTTTTTTATTTTTATACTTTAAGTTTTAGGGTACATGTGCACAATGTACAGGTTAGTTACATATGTATACACGTGCCATGCTGGTGTGCCGCACTCATTAACTCATCATTTAGCATTAGGTATATCTCCTAATGCTATCCCTCCCCACTCCCCCCATCCCACAACAGTCCCCAGAGTGTGATGTTCCCCTTCCTGTGTCCATGTGTTCTCACTGTTCAACTCCCACCTATGAGTGAGAATATGTGGTGTTTGGTTTTTTGTTCTTGTGATAGTTTACTGAGAATGATGATTTCCAATTTCATCCATGTCCCTACAAAGGACATGAACTCATCATTTTTTATGGCTGCATAGTATTCCATGGTGTATATGTGCCACATTTTCTTAATCCAGTCTATCATTATTGAACATTTGGGTTGGTTCCAAGTCTTTGCTATTGTGAATAGTGCCGCAATAAACATACGTGTGCATGTGTCTTTATAGCAGCAATGGTACTGGTACCAAAACAGAGATATAGATCAATGGAACAGAACAGAGCCCTCAGAAATAACACTGCATATCTACAACTATCTGATCTTTGACAAACCTGAGAAAAACAAGCAATGGGGAAAGGATTCCCTATTTAACAAATGGTGCTGGGAAAACTGGCTAGCCATATGTAGAAAGCTGAAACTGGATCCTTTCCTTACACCTTACACAAAAATTAATTCAAGATGGATTAAAGACTTAAACATTAGACCTAAAACCATAAAAACCCTAGAAGAAAACCTAGGCATTACCATTCAGGACATAGGCATGGGCAAGGACTTCATATCTAAAACACCAAAAGCAATGGCAACAAAAGCCAAAATTGACAAATGGGATCTAATTAAACTAAAGAGCTTCTGCACAGCAAAAGAAACTACCATCAGAGTGAACAGGCAACTTAAAAAATGGGAGAAAATTTTCACAACCTACTCATCTGACAAAAGGCTAATATCCAGAATCTACAATGAACTCAAACAAATTTACAAGAAAAAAACAAACAACCCCATCAAAAAGTGGGCATAGGATATGAACAGACACTTCTCAAAAGAAGACTTGTGTGCTTCTTAATACCACATATATTACGCTTTTTTGGGGTAAGCTTCATTTACCTTTATCTTCTAATCAAGTTTTCTAAAGTTTCATCTTTTTGCCCCCCAGAAACGTGCTTCCAGATGATTCCATCAGCTTTCTTCATTTTGGTGCTCTGAGCCTATGCGTAACATTATCTAGGATGTCCCATTATTACCTCTTTGGGTTAGATCCACCCACTGTTTCCTGAATCCCTTGTCTTTCTCTTAGTTTCCTAAAGCTTTTCTCAAAAAACTTCCAAGAGAAAGTGTGTGCAATATAAATATTCTGAGATTATGAATTTCTGAAAATGACTTTATTCTACCCTCAAACTTGATTAGTAGTTTGGCTAGGTATAGAATTCTAGGCTAGAGGGTGTGGTGGCAGGCGCCTGTAGTCCCAGCTACTCGGGATGCTGAGGCAGGAGAATGGTGTCAACCAGAGAGGTGGAGCTTGCTATGGCTAGCCAGTTTTCCCAGCACCATTTATTAAATAGGGAATCCTTTCCCCATTGCTTGTTTTTCTCAGGTTTGTCAAAGATCAGATAGTTGTAGATATGCGGTGTTATTTCTGAGGGCTCTGTTCTGTTCCATTGATCTATATCTCTGTTTTGGTACCAGTACCATGCTGTTTTGATTACTGTAGCCTTGTAGTATAGTTTGAAGTCAGGTAGCATGATGCCTCCAGCTTCGTTCTTTTGGCTTAGGATTGACTTGGCGATGTGGGCTCTTTTTTGGTTCCATATGAACTTTAAAGTAGTTTTTTCCAATTCTGTGAAGAAAGTCATTGGTAGCTTGATGGGGATGGCATTGAATCTACAAATTACCTTGGGCAGTATGGCCATTTTCATGATATTGATTCTTCTACCCATGAGTATGGAATGTTATTCCATTTGTTTGTATCCTCTTTTGTTTCACTGAGCAGTGGTTTGTAGTTCTCCTTCAAGAGGTCCTTCACCTCCCTTGTAAGTTGGATTCCTAAGTATTTTATTCTCTTTGAAGCAATTGTGAACGGGAGTTCACTCATGATTTGGCTCTCTGTTTGTCCGTTATTGATGTATAAAAATACTTGTGATGAAATGGATAAATTCCTCGACACATACACTCTCCCAAGACTAAACCAGGAAGAAGTTGAATCTCTGAATAGACCAATATCAGGATCTGAAATTGTGGCAATAATCAATAGCTTACCCACCAGAAAGAGTCCAGGACCAGATGGATTCACAGCTGTATTCTACCGGAGGTACAAGGAGGAACTGGTACCATTCCTTCTGAAACTATTCCAATCAAGAGAAAAAGAGGGAATCCTCCCTAACTCATTTTATGAGGCCAGCATCAACCTGATACCAAAGCTGGGCAGAGACACAAGCAAAACAGAGAATTTTAGACCAATATCCTTGATGAACGTTGATGCAAAAATCCTCAATAAAATACTGGCAAACAGAATCCAGCAGCACATCAAAAAGCTTATCCACCATGATCAAGTGGGCTTCATCCCTGGGATGCAAGGCTGGTTCAATATACGCAAATCAATAAATGTAATCCAGCATATAAACAGAACCAAAGACAAAAACCACATGATTATCTCAATAGATGCAGAAAAGGCCTTTGACAAAATTCAACAACGCTTCATGCTAAAAACTCTCAATAAATTAGGTATTGATGGGACATATCTCAAAATAATAAGAGCTATCTATGACAAACCCACAGCCAATATCATATTGAATGGGCAAAAACTGGAAGCATTCCCTTTGAAAACTGGCACAAGACAGGATGCCCTCTCTCACCACTCTTATTCAACATAGTGTTGGAATTTCTGGCCAGGGCAATTAGGCAGGAGAAGGAAATAAAGGGTATTCAATTAGGAAAAGAGGAAGTCAAATTGTCTTTTTTTTTTTTTTTTTTTTTTTGAGACGGAGTCTTGCTCTGTCACCCAGGCTGGAGTGCAGTGGCACGATCTCAGCTCACTGCAAGCTCCGCCTCCCGGGTTCATGCCATTCTCCCGCCTCAGCCTCCCAAGTAGCTGGGACTACAGGCACCCGCCACCACACCTGGCTAATTTTTTTCTATTTTTAGTAGAGACGGGGTTTCACTTTGTTAGCCAGGATGGTCTCGATCTCCTGACCTCGTGATCCACTCACTTCAGCCTCCCAAAGTGCTGGGATTACAGGCATGAGCCACCGTGCCTGGCCTATTGTCTATCTTTCTCCCTGACCATCTTCATGAATTATGTCTCTTATTCATCAGTTTTAATAATACAATTTTTTTTTGTTTTTGCAGAGTTTTGAAAGTGCCAATCCCTACCCTGCCCTCCTTCCTGAAGACTTTCTGCTACTTCTGCCTGGAACTCGTTTCCTCTGGCCATCTCCCACCTGACTCCTCATCATTTAGGTATTATTTATACTTTACCTCTTCAAAGGGTCCTGTGTCAAGCCTTTTTTGCCTTGCTATAAAGATACACCTGAAGCTGGGTAACCTATAAAGAAAGGAGGTTTAACTGGCTCACAGTTCCACAGACTGTATAAGCATGGGCATCTGCTTGTTTTTGAAGGAGGCCTCAATGAGCTTTTACTCATGGTAGAGGGCAAAGCAGAAGCAGGCACATCACATGGTGAGAGCAGAAGCAAGAGAGAGAGAAGAAAGATGCCACACACTTTTAAACAGCCAGATCTTGCTAAACCATTCATGAAAAATCTACCCCCACGATCCAATCACCTCTCACCGGGCTCCTCCTCCAACACTGGGGATTAGAATTCCTCATGAGATTTAGGGGGAACAATGTCCAAACTATATCAAGTCTTAACATGACTACATTATGTAAAGACCTCAATTTACTTCTCTACTTTTACATTTTCTATATAGCACTTAGCACTATCTAAAATAATCTTGGCTGGGTGTGGTGGCTCATGCCTGTAATCCCAGTGCTTTGGGAGGCCAAGGCAGATGGATCACCTGAGGTGAGGAGCTGGAGTCCAGCCTGGTCAACACGGTGAAACCCCATCTCTACTAAAATACAAAGATTGTCCAGGCATGGTGGCACTCACCTGTAGTCCCGGCTGCTTGGGAGACTGAAGCATGAGAATTGCTTGAACCCAGGAGGGAGAGGTTGCAGTGAGCCCCAATCATGCCACTGCACTCTGACCTGGGTGACAGACTCAAATAAATGAATAAATAAATAAACAAAATAAAATAATCTTGTTGCATTTTCTGTTTCCCTTCAGCAGAAAAAAAGCCTCTATGAGCTGGGTTTTCTTTACTGACACACATAATATTTTGTAACATGCTTGTATATCTGCATTTTATCAGCTTTCAGCCCAATAACATCTATATTAAACAACAGATTGCATAATCTTGATCTAAAAAAAATCTAGACAGAGCATGAATAGGTTTTGAAATCGGAAAATCGGGAAGACCTTTGGAAGAATTCTGGCTCCCCACTTACTGACCATCAGTGGTCTAATCAGTAAGATAAAGATTACAATATTTCCTGTGAACAAGGCTCTTTAAAGAAATGATATGACTGTTTTCCTAGAAGAGAAACATGGTACATGCACAATAAATTTAAATTATCTTTCCTATCATCATGTATTCATTCCAAAAATATTGACAGAACACTTGCTCTCCATCATATTCTTGACAATTTTGAATCTCCATGAATGTTCCTAATGCAGGAAACTTAAAACCCTCCAAGAAAATCCATTCCATTGTGAATCATCATTAATGTTAGGATGTTTCCTTTATGTTAATGGGGTATTTGTCCTCTTGTCTTCACAGAGTCTTCTATATGGCAAGTTTGTGACAACGCTTCATCTCTTCCTCTTTGCTCCACCTTAACTGTCCCCACTTGTCATAAGCAGTCCCCATATGACAAAGCTGTTATTTTCTGGTTGAATTTCTGTTTGCCAGTTTTCCATGCAGTACTTATGGCACAGAACGCCACGGAATTCCCCAGGTATTTTTACACCGGGGCATGCTGAAAAAAGACGGTCATCTCCTGAGTTTATTTTACTCATCATCACATTAACTTGTATTTTTTCAAGTTGCATCCTATGAAGATTCATGTTGACGCTCCTTAATCTTACCACATATGTTTCTGTTAAATAATATTGCCTTCATGTTGAACTTTTGCAGATGATTTTTTAGCTTAATTCAAGATTACAATGATTCTTAATACATTTCGGGCAAAAATAATTTACCTATATCCTATACTATCAATTTTTTAATGATTTTTTAATGGGCACCAACTTGTAGCAGTAGGGAACATTCTCAACTTTTTCCCTGGAATTTGAGTAGTGTGAAATGCTAACCATTATGTAATTCATGTTTGCCTTCATCTCTACTCATTAAAAATGAAGTTTTAAAAATATTGACATCTGGGCTTTATGTGTGTATACTTATACCATCTGGTGGATGTTATTTCCTTGTGGAATAAAAGAATTACATAGTATTTTAGGAAGGCAAATTTGGCACAGATAGCCATAAATATGGAAGAAAATGCAAACAACAAATTGGTCAGTTAATTCTAAATCTGAATTTATTAACAAGCAAGTCATAGATGTAAATATCTGGAATATATAACCACTGGAGCAAATTTAAATCTAATTATTAAAAACTTCTTTATTTTATGTCCATTAAAATTAATATCTTGGCAGAACAGACTCTCATATTTTGTATCAATATAACAAATTCAAATTATTTTATCAGGATAATTTTATGTTCCAACTAGACCATTCTCAACATTCAGCATCTTATAGGACAGAATTTGTTCTAAGAAGAGGAGGACTGTGTCAGTTTTTAACTGAATCAAATTTTCTAAGGATAAGTATCCCTAGAGAGAGATTGAAGTCACCTTAATAATATGTTTTTCTGGTTTTCCTTAGCCCCTCAACCAAAGCATCCATATATAATAATTTTGCAATACAGTCACCTAAATTCTATTTGGAAAACTTTGAAAAATAAATGTATTAAATTACGGTAGATGATTTTTGTTCAGCCACTATGCATTCCCTCAGTTTCTGGTAGAGAGTTTGATTTTCCTTAGGATAACTTTATCTGCCTCACTTTTACTCCACATTCCATATCTCCAAAACATGGGAATGTAATGCTTGCCGGACTAAGGAGTTTATCTCTTCCTTTCAGCCATCAGTTACATAGAATGGCACTGATTTAAGTTAGAACAATGCATGGTATCCCTACCACCACTTTTACTGAAACAATAGAGAAAAAAAGACTTATATGTTTACTGAGCTCACTTGATCAAATAGGATATAAGCCCCAAAGTATAGAAGATTATTTTCGAAATTACTTGAAAATAGTTACCTTAAAAGTGAAAGACTACATGCTATGAACTGAATGCTTGCGGCCCCTGACAATTCATAGGCTGAAATCTTAATCCTCAGTGTGATGGTATTTGGAGATGGGGTCTTTGGGAGTTTATGAGATCATGAGGTCTTTGGGAGTTTATGAGATCATGGGGAGGGAGCCCTCATGATAGAATTAGTGCCCTTATTAGAAGAGACATCAGAGACCTCGCTTCCTCTCTCTGTGCTCTGCCATGTAAGAACACAGCAAGAAGACAGCCATCCATAAGCCAGGAAGAAGGCCCTCACCAGAAGCAAGCCACGCTGTCATCTTGATCTCAGACAACCCAGCCTCCAGAACGATGAGAAATAAGTTTCTGTCATTTGTTTTTGTTTGTTTTTTGTTGTTGTCGGTTTTTTTTTTTTTTTTTGAAACAGAGTCTCGCTCTGTCGCCCAGGCTGGAGTGCAGTGGCGCAATCTCGGCTCACTGCAAGCTCTGCCTCCAGGGTTCACGCCATTCTCCTGCCTCAGCCTCCTGAGTAGCTGGGACTACAGGCCGCCACCACGCCCAGCTAATTTGTGTGTGTGTGTGTGTATATTGTTTTAGTAGAGACGGGGTTTCACAGCGTTAGCCAGGATGGTCTCGATCTCCTGACCTCATGATCCACCCACCTCAGCCTCCCAAAGTGCTGGGATTACAGGCGTGAGCCACCGCGCCCAGCCATAAGTTTCTGTCATTTAAGCCATCCAGACTATGGTATTCTGTTATTTCAGCCTGAACCTAAGACACCACATTCAGAAAATGATAGCAGACAGATAGACAGAGACACATTTATAGAAATATTGTTTAATCATCTGGATCTCGCTCTGCCTGAAAATCTATTTCTGGTCTTTTCAGTTATACGAGCCAATAGAAGCTCTTTTTTCTTTCTACCATTTTTTAAATTGAGATTCTGCCCATTTACAATAGAAAGATAGTGATTAAGGCACATTTTGAGTTCTCAAACAGTCCTGCCATTTCTCTCAAGCCCTAGACTCACATTGGAACAACATTTCAAGGGCAAGCAACTAGACGGCCATAATAGTTGTATATAGTTTTCACCCTTCTCAAAAAATATACATAGTAAGGATATGTCAAGATGAGTGCTAGTTTAACTACCTTCAACTAATTACAATAGCAATGGAAAAAAAGCTATAGTACTTGTAAGAAAAAGACAATATAAGCAATCTATAAATGAATATTTCAACTACAGCAGTAGTCAACAAACTATGGCTCATGGAACAAATCCAGTTCACCTCCTGTTTTTGTAAATAGTGTTTGTGTAATATAGCCCGACCCACTCATACTGCCTGTTTTGGTGTTACAATGGTAGAGTTGAGTGGTAGAGAAAAAGACTCTATGACCTGCAGCGTCTACAGTATTTACTATCTGGCCCTTTACACAAAAGATTGCAGACCCTGCTACCGTGCACCACCAATTAAAGTGTGCACTATGAAAGTGATCAAATGTGTCCATTATAAGCCCATAAGTAGCATTTGCCTGATCTCTGGATCCCATAAATCAAAACTAGATTGAAAGTGTGAGCTTTTATGGCATCCAAATCTGTCATATAAACATTCCGAGCCAGCCAGCTATTAGCAATGTCACCTGTATGTTTTTGCACACCCAATTCAACTATTTCTCAATGTTCCTTCTAGTTAGGTGTGGCCATGTGACTGAGTTCCGGCAATAAAATGTGATGAGAAGTGATGTGCACTGCTTAACCCTTCAAGACTGGCCCATAAACCCTTCTCACTGATGGGATTGTCACCTTCTACCAGCTGGTTGCAAAATGATTGCAGGGAACTTGTAAGCAACATATTTAATAAGGTACAACCATAACGTGGAAGGAACATGGACGCCTACATCCCCAGTTGAAGGAGAGTTATCCAGATTAGGAACAACCATTTGGGACTTTATATATGAGATAAATAATTTTTTTTCGTCTTTGAAACATTCTACATTTTTAAATTTCTAAACAATTAGTGTCACCTTACCTAATACAGAGTAAAAGTATTCAGGCTCTTAAGTTTTTTTCGCCTGGTCATCTTTGCAAATATTATTGTTAAGCTCTCTGCACTAGGATGGAAAACTTTGCAAGATAAATGAATGAATAAATAAATAAACAATCAAAATGTTTTAATATTTACCTTCAAGTGAAGAGTAAGGTTAACCTGGTAGGTTTTATCTTTACGTTTGTTTATAACATGTATATCTCACCTAAAAATTAAGAACAATTAATTTAAGACATCTATTTTTGTTTATGCTTGGTAAGCTATTAGGCATTAGTACCATGGAAAGTACATTTTCCTACAGGTACTATGGAAAGTAAATTTATGATTACAAAAAATAATTAATTAATATTACATTTTAAAACATTCTGTGACTACACAGTTATTATTTCAGAGCATTCTCTGTAATCCCAGTGTTTCCTCTATATATTGACTAATCTTTTACCTTTATCTTATTATTATATAACAAACAAAAAACTTTGGATTTAAGAAATAGAAATAAAAGAAAGAAACTTCACTGTCTGTTTTTCCATTCACTTCTCCTGAGAACTTATTTTACAGGCAGCCAGGTTTGGAAAACAGGTTTCCAAACTGTAACGTAAAGCCATAAGACTATACATGTAGAACAATTTTCCTTCTCAGAAATATTGACCTCTTAGCAATCTTTATTTGTAGGTTAAACATCACAGGTACATGTATGTTGAACCATAAGATGGTTAATTTTATATGTCAAATTGACTGGACCACAAGGTGCCCAGACATTTGCTTAAACACTCTTGGTGCATCTGGGAAGGTGTTTCTGGATGAGATTGACAGTTGAATCAGTAGACTGAACAAAGCAGATTGCCTTCCCAGTGTGGATGGGCTTCATTCAATTCTTTGAAAGCCTAATTAGAACAAAAAGGTTGAGTAAAGGAGAGTTTGCTCTCTCTGCCTGACTGTCTTCAAGCTGAGAGACTGGGCTTCTTCTAGGTCCTGGAATGGAACCTACGCCATCAGCTTTCTTTGGTCTCCAGCTCACTGACTACAGATATTGGGACTTTTCAGCTTCCACAACTGCATGAGCCAATTTCTTACAGTAAATTAATCTCTCTTCCCCCTTTTGGTTATGTTTCTGTGAAGAACATTGACTAATGTAACAGCTAAAACAATGGTCATTTACTTAAGTTTGTATTTTAATAATCACATCAAAATTTATTAATCATAAAACTAATGGGATGGCAAAGTTTTACTGATATTTCAAGATATGAAAGTGCAATATTGTATGTTATTTAGCAATTGAATCCAGGACATGATATAGCACACAGTCACAAAAATGTGAACTTTTATGGTGTCCAAATCCACCATATGAACATTTAGTGCCAGCCATTTCAAATGACTTTTATAAACTCCAAAACCAGAAAAAAAGGAAATTTGCTTTTTTTGAGGTTATATGTATGGTTATACAATCTAGAACTCCCCACATATTTTGTATGTGGGGGGAAAAAGACTGAAAATTACTTATTACATAAAGGGTTTGAGAAACGTAGATCACTGAGAGTTTTATCCCAGGACTTAACTCTTTTTATTTGTGTAATTTTGACAGTAAATCTGTCTGTGGTGCAAAGATACATCATGACTCTCAAACACATTGTTTACAGAACAGACATAGATGCATTCATGAACAGACCATGAAAATTTGTGTATGGTTGTTTTTTTCTATGACTCTTATGCTTACTATACTTGTGGGAATTTAGCTTAAGGAAGTGTCCAAACATGTCCCATTGATAGTTCTCTTGGGAAATTTTCTGCTGTCATCACCTAGGGGAGAAGAAGAAATATCTTCTCCCCTAGGAGATTGAGTCCATAGACCATCAATCTTCGAATTTTAAGGTACATAATAATTATGGGAATATTAAATATTTGCTCCTATATATCCATTTTCAGATAACCTTTTCCCAAATACTTTGATTCAGTGAGTCTCAGATATGACCTAGCTCTCTACGTTCTAACAAATACAATAAAATCGTTCTGACAACAGGAGGTGGATGGCCTACGTTTTGAGAAACCACCGCACAAACTTTCCTGCTTTCATTGTGATGAGTTTTCTTATCTGTTTATATCAGTTAGCTTTTTCTGGGTAATACGACAAAAAAAATCTAGGTAGCATATAAAAATAAGCATTTGTTGATAACATGGCGGAAATCAACTGCGGTCTGCTAAGCAGCTCTGCAGATAAAGACTGGGTTTGCCTTCCTGTCTAGGGGTAGGTTGGCTGATCTGCTCCTCCAGGCTGGACTCAGCTGAGTCACTCAGACATGTCCCCAGGATGATGGCAGAAATGCAGAAAAGCACGTGGAACAGCCTGGGTCTCTAGAGGCCTAGGCTCAGAACAGACCTGCTGCCACCTCCATCTAACTCTTTTGGAAAAAGCCAAGTCACATCGTCAAACTCAGAGTTACAAGCTCAAAAAATATTTTCTGCCATTTTATTGGGAGGAACTGCAAAGTAACCTAGTGAAGGGTGTGGACACAAGGAGAGGTTACCAATTAAGGCCATTATTGCAATCAGCCCTTAGAAAGTACTGAAAGGCAAGTACAGAAAGTGAGCAGTATCCCCATGAACTTTACTGGGGGGAATATGGCCTGTGAATATGCTGATTCAAGGCCATTTCTAGAATTTACATCCAATAGGAATAGTGCATTATACTTTATTTTATCAAGATACTTATTTCAAGCCTGTGCTGTGTCTCCTTCTACACAGTGAAGTATGTATAAATTGCCATGCAAACTCACATGAGTGCCATTCGAAAACTGATAACTTCTCATGTGGAAAATATTCTTGATTAAGATTACACATTTCAGAATGCATGATATGCTCAGATAAAGTGTGCTCAAGCTTAACACAGCTATAACTATGATAAAACATAATTTTGGGTAGAGAGAAAATACATTTTCACAGCAGGATTCGCAATGCTCATAAAACATAATTTTAGAATCTTTCCTTGATTGATAATAAGGTTACAGATAGATATAACTGTAGCTCATCTTTGCTTATTTATGAAATATATATAAAGACTTTGATGAGTAACAATCACACTCATATATATACATATATATATGAATGTGAAAGTAATAAAACTGGCTTTCTTCAAGCATCAGACATTGACACATCTTCAATTCATCCTGATTTTTGTTAATTAATGTAGATCAGTGCAGTTTTATGTTACAGAAATACCAATATATCTTTATTTTAACAAATTACTACAGTGCTCTGAAAATTGAGGCTTCTGTATATATAACATGGAAATATTTAGCAGAAATAATTTTTGGCACATACATAAATCAGTGCTGGAAGAGTTACTGTTCTCAAAGTAAATACAGAGTGAAAAGATAAATTATTAGTCTTGTGCTTGCTCCTGTCATGGGAGAACATAAAAGGCCTCACTATAATAAATAGACCACTCTTTCTTTTAAACTCACATGATCTCAGACATTTATAAAAATAGAAATTTCTGTTGATAAATACTCTTGACTTGGAATGCCACAGAGACATCCTGCTTGGATTTTTTTTTCCCCAAAGTCCTTACTAAATCCTAGTATTCAAGGAAGTTTCTAAGGAATAAACTTGAGAAAGGCTGGTAGAACTGGGGTCTTTAAAGGCGCTTATTTTAACAACGTGTTCATTGTTAATAAAAATGAGGCGTTATTTGCTCTTTTTGTTGTTGTTGTTGTTGTTGTTTGTGTTAACCTGGCTGGAGTTTCTATCAACCTTCCAAAAATGCCAAAGGCATCTTCCAGTGATCCAGTAAAAAATGCTGATAGGTGTTTGGACTCAGTCACATCAAAGCAAAATAAGCATTGTGAGAAGACCCCTGCTGATATTTAACTAAGCAGGGTTAAACGATGAATTAACTAAGGCAAGTCCTTATATCAAAAATATCAACACAAACTCCCTGTCAAATTGACATCTTACTTTACATCTTGTGACTTTGAAAGGCTTACCATTTTTATTGTTTTTTTGAGACATTATTTTTATTATATAATAACTCCAGAAGTGTCTCCTTTAAGCTGTTTTCCATGAGGAACAGTCATACTTAAGTTAATATGGTGGTACAGGATAGATTCCAGATTGGAAGGGAGAAGCTTCCAAGAAAGTGAGGTGGTCATACTCATCAGACAGAGGTGAAAACAACAAAGAAAAACTTTTCCTACATCCAGTGCTAGCTATAAAAAAGCGCAGATTCTATAGAAGGAGGCTTTTTTGCTGTTCATACCATAAACGACTAATCCCTACCTATGTGCCATTTACCTTGGATATCCTTGAGGTGTATCTGAAAGGGTGTGTTTTCCCACTGGCTGTATTACTAAGCAGTAAATGGCAAGTTCCATGAAGACAGGGAATTTGCTTGTTCACTTCTGTATAAACAGGAACCCAAACCCTTCTGGCACATGGGTTGTGCACAATTAAAAATTGAATAAGTAAATTATAAATTTTAGATAGTTTTAAATTTCCTTGTAAAAATTGGCAGTTCTATTACAAAGGTAAGTTTCTCATTTAGATTGTGATATGATTGCATAAATATTGGTTTGAGACAAACATCTAAGACACCCACAGTAGGACCTTTTGACAACAGAGTTTGCATTTAATCTTGACAACAGTGAATATCTACACCTAATTCACTCCCTATTCTACCAAAAAAAGTTTTCAAATTCTTTTTCCATAATTATTGATTAGAAGATAAATCAAGGCCATCTTATTTGTTAAATAACAAGTTGTCTAAAGTGTTGTCTACCGACTCAATCCATACATGGATGTGAGTAATGAAGTTTCTAAGCGTAAACATATCCTGCAGTTGATACCTCATGTATTATTCCACTTTCACACTGCTATAAAGAACTGCCTGAGACTGGGTAATTTATAGAGGAAAGACGTTTAATTGACTCACAGTTCTGCATGGCTGGAGAGGCCTCACACACCTTACAATCATTGCGGAAGGCAAAGGAGAAGGAAGGCAGCTGGAGAGACAGAGAGCAAAGCAGGAGGTGCTACTTTTAAATCATTAGATCTCATGAGAACTCAGTCACTATCATGAGAACAGCATGGAGGAAACCACTTCCATGATCCAATCACCTCCTACCATGTCTGTCACTTCACACGTGGGACACAGAGCCAAACCATATCACCTCATTAAAGCAATGTTAAGCTTATTTTGAGGGCTAAGGCTGCCCAGAGAAAATGTTCACAAATATACAGATTAGGGCAGAAATCAACACTCCTAGAAATTCATTTATAGTTCAAACTATACCACAAAGAGCAATTAGGAACTTCAGAAAATCCATTGGCACATGCAGCAGCGTCAGTGGTTACTTGCAAATGAAATCCCTCTGGGGATCACTTCTGCCCTTCTTTCATCAGCCTAGGGGCCAGAATCCATGTGTCCTTCCCTGAGCCTCCTGAAGGGCTCTGTCTTCTAGTGTTAAATGCACTAAAGGCCACTAAAGGCTCCATAGGCTTCCCAGGGCTCTCTCCAAACCACCCTTTCACACCTTCCCTCTCTCTATACACCCTAGGCTTTTTTTCTCAAAGTAAACCAAGGCTGGAAGAGGAAAAAACAGTAAACCTCTTTTGAAAGAATTCACCTGCTTCTTTTTTTTTTTTTTCAGTTTGTCCCCAAATAGCTCCAAGCCAAATATATCTGTCACTAAAACAACAACAAATAAGTAACTTTAAAAATTTTAAAATCAAATTCATGATAAATGATTTTTATTAAATCTCTTATACGACTCTGGGATGATTTTAAGTGAAAAAACTGCAATGAAGAATACAATAATTGCTTGTCTTCATGCCAGGACAATAATGGTCTATTTTGATTCTCTTTCTGATTCGGTTCTTTCTTCAAGAACAAAAATGTGTACTAATTTAGGCAGGGAATTTGATCTGTGGAGGAAATGCATAAGGATGCTGAGGGAAAAATGAGCCAGGCACTTGGATTAGCAAAATCTAGAAAATCTGTAGTGTGGGAAAACTAACAAGCAAAGAAAAACACATGCTCCAAATATTTTGCAAGTTTAAGAGCCAATTGTTGACTGTGAAGAAATTCAGTCCTGGTAAATCTCCAAGCTTCTCTGCTTTCCATTTCTTCAGACCAAACACAAACAAAACAAAACAAAACAAAAAACAAAAAACCCACAAAACAAAGAGGCAATTGGTAAAGGTAAAACTCTATGTGTTTTTTTCTACAATCTACTATCATAATCGACATATTATTAAGAATGTGCAGTCTCTGGTGCATTTTACTATATCATAGATTGTTCATTTCCCTGAATCTTTCTAAGATTATAAATTGAAAGTAGGTTTATAGTTTTCATAGTCTTAGGAATATTTGTCATTCCTCACAGAGAGAATTATTTATTTCTGTTGTCTAGAAAGCTGACCGATCGCATCAGTTTTACTTGGATGGAGGAAATTCTCTTTACATAGGAGAGACGAAAAGAGCCCAGGTCCCCTGCGGCATTAAACAGTATCTCCATTGCGCTGCATCTTCTATTTGTCCCTGCAGATCCACTCTGCATTCTTCTCCTTCTGCTCTGAATGGACTACATCAAAGGATCCTTTGCCTTCTGACTTCAACTTAGTTTGAATGGAGAATACCAAAAAAAGAATAAAGGAAGGAAGGAGTGTGGGATCAGGTATTTAATGTCCCTTTTCTCTTCCTAGAGGATCATCTGGAGAATCCTAGAGGATATAGATTGACTAAATCTTTCAACCAAAGGGGTCATAGCTAATGTCAGGCCACCCTCTTAACACAAATCAATAAATCTCTATCTCTTTCTCCTCCTCTTTCCCTCCCCCTTCCTCCATTTCTGTATCTCTCTCTCTCTCATGACCATAATCTTAACAGCCTTGGGGTCTGATATGGTTTGGCTGTGTCTCCACCCAACTCTCACCTTGAATTGTAGCTCCTGTAATTCCCATGTGTCATAGGGATGACCCTCTGGGAGGTAACTGAATCATGGGGGTGGGTCTTTCCTGTGCTGTTCTCATGATGGTGAATAAGTCTCATGAGAGCTGGTGGTTTTATAAAGGGGAATTCCCCTGTATACACTCTCTTGCCTGCCGCCATATGAGACTTGTCTTTGCTTCTCATTTGCCTTCTGTCATGATTGTGAGGCCTCCCTAGCCAAGTGGAACTTTGAGTCAATTAAACCTCTTTCCTTTATAAATTACCCAGTCTCAGGTATGTCCTTATAGCAGTGTGAGAATGGACTAATACAGGGTCCTTGCATGGCCTGCCTTTCACCTAATTTATACCTTTAAAAGTTGTCTTTTACTGAACTTGCCTCTAATTATTCAATTTGAGTATGCCATCTCCTCCCTGCCAGGACCGTAAATGATACATTCACCTCTCCTCCAATGATCTCCTCCTTAGCTCCCCAATTATTACTGCTTTCTTAGTTTTAGCAATCAATATGAGCAATTTACTTATTGAAAAAGTAATGTACCTGGTTTATCTACAAGCCCTCACTACCTGTCACTCCACTGACCCTGCTGTCACTCACTGAAGTCACTGACAGGCACAATGCCAAATCCCTTACAAATAGCCTTCCTTACACTGCTGGTGCCCTTCAAAGCACAGGAGACTATCACTCACTGAATATTTTAGGTTCAGCTTCCTCTATGCCATTTTCTGCTTCCGTTTTCTTAAACGCTCTTTTTGGTACTCCTGACTGAAATGATGTTGTTCTTCAAGTTTCTGTATTCAGTGTTCTGACTGTATGCAATTTCAGCAATAAGTATGGCTTCAACTGCCATTTACAGGCTGAAGCTTCCTAAATCTATAATTCCAGATCTCTCTGTTAATTCAAGGCCCCTATATCTAATAAATTTATTATCAACTCTAGTATGTTGATCAAATCAAACATGTCCATTTATTAACACATCTGTCTCTTCTTCTGAACTCTTTCATTTTAGTGCATGTTAAAACCACCAGCCTGAACATGCAAGACAAGAACACTGTGTTGTGGGCTGTGCCAGCTTAATCTCACCCCTAAGACTGAGGCTTGCATTTCCCCAGTTGCTACAGGAATGCTGACAACTCATTAATATGTACTTCCCCAGGAAGTGCCCTCAGCTAAAGGAATCTCTTTTACCCAAGCTTGTATCCCCTTCCTGGGGTAGCCCACATCCCGTGATTACTAAATATGGAGAACAAAGGCTCACCCTCATTGTCTCTACTTGGGGCCACTGTGATGGGCCATTGCAACTCCAGAGCTCCATGTAGCCTCCAGTGCCACTACATCACACTTCCACATCTCCCTTTGCCCAATTCCACTTCTTCCCTCACCCTCTTACAGGTGTTATTCCTAAGTTCTCCTCCATAAACTCCCTGCACAAAAATCTCTGCCGCTGTGTCTGCTTCCTGGGAGACCCAACCTCAGCTAGTGAGAACTTAGGGTCATTCTTGATGACTCCATCTTCTTCATCTCCTTCCTCCAATGGGTCACCCAGCCTGTGAATTCTCTCTTCTGAATAATCACCCTTTCTTTAAATCTCCACAGTAACTACCTTAATTCTGGTCTCCATTTAGTATCAAGATTATGACAATTATCTGCTAATGGTCTGCTTCACTCTGGCTTTTCTTTCCTCCATCTTATCAGAATTCTGCTGCTACAATGATCTTTGCAAATACATTCCATTACATCACTCTCCCGTTAAATTCCATCAGAACTTTGACAATCACCTTCAACTCTTCATAACTGAATTCTTGCCCATGTCTCTAGCTTCTCTTACTATGATGACTCCTGCTGCCACTATTCCTATCCTTAATGCTGCTACTGCTACCACTCACACAGGCACTTATTAGGATGTGTAAAGAAAAAAGAGACTTCCAGCTAAAATTTTCCTAATAGTTCATGCTTATTTATGTTTCCCTGTCTTTAAACGTGTTATTTCTCTTATTCAATGTGTCTCCTCTAGCATACCCCATATTCCATCCACATGTCACACGTATTCCCTCTAGATCATCAATTCTCTCTTTTTTTTTTTTTTTTTTTTTTGAGAAGGAGTCTCTCACTGTCACCCAGGCTGGACTGCAGTCACACAATCTCGGCTCACTGCAACCTCTGCCTCCCAGGTTAAAGCGATTCTCCTTGCCTCAGCCTCCCAAGTAGCAGGGATTACAGGCGCCTGCCACCATGCCTGGCTAATTTTTTGTATTTGTAATAGAGACATAGTTTCACTATGTACTCCTGACCTCATGATCTGCCCGCCTCGGCCTCCTAAAATGCTGGGATTACAGGCATGAGCCACCGTGCCAGGCCGTCAATTCTCAAACTATAAATGGGGATCTTGTTAAAATACAGGTTTTGATTTAGTAGAGCTGGGGCTGCAAAGCTGATGCTGTTAGTCCGGGGACGACACTTGTCACATCAAGGCTCAAGTTACCTCCTACTTAGTTGTCAGAAAACAGATATGGAGAGTATTAGTCATTATAGTGATATCTGAGTAGGGGGTGTTTACCTCTGCTACAATGTCTTACTGGATACTGTTTGCATTCTACTTGCCCAATAACACAGAATTTACACAGCCAGCGGGGAATATATCCAGGGTCTGGGAGGTACTTCATGGTAGCTGGTAATGGTTACTATTCTCCCAGATGGCAATCCCACTCACTGTAAATTATTTTACAGTGACAATGGTCCCTAAGAGATCATCCATCCTGTCTAACAAAAAAGCAAATAAATACACTAGGAAAATAAAAACAGAATTAAGAATATCCCAGGCTAGAGTAGAGAAATATGCTTACTGCTTTCTTAAGTTGAGAAAGCAGTAAGTATATTTCTTGCTTATGTTACTGCTTGTCAGAGTTAAGCAACTTGTCAGAGCTAAGACATAGCAGTCATAAGAGATATCACGCCACATCTCTTCCAGGAATTAATGACCATTATCTGTAATTGTTTGAGTCTTACTAATATACCATCAGGCAAGCTTCTAGACTAATGTCATTCTTTGAAGCCAGTGAAATTCATATTACAGATTTAAGGTCCTTTGATATAGTACCAATAACCCCTATATACTTCATCTTATTAAAACCATTATATATATTTCCATTGAGGCTTTTATAATAGTTCTTCTATGTAAAAGAAAAAAGATCAGGAAAAGAATAAATCAAGAATATTATAATAATTATCGAAGATGAAAATAATAAAAGGTATTATCAAAAATAGTAACTACATTATAGCGAAATAAATAATTCACCAGAATATGAGAAAAATTTGAATCTGTATGCATCTCAAAACATATATATCTATGATATACAAAATAGAAATGTATATACCCATTATGAGAAATTCAAAAATTGATTGTTATAGCACATGTATCAATGAAGCAAATGTCGGAATGATAAACACTAACTTCCAAACAATGTTTACTTGGGAAAAAGGTGGAAAAAATGTATTTTTAAAAATATTTCTTTAAAAATGCAAAGACGTCTATTGCAAATAGTACATGTTGGCATCTGTTTAATCTCGATGAAAGGTAAAGCAGATTTCTGTGATATCATTTTTTGAATACTTAAAATGTTTTATTAATTTTTGGTAGGAATGTATGTAAGGTGATTTTGAATGGTAATATTAAAGCATTAACATTGTTGACTGTGTTTAGATTATCATCATCTGGATAGGACATCACACCTAGTCTTAAGAATCTGTAAGCATAGTAAGGCAATATCATTTGGTAGTTAGTTGAGAATATTAGCAAGTTCTTGTAATTCATTTTAAGTCAGAGATGGGTGTCAGTATCTTTGAGCCATGCCTTATTAAATTTCCCTCTTTTGTTGACACTATAGTGATGTGACAATTAGTCAGGTTTGATTACAGAATCCCAAGGCCCCTGGAGTGAGTCTGCCTGTTAGTGGTAGGCCTAAAGAGTTAGTTTTTTTGGTTGATGTTTTGAATAAAACCATCTGTAACTTTAGCTGGGGCCCCGCTGTGTGCATCTGGACTTCTGCCTCTTAATATAATCATTAAATGTTTTTCCAGTTTATTTTTGGTTAACTTATTCCCTGGCTTTGTCTGGACTTTGTCTTTTTTTTTTTTTTTTTTTTTTTTTTTTTAATCCAAAGGCTGTCCTTTTTAGAGTGGCTTCGAGAATAATTGCTGTAAGTCAGGAATGGATAGAGCAGATTGCTTTACAAATAATGGTTTCCTCTGCTTCCTGGGTGGGACTCAGGGGCTCAGAGGCTGCAACTAATTGGGGCCTTGATATTCTCTCTTAAGTGTCTGTCAAATTAAGGGATCAATGAAAAGTGTCCTTCCTACAGGATGTTCTTGGTTCCTGTCCCACTACTTTCATCAACGCTACCATAAGGTCCTAGACAGACACCTGACAGGTTCCCAGGCAAGAGGAAGCTTCTTGTGGAGTAAGGGAACATCTACCCACTCTCCTCTTTATATTCATACCACCCTGTTCCATAAGAATCGTCAGTGTTCCCGTTGAAAGTTTCAGGGCACTCTCCCTTGAGTGGAGCTGCACTCATACTTTTATTGGAGATTCCACAACTACTACTGCTTACATGGTCTTTGTATAACACCACTCTATACTTTTCTCTATCACACTAAGTCAGATATGTGGATTTTTAGTATTAATTCTGTCGTTAACTAGTTAGAACACATTGATTAAGTTATTTTCTCCCTCCATGGCTCAGTTACTGCTCAGTTACTACTCAGGAATATAAATAAAAACATCAGATTAGACTTTTGTGTGGTTTGCTACCTGCATCTTTTTGAGAAAAAAAGCTATAAAATAGTTCTGACATATTTCTAAGGTTCATTTCATTATCTGTATCTTTTTGAGATAAAAAGCTATGAATACTTTTAACGTACAAAAATGCATAAATAATAACATTATTAACGATTTTGTGTGCAACACCCAATCTTACAAATATGGTTGAAACCTCTCATAGTCTATTTTCTCCATGTAGTAGTAAGAACCTGAGGGCAAATTGGTTATGTTGTTCCTATGTTTGTTCTGTTGATTCCAGAAATCCTGCTAGATTTACTAATTTTGTTGGGTTTGAATTTTTTTTAATTCTAAAGATTTCTATATAATTTCTTCTACACCTATAAATTTGCCTGAGAGCTTCTTAGAACACCTACACAGGTGTGTTTATTACCCATCTATCTCCATTTCTAGTTACCAAAACAAAAGAAGGTAAATTAGCTCAGCTGACATGGGGGAAGAAGGGACACCCCTCAGATATCAAGACAAATCTTAGAATTAATAGATTTGTAAGGAGATGAGAAAAAAGCTGGATTTTGTCTCAGTGATTAACTGAAAAGAATCTTGGTGAAATTTTTCTGCTCCTGAAGGTTTCATTCTCTCAGCGGGATATTGTCTAATACATAAAATGATAGGTGGTGTACTATGGACACCACCTGATAGGTACAAATCCACAACAGGAGACCATTCTCTCATTTATCTGGGGGTCGCACTGTCCCCTCTTTGGAATTTTGACCTCTGCCTTGACAGGTGGATTTTACTTAGTTTGCCAACACCCCCCGCCAACATATTTAAGCCCCATAAAGTTGCATATTTGCAGCTAATGCCCTTTTCTGTCATCAACTTAAAAAAAATTGTGTGTGCAAACACAGACACAGTTTTCACTAATATGTGTCATTTAATTCATACATGCCCAGTACGTAACACATGAGCAACAAAAATATTTGTACAGCTCTTCTGAACTGAACATGAACTGTTTAATTCCATGGGTAAAAAGATTTCCCCCTAATCCTTTCTATCACTGGCAAAGGGAAACAATATATCAGAATCAGCCAGTGACCATTTTCAATCAGGCAACTTCCTTCTGGGAACTTGAATATATCATGCTTGCCTTTACCCAAGTTTATAAAATCACAGCCATTTGAGCCACTTTTACTGACAAATCTTTTTATTGACTATGTCAGGGTAAAAAAAAAAAAAGCTGATCTATATTCTGATTCTGCTTTAATTGTAAGCAGTCAATTAAACTCCCTTCAGAATCAATTTTCCTAACTGCAAAAGGGGATAAACGATCTTATCCTTTAACGTTCCTTAGCAATAGGAAATATTAAATCAGTGGAGTTTGAGTCAGATCCATGGTTTTTTCATCCTAATTCTGTCATTAACTAGATAGCACTGATTGAATTATTTGCTCTCCCCAGGACTCGGTTACTGCTCAATAAATAAATAAATAAATAAATAAATAAATACACAAAAACATCAGATTAGACTTTTCTATGCTCATTTCACTGTCTGTATCTTCCTGAGAATAAAAGCTATGAAGTAGTTTTGACATACAAAAAGGCATAAAAAATAGTATTATAAACAATTGCGTATTCAGCACCCGAAGTCACAAATGTGGTTGAAACCTCTCTTGTAGGTTTCTTAAGTGTATGCCCCAATTTCCATCAGGGTTACCCTGCAATGAGCTGAGTTTTCTCATTCCTATGCATTTCATTGTCCTTTACTACATGTGTTTGTATCTTAAAGTTTATGTAGTACACTCTTTCGTGCTATTAAATGTTCCCTAAATTATGGCATTCTGGAAAATTTATGGACAATTTGCTGGTCTTTTCATAATATTTGTGACAATCATAAGATTTGTGAGATTCATCCAAGACTATATACCAATGCTTGATGACTCATTTTTTATTCGTATCTGTATTACTTTTGGTGTATATGCCCCAGTTTATCCACTCATTCTCCTATTGAAAACATTTCATTTTCCAGTTATTTGCTATGACACACAATGCTATTATAATCGTTCTTGTACATGCCTTCTTAATCTGTATAATATATGTTTCGGACTTGAATTGCTGGGACAAAAATTATACACAACTCATATGTGCCAGATTTTAACAAACTGTTTTCCAGTATGATTAAAACAATTTATATTTCCTTAGCAGTGACAAGAAGTCCTGTTTGCTGCTCCATGTCCTCACCTGCATTTGTGAGTGTTGGACGGTCTACATTTTTCTCTATTTTAGGACTGAAACGTTGTATCTGGGACTTTAATTTGCATTTAACTGTCTTCTAGAGAGGTTGCACATTTTTTCATATGTTTATTGGCCATTTGTATTTCCTATTCTGTGAATTGCCTTTTTATATATTTTTCCATTTTTCTACTGAGTTTTTTCTTTTTGATTTATAGTTTCAAACCTCTATTTGGAATACTGACTTTGTTAATTATTCACATTCCAAATATTGTTCCGTAGACTATCCTGGGTTTTTGTTTTGTTTACATTTAAAGTCTTTTGCTGCACAGGCATTTGGAGTTAGGACACAGTCGAATTTGTTAATCATTTTCTTTAGACTTTGTTCTTTATTTCTCTTGTTTAAGAAATTCCTCTTCTTATCTGCAATATTTAAATACTCTCTTAATACTCTCTTTTATTTTATTCTGAATAACTTAAAAGTTTTACTTTTTTTACACTTTTTTCTTTTCTTATCTGAAAAGACAACATTGTCATTTATTAACTTCCTGTAAGTCTGTGAGTCATTTCTTGGACTCATTTCTTTACTGTTGTCCTATTTTTCTGTCTCTTGTTCCATACTGTCTTCTTAAAATAAAGCTTTGTAAGTCTTAACACCTGGTACGATGAGCACACCCACCTGACTTTTCTTATTCAAAATTTTCTCACTTCTTTAGTGATCTTTTCTGTGCATTTTTAGACTCTTGTCAAATGCTGATTAAACCCTAACAAAATTTTTATTAAAATTGCATTATGTTTATGAATAGATTTGATTTTAAAAATTGACAGTATTATTTTATTGATATTTCTTTTGCATGAACATAAAACATGTCTCTGTTAATTTTAAGTTTTTATAAATTAATTTTCTGTAATATCTTTCAGTAAAATATACTTTTTTTCAAATACTTTCTCTGCACCTTATGATTTATTCCTAGGTACTTTATATTTTTGTTGCTATTGTGAATAGTATACTTTGAAGTTTATACTTTCAAAATATTTTTACTGGGGTGTAGTAAATTAAATTATTTTTAGATTTTTTTTTTTTCTTTTCAGATGGAATTTTGCTCTTGTCGCCCTGGCTAGGGTGCAGTGGTGCGATCTTGGCTCACTGCAACCCCCACCTCCCGGGTTCAAGCAATTCTCTCGCCTCAGCCTCCTGAGTAGCTGGGATTACAGGCGCCTGCCACCATGCCCAGCTAATTTTTTTGTATTTTTAGTAGAAAAGGGGTTTCGTTAGGCAGGATGGTCTCGAACACCTGACCTCAAGTGATCTGCCCGCCTCAGCCTCCCAAAGTGTATTTTTAGATTTTGTACAAATCTGATGAACTTTTTATTTCTAGTAATATGTCTACAGATTCTCTGACAAATACTGTGGACAGATAAGTTCATTTCTTCTTTTCCATGATCTATTCTTATATCCTTTTTTGGTATTTTACTTACAAAGATCCTCAATAAAATCTACATGGGAGCAATAGTAGCAGACATCCTGGGTTGAAATGATTTCAAATGAAGTGATTTTAATATTTCATCATCAAGCATGATATTTGCATTAGGTTTTGCTAAATAGGTCTTAGGTTAAGAAGTTAAGAAAGTTTCTTATTTTAGTTTAGTTTGCTAAGATCTGTTGGTCAAGATATATATATATATCTATATTATATATACATATATAATATGGATATATATCTATATATACATATTATATATAGATATATAGATCTTTATTATATATACATATTATATATATTATATATAATATATAATATATATAATATGTATATATAATAAAGATCTATATATCTATATATAATATGTATGTATAATTACATATACATATATGTAACTTTGTATCCTATTTCATTAATTTCACACTTATTTTTTCTTATTATATTTCAGACTTATTTTTTCCTACTATCTTTTTCTCTGTGGTCTTCAGTTCTGTTTTGTTTCTTCTTATAACTTGTTGGCTTAAAATTTTAATTTAAAGTAAATCATTACTTTTCAGATTTCCTTTCTAATATTTGCACTTTATGGAAATGTATTTTTCTAGGTATTACTATATTTAATGTGTCGTTTTTATCATTATTTAATAACTATATTATATAAATAAATACAGTTACATCATTATATTTTACTGGTAAATTGCTTACGAGGTTGTGCCTTTCTTTCCTAGATAAGATAAATTTATTAATTATGCCGTTCAAATATTCTTTATGACTTTTTACCTGTAGTCTATTGACTAGTGACTGATGGATTTTAAAATTGCTCTCATAAAGAGGAAATTTTTCAGTTTGTCCTTAGAGTTCCAGTGATTTTTGCTCATAAACATTTGTTATATGATAGATATACTCTAGTTCAGAATTGTTACATCTTCTTGTGGAGGTTAAACCTTTTATCATTATTCGGTAACCTTTTTAATATCTATTTTTTTGTACTCAAGTCCATTTTGTGCACTAACACATTCATCCCAGTTTTCATTTCTAAGTACTTTCTTGGTTTATTACTATCCTTTTACTGTTAACCGGTCTTCCTTGAGTTCTAGATGTATCTTGAGCTTGTAATGGACCTTTGTAGTCAACTCGACAATCTCTATCTCATAACCAACAAATTTAGTCCATTTATATTTATGAAGATTGTTGATATTTTTGGATTTATTTATACTACCATTACTTCTGGCCTAGGTTTTTTCTCTGATCTCTTTTATCTTTCCTGGCATATTTGCTGTTGGTTGGGTTTTCTTATTTCAGTTTTCTGTATGTATTTAGAAGTCCTGTTCCATTTCTTTTCTCTAGGGCACCCCCTCCTTTAGCCTTATAAACATTACCCGCTTTATAGCTCTTAGAGATGTGTCTTACTTTTTTGTGTGAAATCGGCTTTGCATTTAACTTTTTAATTTTTTATTTTATTTATCATATATGTTGTTTTTCCTCACATTGGGAGGGATTTTTCTCTTTAACAATTCTTAATATTTGCAGAAATAAAAATCTCCGTTGTGTACTTTCCTTTCTTGTTTACTTCCTCTTCAAACTGATTAGCTAAAGAACAACAAAGATGCCTTCCACTGATGGATAAGGGAAATGTTTAACCGTTACTAAAAGACAGAAAGGAGAAACCCATCATTTCCTTCTTTCTGACTGTCAGTACTGATTTGATAAAGTTTACCTCATGTATTTGTCTAAAATGTGTTCTACTCAGCTTCTACTGATTAAGTCAGTCACAGTGCCTTCTTGCAGACCTGGATTCTCTGTGGTCAATACAGATAATGTCCCACATTAATTTAAATAGTTGCCAACCTCTCAATTATATTAAGCTGAAACAGAAAGTAGAATAATTATATGTATTTTTCTGAGAAATCATCCTTAAAAACCATCGCCAGACTCCAGGTCATAGGTAGATGGCATTTTCTCTACTTTGCTACTGCCTGCTATATGCTGACCTTCCCATTCTTCCTTCTCAGCTGTCATTCTAACAGTTTAGAACTATGCTTAGAGGGCTGATTAGGGTGGCAGAGGCAGTTTACCACTAAAGTTTCAAGTTTCTCTTCCACAGTATATAATCATTTCAGCCTTGAGCAACTGGGGACTACATATCCGAATACCCTTTCCTTTACTTGCAAGTCGGGACCATAGGTCTATTTCTTGCTGGTGGAATATGAGTGTAAGTGATACACATCCACCTCTTGGCTGAAGGAGTTATGTACCAAGTGTGTGAGGTTCCTTGCTCACTTTCTGCTTTTAGAAACTTGGTGAGGCAGGGTTTCTCTTGAAACTACAAGATGGCAGGCTCAAAAGAGGGAAATGTCCTGGAATTCTGTGTCGTTGGTTGGAAGAGCACTACCTAACTCACTCTAGACTGTGATATGAGCAAAAAGTATATTTTTAAAATTATTAATCTACTGAGATTTGGGAGTTGTTTATAATATCTGTTGCCTTGTCCAGCTTGTCCAGCGGCACTCCTTTTCTTTTCTTTTTTTTTTTTCTTTTTTCTTTTTTCTTTTTTTTTTTTTTTTGAGATGTAGTCTCACTCTGTCTCCCAGGCTGGAGTGCAGTGGCGCGATCTCGGCTCATTGCAAGCTCCGCCTCTGGGGTTCACGCCATTCTCCTGCCTCAGCCTCCCGAGTAGCTGGGACTACAGGCGCCCGCCACCACGCACAGCTAATTTTTTTTTTTTTTTTTTTTTTTTTTTTTTTTTTTTGGTATTTTTAGTAGACACAGGATTTCACCATGTTGGCTAGGATGGTCTCGATCTCCTGATCTCGTGATCCACTTGCCCCGGCCTCCCAAAGTGCTGGGATTACAGGCGTGAGACACCGCGCCCAGCCGGGCACTCCTTTTCAACAGGCGTCTTGTAGCTTAATTCTCTAAAATTTGTTTTCATTAGTGATTGCTTTTATATCTCTATGCAGTACTTTTAATAGTGGAGATGTGTTCTCTATTATTTATTTCATACTATTTTGGCTTCTTAATTTTTATTCTTCTGGTGAACTCTACTCAAGTTAGACACTTAACTATGAATATACATTTTGTCAGAGGAAGCTGTGTTTGGCGTTGGACATATTTTGTAGTGTGTTTGACTGTCTAGGAGAATAAATTAGTTATTTGCATTAACATTCCCACTAGTCATCAATAGAGTGAATTAAATTATGGTTCAACACACTGGTAAAAAGAGCCAACTTCATTATTTTAAGTGGTACTTAAAATGCTTTTAAGTCTTCAATAATTTATTATCTTAAGGCACTAGATGAAAAATTTGTTAGTTCCTCTTTTTCCTGTAAATTATTGTAAAGGTGAAGGAAAACTGTAAAAAATCAACTTTAAAATACCTGGTCTAATTAATTGTTAACTTTCTTCTTAACAGCTAGATAAAAATTAACTTCATCTTTAAGTAAACACATCAAAATGTATACAGTTATCTCATGTCCAATCCGTAATTAGAATTGTATCTAATTGGAAAAAAAGACAATTTCAGGATCTGGGAAAAATACGGGGAACATCACCCATGGAAGCCTGTCAGGAGGTGGGGGGCTGGGGGAGGGATAGCATTAGGAGAAATACCTAATGTAAATGATGAGTTGATGGGTGCAGCAAGCCAGCATGGCACATGTATACCTATGTAACAAACCTGCACGTTGTGCACATGTACCCTAGAACTTGAAGTATGATTAAAAAAAATAAATAAATTTTAAAAGGAAAACAGAAAATAAGAAAAAATAAGAAAAAAAGATATTTCTGGAAAAAAAAAAAAAAGGTAATTTAGTCCAGTAAGCTACTGATGTAAACATGGAACACCTGAGCTTTTCTCCAGTCCCGGGTGAAATGAGTGTGCAGATTACATCACAGAGTACTCAAAATGAAACTGTTTACTTTTCTATCAATGTCATGACCAGATGCTATGATTTTCTACCAAATTTGTGCTCTGTTTTACAGAGCAGGATAAATCTCTGTAGCACTTAATCCAGTGATACTTTGTAAGTAAACCTGCAGAGAAGGAGCATGTGACAGTTGCTTTGAAATAGTACTTTTGGTAGCAAACAAGTACAGGGTACAGTTAGCCTAGTAATACACCTGATTGTTAACCTCTCTAAGTGATGATTCACCTGTAAAAATCCATAAATTTCCTAGGTGTAACACTTTCACTCTTAGAAACATGTAAGAACATAGGTTTTTGTTAGAATAAAGTGGATATATTAGGGCCTGTATTATGATATTTGCTACCATTTATTAGGCTGTTGGTGTGTGCCAAAAATTGTGATAAGTACTTTCTATACATAACCTCATTAAATGTTCACAGCATTCTGCGAGTTGCAATCCTATTTTATTTAAGTAAACGGAGTCTCTAAAAGGATGATTAAATCCCCCAAGTTAACAAAGCTACTTAATGGCAGAACTCAAATTTAAATACTGCTTCTAAAGCTGCATTTTCCGCAGAAACTCACTGCCTGGTTTGCCACCTATTTGATAGACTTCTACTATAAATGACATATTATATCTTTTTTTTACACATAATTTAAGTACTTGTTGTGAATGCACTGATCCTATTCCAAACGAGAGGAAAAGAAAAATACCATTATTATCGTTGTTTCAGGAGCTGGAAGCTATGGTTTTCTGGGAGGATTATGCATTAAACTACTGCAAGAAAAAAACAAGTCTGCCTCTGAGCAGAAAGAATCCTAAGCAAGGAGTCCTATACAAATCCGCCTCTTAGCAGAAAGAATCCTAAGCAAGGACTCCTATCTAGTGTGACAGACCTCGACACTGGCTATTGCTGACTTGACAACAGCCTCCCTCCTTCTCTGCTCACAACACTTGTGGCAGAGATTCTTTATTCTTGGAGATAGAAATGAACAGTACCCTTCCTCCAGGGGATGACTCATGAAAAGTGTAAACCAATTCTAGCAACTTCTTTCCCCTTTCACAAGTGGTTGGAGCTAAGCCAGGTCTTCTGGATGGAGCTTTTAGAAAGCCTTTAGCTTTCCTAATGCAGATGTGATTTTTTGAGATGCTCCAGTCTTATTATGGGTGTGAGGATGAAAGAAACCATGCTAAGAATGTGTATGCACAGAGGGTTAAAAAACCAGCTTTTAAAGCTGCTTGTTTAATTTTTTTCAGCTCCAGTTTTCTAGTAAATAGGTTAAAAAATTGTAATACCGGATTATCTTAAATGTACAGACACCATATATGCCTAGGGCTCTTTAAAAGATAAAATCAGAAAATACATACACTAGCATATTTAGAGTTACACAATGCACATTTTATAGGTTTATTTTTCATTATTCATTCAATATTTTAAACAAAATGTCCTTTTCGTATTGGTTTAATTTTCATTATTCTTTCAATGCCTCAAACAAAAAAACTGTAAAATTAAACAAGATTTCCCTGTGCCATTTTAGAATACTAGGATTAAAAGCAAAATTTTGCATTCATTCTGCTTGCTTGGGGCTTTCCAAATAGCTCCCTCTAGGACCTCGATAAATTGAGTTTAGGTTATTTTCACACATAATGGCTACATTCTATTGTCATTTGTCCCCTCTCTTCTATAGCCATCTTTGCTCCCTCTACCTGGGGAGGCCACACAAGCATTAAGAATTAAATGATGAGTAGACAGTGAGTAAAGAGAGAGGAATTTTAACACACAGGGAATAGAAACTGAGGTAAGAAAAAATACTTTTAACATGCAGTTAACTGTTTAAATCCAATATTTTTTTAAGTCATTAATCCTGCAGCTTAGTCTGGAAGGGGCACAGAAGACCACTGGAATAATAGGCTTTATTCCAACCTTTGGGCATAGAGGGCTTCCAGCAAACCCAGCACCATTTGCAAATGCTCTGATGTTCTGTCTCATTAATAAAAGCCAAAGACGCAGTAACATGTTTATGAATTTGAAGCCCTTTAGAATAAAGACGACACGAAATTCTGATTGCCATTTCTAATTTCATAGTGCTCAGAGAAAAGGGCTTGACTTCAGACTTCCAGAATATGTTCATTTGCCAAACATAAAGTGAGCCTTTTTCTAGGTGTATAAATGACAGGGGTTTCTTCTGGGACTCTGTTTTGTTTCTGAAGTACTCTTTTCTTTCCTACCACTCTGCATATTGCATCATAAATTAGAATGACAGCTGCTAACCATGCGAAAGGTTTTCCATTTTCAAGGAAAAAGGATTATTTTAATCCACCTCCAAAATGGAATAACATAATTTCATTAACATCTAACTATACCTTGTCCACTAATGGTAATGGATATCATGCTCCTTAACCAGGGTAAAGCACAGAAAATACTGCTGCCAGATTAAATCTCCCTAAAGGAGCAATGAGAAAAAATATATATCTAATCCATTTATATGAGGAAAAATGACCTGGGGCAGTAATGTTATTTTCTATTAAGGTAATCTGGAAAGTGGATGGAAACCAGTTAGACAGTAATTTAATAAAAGCACAACACAGAACTCAGAAATGAACAAATTTATCCCCATACTGAGAACAGTTAAATGTTATCTTAAGCTTGTATTTGATCTGAGAAAATGATTTCCAAAGCCTGGAATATAGTGATCTTATAAACACCACTTCAAAGGTTATTTGAAAATACTTTCCAAAACAAATATATGGGACATAGTTCTCTGTCGGTAATTCTAAAAGTCTTTAGAATGTCATCTCCTTAACTTCTAAATTTATAGTAAAAAAAAAAAAAGAGCAAGTAAGTTTTTAAAACTTTACTTCTTCAATGAAATATCTGTACATCATATAAGTAAGATTTTAGATCTCAGCATATAAAGTTTCCCAACAGACTTTTTATATATTTACATTTTTATATTATTACATATTTATATTTAATCCTTTTCTTAGAAAATAAATGTGTTGTCCTCATAAAGGTGATTTTTAAAAGACGCATACATCTATTTATAAAACTTGTGTTATTGGTGGTGTTTTGTTCATGTTCGAAGGTCCTTCTAGATCTATTGTTTATACAGGAGCTGTTCTCACTTTAAGTGTCATTTCTCTGCACCCCAGCTAGTTTCTTCTTTTGTAACTCAGAAAGGACTGAAGACGCAGCAACCACAGAGTAGGCTGGGCAGTAAAATGGACAAGAAAACTAGTCAACTTCTAGCTAAGCGTGTTTTAAGAGTGCTTTATAGGTATTCAAGATTTGACCTTCAAAGCCCCAAATATTCCAATATTGAGTCCTTATCATGAGGCAAGTAAAACATTCTTTAAAATATTTATTGGCCGGTCGTGGTGGCTCACGCCTGTAATCCTGGTACTTCGGGAGGCCGAGGCAGGTGGATCACGAGGTCAGGAGTATGAGACCAGCATGGTCAACATGGTGAAACCCTGTCTCTACTAAAACTACAAAAATTAGCTGGGCGTGGTGGCGGGCGCCTGTAATCCCAGCTACTTGGGAGGCTGAGGCAGGAAAATCCTTTGAACCCGGGAGGCAGAGGTTGCAGTGAGCCGAGATCACGCCACCGCACTCCAGCCTGGGACACAGGGCAAGACTCCGTCTCAAAAAAAAAAAAAAAAAAAACGTACACATTGTTGCAATTGGAACACAAATTCAGTAAGTGTAAAATACATTTTTAATAAGCTCTTTAAAAGAGAAAAAGAAGCATATTATACATCCAGTTTTAACGAATCAAAAATAGCGTATAATTGCATTTCATCCACTTAGTAATTCAAAGTATTCTTTAGTATCAGAATGAATGTTTGCATACAAGCCTTCTCCATACCGAGAGACTAGATTTGTCCAAATCACTTTCATTCTTGAGCAGCTACACCTGGTGGCAAAATTGCATTTTGCTCTATTGATAGGCTTTCCTCATGATCTTGACCTCTTGGGCATACAGTGCTCCCTGCTTAACCACAGTTTCACTTTCCATTGTTTTGGTTACTTATGGTCAATCGTGGTCCAAAAATACTAAATGGAAAATCCCAGAAATAAACAATTCATCAGTTATAAATTGCACACCATTCTGAGTAGCTTGATGAAATCTCTCCCTGCGCTGCTACAAATCATCTGGAATCATAAATCATCTTTTTCTAGCATGTCAACACTGTAGACACTCCCTGTCCTTTAGTCACTTAGTTGCCATCTTGATTATTAGATCAACATTTGCGGTATCTCAATGCTTGTGTTCAAATAGTCCCTATTTTACTTCATAATGGTTCCAAAGCACAAGAGTACTATGCCATATTTGTACATTTATCATACATTTGTCATAGGTGTATATACAGGAAAAAACGTAGTATGTAGAGAGTTTGGTACTATCCCAGGTTTCAGGCATTTGCTGGGAGTCTTGGAATATATTCTCAGCGAATAAAGGGGGACTACTGAGGGATTTTCCAGTGTTTCCTATGGCTAAACTCATGGTTTTACTTTTTCTTTAATTAATTTATGGACCTCCAAAAATTAAACAACTTTCATTAGTAAATTGACTAGCAAGCTTTTGATATGGAAATATTAAGTGTTTGTTTGACAGTTAATAAGGATGCCTCAATTTGCTACATCAACCTTTTCTGTTTTCTGGAAAATAGGATGATGTACTCCAATCGATTCGGCAATTTCTGCTTTAAAATTGTTAAATTATTTAATTTCATAAACATAAGTGCCTTGTCATCATATATACATGATTCAAATAATGCAGGTATTCTTATAGCAAAACTTGATACTTCTCTACTACCCAACAGTTGTATTTTCCTCCTCTATACACTTGATGATTTCTACTGTTTGTCTCTGCTGCCTTTCTCGCTACTATGATAGGAGATTTCTGCATGCACATTAACTTCTTATGGCAGTGCTGAGTCCTATAATTTTCCTTCAAAGAAAACTGAAGCTACAACTATGAATCCACATTTAAGTTAAAACGGTATGATACTAACATCTGGGAGGTAAAACTAAATTTGCACATGCACCAGTTGTGAAAACTACCTAACATGTGATCCATCTGTCTGTTGGGTGGCAAGTTTCTCCTGAGAGCAAGGATAAGACATTTCACAATTTCATTACAATGTTAATATAAAACATTGAGTCTCTATTTTATTGAGGTTATTGTGGAATTGAGGAAAGTAAGGTTACTTATTAAGCCCTCATAAATAGGTGGCATTATCACCATTTTATGCTTTAAGAAATAAAACTTTGGAATTTAAGCAACACATGCATGAGCTGACAGTAAGTGCCAGAGCTGGAGTTTGAACAATGCTGTTGTCTAATTGCAAATTACATTTTCTTTCTACTGTTTGAAGCTATCTTATGGCAGTGGGCAAAGAGCCTCATAATTTTATCTTTATTTGATGCTTTGCCTTATTTCCTTCCCTTCTATTTTGACCAAGTTTACATCTCTTTCCTCCATCGTAATTGCTGGTATTCTTTCCCAGATTAAATAACCCTGATGTCCTGCCCTAGTGTGTTCATTTTTCACCTCTTGGAATAAATCCACTTCCCACATGCTCCCTGGAAGGTGCATCCATTTAATCATTGTTCAAACAGGAGCTGGGTTGTGCCACAGAAATAAACATGATGGAGTTTGCCCTCAGGGTGCTCACAGTGACCTATGAAGAGGTTTAAAATAAAGATGGAAGAATGCTAAATGCACGAAATTTACCCAATTAAACTTGAGTAATTAGATTGCTTGCCAAATAGGTAACTCTTACGTTGAGCCCCAATGAAAGAATAAGAGTTATCTAGGAAACCTAGGTGAGATTATCAGTATTCTTCCTTTATGTTTTATTGGTGATACCATAAAAATTCCTTCAGGAGCTTTTTTCTCTGCCTCCTTAATTTGAAAGGAGCAAGATATTTTGAGAGTGGCAAGAGTTGAAGTTAGTGAAGGCAGGAATGAGAACTTCAGGATCTCGTATGACATGTAAAGGAATTTTCATGTTAGAAGTAGCAAACATTTTATACGTAGAAAGATTTGGGTTGAATTATTATGTCCCCACAAATAAAAATATATGTTGGAGTTCTAAGCCCCTATACCTCAGAATGTGACTCCATTTGCAGATAGAGCCTTTACAGAAGTAATCAAGTTTAAGTGAGATCATTAGGGCAAGCTTTAATCCACTTCGACTGGTGTCTTCACAAAAAGAGAAAATTTGGAGACAGGCATGGATACAGGGAGAGCATCATGTGAAGATGGGGCAGAGATACTGGTGATGTACCTGAAGCCGAGGAACATGAAAGATTCCCAGCAGAGCAGCAGCAGGTGAGAGAGAGGCCTGGAACCAATTCTCCCTCAGAGACCTCAGAAGGAAGCAACCCTGCTGACACCTTCATGTCAGTCTTCCAGCCTCCAGAACTGTGAGACAATACATTTATATGATTTAAGCCATCCATTTTGTGGTACTTTGTTCCAGCAGCCCTAGTAAACTCACCCAAGTGCTAAGCAGAAAGGTGAGATAATTGGAATTGGCTTTTAAGAAAGATCTAACTATAGCTACTGAGTGGAGAATGGACTTAAGAGGTGAAAAATTAGAGGCGAGGCTATAATAATCAACCTTTACCACATCACTGCTGAGTGCCTGATTTAGCAGAGTAAATCATAGAGGATATGGGGTGGGGGCAGACAAAGAATAGGAGAGAATGAGACAAGACAGATTTAGGAAGGAAAATTAACCCCTTCAGTTTTAGCAGTGACTTACAACTTATAAAATCAATATGAAGGCTGGGCGCGGTGGCTCATGCCTATAATCCCAGCATTTTGGGAGGCCGAGGCGGGCAGATCACGAGGTCACGAGATCGAGAGCAGCTTGACCAACATGGTGAAACCCCGTCTCTAGTAAAAAATACAAAAATTAGCTGGGCATGGTGGCACGTGCCTGTAATCCCAGCTACTCAGGAGGCTGAGGCAGGAGAATTGCTTGAACCCGGGAAGCGGAGGTTGCAGTGAGCCGAGATCATGCCACTGCACTCCAGCCTGGTGACGGAGCGAGACTCCATCTTAAAAAAACAAAAAAAAATCAATATGAAGTAAAGTCCTTGCCGATAAATAGTAAAGGAAGGAGTCTCAGATCCAAAACCTCAAATGGTACTGAGAAAAGTGAATGGAAAGGAAAAAAATGAGCAATTTGGAAACATACTTGAGTTACATGTTATTACATGAATTCCCATGCTGCAGAGTTTTCATGTCAACATATGGTGATTGTCCTCAAGTTTTGTTTTCAAATATTAGGAAATGAAGTATGCAATATTTCCCAATATTGTTGACAATAAAATCCTATTTTTTATTACATGACTCTCTGCAAGAACTAGCATTATAAAGAAGAACAATGCAGAATGAATTATCTACTGAGAGAAGATATGCAATTGAGAGGCCATTTGTGGCCTAAAGAGAGGGCTTTCCAGGAATGCAAAGTAGAAGATTTACCATGTTGGGTTAGAAGTCCATCAGAAAAGAAGACAAGTACAGATAACTTTCACTATAATAAAACAGTGATCTGAAGTCGGAGGAAGAGAATGGGGATAGTGATTGACATTGGTATAGAGATATTAGAGTTATATGCAGAAGTGGAGGACTAAGTTGAATGGGGATTATTTGCTCATTTGTTTTAAAAAGGGAAATACATGTTTGACAACAGGGAAGTGAGATGGAACAGAACCCAGTGCTCAGGTAATTTTAAGTACAGAGAACTTCCTTCTATGTGATAGCGTGATTTATATCAATTTGTTTGAAGTTTACGTTGACAACACTTTCTCCTGGAATTTAGACCTTGTCTCAATATGATGAGTGGGTACTGAGTACTGGTAACTTTTTCAATATTGAGTATTTCACAAGTGCACACCTTAGTTTTGAAAGGTTTCACAGACAAAAGAAAAATAAAAATAGGACTCATATTTCATTTCCTGGTTTTCACCTAATAGACACACACACACACACATTTATTTATTTATTTACCATAAATTATTGTTTGCCACTATCAGATCACAACAATTGCAATGACTATTATGCCTTCATAGGCAACTTAAAGGCATTCCAAGTCTATTTACAAATAATCCTGCACTGATATTTAATAAAACAATTCAGCTACAAGGACAACTGAAAACTACCAAATGCTTTAATAATGTATGATAGAATTTTCTACTTCATTTCTCTTTCTTAATTGTGAAAGAACCAGACCCTATTTTGGAGTTTGTATTACCTATACCACTTACTCACTACTTAAACTGATTTGACTATATTTATCATTTGACGGTTTCTTCCAGGTTTCCCAACAGAACTGAAGATCTTTTGAGGGTGAGCGCATATTTATATCTGTAAATATCATCACCAGTAGCTCCCACTAAACTTGGCAAAGAACAATAAAAATTTATTCCAGAAATGATCATTAAGAGATACCTAAAACCAAAGATTTATGAAGGTTAGGGGATAAATGAATAAAACGGCTCTTTTTGTGAGGAGTTCTTTATCTGATTTAGGGATTTCAAATTTACCAAGCACAAGAGTTACACCAGGACCTTGTTAAAAATGACGATTTCCTATCCTTATCCCAAAAGAACAGTCTAGTAGCGAAAACAGGAAAGCATCACAAGAAATAATCACATGCAATGTAATAAGGGCTTCAAGAGTGGTATGAGCAAAGTTCTAATGAAGCAGAGAAGAGCAATTTATTTCCAGATGATAGGTAGATGTCTTTATTCTTCTGTATTCTCTGTACTGATCTTAGCAGTCAACTACCTTCTATATATGTATTGTAATGATAAAAATAATAACAAACAAAAACAGCAATAGGAAATTGGTAGAGTCGACTATTTCCCTTCTATTACATCCCCTTCATCAGCCAAATTACAAAGTAAAATCTGACAAGAAGTCAGCCAAAAAGTTTTTTTTTTTTTTTTTGAAATATGAGCTTTTATCCACTAATGTTGATAAGCAACCTTGCTCCAAGAGTTGTTCTGGCTCAAAATATTATACGGACACTACAGTTTTTGCTTCAGCTTTATTTCACCTTTGAAATTTATTTATGTGTGTGTAATTTATAAATGTGGAGTTTAAATAATTTAACCAGCCATAATTCTTTTTAGATATGTTAAATATCCAAACACTTCACTGTCCATTGGTCATTTGCTACTGCCTCAAGCCCTCTGAGTACCCTGGTGCAGCTCAGCACCTGCCTGTGACTTCATTTCCCTGTAATCCAACAAATAAAATGAATGCTTGGCAAAGTAAGAAGCTCCAGAACTCTGTGTAAAGGATTATGGCCGACATTCATTCAAACTGGTTATTTCCCCAACTAAACCTGCTGTTAAATATTCTGCTTATATAAGTACGATAAAATATGAGTGGAGGTAGGACAGATGGATGGATGATGAATGAATGGATGGATGGATAAATACAAACACGGAGACAAACAGACTGATCTTGCTAGAATCCTAATAATATGCAACCAAAAACAAATGGGAACCGTTTTCAAACAATTAGGACCTTTGTACTGTTCACTCTTTGATTGAATTACTGTGTTTATAGTTATTTCACTGTACTTGCAGATATATATGTTTACTTTTAAAAAGTCAGCTTAATAAAACATCTGAACATTTCAACCATTCTTAAACTATCCCAATCCTATATATACAACATCCCCTGCATTTGAACATAATAGCTCTCGTATCGCTTCCCATATCTTAAACCTATGACTTCCCAGAACCTTTAAAACTTTTAGAAACTGATAGAGGTCAAAAAGCGGGTGAAGGATATGAACAGACACTTCTCAAAAGAAGACATTTATGCAGCCAACTGTAGGGTCCAGCCCTACGGGGCTTAGCGGGTGTTCTCCCCGTGTGTGGAGACGAGAGATTGTAAGAAATAAAGACACAAGACAAAGGGATAAAGAGAAAACAGCTTGGCCCGGGGGACCACTACCACCAAGACGCGGAGACCGGTAGTAGCCCAGAATGGCTGGGCGCCCTGATATTTATTGCATACAAGACAAGGGGGGCAGGGTAAGGAGGGTGAGTCATCCAAGTGATTGATAAGGTCAAGCAAGTCACGTAATCGTGGGACAGGGGGCCCTTCCCTTTTAGATAGCCGAAGCAGAGAGGGAAGGCGGCATACATCAGCGTTTTCTTCTATGCACTTATAAGAAAGATCAAAGACTTTAAGACTTTCATTATTCCTTCTACCACTATCTACTACGAACTTCAAAGAGGAAACAGGAGTACGGGAGGAACATGAAAGTGGACAAGGAACATGACTATTGAAGCACAGCACCACAAGGAGAGGTTTAGGCCTCCGGATGACTGCGGGCAGGCCTGGATAATATCCAGCCTCGCACAAGAAGTTGGGGAGCCGAGTGTTCCCTGACCCCTCCAAGTAAAGGAGACTCCCTTTCACGGTCTGCTAAGTAACAGGTGCCTTCCCAGACACTGGCATTACCGCTTGACCAAGGAGACCTCAAGCGGCCCTCATACGGGCATGACAGAGGAGTCACCTCTTGCCTTCTAGGTCACTTCTCACAATGTCCCTTCAGCACCTGACCCCTATACTCGCCGGTTATTCCTAGGTTATATTAGTAATGCAACAAAGAGTAATATTAAAATTGATAATTTTCAATGATCATCTCTATATCTAATTTGTATTATGACTATTCTTATTCTATTTTCTTTATTATACTGAAACAGTTTGTGCCTTCAGTCTCTTGCCTCGGCACTTAGGTAATCCTTCGCCCACACCAAATATATGAAAAAAAGCTAATAATCACTGGTCATTAGAGAAACGCAAATCAAAACCACATGGCATACCACCTGATGCCAGTTAGAATGGAGAGTATTAAAAAGTGAGGAAACAATAGATGCTGGTGAGGCTGTGGATAAATAGGAATGCTTTTACACTGTTGGTGGGCGTGTAAATTAGTTCAACCATTGTGGAAGACAGTGTGGTGATTCCTCAAGGACCTAGAACCAGAAATACCATTTGACCCAGCAATCCCATTACTGGGTATATACCCAAAGGATTATAAATCATTCTACTATAAAGACACATGCACATGTATGTTTATTGCAGCACTACTTACAATACCAAAGACTTCGATTCAACCCATCAATGATAGACTGGATAAAGAAAATGTGGCACATATACACCATGGAATACTATGCAGCCATAAAAAATAATGAGTTCATGTCCTTTGCGGGGACATGGATGAAGCTGGAAGCCATCATTCTCAGCAAACTAACACAGGAACAGAAAACCAAATACCGCATGTTCTCACTCATAAGTGGGAGTTGAACAATGAGAACGCATGGACACAGGGAGGGAACATCACACACAGGATCCTGTCGGTGGGTGGGGAACAAGGGGAGGGAGAGTATCAGGACAAATACCTAATGCATGCAGGACTGAAAACCTGGATGACAGGTTGATAGGTGCAGCAAAGTACCATGACAAATGTACACCTATGTAACAAACCTGCACGTTCTGCTCATGTATCCCAGAACTTAAAGTAAAAAACAAACAACAACAACAAAACGATAGACGTCTCAGAAAAATGAGAGTTATGTATTGGTTTAACCATTTTCCATCCCATCACCTGGAAATAAGCATTGGCTTTAATTAGATATGGAATTGAAAAGTGAAGTCTTGCTTTCAACAGAGGCAAATACTTTTTTTTGTGCATGTTATTTCATTAAATTGACACTTCGTTTAAAGTCTTAAGCTTTTAATAGAGATGCAGAAGTTTTGTCGAAATGAATAGGGGGATAAAATTTTATAGTTAAAGAGATATACATTAAGACATATTTTAAGGAAGAAAACAAAGGGTTATTCAGAGTCTTGCAGAAACTTCTAAGAGATTATTTGAGGAAAGAAACCAGTTTTTATGCAGAGTATATTTTCTTATAATAAGGGTAATTAAGCCAATTGAATGGGTATAAATGGAGATCAAGAAAAAAATTGTCCATAGGGTCAATGCACTCTAGGATGGTAATAGACAGTTAATCATGGTGAATGTTAGAGGTCTTCAAGCTTTAGGATTTAAAATTAATTATGCTAATTAATGCAGTCAATAAGCCATTGTTAGAATAGACTGATACTTCTTTTCCATTAGATTGGACTGATAATTCTACTCCATTAGATAGTCTGATACTTCCTTCCATTAGATAGACTAATACTTCTACTCCATTAATAGATACTTCTATCCATTAGTTAGACTGATACTTCTATCCATTAGATAGAGGACACTTCTTTTCCATTAGATTGGACTGATACTTCTTTTCCATTACATTGGACTGATACTTCTTTCCCTCAGATGGACTGTTACTTCAATTTCATTAGATTCTGTTGGTTAGAATAGTCTATAAAATGGGGAAGAAAAGTAAAGCTTAAGCTTAATTAGTCATTAATTTAAAAAATATTTATTGAATACCTATTCATCGCAAAGCCCTGTCCTGGGTGTTAAGGTAAATCAGCAAATAAAGTATCCTTTCTCATGGAGTTTCCATAATATTGGTGAGATAAATAGTAAGCAAATAAACACTTAAATAAATAAATGTTGTAACAACATAAAGCAAAGTAAGGAGAGTGTGGTAAAGAGGACGTCTGTTATTTCTACAGGTAGTCAGTGAAGATCTCACAGTTGAACTGACATTTGAATGGAAATCTAAACACAGACAAATTTACTCCCAAAAGAGTATTTCAGGAGAGTAATCAGCAGGTACCACTTTCTGAGTGAGGCATGCACTGGACAACCTTGAGGAATGGCAGGAGGTCCCATGTACCTGGAGTACAGAGAGTGTGGAGGTAAGAGGAGGGAGGAAAAGTAAGTGTTAATTAAAGTTAGAGAGCTGGGATGAGGGGCCGGCTATGGTAGGGAATTATAATTCTGCATTAGGTTATTAGGGGATTTTTGAGATCACTCTTAGGATGGATCTTACTGGAAGAGTGGAAAAATGACATTAGTTGACTCGTGTTTTCATAGAATCAGCGAGGCTGCCTTATGTAGTAGGGACTACAGGGCAGTGGTGAAAAGGACTGGAGGTTGATTAGGAGGATGAGCTGCAGATCTGTTATGCTACGGCAGCGGTGTTCATAGTGGTGCAAAGTTGTTGTATTCCAGTTATACACTTAACACAGATGGACAGAATTGAGTGAGGAATGTGTCCAAACAAGTAAGGAGAAGTGTTTAGAGGAAAAATATCCTTCTGGAAAATGTATGTTTTAGACAGATAATCAAACAAAACTAACTGATTTGTAATACAGAGATGAGATATACGAGTTTATATACAATTTGGGGGAAAATACAATGCAGGGATAACCATAAGATAAAGAGATGTCTAATAGGTAACACCGTCTGTCCCGCGTTCAAAAAAGTGGCTCCCAAAATAGTGAGCTCCACTCCCATCATCCAGATTTCCAAGGCAGAGGCTCCGTTATCCATCTTCCTTCAGAAGACTCCCCTGTTTCATGAGGTAGGGGACTGAACTGCTTACAGTTAAGCCTTTTTCCGATTTTCATCCCAATCGGGGAAAAAATTAAAAGGCAAAAAATACATTGTGGAAAAACTTCAAAGCAATTAAAGATCAATCTTGTTTTCATGTAATCCTTGTTTCAAAATATTCTTCATACCATAAACCTCAGTGAAATATATGGCAATTCCTTCCCTGAGGCATGAATACACCCACAGCTGATTGTAAACACAAAACTGGGGTCAACAAATGGAGAATGGTTTCATTGTCTGGAATTGCATTCTCTGATTGGAAATAGTCCTTTGGGAATTCATTACTGAGGACAAGTCCCACCCCTTGAAATTGCTGCTGAGCTCACTCATGATTATCAGAAAACACATTGGCAGTGAGTTCATCTGCTCTACTCTGCTTTGGAATAACACATGTGATTAACCAGGTAAAACTCTTTTCCTTCTACTTTATACTTTGTATCATATATAACAATATACTATGTGCATTACTATGTTAGTAGTTTGCATGTTAAAGTCTTTCTAAAAATATTGTCATGTATTTTATTCATGAAATGAAGTTATAGAAGGAAAGAAAAATGTCTGTGACTAAATACACATAAAAGAAGTTGAGATGCTCAGTGTCACTGTCTGACATTGATTGAAACTATATTCATCCAAAAATGTGTAATGCTTTCTTATGGAAATATGACATATTAACAATAATTGATCATTGAAATGCTCTGTCACATAATTTTTTGGAGAGATGATTTCTGCTACATAGTTCAAAGTGAAAATATTTGTTAAATTTAAAGCAGATGATAATGTGTTGGAGTTTTCAATTTTACTTTTGTTTCTACCTCTATTATTTTATTGAATAATTTCAGCATATCATAAGATTATCATTGCACTTTGGAATAATTTTATGTATGTTTACAGTTATGTTGATTAGAAAAAAATATTTTTATATTTTTCTTGTAAGTTTTTTCATAGAGTTTGATCAAAACCTATTAAGTACATCATTTACCTTTTCTGACAATTAGCTAATGTACCAAACAGACTCACGCAGTCCAAGAGAAACATATTACCAAGGTTATATTCTCAAAGGCATAGCTTTTTAAAAATTCAGAGCCGCTTAATCAACAAGGTTACAAATGAAATGATCGGTTGCCTTTGAGGTTGGGAGTTAATTGAATGAACAGATACCATGGCTTTCCTTACAGCAACCTATAACACTAATGGATAAGCTAATTTTTTCTTCCCTAAAGTAATTGCACAGTCATCTTTAATTTAAAATCACTTGCATTTACTCAGTTAGTTGGTTCCTAACAGGGCAAGGGTCTTGAACGTTTATACTGGGGAGATTTAAATTGCCAATATGATGTAGAGAGCGAAGACATTTTAGTAAAAGTAATTAAAATTTAACATGCACCTTTTTTGTTATATTGAATATGTTACCAGAGTTTGCAAGGAAGGTAATAGTGGCACAAAATTAATCTTACAATACCCTAATTTTAATATGATTACATTTCTGTTGATTCAAGGACTTCAGTTTCCATATCAGCTAGGAAATTCTAAATAAAATATTAAAGTAAAAAATCAGTGACTCCCATTAATCAAACTCTGTCTATATCAGTGAATTGTGTGTAAGAATTACCATTTTAATATTACCAAGACTCATAATGAATGATGATGTTAACATAATGAATATTATGTTAGAATATACTCAGAATGAACTGATATTAATCATAGTTAATGATGTCTAACATCATGATGTTAGAAACACTACATAGAAATGGATGACAGTAAAACCCAGCATTATTATTCCGTGTGACTTAAGAGTTTTTTTATTTTAAGAAAAAGATAATATTCTAAACTTTATTAAACAAAACAGCATGTTTGTGAACAATTTATTTATACCTTGATTATTTTTGTCATATCAACAGTTGCGTTATCTAAGTTATTGCCACGTAAAATCCCTAAAGAATTTTATTATCTGACATCTAAAATAAGTTTTCAACCCAGCACAAAGACCTTTCCCTTAAAAATTCAATTATTTTATCACTACATGTTGAAAACCGTCCGATGACAAATAGAAATGTATTATCTGAAGATACTTTCATCTCAATAAACTCTTTTTAAGTAACGTGGAATAAAAACTCTTTTCCTTAAAATCTTCACAGTATTGGAAAATACAAAAAGCCAAAACTCTGGGAAATATGATTTTGAAAAAAATTATGTTGTTTTGTTTTGTTTTAGCAACTGGGGAAAAATTATCTTGTCATAACTTTTTAAGATACATAAAATTCTGAGCATATACAAAAAATGTACAGAGCAGTATAGTGAACTTCTAGGTACTCAGGACTGTTTTGACAATTAACACATAGAGTCATTCTTGTTTCATATACAGCCACTTCAACTTGTCCTAATTTCCATATATTTTGATGTAAACCCTAGACATCATGTCATTTTATTTGTAAATATTTTAGTATTTACAAATCGATATTGTATACATCTCTAAAAGGTAAGTTCTCTTCTTTAAATTACCGGAATGCAATGATCACAGTTTAAAAAATAAATAACATTAATGTCATAAAAATAGTAAGTGGATAACCATCTTATAGTTTCCTATGTGTCTTTTTTGGTATTTATTTAAATCAGCATCCAAATAAGGCCTACACATGGCAGTTGATTGATTCTTTGAGATTCTTTTAGTCTAAAAGTTCTTCTTCTATCTCTTTTCCTTCACACATCATTGAAAATAGCCTAAATTTTTGTCTTATACACTTTTTCTTTCTGGATTTTGCTGATTGCAATACCATGGTATTGTTTAACATGTTCCTCTGATTTCCCTGTTTTTGTAAACTGCTATTTGAGGCTAGAGAATTGCTCAGATTCATGATTTATGTTTGGCTGGGTACTTTATAGCTGGCCTTGTGTTCATCCATCAGGAGGCACTTAGTATGTAGTTGTTTTCCTTTTTATGACGTTGGTAGCCATTGGAGCTCAATGCCATATATTTTAATTGGAAATGTGAAAGCGTAGAATTAATTCTGAAAAATAGTGGACACATTAAAACAACTTATGGAAAAATGACCCAAAATGAAATATAAATATTGCATCTGGGTTATATAGCCAGCAAAATCATCAAAGAAGGGTGTTTTGCTGTTGTTGTTGTTGTTGTTGTTGTTATATATGACTGCATTTTCTAGAATTTGAAATTATATATAGTAAAAATTAATTGTCTCATGTTTTTTAGAAAAGGCACACTCCAGTTGTTCCCCCACCCCTTTCTTCTGTTTTCCTTTTCTGTTGTCGTTGTTGTTTTGTTTTGTTTTTTTTTTGTCTATTATCCTGGCTCTTTACTGGACTCTTTGACAAGTTAGCCAAGTTACCATCTCATATCCCAGCTTCATATTGTAAGTCTAATTACTCTAACAAGTGCTTTCCAATGAATAGTAATGTGATGATAGCAATGATGTTTCCAGAAATCAAAAATAAGGCACATAGTCTGAAAAATCCTTTTTGACCCGTCTCTAACAATCCGGGAACTATGGCTTGCATGCTGAAATACTGGCATTTCTTTAAAAGTTCTATTATTTATGGGACCAAATGGGTAGACTACTTTAAATCACAATTTTCTCAGACAGGGCCCTATACACTGAAGTGTAAGATAGCATGTGTTTACTGGAAGACTGGAATTTGAGCTCAAGAGCTAGTCAGAAATCTGATTATGGAAACTAAAATATCACAGACAAGACCTAGAGAAAAGCTAACTTACTGGTGAGCTGACTGAGCATTATTGTATTACAACTGCTTGACACCGCAGACTGAGTATTATGTTAGAACTGCTTGACACTGCACACCTAAAATAATATTAACGGGGACGAAGGTGTGTCTTTAGGAGGGCTTTATATGACTTTACAAGATTGGATCAAAGTAGATATCCATTTTTAAAAAGTTTATGAGACTCAAAATAAATGAATCTGCATGTGTTAAGAAGTACTGAATAAACAAATAATAAAATATAAACTAAATTGGGAAAATACTCATGATTTGGTAAAACGAATATTACATATAAAATAAGTATATGCCATTTGAAGTAGTAAATGACTGTACATTACCAATAGGCAAATATATACAAATAAATGCCCTGATCAGTTATGCTTATAAATCTACACTTGTATATTTCTGCAAATAAAACTAATGAGAAGGAATTTCACTGTAGATAAGGTTCATGAACATCCCATTGCTTAATGCTAAAAAAAAGATTTACTTTAAATAAAAATTAATTCTTCAAATACTAAGATTTTGAAAGGCATCAAAGTAAAATAAAATCTGTTCCTTAGAAAGAAAATAGTCATGTACAGGACTGCAATGATCTATTTTTACATTGCCACTTTTTCTTTTTTCAACTGCATCTGTACCACATTGTGATTTGGGTGAAGATGACTGCTGGAGAATCGTGCTAGTAACTGACAGAAAATGCAAAATGTCTTTGACGTTGCATTATTTTAAAGTTTCCTTGGACACTCTTCGGTTGTAGCTAATTTTCTGGGGTCCAAATAACACGAATAACCATACATTTCTTTTAATGAAAATAACTAAAATAACAGCCTTACTGAGAAGTTTTAATTACTTCAGGTCCTTATTTCCCCCCAGAAATTCATTAATTGGTTTCCTCTTACTTAAAGTTTTGATCATTGAATTCTATATAGTCCATGCCTTGGGATAATTTATAAGTTAAATAAAAGACTATCTGAGAAACAGGTATGTCTCTTCATAGTGCACTAGCTTAAATCAAGATTCACAAAGAAATAATTGAGAATTACATACTTTGGGGCCCCTTATACTCAGAATTTTTGATACAACTCCTAAAAGAAGGGAACCATGTTTCCTATTGCTTTCTAATGACACAGTTTAGGGTTCTTGAGATACCTCCATTCATGTCAACTTCTCCAACTAACGAAAGAAAGTAGTGCTTCTGATTTCAGGCAAGGCTCATTTGATAATGGTGAAGGTGGTGAAGATGCTAAACCTGAATGATACTGTTCAATAGGTCCACACCTCATACAGACTGATACATATATAGTAAGTTTGAGATTTTTTTTCCCTTCTCAATTATACATTTTAGTTAGTTAACATATAAACATTTTTATGTTTTTTCTTTCTTAAGAATTGCCGTGGCTACTAAAGGACCTTTGCTTTTCCCTATTGAGAATCAACTTGTCCATTCCACACCAATGAGAGGTTTATATATACTTTTGGATAGAGTTGACATCATTACAATATTGAGTTTTCCAATCCATATGCAAGGTATATGTGACCATTTATTTAGACCTTTGTTAATACCTCTCATTGTTTTACAATTTTCTTCATAAATGACTTCTTCAACTTCTGTAGTTTATTTCTAGATATTTAGGTTCTTGGTTTGTTCTTTGTTCATGCCTTCTTCATTGGGATTTGGTAATAAACTTACAAAAGAAATTAGGGCACTCTGTCTTTTTATTCATCTGGAATATTTTAACTAACATAAAAATGTTAGAAAGAACCACTTCATCCTAACATCCATTTTAATGACAAATCATTCATTAAAAATATCCCATAGATATTGATTTGTACAGGTTTTCTTTCTTTATTAAAATAATTTTTAATAATTTATTATTGTTCTATGGCGCATGCATTTTATCCGAATGTACATTATTGACATGAGGCTGGCATAATGATCTTTATAATTCTTTAGTATCTTCTATAATTGTGAATATATTTGCTGTATAAATTCCAAAATCATGTTTTTTTCTTCCCTTTGTCTTATTCACACATGTCAGGGGTATATTTTTATTCTGTGTCTTCCCATATAAGCAGACTTTTTTCCAATCAGAATGCTAGTTTGTTTTATAATTCATAATTTTCAGATTTTATCTTATCAATTTACTTCTGCTACTTCCTTTTGCCTTTTTCTTTGGTACCTTAGTTAAACGTTTAAGTTACAGAAACAATTAATGCCATTATTTTTCTCAGAGTATAACTATAGGTTATTTTTAATTGTATATTACATACACAATTTCATTTTTTGTTTAGAATAATGAAAATATTAGTTTTGACATTTTAACATGCCTCAACAGCCAAAAAAAGTTTTAAATTATTTTTCAGAATTTTAGTTCATTCACGGAATGAGGCATAGTTGGTGTAACAATATGTACTAGGGAGTTGACTTGGAGTTGCTTTGTCACATTCTAAGGCCAATGCATAAATTGATTAATTAAATACTAATTATTAAAGCAAAGTTACAAAAGTAGTAATGCAATAATAGTAAGTATTATATTGAGTTATGTAAGAAAAAATAGTGCATGCAAATGTAAATGTGTTAATCAGCTTATGGATTGAAATAAAACTTTCAAAGGATGGTACCTCTTTTGAGGTAATTTTTCCATATTTTCAAGATCATAAGAGTAATAGATTACTAAAATAGTAGATTATTCTAAAAGGGACATAAAGAATCATTTATCAGTCACTCCTATATCTTATTTAACCAAGAAACTCCGCAAAGTAAATATTTGTTGGCTATGTAAACAACGAAACTGACAAAGCCTCAGCTTTTGTCTAAGTGGTCCCCACAGAGACAGGTAGAGACACCCTTGTTTTATTTCCTCCCCGTCCCAGCCTGCTTGGCACAGGGCAACCCTCGAAATGCCTCTGACTAGCAGCAAGCACTAGATGCTACTCTTACATATTTACAAAAATGAGACAAATTAAGAAAGAGATGATGAAAATTTATTTTTATCTCATTTTATTTTTACACTCTTCAAAAATCTTCTTTATTTTACATTTTAATAATTTTAATTGTTTGTAAAGATTTGTACTATTAATTCAAAATCTCTAGAAAATAAACTTCTCTGCTGGATGAGAAAACTAAAGCCTAGTGGCGTTTACTTAGAAACAGGACAGACCACTACCAGTGGCGGAGCAAAATTAGTAATCAGACTCTTGATACCGATTTTATTTTCTGTGTAAACGTCTTCAATCCCAATAATTTATTCACATCTGCATTCCATAAAGCGGTGACTAAATTTAGTTGTTACATAGATCCCTTATTCTATATATAATACAATTGCAAATATTCCATGTAGCAATTCAAATTAAAAAATAGATCAGCATGTTTCTATAAGTTTGTTTGTTACTCAGTCCTTCTGTGCAGTTATGAAACGTATTTGGAGTAGGGGTTTGCAAGATAGTGAGATATTGACTTTAAATTAAAACATCTTCATTAAATATACACACATTTTCTATATCACAATGTCATCTGTTATTATGGTCAGTGCCTCCCATGTGCGTGCATCCCATAATTCCATTTAAGCATTTATCCTCCATGATATATACACACACACTACAATGTAAAACGCACTATGATCTTTATCTTATTGTGATTATACAAAATAAGACTTGCTAGCTTTAATTTAACTCAAAAGGGTAAAATACCCAGAGTTACTATTATGCTGACAAACATAGCTCAGGAAACGAGATGGTATTTCAGGCTATTTTTTTAATATGCGTTTTAACAGGCTATTAGAACTAACTCAAGTGGCCAAAGTAGCAGTCTGAACAAAGATTAGACGGCAAACTGTCGTAAGAAATGGGAGAAGCAATACGGATCACATCTTCTGAAGGCCTAATCACGTCTTCTGTCATTCTTCTAGCTTCAAAATTGTCCAATGTCAGTTGCAATAAAATGTGAGATATAAGCTGACAAATCTATCCATCTTTCATTTATTTTACAAAATAAGTATGGGCATTCGGATTCTGAATGTTAGTATTATATCAATAAATTTGATAAGAATTTTGGCTCCTAAAGTGCAAATGTAATAGCATTAAATATATGGCCAGTAAAAGTCCAACTGGACGTACTGAGATGAAAAATATGAATTTTCTTGTCCTTGCTGCATTATGTTAAATGAGGAACAGGATGACATCAGAGTGCCAATCTCTCCTTCAAACAAACAAACATTGAAAAAACAAGAGTGTATCTACATCACAAGAACTTCCAGAGTTCTGAAAGCATTCTAATCTACACTCCACAGGCATTTAATAATATAGAACAATTGTATGATTCTGAAATAATTACCTCTATCAAAATTTACATTATTAAGACATTGACTATGACAAGTGTTTTTGCTAAGAAGAATTTCTTGAGCTTCAACTTCTTAGCTCAACCCAGATTTGTGTGAAGTGTTACGTGTGATCATTTTTAGGCCCATAATGCCAGGGTTTTAGATGGAGCCTGGAGGTTCCTAGGAAAATTTATAAAGTGCAGAACTTGCATTTGAAAGACTCCCAAATTTATCTCAATAAGCATATCCATTCTCCTTTCTGCCTCCTTTCTAAGCTCACATGCTCTCATCAAAGCACAAGCACTCTTTAAAAAACTAGTATTGTTACTCTGCTAATTTCTTAAAGAGTTAAAAAACTATCTTTTCCATGAAATCATCAGTTACCTTTAAGAAAGGGCTCTAAGGAATCTGATTTTCAAAATTCATAAACAGGATTGGAAAAGTTCCATAGACCCTCTATGGAAGAACCTAAAATAAAACACTTGAGGCTGAAGGCTGTTTCTTCAAGATGTTTAGAATCACAGGACTGAGGGGCTCTGCCAAGAAAAGCTACTTTTCCCTCCTTAAACTGTCTCCAACCTCGCCAACCTATTAATTCCTTCCAGAAGGCAATATAATAATAAAATGGAAAGCCATTTTTAAAGGTTCCTAAACATCTTTCTATAAAGAACAAAATTTTGTGCTAAGACAGGCACCCAACAATTGACTATAAGATGTGATACCATTGAGATTAATATATTTAGCATGTTAACTCTCTCTACATCACTCTTATCATTTTCATCTCAAAAGAACAAATCCAACTGAAACTTAGTTTAAAACTTATTTAATTCATAGAAATATTTAACTCATCATGTGAAAGTGTAGAAGATATATGTATATATGTTTGTGGGGATTGCATGTATAAAAGGAGGAGATTTCCTAATATTTTATTTTGTATAGATTGCTTTTGTGTGATATATTTAGACATGAAAATTCTGATGTGGTAATGTGCAATTATCATAGGCTGCCTACAAAATTTATTGGAAACATTTTATTTAGGTTGATAACATTTGTGAGTCTACAGGAAAAAATAATGTACTGTTCTATTTAAAGATGTTCTTTAAGATAATGCAATGCAATAAACTCCAGGCAATTTTTGGCATTGTGTTAAAAATACATATTTTCACAATTAGTAATCTTTCTCTATTTGAGAGAATGTTTATGTTTAAATATGTATCTCTAGTAGTTACCAGCGTATCTTTCACCCAGATTTCTTTAACTCAATAAGAGTCGAAACTGTTCAACATATTCAGCATATATTCCTCACTTTTTCCCTTAATCATAAAGACCTCAAGATTAAAGATAAATTTTAACATTTATCTGGTATTTATCTCATTAATGGCTAGAATATTCAAAGCAACACATGTGGGGCACATTGTCAAATTTCTTTTTATTCAAAATTCTGAACACAAAATCACTTTTAAATACTAAAAGATATATAATTTCTGTTTGCATAACTATTATTTCCATCATGCAAAGATGCTATACTCACTGATGTTGGTAAGACAGTTCACACATTTTCATGAAAATGAACACATTCATAATAGCACAGTGGGAAGAATTGTCACCTGACATCTGAAACACTACTGTCTTTCTAAAAAAAATCCTTGTGATTTTTGTTGGAAAAAAAATTAAATGTGCCTTTCATTTGGGAATAGGAGTGAGGGCCATTGCTGCCATTATTTTTAGTAATCTTAATGCTTGTGACTGTAGTAAAACAATAATTATTATAATTTCACAAGTGATCATTGGTCATTACATTCAGATTCTCTGGCGATCTGAAGAGAAAACTGCGGTGTGTGATCCAGGCTATTCCACTTTTTTTTTTTCTCACAACAATTGAAGAAGTCTATACAGAAATATATAGAAATTCACAAGAAAATAGGAATCAAAGATTAAGAATCAATCAATAGTCACATTGAACATCAACTTCCACAATCTCCAAAACCTGAAAGGGATGATGAAATAAATTGTAACTTATACATGCCTTGCATAAAATTAAAAATAAAATAAAAGCACCCTGAAATTAGATCATTTCTTCTAACTTGCTTGAAAAAAACCCTCTGCAACAATCTCCATATTGTAAGTATGGGTATTAAAGGTGTTCAGTTGCTGTCTGTGAAGTAGCCATTCTTTTCTTTCTTTACTTCTCTAATAAATGTGCTTTCACTTTAAAAAAGAAAAAAGGTTTTCAGAATATTGTCTTGAAAAGACAGTAAAGTCAAGAAGTTTAGGAGGAAAAGAAATGTAAAATGCAAAATTAAAATGAGGGTTACAGACGTGAAGGAGAAGACTTACGCAGAAAATCGAAGAACTGATACAAAGCCCAGACTTGTGGTATTGTCTCAGAATGCAGAGGAAGGAAAAGAGACGAAAGTAATGTGGGAGAATCCAATAAAATGAGGATAGATAGTAGTAACAGAAGCAAGGAATTACGTTGCCTCAGAAAAATCAATCTAAACAATGGCCATAGAAACAACATTTACAGAAAACTCTTTTGAACTGATACAGAGCTAAGTAGGCTGCATTGAAAGGTCTGTCAGTGTCTCAGGCAAAATCAGTAAAAAGGCCTATACTTCAGAAGGTCATGAGGTTTTCTGTTTGTTAGAATCAGACAGTCTTATATTTGTTTATTCTTATTCAGGTTTTATTACTATCATATAAAAAGAGGATCTTTTTTCCTTCTTTTGAGACCGGGTCTCGCTCTGTTGCCCAGGCTGGAGTGCAGTTACAAGATCATGATTCACTGCAGCCTCAACTTCCTGGACTCAAGCGATCCTCCCACCTCAGGACCCCTGAGTAGCTAGGACCACAGGCATGAACCACCATGTCCAGCTAACTTTTTATTTTTTTGTAGAGACAGGGTCTCACTAAGTTGCCCAGGCTGGTCTTGAGAGGATCTTTGCATTAGCAGTTTCTTTCCATTTTCTTGGCCTGTGCTTTATCACAGTATTCTAATTTTACCTTGGTGTTCAACAATACAGCCAGCATGAGAACACCCACATAGATGAAATCTTTGCCCACACCACCTCAAGGATGTGCGAAATTGATTTCCTAATTTCCTGATTAATTTTCATTGTTTCACTTCTGAGTATAACTAATAACTGTATGTCTTTCCTCTTCAAAAGAAGTTTTCAAATAAGGTTGTTTCCATAGTAACCCACTTTTAGGTACCAATTCTGTATGAATCGGGCGGGGTTCCATTGCACTCTAATAATGAACAATCTCTTAAGCTAAGTGACTCAATAAGACAAAGATTCCTTTGTTATTCAAGGAGCACATCTCTTCACTGTTTCACATTAGCCTGTCTTTGGCATCCAGGTTACCTAGAACTGGCAGGTTGCTGAGTCAGAGTTGGTGAAGCGTGAATGGAATCTTAGGATTTCATCTAGAAGTAACACATATAACGTCCACTCAACATTTCACCGATCAGTGCAAATTGAATGGTTACACTCAGCTTCTGGGGAGCAAAGAATTGCAATCCTACTTTGTGCCCAGAAGAACTGGAAATATTTGCTGGACAAAACCAATGGCTACCACATATTCCCAGTAGAACCGAAGCAGTTAATTTCTCTGATACTTCCAAAATTGCTATGCTGATAAAGAAAGCAAAGGATCCAGGCATTTGGAATTAGGGATGCTAGATTTCTTCTCCACAACACCTCTTGGCCTGCTGCTAATAAAATGGGTGATGGCTCTTATTAAAATTATCAGCTGGAACATAGATTGGGTGGGGTGAGGTGAGGAGTACTGCAGTGTAACTTCAGAAGAAATTTGAACAGCCTTGCTACTTCAGACTAGAATATCTTATTCATACGCCAAAGCTAAATTCCTTAAACAGAAACCAGAGAAATTGCACTTATGCTTGGAAATATTTGGAAGAAAAAAGGAAAGAGGGACATAAGGGTGTGACCCTGTTTGAAGAGCATGACTCAGTAAGATTTCTGGGATTAATTATAAGTAATAGAATCAAATAGAATAATTGGGACGCTAACATGGCAAAATGTGTCTAACAGAGATAAATCATTGCTTAGCCACAAAACAAAACAAAACAAAATCCTAGGGCTTTATAAACTGCACCAGAAAGAAACTGTTGGCTTGGGCAGTAGTGTCCTCTGCTGAACACTGCTCCCAGTGCCTTCCTTAAGGGCAGGACTCAGAATACCAAACACTGGAAATCCTCTTACTGGGGAAACCTTGGCAGGCACCAGATTAGCTATCCAAGACTTACTCTATAGTTTCAACAAATGGCTGCTCAGTCACCAAAATACGTTTTGGATTAATTAAACAGCTAAAGTTTTTTAAAAAAGGAATTTCTAAAATAGAAATATATTGGTCAATGTTAGGTTTTGGATAGAAAAGAACACGTAAAGCAAAAAGTAAGTTAATAAGCTATATAGAACATTAAAAGATCCATACGTTTGCTACAAAAAATGGGAGAAATATAAAAATATAAATAAAACATAAAAGACAAATATAAAAATATAAATAAAACATAAAAGACAAATATAAAAATATAAACGAAACAAACAAAATACAAATTTAAATATAACACAGAGGGTATGTCCCTGAGGTATGGTAAGATCTTATAGTTCAATAAAAAATCCAATATCTCACTAGAAAATATAAGGGAAGGAGGCAGAATACTTGAATCGAAAATTTCTAGAAGACATTCTAAAAGTTGATAAATATAAGACCTTTACCATTTACCCAATAAAGCTGCTCTTCTTCTACTTGCTCAGGCCCCTTGCTCTCTTTAAATTCTAAACCCTAGACTGTCCTGGGGCCCTATGTTTGAACTCTTTCTCTATCCACAGGTTTTCCCTAGGACCTTACCCAGTTCCAAGCCTTTAATCATGTCAGTGAATCCATATCTGATTGCAACCTCCAAACTCCAGATACTTGTAACCAGGTGCTGATTTTAAAACTCAACAAGAATATCCAAGGTACACTGAACTCGACAAGGTCAAACAAAACCATAGGTTTCTCTCTCCATTCCCTACATCTAATCTTTGTTTAATTTCCTCCATCTCAGTGTATTTCAATACAATTTGTTCCAAGTTGTTGAAGTCAAAATCTATTTATCACTGTGGATCCACTTTCTCTCAAATTTCATATCTGACATATCCATGAATTCTGTCAGTTCTACCTCTAAAATATATCCCAAATATTTCCAATATTTCTAACTTTACTGTTACCAATAAGTCCAAGCCAACATCATTGTTTGCCTAGATTAAAGAAAAAAAAACTCCTAATATTTATCCCCCTGTATTAGTCTGTTCTCATGCTGCTATGAAGAAATACCCAAGACTGGGTAATTTATGAAGAAAAGAGGTTTAATTGACTCACAGTTCTGCATGGCTAGGGAGGCCTCAGGAAACTTACAATCATGTTGGAAGGGGAAGCAAACATGTTCTTCTTCACAAGGTGGCAGGAGAGAGAAGGCGTGCCAGCAGGGGAAATGCCAGACGCTTGTAAAACCACAAGATCTCGTGATAACTCACTCACTATCACAAGAACAGCTTGAGGGCAACTGCCCCCATGATTTAATTACCTCCCACTGCGTCCCTCCCATGATATGTGGGGATTATGGGATTACAATTCAAGATGAGGTTTGGGTGAGGACACAAAGCCAAACCATATCACCCTCCTTGCAATAAAAAATGAGTGTGATAATCATTTTTCAAAGTACTTAAGATTGTTTCCATTCTATTTTTAATATCTCCCTAAAATTTCTCATCACACTTTGAGGAAAAATTCACCTCCTCACGATGACTTAGAAACCCCACACTCTGTGACCTGTTTCTTTTTCTCTAATCTCATGTCATATAAATTTCCTTCATTCATTATGTTCAATGTCAATTGAAAGTACCTCCATGTTATTGCTGCCTGGAAATTATAATGAAGAAAATATTGGCCAAATTTGTAAAAGCAAAAATATAAAATATTTTGATTTTGTCATTCCTTTTCTGAGAGTATTGCTTTTAGAAAAAGAAAGGTAAACATATTTGTATTTGTGCTTAAGTAGTAAATGAAGCATTTTTAATTACATTGATAGAAAACAAACTAAATATTCTATGAATTGCATGGAGTAAATAAATTATAGAACTTTTAAATAATGGCATAATTAGGCATGAAGCTATTTAAAATCACTGCTACAATGAAATAGAGAAAACAAATATAAACTGCAAATTTTTGGACAACGCAAATACAGAGCCCACTCTGATTATTTTATTACTAAAGAATATTTTGAAGCTCCCAGAGTATTTTGGAAGGCTAGAAAAGTAAAATTCTGGAGCTGAACAACAAAATCCATCGGCCAAGCATATTATGAGGGATTTTCTATGGAAAACACTGGTGTCTTCCTCTCAGCATCCAAGATGCTCAGAACTGGATATCCACCATTGACGTGTCCAAAGAACCAGCTGTTTTCATGACTGTAGTTATGAGAATATTGATTTCTGCATATATGACCACCTTCTCACGCTGCTCACTTCTAAATACAATGTTCCTTCCAAAGTTTCCACTTGGTGAAACCTAGGTGATATATCTGTACAATAGCTACAAAAAAAACTGGGGATGTGGGTTTTATGGCTTCTACCTTAGAAAGGGAGGACTCATAATGTGGGAAATCACCAGAATGTTGGAAAGATATTCAAGGATGTTGAGAGGCCACAAATGAAAAAAGTCCTTAATACTGTAAATATAGGATTGGTGCCAATCCAAACATATATGGAAAAATATATGCATAGGAAAATAAACTTCAGGGGAAACTAAAACAAAATAAAAGCATGTGTTTGGAGATATATATATATATATACATATATATATATACATATATGTATATATATATATGCATGTTCAGTTTCTCCTAAACTTTGGTAAGTTTTCCATAACATTTTAAAATAATGCATGTTCACAGTTGAAATTTTGAAAATAACAAAGATATACTAAGAAGAAAAATAATACTATAATACACAGATAGCAGCTGTGAACATATTTGGTGCAGTTTCCTTGCCTTTTTTTCCAAAAACATTATGTTTATACATATATTTTTAGAATTTAGATGAGTATGTATTTCTTTTTTCTTGATTATTAAAATATCTCCTTTTACCATTTATATTTTAAAATTCTTTAAATTAAAAAAATTTACACAATCTCTGTTTGAAAAAAGATAACTGTTCCCACTGGTGTATGAAAGCTTCCTAAATCTGTGGGAAAAAAAACACAGCATTCTATATAGAACTGGGCAGAAAGGATGAACATAACAATTCACCAAATAAGAAATGTGTAAATAGCTAAGCAACATGAAAAAAAATCCTCAAGGTCATTAAATAAGATAATTGCAAATTAAAGATGATTCTCTATGATGTCATAGTTGAATTTTCAGTGGATTCTGCGCTGCAAAATGAACTCAACACAAGCCAACTTTCCCCTGAATGTCACTTTCAGAGGGCTCATGTGATCTATCCACAAAGTGCCTATCTCAAAGCTGTCAGAAAGGTCTACTAGAATTTTCTCAGGAGAAATGGAGAGTCATTGTGCCTTGCTATTGTAACAGTGAACGTTCCTTCAGTTTTTGCAAACATTCTTAGAAAGATTTTATTTTGTTTTTTGTTTTTCTAATAGCATTTTCAATAATTATATAAAATACAAAGATCTCAATTCTATTATAACATTAAAAAAGCATACATAAGCATCTCTGGGCTAAGAATGGTTAAGTTGTATAAACTGACGACAGCCTCTTGTTTGGACAGATGAAGGATAGCCTAATGAAGAATATGGATCGTGTGGTTAAAATACAAAGAAAAACTTGGCAAGAACTGGCTTTGGTATTTGACTTCTCACTGTGCACTAGCAACCCATAATTATTATCATATTCTGTTTTATGTTGAATGGATATGGTCCAGAACTGTGAAAAATATCTCTCTTATAGGAATGTGAGGGCAATCTGACTCCATCTGTCACCCATTTGACTGCCTTGGGGTAATGTAGCTTGTTAAACAGGTGACCTTCTCCCTCCTCACTTATCCCAAAACTATGTGCTTTGTTACAAAACAAAAGAACTCCCATAAACATAGAGCAGAAGAGTAGCCATGACCTCTCCCAGCCCCTATGCTTCTCCTAGTCTAATAAATATCACTTAACCATGCATCCCAAGTCTATATATCTTTAGTCTTTGAGAAGACAGCTGCTGAGATACTCAAGTAGCCATAATTTCTGAATTGTCTTATATTGAGCCAAAAGTTAGAGGTAAATTGTACAAAGATTTTTATTTGAACTTTAATTTAAGACTATTTTCTGTCACTTTTATGGAATATACTTTAATTTTATTGCTGTATTATCCAGTAAAATTGGGAGTTTTAAACATGCTGTACCCCCAGGTTATAATTCTTGCAGTGGAATTAATTTATATTCAGTGTTGGATGAGCATGGCAATGATAATATTCTGCTGCCTCCTAAGTTTTTATCGGGTCTCTGCTCTCTTTCTCTGGCTCTCAACTACTGTGGAATGAATATATTCACCTAAATGTCATACACCAAATTCAAAATAATGACTTCCTCCTCATTCTGACAAACCTCTCCCTTTCCTGGATTCTCTCTCTTCGGTAATCCACCCAGTAGGCTAATATAGGTATCATGCTTCCTACCATTTTCTCTCTTCTAATCAACTGGGCACCAGGGTTTGTCTATTTTTTTAACCCCATTCTTTTTCCATTGTTCATCTGTTTTCTCTGCCATTATGTAATTTCGGGCCTTCAAAAGTAATCAGTTGAGCTAGAACCATGAATCCTTGCAGGCTGTGCTTCTATTTGGAAGAACTGGGATTGGAACTGAAGACTGTCTGACTTTTAAAACCTGGGCTCTTAACCTCTGGTGTAAGCTGAAGTAGGGCCTATATAATAAAGGTCAATGATTTTGGAATTTGATCTATATACAATGGGAGTGATGTTATCCAAGAAGTTTTAAATGTTTAACATAATTTTCATATTGGATGTATTGCTGTAAAATCATACTGCCATGAGGGGAAGGGTGAGAAAGTTATAGTAATTGGGGCATGATATGATACAGGAGAAATTTAGAGAAAAGTGTGAATCTGAGAGTAGAGTACTGATAGAAACTTGAAAGATTGACTACCACATTATTTTAGTTCTCTGATTGCTGTATTAAAATATCAACATATAATAAAAGACTTCATTTTTACTTCCCAGGTAAACAGAACTTATGGATTAAAGAGCCAACATTGCAGTTAACATCGCCTATATATACATACATATATATATATAGGCAATGTATATATATATATATATATGCAATGTATATATATATATTTTTTTCTGTGTGTGTGTGTGTGTGTATATATATATATATATATATATATAGTCACATTTGTGCTGTTCAAAGCTTTATTTTTACGTTTGGAAAACACACCAGTGGTTCAGATTCTATAAAGCTCTTCAAACAAAAAGAGAATCGTACATGTAATGCATGTCTCCTCTACATTTATCATTTTGTCCAACAGAGGTTTGTTTGGAAAGTGTCTGTGATATCCTAAAACAAAGTTCCAGATGGAGGAGGTGAAAATAGACATATGTTCCAGCTGTTTTTAATCTCTTTCTCTCTCTCTTTTTTTTTTCTTGGCTATGGTTACACTAAAAGCACACCCTTTAAAAGACAGAATAATCACTCTCTTCAAATGTGAGGGGTTCATCTAATGGCCACTCACAAAATTTTATCTATTCTAATAAAATGTGCATCTGTGCATGTACAGGCTTGTGGTGTATATGTGCCACCATCTGTGGATAGGTGCATGCATGAATGTGTCTGTGTGTGTGTGTGTGTGTATGTGTGTGTGTAAACTATTTTCCCAAGTGGAGCTTGTTTTATAGGTGGAATCACTACCTACATATATTTCCAACTCTCTACTAGACAGGTATTGTATAAAACCCTAAGTTTAAAAAGGTCCTCAATGTCCATGTATTATTATATTGAGGCACCTGATGAAGGTGGGTCTTACTTAGTTGTTGAAGATTTCTGGTACCTTAGAATGATCAAAACTAGGTAAAGAGCATGTCTTAGAGAATGCCACTATAACAAGTCTTGCTTGAATACTATCTATAGGCACTTCAAACTTCATATATCCTTGTGGTGATGGAACTGTTCTGTATTTTGACTGGATTGATGTCAACATTCTGGTTGTGATATTGTACTACATAGTTTTGCAAGACGTTGCCTTTCAAAAAACTAGAGAAGGGTACCGTTGGGTCTCTCTGTATTATTTCTTACATGTTTCATTTTACATGCAGGTGTGTGTGTGTGTGTGTGTGTGTGTGCATGTGCAACTGCATTATTCTCTAAATATTTAAAAAAAGTCTAATTTAAAAAACTCAATTCATTCAGTTACTAACCTATCTACCAAAAGAAATTACTATGCTCTCCCCCATGAGAACACATTTCTTATATCTTTAACATCTGCTGATGACACCAGCATGTACATAATGAGAACGTATAAGCCATCTTTGACTCTTCCCTACTCCCCTCTACTGTTCAATCGGTCATCAAGTCTTACTGATTTACTTCCTGTTTCTAGAAATCATCTATCTCCTCTTCTTCTTTCCTACTGCTGGTGGCCAAGTTTCAGAGCCTCATTCTCTCCGTCTTGGTTAATGAAACCATATCCGAATTGCCCTTCCTGCCTCAAGCCTTACCACCTTAAAACAGTCATCATAAATGCAGCTGCATATTAGAATCACTTGAGAAGCTTTTATACAACAATACTGCCAAGATCTCTATCCTAGGACAATTAGCAGAGAGAGCCTATGAGTAGGGCCTGGTCATCAGTATATTTTCAAACTTCCAAGATAATTATAATGTGCAGCCATGGTTGAGAATCATTCCCTTGAATGTCTATTTTCAGCTATAACTCTACAATGATTTCACTAAAAATGAAAGGCTAAGCATTATATTTCTCTGCTTTATCCTCCCTCACTATTACAGTTTGAATTATATCCCTCCAAAATTAATACATTGAAAAAGTACTTCAGAATGTGACTGTATTTGGAGACAAGATGTTTACAATGGTAATCAAGTTCTTTAATACACCCAGTGTCCTTATGAAGAGGGAAAATTTGGATAGGGATATGAACATGGGTAGAATAAAATATGAATGTGAAAGAAGAAATCAGGGTGACGTTCCTACAAGCCAAGGAACACCAAAAATTTTCAGCAAACCACCAGAAACTAGAAGAGAGGCATGGAACAGATTCTCCCTCACAGCCCTCACAAGGAACAAACCCTGCTGATACCTCGATTTTGGACTTCCAGCCTTCGGAACTCAGAGACAATACACGTATGTTGTTTTGACATCCAGTTGGTGGCACTTTGTTACAGCAGCCCTAGCAAACTAATGCACCTTTACAAATTACAAAGTACAACTTAAGCTTACAGGGCTGCTACCCTATGGTTTGTTCTATAGCCATGTATCTGTTTTTAACTTCTTCATTCTTTTTTTTTTTAATTTTTTATAGACATGAGAGTCTTGCTATGTTTCCTAGTCTGGTCTTGATCTTCTAGCCTCAAGCAATCCTTTGGCCTCAGCCTCTCAAAGTGCTGGGATTACAGGTGTAAGCCACCATGCTAGGCCTATTTCTTCATTCTTTATGTTCCAGAAACACATCCATGAAGACTTTGCTCAGGGGTCACCTTGTCTTGAAAAAATTTTCCTATACCTGCCAAGATCTCTGATTATATGCAGAATATTTTTGCTACTATATTGATCACATTGTATTACACATATTTGTTAAATATTTTTCTGATCTAAGAAAATGCTAAGTTCATTGAAGGCAGTGCCACATCTTAGTACTTAAATTCCTAGTATTTAGAGTTCCAGGAGTTCCTCAAGAATCTTTATTGAGTGAATAAATGAATTATTTTACAGAGTGTACTGCATAGTTTGGGTACACCAAAATGCAGAAGCTAAAATGGAATTAGAGGTGTAAGAGATTTATTAAGAGGGGAGGAAAATAATAGACCGTCGGGAAAGGTTTCAGATTATAATGTGGTTTTGAGACATACTGTGGGAGAAAGAAAAGGGAGGATTGGGTAGGAAGAGCCTGGGTGTGTGCACAGTTCCAAGAAAGTTTCTGTTGAACCAACCAAAAGTTTTTGAGCGAAAGTTGCCCTTTGGAATATTCCCTCATCACATCTCAATGTGCCTACCTCTGCACTCCAGCTAAGCTATGGTATATATACCTGCAGTCATTGTAGTTCTCTCATCAGGAATCTTGCACCCATAAAGCATGACTTCTACCAGCTTGAAGGGTAAATCTTTGTTCCATGCTGTTTTGCAATGTGTTTTTATTGTGCCCGGTACATATCCCAGAATCTCGCAGAGGAAAACAAGTGCCAAATTCTACAGTCAAATGATATCATCATGACAATTACAAAATGTGGTCAGTATAACTTTTTCATTGATACTCTCCAAGAAATGATCAAGACTGCCATAGATGAGGAGCAGCTGCACCAATCTGGGCTTCCCGCTGAGTCCATCCAGTACTATTTCACCCTGGTTCAGTAGCCCAGCCCTGTTCAGGCCCACAGGCAGCAGCAAAACTAGCAGACCACCAGCTCCATGACCACCATCCGGCTCAGGCAGATCTTTACAGCGCAGCCTCAGAAGAGCCAAACAGGGAAGCTGCAGGTTGGGTAAGTTCAGCAGTTCGCACTGTCTAGATCCAGCCACAGGAGCGAATCCAGCAGACCCAGAATGGCCCAGGACAGAATATGCAGCTGATGCAATAGAACAGTACCAACAAAGCAAAGAACCTGCTGAAGCAAGACACCTGCTTATCCCTGCTGGTATCAGGCACTCAGACACTTTCTACCAGTGCTCAACAGAACATACAGACAGAAATCCAACCAGAACAGCAATCATTCAGCCAGCTCCTAGATGAACGGCAGCTCTCTTGGACCCTGTGAGTGACCATGATAGCTGTCCAGGATGTCATCCAGTGCATGTTTATCCAATAAGCCAGCCAGTTTTGCCAGGGCAAGCTCCTTGGGTGGGTGGTTACTGAGGGCCTGTACTGAAAAAGCCAAGGACACTCAAGACAATTTTCACCATGCAGCCTCAGGCATTGAGCACAGTCTCCATCTCCAAAGACATTGAACTCAGAGACACCGACTCTCTAACAGAAAGATGCAATAGTGTTGCTTCTTTTTTAATCGATATTTCGCTAAAGAATTAATAGGTTTGTCTTTGTTGTCAATCCTCTGACATGAAAATATTAAATAAATGCATACCTTGTTTTATAGTGCTTCACTTTATTGTGCCTAACATATATTGCATTTTTTTACGTATTGGAAAAAGTTGATTCCAACCCTCCTGGATTACTTTGAGGGGTTTAAGACTTCAGTACAGGAAGTTGTCGCAGATATGATAGAAATAGCAAGAGAACTAGAATTATAAGTGGAATCTGAGGATGTGATTGACTTGCTGCAATTTTGTGAGAAAACCTGAACCAACAGAGAGTTGCTTCTTATGGATGAGCAAAGAAAGCGGCTTCTTGAGATGAAATCTACTCCTGATGAAGATGCTGTGAAAATTGTTGTGATGACACCAGTGGATTTGGAATATTCCATAAACTTAGTTGATAAACAGCTGCACAGTTTGAGAGAATTGACTCCAAGTTTGAAAAAAGTTCCCCTTTGGGTAAAATGCTATCAAACAGCATCGCATGCTGCACGGAAATCTTTCATAAAAGGAAGAATCAACTATTGATGCAGCAAATTTCATTATTGTCTTATTTTAAAAAACTGTCACAGACACCTCAACTTTCAGCCACCACCACCCTGATCAGTCAGCAGCCATCAACATCAAGGCAGGACCCTCCACCGGCAAAAAGATTACAACTCACTGAAGACTTAGATGACCATTAGCATTTTCAGCAATAAAGTATTTTTAATTAAGGTATGTACAGTTTTAGACATAATGCTATTACACCACATATATATATATATAGACCACAGTATATTGTAAACATAACTTTTATATGCACTGGGAAACAAAAAAAATTGTATGACTCACTTTATTGAGATATTAGCATTACTGAAATATTATAGAACCGAATCCACAAAATCTGTCAGTTCCTGTACTGTATTAGTCAGGGTTCTCTAGAGGGACAGAATGAATGGAAAAAATATATATATATATGGAAGTTTATTAAGTATTAACTCACACAATCACAAGATCCCACAATAGGCTGTTTGCAGGCTAAAGAGCAAGGAGAAGCAGTTTGAGTTCTAAAATTGATGAACTTTGAGTCTGATGTTCAAGGGTAGGAAGCATCCGGTATGGGAGAAATATATAGGCTGGGAGCCCAGGCCAGTCTAACCTTTTCACATTTTTCTGCCTGCTTTATATTCGCTGGCAGCTGATTAAATGGTGCCCATTCAGATTAAGTTTGGGTCTGCCTTCCCCAGTCCACTGACTCAAATGTTAATCTCCTTTGGCAACACCCTCACAGACACACCCAGGATTAATACTTTGCATCCTTCAATCCAATCAAGTTGACATTTAGTATTAACCATCACATGTACCTATACCATATTAGTATACTGGTGTTCTCTTGAAGAAAGTGTATGCAAAATGTTTCATTTTGTTTTGTTTTTTCTCACTACCACTTCCTTAAAAGAGAAAATCTCTGCAGGGATGTGCATTACCATATCCCGACCGTTGGAAAAAGAGCTTAGAAGCGCTTTTTGATGACCTCCAGAGGCTATAGAAAAAAATGCATTTAAGAGATGAATTTATTATTCTCTAGGGAGAGTGGACTTTGTTTTTTCTCCAATCCCTTCTCTTGCAGAGACCCCATGGGACTAGAACTTTGCGTATCCATCCTACTCTCTTCACCCACCCACACACACACTCACACACAGAGTTTTTCTAAAATTTTTAAAATGCATTAATTTTTTTTTCCTAGCTGCCTTTGATGTGTGGACTTCAGATTGCATGAACTACAGTAAGTCTTTTTTAGATAGGAAAACAAAACGGAAAACATGAAGAGAGTGAGGAGAAGCGAGGGAGAGAGAAGAAGGCAGAGGACAAATCACGGAGGACCTTGCATGGCCTGATAAAGAGGTTGGGTGTTATTCTATGGGAAGCGATAGAATAGATTCTGCCCAGTAATCTGATGCACATCTTTGAAAGATTACCCTACCTTCATTATGTAGACTGGATTACAGGGTGATGAACAGAAGCAGGAAAACCAGTTAGACATGTAATTCAAAAGTTTAAGCCTGAAATAAGGTGGGTGACAGTGCATATAAAGACCTTTAAATGGATTGGATTAGATAAATCTTGGATGAAGAAAATACAGGGTTAGCTGTTGGATTGGACATGGTACATCAGAGAAAGAAAAGCGGTGAAATTTAGTACCAAGATGGTTGCCTTGACTAAATGAATGGATAGATATTACTTCTATTTACTGAAATGGGGAAGGCTGGAACAGAGACAGGATTGGGGGAACAGCAAGAGTTTTGTTTGGGACAGACTAACTTTAAGGTACCTATTTAGAAGCAAATGGTTCCGTTTTTTTCCTCTGAATGATGTCATTTGTATATGTATGTTTATTCAAAGTGCACTGATATTGAACAAATGGAAATTTAAGGAGAAAATGTGTGGTTAGCTGAGAGCAATTATGAGCTAACACTGAAAGTGAGGGATAAAATTTGACCCTGACTGAATGAGATCTCCCAGGCATGCAGATGTCTTAATTCCTTGCAAAGAGTTGAGAGATTAGTAAATACTTTGTAATAGAGTCTGACTCCATTTTTGATGTTTGACTACTGACAACTTTAAGGTTTCACCGCTTTCTCTTCTCCTGCCCTACATGGGGGAAAGCTGATAAGAAAGCTGGGGTACCCCTTAGTTCAGTACTGGTGGGAAGCTCAAATCATGCAAGACTCAGTGCATGCTGGGGAGCCCTCACCCATCCTCACCCCCTCATCACAATAGAAAACAATCCATTCTCTTGCCATTTTTAGAGGCTGTCCCACTTTTTCTCAGAAAGCCTGATTATGAGCATAGTAAACCTTTTCATACCCTCCTGGTGTGTGGGGGCTTTCACCTCTACCCTCCAGTTAAAATAGTTAATACTGCCTAATGTAAATTAAAATAGGATCTTAAAAGTTTGAAACCCATTATGCAAGACCTATTTAGAGAAGAGACATTTATCCTTTCTTGTCTTCCATATGCATCAATCGTCAGTTTTGTCATCTCAGCTATATTTTGCATGGGAGTCCATCTCACCTCTGCAAGATGACTTCAGGGATGGGCACAGTGAGCAGGAAGTCCAGGCAATAACCCCCACCACTGAGGGCTCTTGCTTTGCCTGCTAACTGGCTGTGCCCCCTTCTGGCAAGCTTGTGCTTTCAACTGTGCTGCTTTGTGTAAGCTTCGGTTAAAAATGTAACCAACCTGCCGGGCGCGGTGGCTCACGCCTGTAATCCCAGCACTTTGGGAGTCCGACGCGGGCAGATCACGAGGTCAGGAGATCGAGACCATCCTGGCTAACACGGCGAAACCCTGTCTCTACTAAAAATACAAAAATTAGCCGCGCGTGGTGGCGGGCGCCTGTAGTCCCAGCTACTCGGGAGGCTGAGGCAGGAGAATGGTGTGAACCAGGGAGGCAGAGGCTGCAGTGAGCCGAGATTGCGCCACTGCACTCCAGCCTGGACAACAGAGCAAAACTCTGTCTCAAAGAAATAAAAACATAAAAAAAAAGTAACCAACTTAAATTAGAAGCTGATAATTGGCATATGAGAATATGGGATTGGGGCCTTCCTTAAAGTGATCCTGGGTCATGTGTCTCAGCCTAGAGCATGTGTCTGAGATTAACTCACGTGTCTGGAGCCCAGCATAGTCCATGACTGATACTAGGCTAAGAGGAATACCTCCTATCCTGTCACCATTGTTGTTTGTCTCAACCAGGCACTGGCCACCATTCTAGAGAGTGCTTAGGAAATCACTGATACAACATGTAATATATGGGCACACTGGGTACTCACCTGGAGCACTCACAATGTGCTATGCAGAGGGCCACACTTCTAAAAGCAGTGGGCTCACTAGGACACTACAAAATGTTTTTGCTGCTGCTGCTACCTAAGCCGCTATTGCCCCAAAATAATCTCTAATATTGTGATATAATAAGATATATAAATATACATACATACATATGTATGTGTATATATTTTTTATAATATATTAAATATATTATAAATATATAATATAAAATATACTATATTAAATATATAATATATAAATATGTATTATATAAATATATATATATATATATAAAGTCAGACCTGTGGTATCTGACTTTAAGTCCAGGTAGATATGTGTGTGTGTATATATATATATGTGTATATATATATATATATGTATATATATATGTATGTATATATATATATATGTATGTATATATATATATATATATATATATATATATATATATATATGCTCCCAGTTCCTCAATTAGAGCTCCTTACACCTTTTATGTGGCGGTGCTAGGAGACTCTTTTGTTCTAATATTTGTTCTTTGACCCCTGGTTTCTGGCACAAAGCTCCTAACACCGTTGTCATTTAATGAATGATAGGAGAGTCTGGCACAGAGCTCCTAAATCCCTTAAAATGTCCTAGGCAATAGGAGTCTCTTTTGTTCTAGTGCAGTGATTCCTTGTGGGCTTCTGGATAGCCTCGGAATGGGAGCCGGTTGCCAGAGGAACCAACCTGTAATAAAAGGTTGGAACTTTCAGTCCCACCCCCTCAACCTCTGGGGAGGGGAGTAGGGCGGAAGGTTGAGTCAGTCAACAATGGCCAAAGATTTACTTAATCATGCCTACGTGATGAAGTCTCCACAGAAAACCTAAAGGACAGGGTTTGGAGGGCGTCTGGGTTGTTGAACACATGGGGGTACCTGGAGGATGGTACACCTGGAGAGGGCATGGAAGCTCCACACTCCTTCCCCCACACCTTGCCCTGTGCATCTCTTCATCTGTTTCTTTGGTAATATCCTTTATAATAAACCAGCAAATGTGTTTCTCTAAGCCTGTGAGCTGCTCTAACAAATTAATTGAACCTGAGGAGAGGGTCCTGGGAACCCTGGATTTATAGCAGGTCAGTCAGAAGTGTAGATGACAACCTGTTAATATTACCTGCTATAGGAATCTGCAGTGGGGGCAGCCTTGTAGGACTGAGCTCTTAACCTGTGGGATCTGACTTTAACTCCAGGTAGATATGTCAGAATTGAATGAATTCTAGGACACCCAGTTTGTATCCACTGCAGAATTGCTTGGTGTAGCAGGGAAAACCCCACACATATGGTGTCATAAATGTTGAGTGACTGTGTAAGAGAGTACGAAAACACAGTTTGTTTTTTCCTTCAGAATTGGTGTCAGTGAAGTGAGATTTGCTGGAATGGCTGTGACTCACTGAAACATGTGGCTTGGGATGAAAAAGGATAGCCTTTGATTAGAGAAAGGAGAAGTCATTGATTCCTGGGTGGCCATGTGGTCATCCTTAGTACGGAGCAGCAGCTGTGCTGAGTTACTGAAGGTCAAAGTGACCAGTGAATTTGAGGAAAGGAGCCAACTCCCAGGGAGTTGGTTCACTGGACGCACAAAGAAATGCAACCTATTTTTTAAAAAACAAATTGTTGAGTGTGTGAGCGTAGGAATTACACTTTTTTTTTTATTTCTATAGAACCTGATCCTCAGTGTTACAGGAATAAACATTCATGCTTCCACCCCTATGTCCCCACCTCCTGTGGCACATCCAAGGACTTAATTTTAATCAACTGGCTTCCTTAAATCCAATAAAGCAACAATTGTCATGGGTGAAGCCTCTAACCTTAAAGATAATAATTTGAGACTTTCTAACAGGAAGAAGCTTAAAAATATGAGCAGGGAAAACATAACTCTCTCCCAACAAATTATATCCTATAACCAAATACACACATATATAAATCCTAGATACCAAGGAGGAAACAAAAACCCAAAACAGTGGGCATAATTTGACTCAATCAGGAATGAAAAATTTATTCATATAATTTGTATAACAAAAACATAAAAGTATTTGTTTTTCCCCTGTACAATGTAGGTTCTAAATTAATTTAGCATGTACTGAGATGGAACAATTGGCAAAATTTTATGACACTAATTAATACTGAATTCAAATTACAGTTATACTCAAGAATCCCATTAAATTTAACCAAGATATACGTAAAATCTGAAGAGAATTATTGAACATAAAAGAGAACTGCCTCAACATAACCACTGCAAAAAATACATTGCCTAAATTCTTCATAATCATATAACCCATTACTCTAAAACATGTTCTGTGGACACGGACACTGACCCATCGCATAATAAGCTGTAACTAGATGGAGTCCTTGTCATGTAAAATAGGCTTGGTAAGTTGGAGCTCTATAGACCTCCCTCCCTACTGTCCAGCTAAAATACTTAATACAAATTGATATAAATTAAAGCACAGTCTTTGAGGAGTGAAACCTATTATAAAGTCCAATGTCGGAAGATGTTTATCCCCACTGTTTCTCCAGTAACAGCCCAGTTTGGACTGTTCTTAAACGTAGAAAGAATTAATGGTGCCCCATGGTGGATTACCACAACCTTAACGCCATCGTCTCACCTGTGAAGGCCCCTAAGCCCAACATACAGTCAGTAGATTACGTCCAATCAGCAAGCAGTAAGCACTTCACAGTCCGAGATGTTACTAATATGTTCCTCGGTAAGCACTTTGCAGTCAGAGATATTACTAATATGTTCCTCTGTTCAGTGCCATTTTCAACAGCCACGCTTGGCCTTAACCTTCAAAGGGACACAATATGTCTTTACCAAGCTACTCATAGGGCACTTGCACAGCTCTATCCTTGCACACAGTCCTTGCAGCCTAGGCTTTAACCACGTCCAACTTTCTCCAGCAGCACAGACACAGCATTGTACTGATCATACCCTCCTCTGGGGAGATTCATTTGACACACTCACTGAGGACACGCAAATGCTCCCAAAAAGAAGATAGGCATTTCTCTGCACATAGGACAAGGCCCTGCACACCAGTTAAATTTGTGAAAATTACTGGGTAAGCTGAAGACTTCTCTATCTTTAAGAAATAGCAATCGACTCTCTCAGAACCCACAATGTTAAAAGAAGCTCAACTTTTAGAACTTTTCAGGATCTGGAGGCAACATATTTCTATGTTTACATTTTTTACATATTTTGATGTTTACATTCTCATTATAAATTTTACTGATGCCTATTTATGCTGTTGCAAATTGTTCCTTCTGGAATTGTGTCCTCTAAACCAAAGAACTCTAGAATCTGGTCAAATTGCAATATAATAGGCACTCCCATTGGTGATCCTTCTCCCCGCCCCAGAAAAATCCTTCACTGTAGAGGCTTTAGCAATCTCTTCTCAAACCTTCAAACCCCTTAACTACCTGGGAATCCCTTGGGATTTAATGAATGAACAGCAATGGGGGTTACTACACTTTATGTAGAGTATTAAAACTATACATGATGTGTCTTACTGAGGAGGTGCTGCTTTTCATCCCTTAATCCAGACATTCTGATAAAGAGTGTGATCTAAGGGCCAGTATATTTAACTGAACTTTAGGCACTCAATTTGGGCAACAATTGGCTCCATCTATGCACTTTTACAGGCCATTGCCAGTGGTCTAGCCCTCTAATTCTGCCAATGGTAGCAACAACTAGTTATGCAAGATTTGCTCCTTTGAGGAAAATAACTGTGGGACTCTCTTGCCACACAGATACTAAAAATATGTTAAGGTTACATATGTCTCAGTGCATACTAAAGCCACAATACAAAGTCTTCCTTTATACCCTTCAGAATTCCAGATATTGTTCATAATCACCAAGGCACTCATTTCACTTCTCAAAATACACAATGCTGGGCTCTCAAACAAGGTGTTCAGTGAACTTTCACTGCCCTTACCAGTTTCAGGTGACAGGCCTGAGAGAGCACTATTAAGGTACACTGAAGCTAAAATTTAATTAAATGAAACATGATGTATTTCAGTCGTCAGTCAAGCATCAGGGATAAATTGTAATAAAAATTAGGACTGCATTTTTTTTTTTATGTTTAACAGCTGAAAGCTTTCAAGCCCCACTCTTCTGCCCCATATCTGTGCTAGCTGATAAGAAAGCCCATATGCTCCCTTATTTGGTGTGGCAGGACATTCAAAACATGCAAGCCCCAGCCCAGATGTGGGAATCCTCCCCTCGGCCCCACCCCCTAATTATAATAAAAGCCATGCTAGTCTCTTTCCTCACCTTCAAGCCATTTACAGATCTGCTTGAAAGACTGCCTCTGGTACCCCCCTCCTAACCCTCATTACGTAAGTAAATAAACCTTCATACTCTCTCGGTGCATATGTGGCACCATTAGTCCTGACATCCAGAGCAAATTTTGAGTGGGATGACTACAACAAATTTTCTCCTAAATGTTTAATACCTCGACAAACAGTGGGCTCATCAAAATCAGGGCTTATGATTGCATAAGACACTTTGATGTAAGTTTGCAATTTTCGCTGTAATTTGAGTTGACTGCCAGTTGGAAAATTTCTGAATTCTCTATTCCAAAGGGTAATTATCAACTAAGAACAGAAATTCAACTATGTTTTCATTTTGTGTTTCTCAAATTGACTATTTGTGTATTTATTTCTCATCTGTCACTTTCAGGCAAAATTGAGGGAGAGCTCACACCTAGTCACAATCCCTACTTCTTTTCAACCTGTTTACTATGCTGCTGCAGAATGAGCTAAGTTATTATACTAGGCTTCATCATGAAATAAACTAACATGTTTAAAATTGGAGGTATTCTAAGCTGGGTCCCAAACATTCCTAAACAGTTCTGAGGCTGGAATTTGAATGACTCAGATGTTCAGAATTGAGCTGACTTTTCTCTCAGTCTGGCATCACCACTTACTTCTATCTCAAGAGTTTCATTACTATAATGCTGTTCAATAAACAGATTTGTTTTTAGGCACAGAATTTTAGTCTATTTGATAATAAACCTAGAGTACAAAACATGAAATAAATATTTGTATTATGTATATATTATAATCATATAAATTATACATTTGTATAATTATGTACTAAGTGGCTAGACACATTTTTAGTGTTGTGGCAACAATTAGGAAAATATGTGGCTTCTTAGCACCTCATCTGATGAACTTTCTATTTCACCTGTATTAGAATCTCTTGGGTGTAACTATAGAGTATTTGGAGAAAAGATATCCAACCCCCTTTGAATATATTCAAGGGCAAAAAACATATATTAAGTTTGAGCATTAAGAATTTTTATCCCATTTCAAAATTTCAGATAGTCATCAAATATGTCTAAAATTAATAATAGATAACTTTCTACTTGAAACTGTGTATTGCCTAGAAATATATTTTTATGTTAATTGTTTAAAGTGAAAAATGCATACTTCCTGGAAGGATCTCTTATTAAAAAGCTTTACGCTAATTTGCCACTGAGGAAAAGAATGTGTATATATACATGCTGAAAGGAAATGCAACCCCTGGAGAGGTAAGAGTAAAATTACAGAAAACAGCTACTCAGAACACTGACAGATTACAGTATTCTAGAAGATTACTTTCTTCTTTTGGTGGAGAAGATACATTCAGTTTCATTGTTTGGAAGCACTTCTTTGTTATCCGTGAAAGTTTCATTGAGCACCATCACGTGTGAGGCACTGTGCTAAACACCAAGGATATGATGAATGACGGAGGGAGTCTCTACACTTGCGTTGCTCACAAGTAAGAGAGAAAAGCATATTAATTAAGCCACAAGTGTCATAAAATGAACTTTTATATTAACGTCATGTGTACATTTTATATTAATGTCATAGAGCATACAGACTACTGACTTTAATTCTGAATAGTAAGTGCTTAAAGATCATGAGTGCAAAGGTGAGGTTATGAGCACAAATGTTGGATTTAAGCATATGCCAAACTACAAGATTATTTCAATGGATGCAGGAAAAAACTGACAAAATACCAAACACTTTTATGATACAAACATTCAATAAACTAAGAATTACAGAGAACTTTCCCAACATGAATATGCCATATATGAAAACCCATAAGTAAAATCATTCCCAATGGTCAAAGACTGCAAGTTCTTCCCTAAGATCAGGAACAAAACAAAGATTCCACTTTCACACCTTCTATTCAATATAGCACTGGAAGCGATAGCCAGAGCAATTATGCAAAGATAGAAAGGCATTCAAATTGGAAAGGAACACATAAAATTATCTCTGTTGTAGATACACTCTTATACCTAGAAAACCCTAAAGAATCTGTCTCTTTTCATTGTTAGAGCTAATAAATGAATTCAGCAAAGTTGCAGGATACAAAACCAGCACGCAAAAATCAACTGTATGTTTATACAATAGAAATGAACAATCCAAAAAGAATTTTTTTTAAAAAATTTAATTTACAATGGCAACCAAAAGAATAAAATACTTACGAATACATTGAACAAAAGAGGCACAAAACTTACATGGTAAAGATCACAAAACACTGACGAAATAAATTTTTAAAAGATGTAAAGACATCAATGTGCCTGAATTGGAATGCTCAATATTGTTGTGATGACAATATTACCCAAAGATATATACAGATTAAATGCAATCCCTATCAAAAGTCCAATGACATTTTTTACAGAAATAGAAAAACCTATCCTAAAATTCATATGGAATCCCAAGGAACCATGAATAGCCAAAACAATCTTGAACAAAAAGGATAGAGATTCCATGTTTCATGATTTCAAAACTTACTCAAAGCACAGTAATAAAAATATTATGGTACTGGAGTAAGGACAGACACAGAGACCAATGGAACAGAATTTAGAGTTCAGAAATAAACTCTTATTTCTATGACCAACTGATTTTTCACAAGGGTGCTAAGACCATTCAATGGGGGAAAGAACAGTATCTTCAACAATCGTATGGGAAAGACTGTATCACCACATACAAAAGAATGAAATTAGACCCTTACACCATAAACAAAAGACTAACTCAAAATGGATTAAATACATAACTATAAGATGTGTGACTATAAAACTCTTAGAAGAAAATATATGGGCAAACTTGCATGATCTTAGATTTGGTGATGATTTCTTACATATGACACCAAAAGCATAGGCAACAAAAGAAGAAATAGATAAATTGAACTTCATGAAAATTAAAAACTTGTGTGTATAAAAAGACACTATCAAGAGACTGAAAAACCCACAGAACAAGAGAAAATACTTGCAAATCATATATCTGATAAGAATTTACTATCCAAAATATAAAAATAATTCCTCCAGCACTTTGGGACACCAAGGCAGGTGGATCACAAGGTCAGGAGATCGAGACCATCCTGGCTAACACGGTGAAACCCCGTCTCTACTAAAAATACAAAAAATTAGCTGGGCGTGGTGGCAGGCACCTGTAGTCCCAGCTACTTGGGAGGCTGAGGCAGGAGAATGGTGTGAACCCAGGAGGTGGAGCTTGCAGTGAGGCGAGATCGTGCCACTGCATTCCAGCCTGGGTGACAGAGTGAGACTCCATCTCAAAAAAAAAATAATAATAATAATAATAATCCTGAAGCTCAATAAAATAGACAACTCAATTTAAAAATGGGCAGAGGATTTGAATAGACATTTTTCTAAATGAGATACACAAATGACCATTAATCACATGAAAAAGTGTTTAGCATCATTAGGGATTTGGAAAGTATAAGTCAAAGTACAATGAGATGCCACTCCACAACTACCAAAATGGCTATAACTTTTGAAGGGGAAAATAAAAAGTGTTGGCAAGGACGTGAAAAAATCCGAATCCTTGTAGCTTGCTGGTGGAAACGTAAAACGCTGCAACTGCTGTAGAAATAATGTGTCACTTCCTCAAAAAGCTAAACATAGAATTACCATGTGATCCAGCAATTCTACTTCTAAGTATGGACCCAAAAGAATCGAAAGCAGGTGCACAAACAGATACTTGTATGCCAGTGTTCATAGCAGCATTACGCACAATAGCCAAAAAGTGGAAGCAATGCAAGTGTCCCTCAGCAGATGAATGAATACACATACACGTTACACATACATGTTACATATACCTACAATGGAATATTACTCAGCTATAAAAATGAGGTTCTGATACATGCTACAACTTGGATGAACCTCGACACTAAGCCAGACACGAAATGACAAAGACTGCATGATTCCACTGATATGAAGTATCTCAAATAAGTAAATTTATAGCAATAGAAAGTACATTCGAGGTGACCAGGTACCAGGGGGAGGGGAGAATGGGGAGTTATTGCTGAACAGGTTGAGTTTCTGTTTGAGGTGATAAAAAATTCTGAAAACAGTGGTGATGGTTGCACAACATTATGGATGTCATGCTACTGAATGGTACTATTAATAACAGTTCAAGTGGCAAATTTCTGTTATGTAGATTTTACCCCAAGAAAAACAAAAGGAAAAAAAAGCAAGGTGCTGAAGAGAGCACATAATAAACTATCTTTGGTGTTTGTATTTGCATAAAACAGCACTGGAATAATACATAAGAAATTAAAGTAAGTGGTTATTTATAGGTAACATCAATATTCAGCCCCTACCCAATAATAAAGTTGTATTGGTTAAAGTACAGAAATACTTCTGGTGGGTAAATGTCCACTCCCTGATTCCGTGAGTTCTCTCCTCCTGTGCTCTCATCCCAAGATACCTGTCTGAACCATGGCCCAGCAAGTAAAGAGTTAACCCTGGCAGGACAGGGGTCTGGTAGGTTAGTCTAGAATGAGGTTGAATAGTTACAGGGTAGAGGGGAGACTCTACAAACTAAACTTTCTAATATTCTTTCAACTTTTGAGTCATAAAGACAGGACAATAAAATTTGAGAGCTGAAGGAAGACGACGAAGAAGCGGGAGAGTATGCCAGGTGAAAAGGGAAGTTAAGAGAATTTAGGGGAAACAAATGTGCACATAGAAACCATAGTGACACAAAAGAGCTCAGGGAAGTAATGTAGAGATGCTTGAATATAGTGGGGAGGGATTACATGAGAATAGAAAGGTAAAGTTGGGCCAGATGCTAAAGAACCACTATGTGACCTTAATTAGTTTGAAATATTTCCATATCAGAGATAAACAACTTAGAGTTTTGTTTTGTTTTAAATCAACAGAATTACTTGAACAGATTTGTGTGTTAGAAAAATAATTCTGGGCTCCTGGGCACAGTGGCTCATGCCTGCAATCCCAGCACTTGGGAAGGCTGAGACAGGAGGATTGCTTGAGCTCAGAAATTCCAGACCAGTCTGGGCAACATAGCAAAATTTCTCTACTGAAAATACAAATAAAGAAATTTAGCCAGGCGTGGTGGCACGCACCTGTAGTCCCAGCTGATGGGGAGGCTGAGGTGAGAGGATCACCTGAATCCTAGAGGTTGAGGCTGCAGTAAGCAGTAATTGCACCACTGCATTCCAGCCTGGGTGATAGAGCCAGACCCTGTCTCAATAATAGATAAGTAACAAATTTAAAAAATAATAATTCTGAGAACTGTATGCTGACATTTGGGAACTGTATACCGAAAGTCTTGCTGAAAAATAGCTTGGGGTTGAGTTGAAAAATAAAAAGGAAGAACAAAAGATGACTCAGATTTCTAGCTTGGTTGACTAAAAGGGTGGAGCATGACCTTTAATGGGGGAATTCTAAAGGGAAAATTATGTAAAACATGAATATATTGAGATGTCAAAGATAAAGCATGACATAATATGGATTTCAAATAAAAGGTTATTATGAAAATGGTAATGGTTATTTTCCATTTAGAATGACTTACTAAGGGGAAATATGCTAAATTTTATGGGGGAAAAATAGCATCTTTATACATAAATGAAGGTCTTAACGCAAAGAGTAATACTGAAGTACAATACTAAAACTCTTCTGTGCTGATTTTTGCAAACAAATTTCTTTTTCACTGAGCTAATTCGGGTGTTGGACATGTAGAAAAGTGATCTCCAGGTAATGCCACTAATTCCATGGTTTTATATTTTTATAGAGGAAATAGATAATAAATGGCTTCTCAGAATGCCATCTAACATTTTTCTCCATACATGTGTTTTCAAAATGCCAAGGTATTCCTTGCGGAATAATACTGTTTCCTCATTACATAAATCTGGATGAACAACAGAAGGTTCATAAAATCTTCACGGCCAAAATGGCTATCTAGATAATTTGTTCAAGCTTTCTTCTCTCAAAACTCAACACCTAACCCCAGCTTTACTTCTTCTTCCCCTTACAGCTAAATATTTCAAGGAGTACCCTATATCCATTCATTATTTACTTACATTTTTCCTCAATCTATTTTGTCTGCCCCATTTGTATAAGTGAAATGGCTTTTGCTAAGGTCAACAGTGCCCAATACATGACTAAATCATCTTTACATGGCTTCTCTGTTGATTGATGTGGTTAGACAACTATCCTTCTTTAAATATTCATTCCTTAGCATCTATGACACTATACATTCCTGATTTCCTTGATCCACTTGATAACTTTTTTCACAATCTTTTCTGCAGGTTTATTTTTCTCTACTTAGCCATTAATTGGCATTTCTCAAGAGTTTGTATCAACCCTGCTTCTCTTCTTATTCTACTCATTTCCAAAAACGCTTGACAATCTACGGCTTCAATTTCCAGCTATATGCCATTGATCCCCACCCTTCCCCCAGTCCTACCCCAATTTATTTTGCACCTCTAGGCTATACCTTTCCTCTGAAGCGCAAAAACAAATAATCAAATGTTTCTTCAAACTGTCAATGTGTATGTCCCAAATGCACCTTATATGTCCAAATAATCATACTCTTCAACACTTCCATCAAACATAGTCCTCTTCTGGTGTTCCTGTCTTAATGAAATTAATGATCATTCATCCAGGCGCACAAGTCAGAGCCTTAATAACATTTCAAACATCTACTATTTATTAATTCCCCATAGCCATTTGATCGCCAAAGACAGTTATTACTTTTTAAGTTTCTCTTACATCCCCATACTACTTTGCTTCTGTACCATCAACATCCTGGCCCAAACTACCAACATAGTTCTCTTGGAATTTTGTAAAAGTTTTTATAACTATTCCAACTACAACAGTGCCTTCTATAATAGGGAAAAAAAAGTGAAAGTTGTTAGTCCTCAAATCTGTGAAGGAAGCATAGTAGTCTTAAGTTAGTTTCCCAAGTGCCTGTAGAAATTATGGTAATTACTCAAATACACAACAAAGACATCTATCCACATTACACATTATCATTAACAATCACCAGCTCTGGTTTGATTAGAGTAAGTCGCTTGAGAAATGGCAGAGAAAATGGTAAATGACAAGCACTATTTCCATCTCGCTGCATCTTCTGCTCTGTCTCTGATCTTTCAAAACCAGAGTATCTGATGACTTTTCTCAGTCAGTCTTTTCCAGATTATTCTGGGGTCATCTGAAAGCCTGGGAAAGTCTTGATGTGCTTCTCCAATACGGGTGAGAAAGTCTTTGGTATGAAGATGTTCATCTATTCTCTCTTGGAGTAGAAATGACTCCAGTAAAGTCTTCTTTTGTTTCAGAAAGGCAGACAGGGCCAGCTCCGCTCTTTTCCTGTTACAATAGGGACACTGATAAGATATGTGTTGCTTAGCTGCTGCCTCCTGTTTTGGCGTTGTCCTCATGTTTTTAAAGTAGATTCTGTTCAAAAGTTCATCGGGTACAGTACAACTTAAGGCATCTCTCTCTGTAGCCTCTACATCCAATCCAAGATGCAGCTTTTTATGTCTGCTGCTCGTCTTCTTCTTAGAATCCCCTCTACGATGAATCAAATTTATCTTCATGGTGCAATAAGATTGCAGGGCATTCAATTCTTCATCTGATACCCGAGTGATTTCTGTTGGAAATTTGGTGTCTGGTTGGTGCCGTTCAAAGTTAGAGTCTTTGAGCTTGAGGTAGTTGATCCATTTTTTACTCAACTTCTTTTCATAATTTTTATAGTCCAAAAGCTCAGATTGTGTGTCTACTTGTTCCAAGCTTGGAGTCTGCTTTTCCCTCTCCAGTTTGCTCCCAGAGGTCAGGGGCGAGGACTGCCGTCCTCCAGAGGAGCTGAATGAGCTGGAAGTCTGTACCTCATCAGTAAAGTTCTTCAAAGTCTCAGTCTCATCAGAAAGGTTTGCAAGAGCACTTTTGTCCGTTTGGGCCAATTCTGGGCAGATGGCCATCACAATGCATCAGGCTCGGCTCCTCATCTCCTTTGCCCAGGTTAAGACTGGTTCAGGAACCCGTCAGGAGCTGACCCCTCCGGGAATGGATCTCAATGCCGTCAGCTCTGCGGAGTGCGTCTTCCGGGAGACGCCTTCCCAGCTGTCTTGGCAACGCGGGCCGCTCATGCGCAGTGACTGGCCACCATGCGGCGTCCCGCCTTTTCCTCCGCGCTCTCCAGCGCCCACTGCGCTTGCGCTGCTTGCGCCGGGTTGGCGATTTTGCCCTTTCTTCTGCACTCCTGCTTCTCTTTGGTGCTAAAGTCGAGTAGTCAACGGGAAAACCTTGCAAACTCTGTTTCCCAGGGGTCAGACAGGTGGCACACGTATGTGAGACCAATAGAGTTAGGTGGCCTGTGACAAATCCGAACGTGTACGCCCGCCTAAATGCATCTAGATTTAAAAATCAAGCAAAACGCGCTGGACAAGATGCACAAGCAAAAACTTGTCTGCAGTGTTTATAGCCAAGAGACACCTCCTTGTAGAGCATGTCTTTGGGGAAAAGTCAAAATACAGAAACCATTCTGTAAGAAGTAGTGTTCTGTGCTCCAGCATTCTGAGGACTCGAAGTTTGGGCGGGGTCGGGGGTGGGGAGCAGGGGCGGGGGAGGACCTTAATTTTCCAAATCAGTTTCTCTGGCCTTTTGTCCATACAGGTCCCCTCTGGCTAGCATATCCACGCCCATCTTCACTCTTAATATGGTTAATTTATCCTCCTCCTCCGAGTCCCATTTCCTCAGGAAGGGCTTAATACCCACCCCTGCCTTAAACTCTTTCCAGCATTTTTTTTTTAAATAGTGTCCAACTATGTGATTGTATGAGTATCTGATTATGAAGGCTGAAGGCAGAAATCATGTCGGTGTTGCCGACTAGTATGAGCCCAGCAATCAGCAGACACATAGCAGGTGTTCAAGAAATCTCTGTTGAGTGAATGGCTATGGAACAAATAAATCTTACCTTACACACGTCCAGAGGATTTGGAGAAATAAGTACTATAAGTTCAGGGAACTCTAACCTTTTTTCTAACTGAATCCCCAAACTTAGGCTATTACACAGGATATATTTTTTATTAATGGATTAATTTAAAAAACACAGTAGAGTTTTATTAATTATCGTGAGAAATTATAAAATGTTAACTCTAGAGATGGACTTTTCCTAGGTTATAATAGTTCTTGAGTCTAGGACTTAGTCAATGTCTAGGATAATTTTAAGAGCCTAGACACCCTTCTTTCTCAGTTTTGTCTCTCTCTCTCTTTCTTCCTGTGTTTCTTGGGGATTGGGGGGTATTATTCAGGTCTAGCCAGATATATTCCCCAAATGTTCATTCTGGCAAAAAGTGAAAGTCAAATATTCAAAAAGCATCTCTCAAGTATATGAGCCAGCTTCCTGTTGAAGATAAGGAGACTCCAACTTCATTTATTCAACCCAAATTTTATTTTATCATATAATGGTAGTCTTTAAAAAAGAGGTGGCATGTAATTTGTGAGTAACTCCAAGTAATTTCCATTAGGGCTCAATATTTTCCTTATTTATTATTTCAAATCTCTGCCTCATTCTCTGAATATTTACACATTCATATTTACACACTATTCATGTTTTAGCTATATCTTATCCATAACATTGAACAAGGGAGCTATACTTAAAATAAAATCTATCTGTGTCTTCTAACATGCCAAATGTCTGGGGTAATCTGTCTTTTTATAATAGTGTCTTAAATTTCTCTTGATTTTTAAAAATAACTTTATCCTAGAAGGAGATATATGTGGGTGGGAAATTCTATAATTAATTTCCTTGTAATATTCAGCGTGACCCAGTGGACAGTTTTACATTCTAGTAAGTGTGTTATCTAAGGAAGAAAATATCTCAACAGTACTATATTTATCAAATAAGATTCATGAAAACACAGGTCAAAGTTTGATTTTAAACAAATATGAAGAGTAATAGTTTTCCTTTGGAAATCCCAATCTTCTTGCCATCTCTCAGGGGCTGTTGGGAATGTCAAAATGCTTTATGGACCAAGCTGTGGCTGAAGGCTGCTTGTAGTGGGGATTGGGAGATATGAAGAATAGAAAAGAGAGTCCAGTCAGGCTCTCTTGGCCTAACCTTGCTATGCCCCTCCTGTTACTGTTCTGCAGCTACTTTCTCTTCTTCCTAGTTCCTATCAGAGAGCAGGGCCAAGGGTCTTCTCCCAGCTTTTTCCTTAATGATCAAGAATGCTTTGCAGCTATAAGGCCAACCCCAGAAAGAGGAAGTCAAAACAAATTCGTGATTCCCCTTCTCTCTTGCTTTCCTTTCCTATGGAGGGAGAAAAGCAAACTTTCAGCATCTGTCACTCTGGCAAGCAATTCTCCTCCCAGATATCATAAACGTTTCCTTGATGAGTTGGCATTTGGCAGGTACCTCTTCCTGGTGGTGTGCAGTGTACAAAGTGGGAGTCTAGTTTAAGTATAAGAGAGACTACGATGACAGAGCCTTCAAAAATATTCTACCCTTTACATCAACTTCTCAAGTAACGCTGTGCTTGGTTCTGTAGATCCAGCAAGATGAAATGTTTAGCTGTTCTCCTAGGGGGCTAAGTTGAATGTGACAAGAATCTCACTGTAATGGCCATTTTTGTGAAGGAAAGAATCTTATATCACTCAAGATGAAAAATGATTTTATTTATAGTTGTTCAATTTTTTTGTGGTTCAGTAGTTGTTCTTTATCTTTAAAATGTTTTTACCTCACAATTATCTCCATCTTTCTATTCTGTTTTCTGCATCTTTGGTGTTATTATCTTTTTTCTGAAATTGATTAATTGCCTTGTGAATAGCTGCCTTCTACTTTAATAACTATTTTTTTGCAAAAGTAATAATATAGGTTTACTGCAGATTTTTAAAAAAGAAAATGATAAGCCACAAATACTGATTTTAAGCAAAAGCTACCTATATTCTGACTTCCCAAAGATAATTACTATAAACATTGACAAAGTGTTGTAATATTTTTCTTGAATTTCCTAATTAAAATCTAGATTATACTGAATTTTGGTTTTATGAACAATTTTTTCCAGTTAGTAATAAAATGAACCTTTCCATTCATTGTAAAATTATTTTCAACATAATTTTAAAGGTGGTTTTGCATTATTTGATTCGTTTAACAAATACATTCAGATGCAAGGTATTTCTAGTTTTTTTGCTATGCAAAATTATTCCTTTAGCTAAATCTTTACATACATTTGTAGCTATATGTTTAGGATAAATTCCAGAAATCATAATTTGTGGGTCAAAATGTATGCAAATTTTTAATGCTTTTGAGATCTGTTTCTCCTCTATAGATTAAATTGACAGATCCTTCAAAAATATTCTACCCTTTACACCAATTCTGCAAGTGTCACTGTGCAAGGTTCTGTGAATCAAGCAAGATGAAATGTTTAGCTCTTCTCCTAAGAGACTAAGTTAAAGATGCCAGGAATCTCGCTGTGAGGAGCTGATTCTTTCTGGAGGAAAGAATCTTACATCACTCATGATTTTTTAAAAATTATTTTAATTTATAGTTTCCGTACATCATTTTTTCTAGGATATAATGTTCTTTTGTCCATAAATACTTCGTTTTATATCTCTTACAAGTTAGGCCTTTTAAAAAATAGCCACATTGTGACCACATCTAGCACGTGATGATAAATCCTTAATATCATCTAATAATTATTCTGTGTTCAAATTTATCTGACTGCCTCAAGAACGCCTTTTTGCAAGTTGAAGTGTTAGAATCAGGATCCAAACAAGGTCCACTGACTGCATTTGGCTAACGTAGTCCTCAAAGGTTTTACTTCCTAACACTTCCGAAGTACAAATAATTTTTATAAATGAAAAAGTAAAAAGGAGCAGGAAGAGAAGTTTAGTTTTCTTCTCTGTTCTTGCCATTACGTTCCCTATAGATAATCATAATTTTAGAGTTTTCGATTATCTTTCAAAAATGTTTTGAAAATATAAATACGTCTCTCATACATGTGTTCCTCTCTTCTTATAAAAACACATTGACATACTCTACACATTGCTTTATAGCGTTTTTTTGTTTTTTTCTTAAAAATATATTCTAGATACCACTTTACAACAGCATATAGACATCATTCTCATTTATTTCTAAGATTGCATAGTATTTCATTGTAGAAATGTAATGTATTTTATTCACACATTTTGATGGGCATTTTGCTATTATAAGAAATCAAAATTTGCTTTGTATCTGTGGAGATATATTTTCAAGATGAATTTTAGGAATGAGATTACTATATCAAAGATGAAGACATATGTAGTTTTCTACTTACTTCCAAATCCCCCTCCACAGGCAGTACACATATTACATTTCTGCCAGCAATGTATGGGAGCATCTGTTCCCAAAAGCCTGGCCAGCAGGGTATGTTCTCAAATGTATGGATTCTTGCCAATCTAAAGGATAAGAAATGATATCTCAGCGTAATTTTAAATTGAATTCTTCTTATTAGCAGTAAGAATGAACACCATTTCATGTGTATAAAGGCCACTTACATTTCTTTTTCTTTTTATGTGTACCATATATTCTTTTACCTATTTTTATATAAATTTTGTATTTTTCTTTTCAATTCTCAAGAGTCACTTCATATGTTGGAAATATTATTTATTTGTCTGTGACTTGGTTCCAAATAGCTCTTCTCAGTTTGTCTATTTGTCTATGCTGTGTTTTGCCATGTAAAAGTTTGATTTTTCTCTCATATATCAAATGTATCAATCTTTTTCCTACTTGCCCTTGGATTGTTTACACTAGCTTTTATTTTATTTTGTTAGTTATTTTTTATTTAAATTGACCCGATTATTTCTTTTAGTGTACAGCTCTGTGAATTTTAACACATATATGGGTTCTATAACCACCACCAAAATCAAGGTGCAGAATCCCCTGTTCTATCTCCTTTTTTGGCATACCCTCAACCTACCTGTAACTCCTGTCTTTAGTACTTTTTCCATTGATTTTTTTCCTGTGTTTTCCAAATATATAATCATATTATCTATAAGTTAAGATAGCCTCTTGCTTTCTAATTTTTATGTCAGTAATTGCTTTGTCTTTGATATCTAATTTCTTTGACTAATACCTCCAACACATTTTGAACTAGTAGTAGAGTTAATAACCTTACCCATTTTTAAAATTGGATATTTATCTTTGTCTTGGATTTATGAAACATATAGAAAATTTATCATAGTTCTGTAATGTTTTGAATTTAAAAATTCAAGCAGTCAGAATTACCTGCATGATATAAAATTTCCCTGTAAACTGCTATTATTGCAAAACTCTGGTAGGTAGATAAGCAGGTAAATGAATAGACAGATGAAGAAATAAATAAATTAATAAAGAACAAACTTTCCAATTAAAGATTTTAAATAAATTTGCCATCTATGTTCCTTCAATATTGCCAGAATATTATTCACTTTACCCAGTTTTGCATTAAAAAAATAAGTTTAAGCAAAATTAAATCCTGCACGTGTAGTGGCTTTTCATTTTTAAATAATTTCTGCTTTAGGAGGATGAAGCAGGAGGATCTTTAAGAATAGGAGTTCAAGACCAGCCTGGGCAACACAGCGAGACCCCTTCCCAAACTTGTTTCTACAAAATGAAAAACTTAGCTAGGTGTGGCTGTAGTTGCACCAGGTGTGGCTGTAGTTGCATGGCTGTAGTTGCTTAGCCAGGTGTGCACCTCTAGTCCTAGCTACTGAGGAGGCTGAGGCAGGAGGATTGCTGGTCAGAAGTACGAGGCTGCAGTGAGCTATGATTGCACCAGTGCGCTCCAGCCTGGTTGACAGACAGAGCAATATTTCTGTCTCAAAAAAAAAAAAAAGGAAAAACACTTTAAATATACAATATTTATCTAAATGTTAGACAAATTGATTTTCATGTAGCTGTTGAAATACGAACTAGCACACAAAGTTTCAGCCTAGACATTCCAAATGTCCCCATTTTAACCAACAATTTTTTTAATTAAAAAATATATATATAATCTCAGTGACCTTTTTGTAAAGGATATTATCACTGAAATCAAGGCATCAGTAGGGTTGGTTCCTTCTGAGGGTTGTGAGGGGAGGATCTGTTCCAGGCCTCTCTCCTTGACTGGTAGATGGCTGTCTTCACGTTCTCATGATGTTCTCCCTCCATGCCTGTCTCTGTGCCCAAATTTCAGTTTTTATCCCCCCCACAGGGACACTAGCCATATTAGATTAACACCTATTCAAATGGCTTCATTTCAACCTGATTTTCTCTTTAAAGACTCCATCTCCAAATAAGGCCACATTCTCAGATACTGGAGGTTAGGACTTCAACTTAAGAATGGTGGGGGAGGAGGAGTACAATTTAACCCATGATGTGTAGTTTGTATGAAAACCAGATTAAAGGCTAATTACACAATCTGCTTTTGGGGTCGACTTTTAGTATGAAAACTGCTGGTGATTTTCTAAGTGAGAAAAATAAAATCGTTAAATATAGGAACCTACCTGTTCATTAAGAAGTATCTTTATTTTAGGTGAACATCTGTGGGGGCCTTGTGAGGACAGGTTATATTCTCTGACCCTATCACAAACCTGTCTGGCCAGCCTGTAGAGTGATTGCTCACATCTCATACTTAAGTAAGAAATTATTTTAAGAAAGTATTAGTTTTATTTGAAAATAAGTGAAAGTTTTTTTTTTAGTTCTTTTCAGATTGGTATATTTCAGGATTTTTTAATGTTTTTAAGCATTAGGCAATGATTTCCTACTATTCCATCTGAGTATCCGGTAAAACTCAAAACAAATGTAGGTTCTATATTACTCAGCTATATTCAAAATGAATATGCCCAGTATATTTAAGAGTAGCAAAGCAACTTCACAACAAATAATGTTAAATATGAATTTGAATTGTATGATCTCTTTTGCTACTTTGTCTTGGAAATTGTATGATAACATAATATCTAGGTTTTCTGACACTAGTCCAATAGATAGCTGCCTTATTTACATTCGTTTTATTGTAGTTCAATTTCAGAATGGTTCTGGGCATCTTTATGCAATTTTATAAAGTTAAGTCCATCAGCCTTTGGGCAGTGCTATTGAACACTGACCTTGGAATCTAGGAAATGAATATAAATGAGATTCTAAATATAATGTGTTTCCTTTCATAGCACAGATGATGTATAAAACGAACACAGAAATGTGCCATTAATTTGAATTTGAGTTACATACTTTTGTGTTTTCCTTGGGTAGAAAGGTCTGTGATTACAGATGACAGAATTGGAATTCACAACGATTTTCCTGAAAACTACTACATAGAATTATTTTTCCACTACTCAGCATCTTTGCAAAGCATTTTATTGTAATTTTTCTACTCACAATGTAAGCTTTCACTATAAAACGAATATTATTATAATTACATAGTGTTGAATGACATGGAAATTGCAAATTATTTTATTTGAGATGAATCTTTCAGTAAAACTATTTTATTAAAGTGTTCAAAGTAAGCATAAAAATATCACCCTGCCCTGGAAAAGAGAGCCAATGTCATAAATGGAGCTCACAGGCTAAACTCATTTTATCTCCTTATTTTAGATAGGCATTTTCCAAAAACAAACTATGTCACTGAAGAATGCAAGACTGTTTCTTCAGAGCCTTCCATGCTTAACTTGAAAGCTGTCAACCCAGGAGGCTGAAACAGAGCTAGATTATGAATCCTGAGTGAATAGCTCATTCTTTGCGCCCATGCTTTTGCTGCATGCTGCCATGTGGTACAAGGCTGAGAGGTATGCACTATGATAGCTAATAAAGCACTTCCTTTATATCGCACTGACCAGAACTCTTATTTGAAGCCCGTATATTATGCCATTGAAATCTCACAATGTTAGCTTTTGTTCTGGCTAGCAGAGGCAGTTGCTTGTCCTTTCTGTAGCTAAATTTCATGCACCAAAGTTGTTAGACCCTTTACTAATATGTGTAGGTCTAAGTCATAAAACCAGCTTCTGCTATGTTTGCAAGAATGTTTTGTTTTGTTTTCTCTGCCTTTTCAATGACAGCATCCCCTAAAGCCAATCATTTGTGATTTTGAGGCCATTGAGAGATAAAAGGCTTGAAGTAAAAGTCATCGGCCCTCCTGAACTCACTCATCTATGTCAAATATAGTGATACAGTTAACATTCTAAGAACAGAGATTGAGAAGAAACTTAATTTAGGATGAAAAGAATGGCATCAGATGGACCAAAATTAATTACACTGTGTAATCCTGAATGTAACTGAGAAATATTCAATGTGACCCATTTGTTATATTTAAACATATTATTATCATAAAGTATTATGTAATTAGGGCCTCCTTTCCTGGACTATGGTTAGATTTTGTGTCTCATTGCATGCTTTCAGAAAGTGACCTAAAGAACAATACATAGTGATTGTCATAACAATCTATGAAATATAGGCTTCGGTTAACCTAAATGCAAATAAGAAATATTTAAAAGTTCCTCAAAACTTATAAACTTTTAAATGAAAAAATTATGAACCACATTCTCAAACTTGAGGTGTATCAAGTCCTTCAGGGAGTCCTCCATGGTTCCTTCCTCTCCCTCATTGAACACATCCCATCAGTCACAAAATACCATAACTACACATCCCCAAACTGGCGGCTTCTCTTCAATCCCTTCTCCAAGCCCTTGGTATCAGTAGCCACCATTTTTCACTGTGTGAAAGCTGATTTTACAAATTGGGTCATTCTTGTAATATTCAGGTAAATCAGAATAGAAGAACCAGGGAGAAAGCACTCAAGACATACAGCACCTGCTCCAAGAATTAAATCTTCCACAAGCCCAGCTGCTGAAACTGCCTATTGGAACATGAAACCAGTTTTTCTCTCATAGCTACTGAAACAACCTGCTATGAGTCTAAGGCCAGTTTTAACAATCACTGTCACTCATGAATCAGAGCTTGCCAGCTCCCCAGAATTTTACTAGTGCCAATGAACTTTCTGGAAAAACAATATGTAACATTTTTCCTTTTAGAAAACCTCCAACCTTCTCCTTGTTCTTTAGACAAAGATCATCTGGTTTGTGTGTATGCCCCGAGTTGCAATTCTTGCTTCCCAAATAAAATTTAGAGATTTGTCTCTAGATTGCATTTAACTTAGACACCTGGATCTAACACACCTATTATTTTAGCTTGTTTTCAGACTGCTATAAAGAGATACCCAAGACTGGGTAATTTTAAAGGAAAGAAGTTTAATTGACTCACAGTTCCACCTGGCTGGGGAGGCCTCAGGAAACTTATAATCATGGCAGAAGGTGAAGGGGTAACAGGCACCTTCTTCACAAGGTGACAGGAGGAAGTAAGTACGAGAACAAGGAAGTACCACACTTTAAAACCATCAGCTCTCCTGAGAACTCACTATCATAAGAACAGCAAGGGGAAAACCACCCCCATGATCCAATCACGTCCACCTGGAACCTCCCTTGACACATGGGGATTACAATTCAAGATGAGATTTGGGTGGGGACAAAGAGCCAAACCATATCACCTGCCTTCGGGCTCACCTCACAACCTCCAGACTCTTCTCACATCCTTTACTTCCTTTCTTCCACTCAACCTGTTTTCCAAATAATTACTCAGACTGTAACCCCAATGAAGCACAGCTGAGACACTGGCCCTCACGTGTTCCATGTCTGTTGCTGCATCTCACCATTTGGTCTTGTTAGAAACAATTAACTAGTGTGGGTTGGCTTTTTCAGACTACGAATTAAAAAAAAAAGTGAAATATTCAGGATAACACAGTTACTAAAGGTTTTATGTAAAAGCACTTGAGGAAGAAGGTGATAGGAAATTGATTAAGCCACTGAAATTCCCTAGAAAGAGAATAACATTCAGAGTTCCCCAGCAGCTTTCCCCTGTCTCATACTCAGTTATCCTCGCTCACTTCTCACCCTTCAGACCCCTGAATATGCATATGATAATTACATTATAAATAAATTCACAGTTGTATAATAAATTGCTAACTGTCTGTCATAACTGATAGACTTTCAGCCCCACCAGGGCTGGAAAAAGTCTGTCTTCTCCACTAAGCTATGTGTCTTGCACGTATCAGACTGTCAGCAAATTGTGAAAATAATAAATGAATTAAATAATGCATTTGATAGTCTAGCAATAGATCTGGCTACTCAGCAGTGTCTCTGACAGCATCCACTTTAGAAATAGGCATATGTTTTTCCCACTTTCGCACTGTGTATCACTGTGATGCAGGTCCTTAAAGCAATTGACCAGCTAGGTCTCATTCAGAAAAGAGCAGTCCTGTCAGGCGCCCAGCCTATGTCTGTATCAGGTCCTACTACTTGGTACATTGTCTGTCCTGAGAAGCAGCATCATTTGGTCCAGGCTTATGACCTCTGCCCAGAATCTCTTGAAAAGCAGACCACAGGAAGCAGGCATCATGAAGGAGTCTTCAGAAGAGGCAGTGTACCAGGAAGGCACCTTGTCTGGACCCCCTGCTGGGTATTCAAATTTTGCTATACATTAGAATCACTTTTCAAAACCCCAGTGGCCAGATGAATCCCAATAAGTTTTAAATCAGAATTTTTGGAAGTCAGACGCAGACATCAATATTTTCTAGGATTTCCAGGTGATTCCAGCATGTAGCCAAGTTACGGATGCCACACTCTAGGATTTTGTGACTAGTGCTCCAGGACCAGGGACATTGGCATCTGCTGGGAGTGTTTTAGGAGGGCAAAATCATAGCTCTGTCCCAGATCTATGAAATCAGAATTTGCATCATAAAGCAAATTCCTTGCGTAGAGTTGTCTGAGCTCCTTATACATTCTGATAATCAATCCTCATTGATTGCTGTGCATGTTGAGGTGTGAGAAGCACTGCCCTAGCACAGAGAGCAGTATCACACCATTAACTTACTCCTGGCCATTTTCTTTCTCTTTTGTCCTTCTCTCTTCCACCTGTCTCTTCACTCTATATACCAGCCATCTACAACTCCAATTACCTGAAATGCAATCTCTTTCTTTCTTAGTAAAGTGCTGTTAGTATTACAAAACTTTTAAACATTTAGAAAGTTCAGGAGAAAATGTGATGAAACCCTATGCATGCACCATTAATATGTAACAAAAATAAACTTACTATCATTGAGTCCTTTCTTATTTAAAAAAAAAAAAATGCTACAAGGCCAGGCCCGGTGTCTCATGCCTGTAATCCTAGCACTTTGGGAGGCCAAGCGGAGAGGATCACTTGAGGCCAGGAGTTTGAGACCAGCCTGGCCAACATGGTGAAATCCTGTCTCTAATAAAAATACAAAAAAAAAAAAATAATAGCTAGGCATGGTGGCGGGCACCTGTAGTCCCAGCTACTTGGGAGGCAGAGGCAGGAGAATCGCTTGAACCCAGGAGGAGGAGATTGCAGTGAGCCGAGATCATGCCACTGCCCTCCAGCCTGGGCAACAGAGTGAGACTCCGTCTCAAAAAAATAAAAAATTTAAAAAAATTAAAAAGTTACAAACATAAAATGAAAGCCACCTATTCATTTCTATCTAATTTCACTCTGTTCCTCCACAAACGTGTCCATTATCCTGAAGTTGTTATGGCTATCTTGTCTTTTCCACCATTTTTCTTCCATTTGAAATGCCTTATTAAAAAAAACATACAAGAAAGGCTGTCCTCATGGAGGTTATACTCTGGTGTGTCGGCAGATAACAAGCACAGTGAGTAAGTAATTTACACTAGAAGATGGTATGTGATATGTAGAAAAATAAGCAGCAGAGAGTTCAATGGACTTCTGAGGAGCGTTGTCATTTTAAATTCAGTGGTCAAGGAAAGCGTGTCTGAAGAGTTTACATTTAAACAAAGGAGTGAAGGAAGTAAGGGAATGAATCGTGAGGTTATTGAGCAAAAGTGTTACAGACTAAGAGAACAGCCAATGAGAAGAGCAGGTGTTACAAGACTGAGAGAACAGAAAGAGACGTGCTTGACATGTTTAAAGAAAAGCAAAGATGCTTTGTGGGTGGGAGCAGATTAATGGAACTAGAGGTTAATAGCAGAGAATGAGTGAAAACCCAATCATGTAGGGCCTTGCAGGCAGTTGTAAGATCTTTGGAGTTTTCTTTGAATAAAATCAATAACTATTAGAATATTTGAGCAGATATCTTAACAGATATCTCTGGCTGCTGTGATAGACTTCAGATTGTGAGTGGGGAGGTGGAATGAGAACCAGAGCATAAAGGCAGAAACAAAAGTCCAAGCAAGAGATCAGGTTCTTGAACCAGACTGGTAGCAGTGGAGGTGGTAAGAAAGGACCATATTTCAGAGACATTTTGAAGTTTCAGGGTGAAAGATTTCTTAGAGGGTTTGGGAATGAGGTGTGAGAAAGAGAAAAGTTAAGGATGAGAAACTGAAAGGATTGAGTCACCATGAGTGGAAATAGAAAATAATTCAAGAAAAACAGTTGGAGGGAAAACCTGGAAGCGTAGCTTTTGGAAATTTTACCTCTGAGATGGCTTTTAAACACCGAAGTGGAGATGTAAAACAGGTATTTCAGTACATAAGTCTGAGACCAAGGGGAGGAACCTAGAAGGCACTATAGGAGTTTGAAAGTGATAAGCATATAGCCAGATGCAGTGGCTCACGCCTGTAATCCCAGCATTTTGGGAGGCTGAGGCAGCCGGATCACTTGAGGTCAGAAATTCAAGACCAGCCTGCCAACAGGGCGAAACCCCATCTCTACTAAAAGTACAAAAATTAGCAGGGTGTGCTGGCGGGCCTCTGTAATTCCAGCTACTCGGGAGGCTGAGGCAGGAGAATGGCGTGAACCCAGGAGGCAGAGGTTGCAGTGAGCGGAGATTGTGCCACTGCACTCCAACCTGGGCCACAGAGTGAGACTCTGTCTCAAAAAAACAAAATAAGCAAACAAAAAGTGATGAGCATATAGCCATGGGAGGAAATGACGAGAGAAGTGTTTACAGATTATTAGAAAAACAAGAAGCCCTGAATACTAATGACAAGGGGGCAGGGATGTTAGAAAGATCCAGCAAAGGGCGCAGACAAAGAGTAGCAAGGGAGACATAAGAAAAATATTTTGAGGAGAAGGAAGTGTTCAGATATAACAAATGTCCTCAAGTAAGATAAGGGCTAAGAATTAACTATTAGAATTTTTAATGCGGAGGACTTGGGTGACCTTGACAAGAATCGTTTTGAAGGTGTAGGGATCAAAGACTGATGGGCAATTGTTCTAAAGAGAATCAGAAGACAGAAAATGAAGACAATAAATGTAGAGAACTCTTTTAAAATTTTTGCCATGAAGGGGGACAGAAAAATGGAGAGGCTGAGAGCAGTGGCTCATGCCTGTAATCCAAGCACTTTGGGAGGCTGAGGTGAGAGGACTGTCAGAGCCCAGGAGTTTGAGACCAGCTTGGGCAACATAATGAGACTCTGTCTCCACAAGTTTATTTTTAATTTAAAAATTAAAAACCGGGAAGAAAATGGAAAAATAGCTGGAGAAGCAAGTGTAATCAAGAGAGGGTTGTGTTTAATATAAGAAAAAAACATTATGCTGGTATGCTGGTGAGAAACTCAGTGAAATGAAGATGAAACAGGATGAAAAATACAGAAGCGATACTCTACAACACATGAGAGAGAAAGGGATATAGTACATGCATGGAGAAATTGGCCTTATATAGGAGCACAGAAAGTTCATCTAAAACAGTAAGAAGAAAGGTGATACATATATATATATATATATATATATATGATAATATGACAGCTGGCAGGTATTTAATTTGTCAATATAATGACTTATAAATGTTACTTTATTGATAATTAGCATCAATAGCACACTAGTGACCAATGCTGTCAAGGTTTAGGTGCGTTTGCAGTCTGTGTGTGTTGATAACTATTGCATTAATGAAACTAATATTTTGTAAGCTGAAGTAACAAGCTTTTAGTATAATATTCCTATTCCTAATTCTGTGATTAACCAATGAAAGCTAAATTTCTTCCAAACATACTGCTTTTCCATAAAATTAAATAATTTCTTCTAATGTACCAAATAAGAAGCTTCATTGTGAAATACATATTAATGCTCTCTAGAAAAGATTTAGTTTATGTGTTTTCTGTGATCATTTTCTTTCACTTAGACTTTGTACTTTCTTTTAATAAGAGAATATGACAATACATGTGAGTTTTTCAAAAAATAAAAAATACAAAGTTCAATCTCATTTTCTTGCATTTAAAAAATATGACAAAACCCTTTAAAAAACATTTTCCTGTAGTAATTTTGTTGTTGCTTTTCTC